>NW_027438250.1:0-600000 GCF_000715075.1 Nicotiana tabacum | reverse complement strand
AGCGGCCAGAGCTGTTTGAGAACTTTCAAGGCAATATTGTGTTGATGATGGTAGTTCATTCCACTTAGGTTTCAAGGATAAAAGGTTGGAACATGGGCAATCATTTCCTTGAGATGGTAATGGTAATTGTTCTGTTGGCATACAGTATTGGAACATGAAATTTAAGGATGCTACCTCTGCTGCTCAAGCAGCGGCTGAGTTTGGAGAACATGCAAGCCTAGCGGCCAGAGCCGTTTGAGAACTTTCAACGCAATTTTGTGCTGATGATGGTGGTTCATGCCACTTAGGTTTAAAGGATGAAAGGTTGGAACATGGGCAATCATTTCCTAGAGATGGTAAACGTAATTTTTCTATTGTTAGGAAGAATTGGAACATGAAATTTAAGGATGCTACCTCTGCTGCTCAAGTAGCGACAGAGTTTGCAGAACATGCAAGCCTAGCTGCCAGAGCTATTGTAGAACTTTCAAGGCAATATTGTGTTGATGATGGTGGTTCATGCCATTTAGGTTTCAAGGATGAAAGGTTGGAACATGGGCAATCATTTCCTTGTGATGGTAATGGTAATTGTTCTGTTGGCATGCAGTATTGGAACATGAATTTTAAGGATGCTACCTCTGCTGCTCAAGCAGCGGCTGAGTTTGGAGAACATGCAAGCCTAGCTGCCAAAGCTGTTCGAGAACTTTCAAGGCAATTTTGTGTTGATGATGGTGGTTCATGCCACTTAGGTTTCTAGGATGAATGGTCGGAACATGGGTAAGCATTTCCTGGAGATGGTAATGGTAATTTTTCTATTGGTAGGCAGAATTGGAACATGAAATTTAAGGATGCTACCTCTGCTGCTCAAGTAGCGACTGAGTTTGCAGAACATGCAAGCCTAGCTGCCAGAGCTATTGTAGAACTTTCAAGGCAATATTGTGTTGATGATGGTGGTTCATGCCACTTAGGTTTCAAGGATGAAAGGTTGGAACATGGGCAATCATTTCCTTGAGATGGTAATGGTAATTGTTCTATTGGCATGCAGTATTAGAACATGAAATTTAAGGATGCTACCTCTGTTGCTCAAGCAGCGGATGAGTTTGGAGAACATGCAAGCCTAGCGGCCAGAGCTGTTTGAGAACTTTCAAGGCAATATTGTGTTGATGATGGTAGTTCATTCCACTTAGGTTTCAAGGATAAAAGGTTGGAACATGGGCAATCATTTCCTTGAGATGGTAATGGTAATTGTTCTGTTGGCATACAGTATTGGAACATGAAATTTAAGGATGCTACCTCTGCTGCTCAAGCAGCGGCTGAGTTTGGAGAACATGCAAGCCTAGCGGCCAGAGCCGTTTGAGAACTTTCAACGCAATTTTGTGTTGATGATGGTGGTTCATGCCACTTAGGTTTAAAGGATGAAAGGTTGGAACATGGGCAATCATTTCCTGGAGATGGTAAACGTAATTTTTCTATTGTTAGGAAGAATTGGAACATGAAATTTAAGGATGCTACCTCTGCTGCTCAAGTAGCGACAGAGTTTGCAGAACATGCAAGCCTAGCTGCCAGAGCTGTTGTAGAACTTTCAAGGCAATATTGTGTTGATGATGGTGGTTCATGCCACTTAGGTTTCAAGGATAAAAGGTTGGAACATGGGCAATCATTTCCTTGTGATGGTAATGGTAATTGTTCTGTTGGCATGCAGTATTGGAACATGAAATTTAAGGATGCTACCTCTGCTGCTCAAGCAGCGGCTCAGTTTGGAGAACATGCAACCCTAGCTGCCAGAGCTGTTGGAGAACTTTTAAGGCAATTTTTTGTTGATGATGGTGGTTCATGCCACTTAGGTTTCAAGGATGAAAGGTTGGAACATGGGCAATCATTTCCTTGAGATGGTAATGGTAATTGTTCTATTGGCATGCAGTATTAGAACATGAAATTTAAGGATGCTACCTCTGCTGCTCAAGCAGCGGATGAGTTTGGAGAACATGCAAGCCTAGCGGCCAGAGCTGTTTGAGAACTTTCAAGGCAATATTGTGTTGATGATGGTAGTTCATTCCACTTAGGTTTCAAGGATAAAAGGTTGGAACATGGGCAATCATTTCCTTGAGATGGTAATGGTAATTGTTCTGTTGGCATGCAGTATTGGAACATGAAATTTAAGGATGCTACCTCTGCTGCTCAAGCAGCGGCTGAGTTTGGAGAACATGCAAGCCTAGCGGCCAGAGCCGTTTGAGAACTTTCAACGCAATTTTGTGCTGATGATGGTGGTTCATGCCACTTAGGTTTAAAGGATGAAAGGTTGGAACATGGGCAATCATTTCCTGGAGATGGTAAACGTAATTTTTCTATTGTTAGGAAGAATTGGAACATGAAATTTAAGGATGCTACCTCTGCTGCTCAAGTAGCGACAGAGTTTGCAGAACATGCAAGCCTAGCTGCCAGAGCTGTTGTAGAACTTTCAAGGCAATATTGTGTTGATGATGGTGGTTCATGCCACTTAGGTTTCAAGGATGAAAGGTTGGAACATGGGCAATCATTTCCTTGTGATGGTAATGGTAATTGTTCTGTTGGCATGCAGTATTGGAACATGAAATTTAAGGATGCTACCTCTGCTGCTCAAGCAGCGGCTGAGTTTGGAGAACATGCAACCCTAGCTGCCAGAGCTGTTGGAGAACTTTTAAGGCAATTTTTTGTTGATGATGGTGGTTCATGCCACTTAGGTTTCAAGGATGAAAGGTTGGAACATGGGCAATCATTTCCTTGAGATGGTAATGGTAATTGTTCTATTGGCATGCAGTATTAGAACATGAAATTTAAGGATGCTACCTCTGCTGCTCAAGCAGCGGATGAGTTTGGAGAACATGCAAGCCTAGCGGCCAGAGCTGTTTGAGAACTTTCAAGGCAATATTGTGTTGATGATGGTAGTTCATTCCACTTAGGTTTCAAGGATAAAAGGTTGGAACATGGGCAATCATTTCCTTGAGATGGTAATGGTAATTGTTCTGTTGGCATGCAGTATTGGAACATGAAATTTAAGGATGCTACCTCTGCTGCTCAAGCAGCGGCTGAGTTTGGAGAACATGCAAGCCTAGCGGCCAGAGCCGTTGGAGAACTTTCAAGGCAATTTTGTGTTGATGATGGTGGTTCATGCCACTTAGGTTTAAAGGATGAAAGGTTGGAACATGGGCAATCATTTCCTGGAGATGGTAATCGTAATTTTTCTATTGGTAGGCAGAATTGGAACATGAAATTTAAGGATGCTACCTCTACTGCTCAAGTAGCGACTGAGTTTGCAGAACATGCAAGCCTAGCTGCCAGAGCTATTGTAGAACTTTCAAGGCAATATTGTGTTGATGATGGTTGTTCATGCCACTTAGGTTTCTAGGATGAAAGGTTGGAACATGGGTAAGCATTTCCTGGAGATGGTAATGGTAATTTTTCTACTGAAAGGCAGAATTGGAACATGAAATTTAAGGATGCTATCTCTGCTGCTCAAGTAGCGACTGAGTTTGCAGAACATGCAAGCCTAGCTGCTATAGCTGTTGTAGAACTTTCAAGGCAATTTTGTGTTGATGATGGTGGTTCATGCCACTTAGGTTTCAAGGATGAAAGGTTGGAACATGGGCAAGCATTTCCTGGATATGGTAATGGTAATTTTTCTATAGGAAGGCAGAATTGGAACATGAAATTTAAGGATGCTATCTCTGTTGCTCAAGCAGCGGCTGAGTTTGCAGAAAATGCAAGCCTAGCTGCCAGAGATGTTGTAGAACTTTCAAGGCAATATTGTGTTGATGATGGTGGTTCATGCCACTTAGGTTTCAAGGATAAAAGGTTGGAACATAGGCAATCATTTCCTTGAGATGGTAATGGTAATTGTTCTGTTGGCATGCAGTATTGGAACATGAAATTTAAGGATGCTACCTCTGCTGCTCAAGCAGCGGCTGAGTTTGCAGAACATGCAAGCCTAGCGGCCAGAGCCGTTGGAGAACTTTCAAGGCAATTTTGTGTTGATGATGGTGGTTCATGCCACTTAGGTTTAAAGGAAGAAAGGTTGGAACATAGGCAATCAATTCCTGGAGATGGTAATCGTAATTTTTCTATTGGTAGGCAGAATTGGAACATGAAATTTAAGGATGCTACCTCTGCTGCTCAAGTAGCGACTGAGTTTGCAGAACATGCAAGCCTAACTGCCAGAGCTATTGTAGAACTTTCAAGGCAATATTGTGTTGATGATGGTGGTTCATGCCACTTAGGTTTCAAGGATGAAAGGTTGGAACATGGGCAATCATTTCCTTGTGATGGTAATGGTAATTGTTCTGTTGGCATGCAGTATTGGAACATGAAATTTAAGGATGCTACCTCTGCTGCTCAAGCAGCGGCTGAGTTTGGAGAACATGCAACCCTAGCTGCCAGAGCTGTTGGAGAACTTTCAAGGCAATTTTGTGTTGATGATGGTGGTTCATGCCACTTAGGTTTCAAGGATGAAAGGTTGGAACATGGGTAATCATTTCCTTGAGATGGTAATGGTAATTGTCCTATTGGCAAGCAGTATTAGAACATGAAATTTAAGGATGCTACCTCTGCTGCTCAAGCAGCGGATGAGTTTGGAGAACATGCAAGCCTAGCGGCCAGAGCTGTTTGAGAACATTCAAGGCAATATTGTGTTGATGATGGTAGTTCATTCCACTTAGGTTTCAAGGATAAAAGGTTGGAACATGGGCAATCATTTCCCTGAGATGGTAATGGTAATTATTCTGTTGGCATGCAGTATTGGAACATGAAATTTAAGGATGCTACCTCTGCTGCTCAAGCAGCGGCTGAGTTTGGAGAACATGCAAGCCTAGCGGCCGGAGCCGTTGGAGAACTTTCAAGGCAATTTTGTGTTGGTGATGGTGGTTCATGCCACTTAGGTTTCAAGGATAAAAGGTTGGAACATGGGCAATCATTTCCTTGAGATGGTAATGGTAATTGTTCTATTGGCATGCAGTATTGGAACATGAAATTTAAGGATGCTACCTCTGCTGCTCAAGCAGCGGATGAGTTTGGAGAACATGCAAGCCTAGCGGCCAGAGCTGTTTGAGAACTTTTAAGGCAATTTTGTGTTGATGATGGTGGTTCATGCCACTTAGGTTTCAAGGATGAAAGGTTGGAACATGGGCAATCATTTCCTGGAGATGGTAATGGTAATTTTTCTATTGGAAGGCAGAATTGGAACATGAAATTTAAGGATGCTATCTCTGTTGCTCAAGCAGCGGCTGAGTTTGCAGAACATGCAAGCCTAGCTGCCAGAGCTGTTGTAGAACTTTCAAGGCAATATTGTGTTGATGATGGTTGTTCATGCCACTTAGGTTTCAAGGATGAAAGGTTGGAACATGGGCAATCATTTCCTGGAGATGGTAATGGTAATTGTTCTGTTAGCATGCAGTATTGGAACATGAAATTTAAGGATGCTACATCTGCTGCTCAAGCAGCGGCTGAGTTTGGAGAACATGCAATCCTAGCGGCCAGAGCTGTTGGAGAACTTTCAAGGCAATTTTGTGTTGATGATGGTGGTTCATGCCACTTAGGTTTCAAGGATGAAAGGTTGGAATATGTGTAAGCATTTCCTGGAGATGGTAATGGTAATGTTTCTATAGGCCAGAGCTATTGTAGAAGTTTCAAGGCAATATTGTGTTGATGATGGTGGTTCATGCCACTTAGGTTTCAAGGATGAAAGGTTGGAACATGGGCAATCATTTCCTGGAGATGGTAATCGTAATTTTTCTATTGTTAGGCAGAATTGGAACATGAAATTTAAGGATGCTACCTCTGCTGCTCAAGTAGCGACTGAATTTGCAGAACATGCAAGCCTAGCTGCTAGAGCTATTGTAGAACTTTCAAGGCAATATTGTGTTGATGATGGTGGATCATGCCACTTAGGTTTCAAGGATAAAAGGTTGGAACATGGGCAATCATTTCCTTGAGATAGTAATCGTAATTGTTCTGTTGGCATGCAGTATTGGAACATGAAATTTAAGAATGCTACCTCTGCTGCTCAAGCAGCGGCTGAGTTTGGAGAACATGCAAGCCTAGCGGCCAGAGCTGTTGGAGAACTTTCAAGGCAATTTTGTGTTGATGATGGTGGTTCATGCCACTTTGGTTTCAAGGATGAAAGGTTGGAACATGGGCAATCATTTCCTGGAGATGGTAATCGTAATTTTTCTATTGGTAGTCAGAATTGGAACATGAAATTTAATGATGCTACCTCTGCAGCTCAAGTAGCGACTGTGTTTGCAGAACATGCAAGCCTAGCTGCCAGAGCTGTTGTAGAACTTTCAAGGCAATATTGTGTTGATGATGGTGGTTCATACCACTTAGGTTTCAAGGATGAAAGGTTGGAACATGGGCAATCATTTCCTTGAGATGGTAATGGTAATTGTTCTGTTGGCATGCAGTATTGGAACATGAAATTTAAGGATGCTACCTCTGCTGCTCAAGCAGCGGCTGAGTTTGGAGAACATGCAAGCCTAGCAGCCAGAGCTGTTGGAGAACTTTCAAGGCAATTTTGTGTCGATGATGGTGGTACATGCCACTTTGGTTTCAAGGATGAAAGGTTGGAACATGGGCAATCATTTCCTGGAGATGGTAATCGTAATTGTTCTGTTGGTAGGCAGAATTGGAACATGAAATTTAATGATGCTACCTCTGCTGCTCAAGTAGCAACAGAGTTTCCAGAACATGCAACCCTTGCTGCCAGAGCTGTTGTAGAACTTTCAAGGTAATATTGTGTTGATGATGGTGGTTCATGCCACTTAGGTTTCAAGGATGAAAGGTTGGAACATGGGCAAGCATTTCCTTGAGATGCTAATGGTAATTTTTCTATTGAAAGGCAGAATTGGAACATGAAATTTATGGATGCTACCTCTGCTGCTCAAGCAGCGGCTGAGTTTGCAGAACATGCAAGCCTAGCGGCTAGAGCTGTTTGAGAACTTTCAAGGCAATATTGTGTTGATGATGGTAGTTCATGCCACTCTGGTTTCAAGGATAAAAGGTTGGAACATGGGCAAGCATTTCCTGGAGATGGTAATGGTAATTTTTCTGTTGGCAGGTAGTATTGGAACAAGAAATTTAAGGATGCTACCTCTGCTGCTCAAGCAGCGGCTGAGTTTGCAGAGCATGTAAGCCTAGCTGCCAGAGATGTTGTAGAAGTTTCAAGGCAATATTGTGTTGATGATGGTGGTTCATGCCACTTAGGTTTCAAGGATGAAAGGTTGGAACATGGGCAATCATTTCCTTGTGATGGTAATGGTAATTGTTCTGTTGGCATGCAGTATTGGAACATGAAATTTAAGGATGCTACCTCTGCTGCTCAAGCAGCGGCTGAGTTTGGAGAACATGCAACCCTAGCTGCCAGAGCTGTTGGAGAACTTTTAAGGCAATTTTTTGTTGATGATGGTGGTTCATGCCACTTAGGTTTCAAGGATGAAAGGTTGGAACATGGGCAATCATTTCCTTGAGATGGTAATGGTAATTGTTCTATTGGCATGCAGTATTAGAACATGAAATTTAAGGATGCTACCTCTGCTGCTCAAGCAGCGGATGAGTTTGGAGAACATGCAAGCCTAGCGGCCAGAGCTGTTTGAGAACTTTCAAGGCAATATTGTGTTGATGATGGTAGTTCATTCCACTTAGGTTTCAAGGATAAAAGGTTGGAACATGGGCAATCATTTCCTTGAGATGGTAATGGTAATTGTTCTGTTGGCATGCAGTATTGGAACATGAAATTTAAGGATGCTACCTCTGCTGCTCAAGCAGCGGCTGAGTTTGGAGAACATGCAAGCCTAGCGGCCAGAGCCGTTGGAGAACTTTCAAGGCAATTTTGTGTTGATGATGGTGGTTCATGCCACTTAGGTTTAAAGGATGAAAGGTTGGAACATGGGCAATCATTTCCTGGAGATGGTAATCGTAATTTTTCTATTGGTAGGCAGAATTGGAACATGAAATTTAAGGATGCTACCTCTACTGCTCAAGTAGCGACTGAGTTTGCAGAACATGCAAGCCTAGCTGCCAGAGCTATTGTAGAACTTTCAAGGCAATATTGTGTTGATGATGGTTGTTCATGCCACTTAGGTTTCTAGGATGAAAGGTTGGAACATGGGTAAGCATTTCCTGGAGATGGTAATGGTAATTTTTCTACTGAAAGGCAGAATTGGAACATGAAATTTAAGGATGCTATCTCTGCTGCTCAAGTAGCGACTGAGTTTGCAGAACATGCAAGCCTAGCTGCTATAGCTGTTGTAGAACTTTCAAGGCAATTTTGTGTTGATGATGGTGGTTCATGCCACTTAGGTTTCAAGGATGAAAGGTTGGAACATGGGCAAGCATTTCCTGGATATGGTAATGGTAATTTTTCTATAGGAAGGCAGAATTGGAACATGAAATTTAAGGATGCTATCTCTGTTGCTCAAGCAGCGGCTGAGTTTGCAGAAAATGCAAGCCTAGCTGCCAGAGATGTTGTAGAACTTTCAAGGCAATATTGTGTTGATGATGGTGGTTCATGCCACTTAGGTTTCAAGGATAAAAGGTTGGAACATAGGCAATCATTTCCTTGAGATGGTAATGGTAATTGTTCTGTTGGCATGCAGTATTGGAACATGAAATTTAAGGATGCTACCTCTGCTGCTCAAGCAGCGGCTGAGTTTGCAGAACATGCAAGCCTAGCGGCCAGAGCCGTTGGAGAACTTTCAAGGCAATTTTGTGTTGATGATGGTGGTTCATGCCACTTAGGTTTAAAGGAAGAAAGGTTGGAACATAGGCAATCAATTCCTGGAGATGGTAATCGTAATTTTTCTATTGGTAGGCAGAATTGGAACATGAAATTTAAGGATGCTACCTCTGCTGCTCAAGTAGCGACTGAGTTTGCAGAACATGCAAGCCTAACTGCCAGAGCTATTGTAGAACTTTCAAGGCAATATTGTGTTGATGATGGTGGTTCATGCCACTTAGGTTTCAAGGATGAAAGGTTGGAACATGGGCAATCATTTCCTTGTGATGGTAATGGTAATTGTTCTGTTGGCATGCAGTATTGGAACATGAAATTTAAGGATGCTACCTCTGCTGCTCAAGCAGCGGCTGAGTTTGGAGAACATGCAACCCTAGCTGCCAGAGCTGTTGGAGAACTTTCAAGGCAATTTTGTGTTGATGATGGTGGTTCATGCCACTTAGGTTTCAAGGATGAAAGGTTGGAACATGGGTAATCATTTCCTTGAGATGGTAATGGTAATTGTCCTATTGGCAAGCAGTATTAGAACATGAAATTTAAGGATGCTACCTCTGCTGCTCAAGCAGCGGATGAGTTTGGAGAACATGCAAGCCTAGCGGCCAGAGCTGTTTGAGAACATTCAAGGCAATATTGTGTTGATGATGGTAGTTCATTCCACTTAGGTTTCAAGGATAAAAGGTTGGAACATGGGCAATCATTTCCCTGAGATGGTAATGGTAATTATTCTGTTGGCATGCAGTATTGGAACATGAAATTTAAGGATGCTACCTCTGCTGCTCAAGCAGCGGCTGAGTTTGGAGAACATGCAAGCCTAGCGGCCGGAGCCGTTGGAGAACTTTCAAGGCAATTTTGTGTTGGTGATGGTGGTTCATGCCACTTAGGTTTCAAGGATAAAAGGTTGGAACATGGGCAATCATTTCCTTGAGATGGTAATGGTAATTGTTCTGTTGGCATACAGTATTGGAACATGAAATTTAAGGATGCTACCTCTGCTGCTCAAGCAGCGGCTGAGTTTGGAGAACATGCAACCCTAGCTGCCAGAGCTGTTGGAGAACTTTTAAGGCAATTTTTTGTTGATGATGGTGGTTCATGCCACTTAGGTTTCAAGGATGAAAGGTTGGAACATGGGCAATCATTTCCTTGAGATGGTAATGGTAATTGTTCTATTGGCATGCAGTATTAGAACATGAAATTTAAGGATGCTACCTCTGCTGCTCAAGCAGCGGATGAGTTTGGAGAACATGCAAGCCTAGCGGCCAGAGCTGTTTGAGAACTTTCAAGGCAATATTGTGTTGATGATGGTAGTTCATTCCACTTAGGTTTCAAGGATAAAAGGTTGGAACATGGGCAATCATTTCCTTGAGATGGTAATGGTAATTGTTCTGTTGGCATGCAGTATTGGAACATGAAATTTAAGGATGCTACCTCTGCTGCTCAAGCAGCGGCTGAGTTTGGAGAACATGCAAGCCTAGCGGCCAGAGCCGTTGGAGAACTTTCAAGGCAATTTTGTGTTGATGATGGTGGTTCATGCCACTTAGGTTTAAAGGATGAAAGGTTGGAACATGGGCAATCATTTCCTGGAGATGGTAATCGTAATTTTTCTATTGGTAGGCAGAATTGGAACATGAAATTTAAGGATGCTACCTCTACTGCTCAAGTAGCGACTGAGTTTGCAGAACATGCAAGCCTAGCTGCCAGAGCTATTGTAGAACTTTCAAGGCAATATTGTGTTGATGATGGTTGTTCATGCCACTTAGGTTTCTAGGATGAAAGGTTGGAACATGGGTAAGCATTTCCTGGAGATGGTAATGGTAATTTTTCTACTGAAAGGCAGAATTGGAACATGAAATTTAAGGATGCTATCTCTGCTGCTCAAGTAGCGACTGAGTTTGCAGAACATGCAAGCCTAGCTGCTATAGCTGTTGTAGAACTTTCAAGGCAATTTTGTGTTGATGATGGTGGTTCATGCCACTTAGGTTTCAAGGATGAAAGGTTGGAACATGGGCAAGCATTTCCTGGATATGGTAATGGTAATTTTTCTATAGGAAGGCAGAATTGGAACATGAAATTTAAGGATGCTATCTCTGTTGCTCAAGCAGCGGCTGAGTTTGCAGAAAATGCAAGCCTAGCTGCCAGAGATGTTGTAGAACTTTCAAGGCAATATTGTGTTGATGATGGTGGTTCATGCCACTTAGGTTTCAAGGATAAAAGGTTGGAACATAGGCAATCATTTCCTTGAGATGGTAATGGTAATTGTTCTGTTGGCATGCAGTATTGGAACATGAAATTTAAGGATGCTACCTCTGCTGCTCAAGCAGCGGCTGAGTTTGCAGAACATGCAAGCCTAGCGGCCAGAGCCGTTGGAGAACTTTCAAGGCAATTTTGTGTTGGTGATGGTGGTTCATGCCACTTAGGTTTCAAGGATAAAAGGTTGGAACATGGGCAATCATTTCCTTGAGATGGTAATGGTAATTGTTCTGTTGGCATGCAGTATTGGAACATGAAATTTAAGGATGCTACCTCTGCTGCTCAAGCAGCGGCTGAGTTTGGAGAACATGCAAGCCTAGCGGCCGGAGCCGTTGGAGAACTTTCAAGGCAATTTTGTGTTGGTGATGGTGGTTCATGCCACTTAGGTTTCAAGGATAAAAGGTTGGAACATGGGCAATCATTTCCTTGAGATGGTAATGGTAATTGTTCTGTTGGCATACAGTATTGGAACATGAAATTTAAGGATGCTACCTCTGCTGCTCAAGCAGCGGCTGAGTTTGGAGAACATGCAACCCTAGCTGCCAGAGCTGTTGGAGAACTTTTAAGGCAATTTTTTGTTGATGATGGTGGTTCATGCCACTTAGGTTTCAAGGATGAAAGGTTGGAACATGGGCAATCATTTCCTTGAGATGGTAATGGTAATTGTTCTATTGGCATGCAGTATTGGAACATGAAATTTAAGGATGCTACCTCTGCTGCTCAAGCAGCGGCTGAGTTTGGAGAACATGCAAGCCTAGCGGCCAGAGCCGTTGGAGAACTTTCAAGGCAATTTTGTGTTGATGATGGTGGTTCATGCCACTTAGGTTTAAAGGATGAAAGGTTGGAACATGGGCAATCATTTCCTGGAGATGGTAATCGTAATTTTTCTATTGGTAGGCAGAATTGGAACATGAAATTTAAGGATGCTACCTCTACTGCTCAAGTAGCGACTGAGTTTGCAGAACATGCAAGCCTAGCTGCCAGAGCTATTGTAGAACTTTCAAGGCAATATTGTGTTGATGATGGTTGTTCATGCCACTTAGGTTTCTAGGATGAAAGGTTGGAACATGGGTAAGCATTTCCTGGAGATGGTAATGGTAATTTTTCTACTGAAAGGCAGAATTGGAACATGAAATTTAAGGATGCTATCTCTGCTGCTCAAGTAGCGACTGAGTTTGCAGAACATGCAAGCCTAGCTGCTATAGCTGTTGTAGAACTTTCAAGGCAATTTTGTGTTGATGATGGTGGTTCATGCCACTTAGGTTTCAAGGATGAAAGGTTGGAACATGGGCAAGCATTTCCTGGATATGGTAATGGTAATTTTTCTATAGGAAGGCAGAATTGGAACATGAAATTTAAGGATGCTATCTCTGTTGCTCAAGCAGCGGCTGAGTTTGCAGAAAATGCAAGCCTAGCTGCCAGAGATGTTGTAGAACTTTCAAGGCAATATTGTGTTGATGATGGTGGTTCATGCCACTTAGGTTTCAAGGATAAAAGGTTGGAACATAGGCAATCATTTCCTTGAGATGGTAATGGTAATTGTTCTGTTGGCATGCAGTATTGGAACATGAAATTTAAGGATGCTATCTCTGTTGCTCAAGCAGCGGCTGAGTTTGCAGAACATGCAAGCCTAGCTGCCAGAGCTGTTTGAGAACTTTCAAGGCAATATTGTGTTGATGATGGTAGTTCATGCCACTCTGGTTTCAAGGATAAAAGGTTGGAACATGGGCAAGCATTTCCTGGAGATGGTAATGGTAATTTTTCTGTTGGCAGGTAGTATTGGAACAAGAAATTTAAGGATGCTACCTCTGCTGCTCAAGCAGCGGCTGAGTTTGCAGAACATATAAGCCTAGCTGCCAGAGATGTTGGAGAACTTTCAAGGCAAAATTGTGTTGATGATGGTGGTTCATGCATCTTAGGTTTAAAGGATGAAAGGTTGGAACATGGGCAAGCATTTCCTGGAGATAGTAGTGGTAATTTTTCTTTTGGCAAGCAGAATTGATACATGAAATTTAAGGATGCTACCTCTGCTGCTCAAGCAGCAACTGAGTTTAGAGAACATGCAAGCCTAGCTGCCAGAGCAGTTGGAGAACTTTCAAGGCAATATTATGTTGATGATGGTGGTTCATGCCACTTAGGTTTAAAGGATGAAAGGTTGGAACATGGGCAATCATTTCCTTGCGATGGTAATGGTAATTGTTCTGTTGGCATGCAATATTGGAACATGAAATTTAAGAATGCTACCTCTACTGCTCAAGCAGCGGCTGAGTTTGGAGAACATGCAAGCCTAGCTGCCAAAGCTGTTGGAGAACTTTCAAGGCAGTATTTTGTTGATGATGGTGGTTCATGCCACTTAGGTTTCTAGGATAAAAGGTTGGAACATGGGTAAGCATTTCCTGGAGATGGTAATGGTAATTTTTCTATTGGAAGGCAGAATTGGAACATGAAAATTAAGGATGCTATCTCTGTTGCTCAAGCAGCGGCTGAGTTTGCAGAACATGAAAGCCTAGCTGCCAGAGCTGATGTAGAGCTTTCAAGGAAATATTGTGTTGATGATGGTGGTTCATGCCACTTAGGTTTCAACGATGAAAGGTTGGAACATGGGCAATCATTTCCTTGAGATGGTAATGGTAATTGTTCTGTTAGCATGCAGTATTGGAACATGAAATTTAAGGATGCTACCTCTGCTGCTCAAGCAGCGGCCAGAGCTATTGGAGAACTTTCAAGACAATTTTGTGTTGATGATGGTGGTTCATGCCACTTAGGTTTCAAGGATGAAAGGTTGGAATATGGGTAAGCATTTCCTGGAGATGGTAATGGTAATTTTTCTATAGGAAGGAAGAATTGGAACATGAAATTTAAGGATGCTATCTCTGTTGCTCAAGCAGCGGCTTGAGTTTGCAGAACATGCAAGCCTAGCTGCCAGAACTGTTGTAGAACTTTGAAGGTAATATTGTGTTGATGATGGTGGTTCATGCCACTTAGGTTTCAAGGATGAAAAGTTAGAACATGGGAAATCATTTCCTTGAGATGGTAATGGTAATTGTTATGTTGGCATGCAGTATAGGAACATGAAATTTAAGGATGCTACCTCTGCTGCTCAAGTAGCGGTTGAGTTTGGAGAACATGCAAGCCTAGCGGCCAGAGCTGTTGGAGAACTTTCAAGGCAATTTTGTGTTGATGATGGTGGTTCATTCCACTTAGGTTTCAAGGATGAAAGGTTGGAATATGGGCAAGCATTTCCTGGAGATGGTAATGGTAATGTTTCTATAGGAAGGCAGAATTGGAACATGAAATTTAAGGATGCTATCTCTGTTGCTCAAGCAGCGGCTGAGTTTGCAGAACATGCAAGCCTTGTTGCCAAAGCTGTTGTAGAACTTTCAAGGCAATATTGTGTTGATGATGGTGGTTCATACCACTTAGGTTTCAAGGATGAAAGGTTAAAACATGGGCAATCATTTCCTTGAGATGGTAATGGTAATTATTCCGTTGGCATGCAGTATTGGAACATGAAATTTAAGGATGCTACCTCTGCTGCTCAAGCAGCGGCTGAGTTTGGAGAACATGCAAGCCTAGCTGCCAGAGCTGTTGGAGAACTTTCAAGGCAATTTTGTGTTGATGATGGTGGTTCATGCCACTTAGGTTTCTAGGATGAAAGGTTGGAACATGGGTAAGCATTTCCTGGAGATGGTAATGGTAATTTTTCTATTGAAAGGAAGAATTGGAACATGAAATTTTAGGATGCTATCTCTGCTGCTCAAGTAGCGATTGAGTTTGCAGAACATGCAAGCCTAGCTGCTAGAGCTGTTGTAGAACTTTCAAGGCAATTTTGTGTTGATGATGGTGGTTCATGCCACTTAGGTTTCAAGGATGAAAGGCTGGAACATGGGCAAGCATTTCCTGGAGATGGTAATGGTAATTTTTCTATAGGAAGGCAGAATTGGAACATGAAATTTAAGGATGCTACCTCTGCTGCTCAAGCAGCGGCTGGGTTTGGAGAACATGCAAGCCTAGCTGCCAGAGATGTTGTAGAACTTTCAAGGCAATATTGTGTTGATGATGGTGGTTCATGCCACTTAGGTTTCAAGGATAAAAGGTTAGAACATGGGCAATCATTTCCTTGTGATGGTTATAGTAATTGTTCTGTTGGCATGCAGTATTGGAACATGAAATTTAAGGATGCTACCTCTGCTGCTCAAGGAGCGGCTGAGTTTGGAGAACATGCAAGCCTAACGGCCAGAGCTGTTAGAGAACTTACAAGGCAATTTTGTGTTGATAATGGTGGTTCTTGCCACTTAGGTTTCAAGGATGAAAGGTTCAAACATGGGCAATCATTTCCTGGAGATGGTAATAGTAATTGTTCTGTTGGCATGCAGTATTGGAACATGAAATTTAAGGATGCTACCTCTGCTGCTCAAGGAGCGGCTGAGTTTGGAGAACATGCAAGCCTAACGGCCAGAGCTGTTGGAGAACATTCAAGGAAATTTTGTGTTGATGATGGTGGTTCTTGCCACTTAGGTTTCAAGGATGAAAGGTTCAAACATGGGCAATCATTTCCTGGAGATGGTAATCGTAATTTTTCTATTGGTAGGCAGAATTGGAACATGAAATTTAAGGAGGCTACCTCTGCTGCACAAGTAGCGACTGAGTTTGCAGAACATGCAAGCCTAGCTTCCAGAGCTATTGTAGAACTTTCAAGGCAATATTGTGTTGATGATGGTGGTTCATGCCACTTAGGTTTCAAGGATGAAAGGTTGGAACATAGGCAATCATTTCCTTGAAATGGTAATGGTAATTGTTCTGTTGGCATGCAGAATTGGAACATGAAATTTAAGGATGCTACCTCTGCTGCTCAAACGTCGGCTGAGTTTGGAGAACATGCAAGCCTAGCTGCCAGAGCTGTTGGAGAACTTTCAAGGCAATTTTGTGTTGAAGATGGTGGTTCATGCTACTTAGGTTTCAAGGATAAAAGGTTAGAACATGGGCAATCATTTCCTTGTGATGGTTATAGTAATTGTTCTGTTGGCATGCAGTATTGGAACATGAAATTTAAGGATGCTACCTCTGCTGCTCAAGGAGCGGCTGAGTTTGGAGAACATGCAAGCCTAACGGCCAGAGCTGTTGGAGAACTTTCAAGGCAATTTTGTGTTGATGATGGTGGTTCTTGCCACTTAGGTTTCGAGGATGAAAGGTTCAAACATGGGCAATCATTTCCTGGAGATGGTAATCGTAATTTTTCTATTGGTAGGCAGAATTGGAACATGAAATTTAAGGATGCTACCTCTGCTGCTCAAGTAGCGACTGAGTTTGCAGAACATGCAAGCCTAGCTTCCAGAGCTATTGTAGAACTTTCAAGGCAATATTGTGTTGATGATGGTGGTTCATGCCACTAAGGTTTCAAGGATGAAAGGTTGGAACATAGGCAATCATTTCCTTGAAATGGTAATGGTAATTGTTCTGTTGGCATGCAGAATTGGAACATGAAATTTAAGGATGCTACCTCTGCTGCTCAAACGTCGGCTGAGTTTGGAGAACATGCAAGCCTAGCTGCCAGAGCTGTTGGAGAACTTTCAAGGCAATTTTGTGTTGAAGATGGTGGTTCATGCTACTTAGGTTTCAAGGATAAAAGGTTAGAACATGGGCAATCATTTCCTTGTGATGGTTATAGTAATTGTTCTGTTGGCATGCAGTATTGGAACATGAAATTTAAGGATGCTACCTCTGCTGCTCAAGGAGCGGCTGAGTTTGGAGAACATGCAAGCCTAACGGCCAGAGCTGTTGGGGAACTTTCAAGGCAATTTTGTGTTGATGATGGTGGTTCTTGCCACTTAGGTTTCGAGGATGAAAGGTTCAAACATGGGCAATCATTTCCTGGAGATGGTAATCGTAATTTTTCTATTGGTAGGCAGAATTGGAACATGAAATTTAAGGATGCTACCTCTGCTGCTCAAGTAGCGACTGAGTTTGCAGAACATGCAAGCCTAGCTTCCAGAGCTATTGTAGAACTTTCAAGGCAATATTGTGTTGATGATGGTGGTTCATGCCAGTTAGGTTTCAAGGATGAAAGGTTGGAACATGGGCAATCATTTCCTTGAAATGGTAATGGTAATTGTTCTGTTGGCATGCAGTATTGGAACATGAAATTTAAGGATGCTACCTCTGCTGCTCAAGCGGCGGCTGAGTTTGGAGAACATGCAAGCCTTGCTGCCATAGCTGTTGGAGAACTTTCAAGGCAATTTTGTGTTGATGATGGTGGTTCATCCCACTTAGGTTTCTAGGATAAAAGGATAGAACATGGGCAATCATTTCCTTGTGATGGTTATAGTAATTGTTCTGTTGGCATGCAGTATTGGAACATGAAATTTAAGGATGCTACCTCTGCTGCTCAAGGAGCGGCTGAGTTTGGAGAACATGCAAGCCTAACGGCCAGAGCTGTTGGAGAACTTTCAAGGCAAATTTGTGTTGATGATGGTTGTTCTTGCCACTTAGGTTTCAAGGATGAAAGGTTCAAACATGGGCAATCATTTCCTGGAGATGGTAATCGTAATTTTTCTATTGGTAGGCATAATTGGAACATGAAATTTTAGGATGCTACCTCTGCTGCTCAAGTAGCGACTGAGTTTGCAGAACATGCAAGCCTAGCTTCCAGAGCTATTGTAGAACTTTCAAGGCAATATTGTGTTGATGATGGTGGTTCATGCCACTTAGGTTTCAAGGATGAAAGGTTGGAACATGGGCAATCATTTCCTTGAAATGGTAATGGTAATTGTTCTGTTGGCATGCAGTATTGGAACATGAAATTTAAGGATGCTACCTCTGCTGCTCAAGCGGCGGCTGAGTTTGGAGAACATGCAAGCCTTGCTGCCATAGCTGTTGGAGAACTTTCAAGGCAATTTTGTGTTGATGATAGTGGTTCATGCCACTTAGGTTTTTAGGATGAAAGGTTGGAACATGGGTAAGCATTTCCTGGAGATGGTAATGGTAATTTTTCTATTGAAAGGCAGAATTGGAACATGAAATTTAAGGATGCTATCTCTGTTGCTCAAGCAGCGGCTGAGTTTGCAGAACATGAAAGCTTAGCTGCCAGAGTTGTGGTAGAACTTTCAAGGCAATTTTGTGTTGATGATGGTGGTTCATGCCACTTAGGTTTCAAGGATGAAAGGTTGGAAGAAGGGCAATCATTTCCTGGAGATGGTAATCGTAATTTTTCTATTAGTAGGCAGAATTGGAACATGAAATTTAAGGATGCTATCTCAGTTGCTCAAGCAGCAGCTGAGTTTGCAGAACATGCAAGCCTAGCTGCCAGATCTGTTGTAGAACTTTGAAGGTAATATTGTGTTGATGATGGTGGTTCATGCCACTTAGGTTTCAAGGATGAAAGGTTCGAACATGGGCAATCATTTCCTGGAGATGGTAATTGTAATTTTTCTATTGGTAGGCAGAATTGGAACATGAAATTTAAGGATGCTACCTCTGCTGCTCAAGTAGCGACTGAGTTTGCAGAACATGCAAGCCTAGCTGCCAGAGCTGTTGTAGAGCTTTCAAGGCAATATTGTGTTGATGATGTTGGTTCATGCCACTTAGGTTTCAACGATGAAAGGTTGGAACATGGGCAATCATTTCCTTGAGATGGTAATGGTAATTTTTCTATTGGAAGGCAGAATTGGAACATGAAATTTAAGGATGCTATCTCTGTTGCTCAAGCAGCGGCTGAGTTTGCAGAACATGCAAGCCTAGCTGCCAGAGCTGTTGTAGAGCTTTCAAGGCAATTTTGTGTTGATGATGGTGGTTCATGCCACTTAGGTTTCAAGGATGAAAGGTTGGAACAAGGGCCATCATTTCCTGGAGATGGTAATCGTAATTTTTCTATTAGTAGGCAGAATAGGAACATGAAATTTAAGGATGCTATCTCTGTTGCTCAAGCAGCAACTGAGTTTGCAGAACATGCAAGCCTAGCTGCCAGATCTGTTGTAGAACTTTGAAGGTAATATTGTGTTGATGATGGTGGTTCATGCCACTTAGGTTTAAAGGATGAAAAGTTGGAACATGGGCAATTATTTCCTTGCGATGGTAATGGTAATTGTTCTGTTGGCATGCAGTATTGGAGCATGAAATTTAAGGATGCTACCTCTGCTGCTCAAATAGCGGCTGAGTTTGGAGAACGTGCAAGCCTAGCGTCCAGAGCTGTTGGAGAACTTTCAAGGCAATTTTGTGTTGATGATGGTGGTTCATGCCACTTAGGTTTCAAGGATGAAAGGTTGGAATATGGGTAAGCATTTCCTGGAGATGGTAATGGTAATTTTTCTATAGGAAGGCAGTATTGGAACTTGAAATTTAAGGATGCTATCTCTGTTGCTCAAGCAGCGGCTGAATTTGCAAAACATGCAAGCCTAGCTGCCAGAGCTGTTGTAGAACTTTGAAGGCAATATTGTGATGATGATGATGGTTCATGCCACTTAGGTTTCAAGGATGAAAGGTTGGAACATGGGCAATCATTTCCTTGCGATGGTAATGGTAATTGTTCTGTTGGCATGCAGTATTGGAACATGAAATTTAAGGATGCTACCTCTGCTGCTCAAGCAGCGGCTGAGTTTGGAGAACATGCAAGCCTAGCAGCCAGAGCTGTTGGAGAACTTTCAAGGCAATATTTTGTTGATGATGGTGGTTCATGCCACTTAGGTTTCTAGGATGAAAGGTTAAAACATGGGTAAGCATTTCCTAGAGATGGTAATGATAATTTTTCTATTGGAAGGCAGAATTGGAACATGAAATTTAAGGATGCTATCTCTGTTGCTCAAGCAGCGGCTGAGTTTGCAGAACATGCAAGCCTAGCTGCCAGAGCTGTTGTAGAGCTTTCAAGGCAATATTGTGTTGATGATGGTGGTTCATGCCACTTAGGTTTCAAGAATGAATGATTGGAACATGGGCAATCATTTCCTGGAGATGGTAGTGGTAATTGTTCTGTTGGCATGCAGTATTGGAACATGAAATTTAAGGATGCTAGCTCTGCTGCTCAAGCAGCGGCTGAGTTTGGAGAATATGCAAGCGTAGCTGCCAGAGCTGTTGTAGAGCTTTAAAGGCAATATTTTGTTGATGATAGTGGTTCATGCCACTTAGGTTTCTAGGATGAAAGGTTGGAACATGGGTAAGCATTTCCTGGAGATGGTAATGGTAATTTTTCTATTGGAAGGTAGAATTGGAACATGAAATTTAAGGATGCTATCTCTGTTGCTCAAGCAGCGGCTGAGTTTGCAGAACATGCAAGCCTAGCTGCCAGAGCTGTTGTAGAGCTTTCAAGGCAATATTGTGTTGATGATGGTGGTTCATGCCACTTAGGTTTCAATGATGAAAGGCTGGAACATGGGCAATCATTTCCTTGAGATGGTAATGGTAATTGTTCTGTTAGCATGCAGTATTGGAACATGAAATTTAAGGATGCTACCTCTGCTGCTCAAGCAGCGGCTGAGTTTTGAGAACATGCAATCCTAGCGGCCAGAGCTATTGGAGAACTTTCAAGGCAATTTTGTGTTGATGATGGTGGTTCATGCCGCTTATGTTTCAAGGATGAAAGGTTGGAATATGGGTAAGCATTTCCTGGAGATGGTAATGGTAATTTTTCTATAGGAAGGCAGAATTGGAACATGAAATTTAAGGATGCTATCTCAATTGCTCAAGCAGCGGCTGAGTTTGCAGAACATGCAAGCCTAGCTGCCAGAGCTGTTGTAGAACTTTGAAGGTAATATTGTGTTGATGATGGTGGTTCATGCCACTTAGGTTTCAAGGATGAAAAGTTGGAACATGGGCAATCATTTCCTTGAGATGGTAATGGTAATTGTTCTGTTGGCATGCTGTATTGGAACATGAAATTTAAGGATGCTACCTCTGCTGCTCAAGCAGCGGCTGAGTTTGGAGAACATGCAAGCCTAGCAGCCAGAGCTGTTGGAGAACTTTCAAGGCAATTTTGTGTTGATGATGGTGGTTCATGCCACTTTGATTTCAAGGATGAAAGGTTGGAACATGGGCAATCATTTCCTTGAGATGGTAATGGTAATTTTTCTGTTGGTAGGCAGTATTGGAAAATGAAATTTAAGGATGCTATCTTTGTTGCTCAAGCAGTGACTGAGTTTGCACAACATGCAAGCCTAGCTGCCAGAGCTGTTGTAGAACTTTCAAGGAAATATTGAGTTGATGATGGTGGTTCATACCACTTAGGTTTCAAGGATGAAAGGTTGGAACATGGGCAATCATTTCCTTGAGATGGTAATGGTAATTGTTCTGTTGGCATGCAGTATTGGAACATGAAATATAAGGATGCTACCTCTGCTACTCAAGGAGCGGCTGAGTTTGGAGAACATACAAGCCTAACGGCCAGAGCTGTTGGAGAACTTTCAAGGCAATTTTGTGTTGATGATGGTGGTTCTTGCCACTTAGGTTTCAAGGATGAAAGGTTCAAACATGGGCAATCATTTCCTGGAGATGGTAATCGTAATTTTTCTATTGGTAGGCAGAATTGGAACATGAAATTTAAGGATGCTACCTCTGCTGCTCAAGTAGCGACTGAGTTTGCAGAACATGCAAGCCTAGCTTCCAGAGCTATTGTAGAACATTCAAGGCAATATTGTGTTGAAATTTAAGGATGCTAGCTCTGCTGCTCAAGCAGCGGCTGAGTTTGGAGAATATGCAAGCATAGCTGCCAGAGCTGTTGTAGAGCTTTAAAGGCAATATTTTGTTGATGATAGTGGTTCATGCCACTTAGGTTTCTAGGATGAAAGGTTGGAACATGGGTAAGCATTTCCTGGAGATGGCAATGGTAATTTTTCTATTGGAACGCAGAATTGGAACATGAAATTTAAGGATGCTATCTCTGTTGCTCAAGTAGCGGCTGATTTGCAGGACATGCAAGCCTAGCTGCCAGAGCTGTTATAGAGCTTTCAAGGCAATATTGTGTTGATGATGGTGGTTCATAGCACTTAGGTTTCAATGATGAAAGGCTGGAACATGGGCAATCATTTCCTTGAGATGGTAATGGTAATTGTTCTGTTAGCATGCAGTATTGGAACATGAAATTTAAGGATGCTACCTCTGCTGCTCAAGCAGCGGCTGAGTTTTGAGAACATGCAATCCTAGCGGCCAGAGCTGTTGGTGAACTTTCAAGGCAATTTTGTGTTGATGATGGTGGTTCATGCCGCTTATGTTTCAAGGATGAAAGGTTGGAATATGGGTGAGCATTTCCTGGAGATGGTAATGGTAATTTTTCTATAGGAAGGCAGAATTGGAACATGAAATTTAAGGATGCTATCTCAATTGCTCAAGCAGCGGCTGAGTTTGCAGAACATGCAAGCCTAGCTGCCAGAGCTGTTGTAGAACTTTGAAGGTAATATTGTGTTGATGATGGTGGTTCATGCCACTTAGGTTTCAAGGATGAAAAGCTGGAACATGGGCAATCATTTCCTTGAGATGGTAATGGTAATTGTTCTGTTGGCATGCAGTATTGGAACATGAAATTTAAGGATGCTACCTCTGCTGCTCAAGTAGCGGCTGAGTTTGGAGAACATGCAAGCCTAGCGGCCAGAGCTGTTGGAGAACTTTCAAGGCAATTTTGTGTTGATGATGGTGGTTCATGCCACTTGGGTTTCAAGGATGAAAGGTTGGAATATGGGTAAGCATTTCCTGGAGATGGTAATGGTAATGTTTCTATAGGAAGGCATAATTGGAACATAAAATTTAAGGATGCTATCTCTGTTGCTCAAGCAGCGACCGAGTTTGCACAACATGCAAGCCTAGCTGCCAGAGCTGTTGTAGAACTTTCAAGGAAATATTGTGTTGATGATGGTGGTTCATGCCACTTAGGTTTCTAGGATGATAGGTTGGAACATGGGTAAGCATTTCCTGGAGATGGTAATGGTAATTTTTCGATTGAAAGGCAGAATTGGAACATGAAATTTAAGGATGCTATCTCTGCTGCTCAATTAGTGACTGAGTTTGTAGAACATACAAGCCTAGCTGCTAGAGCTGTTGTAGAACTTTCAAGGCAATTTTGTGTTGATGATGGTGGTTCATGCCACTTAGGTTTCAAGGATGAAAGGTTGGAACATGGGCAATCATTTCCTGGAGATTGTAATCGTAATTTTTCTATTGGTAGGCAGAATTGGAACATGAAATTTAAGGATGCTATCTCTGTTGATCAAGCAGCGGCTGAGTTTGCAGAACATGCAAGCCTAGCTGCCAGAGCTGTTGTAGAACTTTGAAGGTAATATTGTGTTGATGATGGTGGTTCAAGCCACTTAGGTTTCAAGGATGAAAAGTTGGAACATGGGCAATCATTTCCATGAGATGGTAATGGTAATTGTTCTGTTGGCATGCAGTATGGAACATGAAATTTAAGGATGCTACCTCTGCTGCTCAAGCAGCGACTGAGTTTGGAGAACATTGTTACACCCTATATTTTTGTACGTAAAAATGCGTCGTAAGCAAACTAATGTAGGACCAAAAATGAGATAATATTTAAAAGTATATAAAGTAAGTTAATCATGTTACCTATGAGGTAACAAATATTGAAGATCATGAACAACAAGTACAAAGAGGGTTGGACAGTTCAGAAGCTAAAGCAATTGAATAAAACAATGTTTCGTCGAAAGTCGACAAGTTGGGAATGTTATAACATGTACCTTTGGGGTGAGACTATGGTTATTAACATGATAAAGAGATTATGTTATGATTTATATTAGTCGTATGACATCCGTGTGTTATGTTTTTTAAGTCAAGCGAGTTGTGGAACAAAAGTCGATGAAAGTCATCAAAAGTTACATTCATAAGTTTTACTGAAACTTTGGGTCAAATGTAACTGCCATTTTCTCCCAATATACTTAGAGTTATGGGGTGTTCCACCCATCAAATTAAATATCTATGAGTCTATTTTCCAACGCATTAAACCGTTTGTCAATACGACATCGGAGTAGAGAGATATGGGCATTTTTGCGATACTGCGCAAGCTGCTAGGTGACAAGTAGGTGTGTCACCTACTTGCTTAAATGAAAGCCCAAAAATGGACCATTTCGGGTCGTCCAAAGAGGCCTTTTAAAGGCCCATTTTCTTCATATATTAGACTTAAAATAGAGCATAATAACCAGACATAAGCTCTGCAAAGAATCCTCCCAAAAATTTTCCACAAACCCTAATTGATTTTCTCTCCCTTTCAAGTTCTAATTAGAGGTAAAACCTAAAGTTTGAAGGACCAAGATAGGAGCTGAGTTATCCAACAAATAAGGTGAGTTTACTGCTCTCTTTCATCCATTTGTTCTTCTATAAATTCATGGCAAGTCGTTCTATACTTGTAAGAACTCACGGGACGGTGATCGGAAGCCGTGAGTTCGAGTTATTCACTTGTAGCGGACTGTTTTGTGGACTGTTTTGTGTTGCTGTTGGGCTGCGTGTTTTACTACTGTTTTGTGGAGTTTTGGAGGAGGAAGGGGGTGTAGAAACACCATATAAATGTAGGGTGGTTGGCTGGTCGTTCGTCATAACATTTCCGGGTCGTTTGACACTACTACGGTGGTCGTTTTGAGTATGAAGAGATTGGGGTGTGTTGGGCTGTTTTGTAGTGTTTGATGGCGTATATAGGGCTGGAAAATGATGTATTTATGTTGTTATTGTTCTGTTCTTGTATTGTTGGTGTTATCTTGAATTTGGAGGAATAAGGATTATAGGGGAGATGCTGCCCGTTTTAATACAAAATAAGTTTGTCGTTCGTTGTGCGATAGTTGTACCTCTCGTAACTTAACGATAGTATTATTATCATTCTTGTAGATTAAGGTGCAAAGAGGTGAGTTCAACTTGGTGATTGGGAAGATTGTGATAAAGTATGTTAAGGCTAATCCCTTCCTTCATTTTGGCATGATCTCGTAGCTACATGTGTTAATAATGAGACATAAAGAGAAGTTCGTATTCATGAATTTATTCGCATTATTCTAGTCTCATAAGTTACAATATTATTTCTTATCGAGACTTCATATTCAGTTTAGTTTTGTCTTTATTCAGTCAAGAGAGCAGAGGGTCTATATATATATATACACAATATTATAGTATTTGCACCACCATCGAGCTATAATCGGTGGGCAGGCCCCTATTGGGCAACCTCTGATCAGATGGTAAGTTATATATATCGAGCCTACTGTGGCCGAGCGCCTATGAGCGAGCCCAGGATGGCCGAGGTACAGATGCCCAGTATGGCCGAGCGCTTATGAGCGAGCCTACTACGGCCGAGCAGTTACACGTACCGAACCTTATAGGGCCGGACATTTATTTTACTTAATATATTGAGAGAGTTGAGTCAGTATCAGCACGTAAGTATATCTCCAGACCATCTTTGACTCCCAGTTAATTTCAGTTATCATATTATCAGTTCAGTTTCAGCTTTCAGTTATTTTATTGCCTTACATACTGGGTACATTATTTCGTACTGACGTCCCTTTTCTGGGGGCGCTGCATTTCATGCGTGCAGTTTCAGACAGACAGACGGGTAGACCTCCTCAGTAGGTGTTTCCCGAGTTCCGCCTGATCGGTAAGCTCCACGTCTTTCGGAGTTGCCATGTCTAGAGTTTTGTGTATATCTTATGTATATCTGTATATATGTTATGGGTAGGTCGGGGCCCTGTTCCGATCACAGTACATCTATCAGTAGAGGCTTGTAGACATATCCTGTTGGTTAGTGTTGTATGTTGGGTTTGTATAAATTGGTGGTTGTCAGCTGTAGTAGCTATGACGGCCTTGTCGGCCTAGCTTTATATTGATGTTTAGTTAGCGCTTGTTTCCATTTATTTTTATATTTTGCTTCGCAAATTGTCTTGCAAGGTGGCCCCATGGCCAAAGTATGACATTATATGTTCAGAGTCCCTTAGTCGCAATATGGTACGCCAGATTAGGTGAGGCACCGAGTGCTGGTTTCGCTCCTAGGTTTGGGGCGTGACAAACTTGGTATCAGAGCAGTTCTATCCTAGGGAGTCTACAAGCCGTGTCTAGTAGGGTCTTGTTTATAGATGTGTTGTGCACCACATTATATAAGCAGGGAACTACAGGGCATTTAGGAGTTGGTTACCCTTCTTTGAAATCTAAATCGTGCTATAGAACTGAGTTATAGGAAATTTGAATTAAACTTGTGTTGGTATTTGCATGCACAGATGACGGTGACTAGGAAGACTACGGCTAGCCAGAGGAGAGATACAGCAGTAGGTGAGGGGACCAGCAGGGTGCCCCCAGTAGATGGGGCCCAGTCTGAGGCTCAAGGGGAGACCTCTACTCAGCCATTACCGGCTCCTCCACAAACTGCGGAGATTCCTAGAGAAACCGCACATCCAGTTCCCCCTCCACTTCCATTAGATCAGGACTTGAGAAGTGCGGTGCATTTGTTGACACAGTTGGTAGCTACCCAGCAACAGGCTAGGGCATCAGCTAGTGCAGGAACTTCTGAGGGGTCTGGGAGTTCAAGGGTCCGAGAGTTTATTGCTTTGAGTCCCCCAGAGTTCACGGGGACAGATCAGAGGGAGGACCCGCAGGATTTCATAGAATAAGCTTCACAGGATCTTTCGTGTTATGCATGCCACGGAGAAAGAGGCAGTTGAGCTAGCAGCTTTTCGACTCCGAGATATAGCCATCCTTTGGTACGAGGGATGGGAGAGGTCCAGGGGACGTGATGCACCTCCAGCTATTTGGGAGAATTTTTCAGATGCCTTCCTTGACCAGTACTTACCGCGGGAGATCCGACAGGCTCGAGTCGATCAGTTTCTATCCCTCAAGCAGGGTAATATGAGTGTTCGAGAGTATAGTCTCCGTTTTGACTCATTGGCCAGATATGCACCATCCATTGTTGCTACTATGTGGGACAGGATTCACAGGTTTATAGCAGGGTTAGCCCCAGAGTTATCCGAGGCATGTGCCACTGCTGCATTGCAGGATAGTATGGATATATCCCGGATTCAGGCATTCGCCCAGAATATAGAAAGGGGTAGGCATCGGCAGCAGGGTACAGAGTGGGCTGAACAAGGGCAACGTAAGAGGATGAGATTTCCCAGGTCTCAGGAGCAATCTCAGGGTAGTTATAGGACCCAGTACTTCGGACGGCCACCTAGGCCTCCGCCACCTCAGTTACAGGGTTACGGGTATGACCGCTATACTCAGTCAGGACCAGGTGAGAGCTCACGGGCGTCGGGTTTGCAGCGACAATGAGGTTCTGCGCAGACATGGTCATTTCCTCCGCGGTGTGACATCTGTGGTAGAGGACACTTGGGTCAATGCCGAGCAGGTTCTGATGCTTGTTATACATGTGGGCGTCCGGGGCATATGATGCGAGATTGCCCAAATAGAGATTCTGGGGGAATGGCACAACCAGCGAGTTCAGCAACAGGATCATCTATGTCCGTGCATCCTTCAAGGCGCGAGTCTCAGTCTTCAGCTGGTAGAGGTCGAGGCAGAGGTAGAGGTTCCAGTTCAAGTGGTAATCAGAACCGTATCTATGCTTTAGCGGGTCGACAGGACCAGGAGTCTTCACCAGACGTTGTGACAGGTATATTAACCATTTGCTCTCACGATGCTTATGCTTTGATACACCCAGGATCTACTTTATCATATATTACCCCATTTGTCGCGAGGAAGTTTGGTATAGTGCCTGAAATACTAAGTGATCCTTTTGCGGTATCTACACCGGTCGGAGAATCGATTATTGCTAGACGGGTTTACCGAGGTTGTACGGTGACAATTTGTAGTCATCAGACCTCAGCTGACCTAGTTGAGCTAGTGATGATGGATTTTGATGCTATCATGGGCATGGACTGGTTGGCAGCTTGCTATGCCACAGTTGATTGCCGAGCAAAGGCAGTCATATTTCATTTTTCAGGTGAGCCAGTCCTTGAATGGGTAGGTAATATAGCAACACCCAGAGGTAGGTTTATTTCCTATCTGAAGGCGAGGAAAATGCTCGCAAAAGGGTGCATTTATCATATTGTGCGAGTTAGAGATGCATATGCTGAGATACCTATACTTCAGTCTATTCCCGTAGTCAAAGAGTATGCAGATGTTTTTCCAGATGAGCTTCCAGGTATTCCTCCAGAGCGAGAGATTGATTTTAGCATCGATTTTTGCTTCCAGGAACTCAACCAATATCCATCCCTCCGTATAGAATGGCACCTGCCGAATTGAAGGAGTTGAAGGAGTAGTTAAAAGATTTGCTGGAGAAAGGTTACATTAGGCCCAGTACCTCACCTTGGGGTGCACCGGTACTATTTGTGCGGAAGAAAGACGGCTCACTGAGGATGTGTATCGATTATAGGCAGCTGAACAAGGTAACTATTAAGAATAAGTATCCACTTCCAAGGATCGATGACTAGTTTGATCAGTTGCAGGGAGCTAGATGCTTTTCAAAGATAGATTTGAGGTCGGGGTACCACCAGGTCAGAGTTCGGGAAAAAGATATTCCGAAGACAGCCTTCAGGACCCGATACGGCCACTTCGAGTTCCTTGTCATGTCCTTCGGGTTGACTAATGCACCCGCCATATTTATGGACTTGATGAATAGCCTATTCCGGCCATTTTTAGATCTGTTCTTGATAGTATTTATTGATGATATTCTGGTTTATTCCCGTTCAGAGGATGAGCATGCGGACCACCTGCGAGCGATACTCCAAACCCTCCGTGATCGTAAGTTGTATGCTAAGTTTTCTAAATGTGAGTTCTGGTTGAAGTCTGTAGCATTCTTGGGGCATATTGTATCAGATGAAGGGATAAAGGTAGACACTCAGAAGATTGAGGCCGTGAAATCTTGGCCTAGACCTACCACTCCGACAGAGGTTCATAGCTTTCTAGGCTTAGCAGGATACTATCGGAGGTTCGTAGAGGGTTTTTCTTCCCTTTCGGCACCATTGACGAAGTTGACACAGAAAGAAACTAAGTTTCAATGGACAGAGGCTTGCGAGCGGAGTTTCCAAGAGCTTAAGAACAGGTTGACCTCAGCTCCAGTTCTAACACTTCCAGAGGGTCTAGAGGGTTATGCCGTGTATTGTGATGCATCAGGTGTCGGGTTAGGATGTGTCCTGATGCAACATGGGAATGTAATTGCGTATGCTTCAAGGCAGTTGAGGAAGCACGAGAGGAATTATCCGACCCACGACCTCGAGTTAGCTGCAGTTGTCCATGCACTTAAGATATGGCGGCATTATTTATATGGTGTTCATGTTGATGTATTTACTGATCATAAAAGCCTACAATATATTTTCAAGCAGAAAGAGTTGAATTTGCGACAGAGGCGATGGCTTGAGTTATTGAAAGATTACGATGTTAACATTCTCTACCATCCAGGGAAAGCTAATGTTGTAGCAGATGCCTTAAGTCGCCTATCTATGGGTAGCTTAGCACATGTAGAGCCTGAGAAAAGACAATTAGCTAGAGAGATTCATCAATTGGCTTCGTTGGGGGATCGGTTAGTAGATTCTGAGGATGGTGGAGTTGTACTCCAAAACACTGCAAAATCATCCCTCATAGCTGAAGTCAAGGAAAGGCAGTACGAGGACCCAGAGTTGGTCGAGTTGAGAGAGCGAGTTCCGCAGCAAAAGAAGCCATTGTTAGAGCTCAAGGGAGATGGGGTTCTCAGATACAAGGGTCGTTTGTGTGTTCCAGATGTAGCAGGGCTACGAGACAGGATTATGTTAGAGGCACATTATTCATGGTATTCCATCCATCCTGGATCGACGAAGATGTATCATGACATTAAGGATATGTACTGGTGGAATGATATGAAGAAGAACATTGCTGAGTTTGTCGCCCAATGTACTAGTTGCCAGCAAGTGAAGGTAGAACACCAGAAGCCCGGAGGGCTAATGCAGACTATAGAGATCCCGACATGGAAATGGGAGGCGATAAACATGGACTTTATCATGGGTTTACCTCGTTCTAATCGTAAGTTCGATTCCATATGGGTGATAGTCGATAGGCTCACGAAATCAGCTCACTTCCTACCGGTCAGATCTACATATACAACAGAAGATTATGCAAAGTTATATATTAAGGAGATAGTGCGGCTACACGGAGTACCGGTTTCTATTATATCTGACCGTGGGGCTCAGTTTACAGCACATTTTTGGAGGTCATTTCAAAGAGGTCTAGGGACTCAGGTGAATCTCAGCACAGCTTTTCATCCACAGACTGATGGACAAGCCGAGCGCACAATTCAGACGCTCGAGGATATGTTACGAGTATGTGTGTTGGATTTTAAAAGAAGTTGGGATGAACATCTACCTCTTATCGAGTTTGCATATAATAACAGTTACCACTCCAGTATCCAGATGGCTCCGTACGAGGCTTTGTATGGGCGTAAGTGCAGATCTCCTATAGGGTGGTTTGATGTTGGAGAATCTGGGTTACATGGGCCAGACCTGGTTCAGCAGGCCATAGAGAAAGTAAAGCTTATCCGGGAGCGACTGTTGATAGCTCAGAGTCGTCAGAAGTCATATTCTGACGTGTGGCGACGAGACTTAGAGTTCAGGATTAATGACTGGGTATTCTTAAAGGTATCACCTATGAAGGGCGTGATGAGGTTTGGCAAGAAAGGCAAGCTTAGCCCACGGTATATTGGGCCTTATAGGATCATTCAGAGAGTGGGCCAAGTAGCTTATGAGTTAGAGTTGCCCTCAGAATTGGAGTCTGTCCATCCGGTTTTTCACGTATCTATGCTACGGAAGTGCATTGGCGATCCTACCCGAGTGGTGCCCACAGATGATGTACAGATTACAGAGGACTTGTCATACGAGGAAATTCCAGTTGCCATCCTAGACCGACAAATTCGCAAGCTACGAAATAAGGAGGTAGCTTCTGTGAAGGTTTTATGGAGGAGCAAGAATGTAGAAGAGATGACGTGGGAATCGGAGAAAGAAATGAAGTCTAAATACCCCCACCTATTTCAAACTGAAGATATGGTTCGAGATGGGATGCTACAACATAGCTCTATGTAGGCTAGCAGGTCATCAGGTAAGCTTTTATTTTTCACTTTCAATATTTATGATTTACGGTCGGTGAGGCAAATTGCTGCTATTTATAAAGATTGGCCATGTGTGGCATGCATAGTATGTTTTCTGGCTGCGTGCAGGTTGGTTTTAACCTAGTGTACGAAGGATACTCTGGCAAAATTTTCCAATAGGGCCTGCCTATAATATTACTTACTTACAAAGAAGTGTGATTGTTACACCCTATATTTTTGTACGTAAAAATGCGTCGTAAGCAAACTAATGTAGGACCAAAAATGAGATAATATTTAAAAGTATATAAAGTAAGTTAATCATGTTACCTATGAGGTTATAAATATTGAAGATCATGAACAACAAGTACAAAGAGGGTTGGACAGTTCAGAAGCTAAAGCAATTGAATAAAACAATGTTTCGTCGAAAGTCGACAAGTTGGGAATGTTATAACATGTACCTTTGGGGTGAGACTAGGGTGATTAACATGATAAAGAGATTATGTTATGATTTATATTAGTCGTATGACATCCGTGTGTTATGTTTTTAAGTCAAGCGAGTTGTGGAACAAAAGTCCATGAAAGTCATCACAAGTTACATTCATAAGTTTTACTGAAACTTTGGGTCAAATGTAACTGCAATTTTCTCCCAATATACTTAGAGTTATGGGGTGTTACACCCATCAAATTAAAGATCTATGAGTCTATTTTCCAACTCATTAGACCGTTTGTCAATACGACATCGGAGTAGAGAGCTATGGGCATTTTTGCGATACTGCGCAAGCTAATAGGTGACAAGTAGGTGTGTCACCTACTTGCTTAAATGAAACCCCAAAAATGGACCATTTCGGGTCGTCCAAAGAGGCCTTTTAAAGGCCCATTTTCTTCATATATTAGACTTAAAATAGAGCATAATAACCAGACATAAGCTCTGCAAAGAATCCTCCCAAAAATTTTCCACAAACCCTAATTGATTTTCTCTCCCTTTTAAGTTCTAATTAGAGGTAAAACCTAAAGTTTGAAGGACCAAGATAGGAGCTGAGTTATCCAAAAAATAAGGTGAGTTTACTGCTCTCTTTCATCCATTTTTTCTTCTATAAATTCATGGCAAGTCGTTCTATACTTGTAAGAGCTCACGGGACGGTGATCGGAAGCCGTGAGTTCGAGTTATTCACTTGTAGCAGACTGTTTTGTGGACTGTTTTGTGCTGCTGTTGGGCTGCGTGTTTTACTACTGTTTTGTGGAGTTTTGGAGGAGGAAGGGGGTGTAGAAACACCATATAAATGTAGGGTGGTTGGCTGGTCGTTCGTCATAACATTTCCGGGTCGTTTGACACTACTACGGTGGTCGTTTTGAGTATGAAGAGATTGGGGTGTGTTGGGCTGTTTTGTAGTGTTTGATGGCGTATATAGGGCTGGAAAATGATGTATTTATGTTGTTATTGTTCTGTTCTTGTATTGTTGGTGTTATCTTGAATTTGGAGGAATAAGGATTATAGGGGAGATGCTGCCCGTTTTAATACAAAATAAGTTTGTCGTTCGTTGTGCGATAGTTGTACCTCTCGTAACTTAACGATAGTATTATTATCATTCTTGTAGATTAAGGTGCAAAGAGGTGAGTTCAACTTGGTGATTGGGAAGATTGTGATAAGGTATGTTAAGGCTAATCCCTTCCTTCATTTTGGCATGATCTCGTAGCTACATGTGTTAATAATGAGACATAAAGAGAAGTTCGTATTCATGAATTTATTCACATTATTCTAGTCTCATAAGTTACAATATTATTCCTTATCGAGACTTCATATTCAGTTTAGTTTTGTCTTTATTCAGTCAAGAGAGCAGAGGGTCTATATATATATATACACAATATTATAGTATTTGCACCACCATCGAGCTATAATCGGTGGGCAGGCCCCTATTGGGCAACCTCTGATCAGATGGTAAGTTATATATATCGAGCCTACTGTGGCCGAGCGCCTATGAGCGATTCCAGGATGGTCGAGGTACAGATGCCCAGTATGGCCGAGCGCTTATGAGCGAGCCTACTATGGCCGAGCAGTTACACGTACTGAACCTTATAGGGTCGGACATTTATTTTACTTAATATATTGAGAGAGTTGAGTCAGTATCAGCACGTAAGTATATCTCCAGACCATCTTTGACTCCCAGTTAATTTCAGTTATCATATTATCAGTTCAGTTTCAGCTTTCAGTTATTTTATTGCCTTACATACTCGGTACATTATTTCGTACTGACGTCCCTTTTCTGGGGGCGCTGCATTTCATGCGTGCAGTTTCAGACAGACAGACGGGTAGACCTCCTCAGTAGGTGTTTCCCGAGTTCCGCCTGATTGGTAAGCTCCACGTCTTTCGGAGTTGCCAGGTCTAGAGTTTTGTGTACATCTAATGTATATCTGTATATATGTTATGGGTAGGTCGGGGGCCTGTTCCGATCACAGTACATCTATCAGTAGAGGCTTGTAGACATATCCTGTTGGTTAGTGTTGTATGTTGGGTTTGTATAAATTGGTGGTTGTCAGCTGTAGTAGCTATGACGGCCTTGTCGGCCTAGCTTTATATTGATGTTTAGTTAGCGCTAGTTTCCATTCATTTTTATATTTTGCTTCGCAAATTGTCTTGCAAGGTGGCCCCATGGCAAAAGTATGACATTATATGTTCAGAGTCCCTTAGTCGCAATATGGTACGCCAGATTAGGTGAGGCACCGAGTGCTGGTTTCGCTCCTAGGTTTGGGGCGTGACAAACATGCAAGCCTAGCAGCCAGAGCTATTGGAGAACTTTCAAGGCAATTTTGTATTGATGATGGTGGTTCATGCCACTTAGGCTTCAAGGATGAAAGGTTGGAACATGGGCAATCATTTCCTAGAGATGGTAATCGTAATTTTTCTATTGGTAGGCAGAATTGGAACATGAAATTTAAGGATGCTATCTCTGTTGCTCAAGCAGCGGCTGAGTTTGCAGAACATGCAAGCCTAGCTGCCAGAGCCTTTATAGAACTTTGAAGGTAATATTGTGTGGATGATAGTGGTTCATGCCACTTAGGTTTCAAGGATGAAAGGTTGGAACATGGGCAATCATTTCCTTGAGATGGTAATGGTAATTGTTCTATTGGCATGCAGTATTGGAACATGAAATTTAAGGATGCTACCTCTGCTGCTCAAGTAGCGGCTGAGTTTGGAGAACATGCAAGCCTAGCGGCCAGAGCTGTTGGAGAACTTTCAAGGCAATTTTGTGTTGATGATGGTGGTTCATGCCACTTAGGTTTCAAGGATGAAAGGTTGGACTATGGGTAAGCATTTCCTGGAGATGGTAATGGTAATGTTTCTATAGGAAAGCACAATTGGAACATGAAATTTAAGGATGCTATCCCTATTGCTCAAGCAGCGGCTGAGTTTGCAGAACATGCAAGCCTAGCTGCTAGAGCTGTTGTAGAGCTTTCAAGGCAATATTGTGTTGATGATGGTGGTTCATGCCACTTAGGTTTCAACAATGAAAGGTTGGAACATGGGTAATCATTTCCTTGAGATGGTAATGGTAATCTTTCTATTGGAAGGAAGAATTGGAACATGAAATTTAAGGATGCTATCTCTGTTGCTCAAGCAGTGGCTGAGTTTGAAGAACATGCAAGCCTAGCTGCCAGATCTGTTGTAGAGCTTTCAAGGCAATTTTGTGTTGATGATGGTGGTTCATGCCACTTAGGTTTCAAGGATGAAAGGTTGGAACATGGGCAATCATTTCCTGGAGATGGTAATCGTAATTTTTTTATTGGTAGGCAGAATTGGAACATGAAATTTAAGGATGCTATCTCTGTTGCTCAAGCACCGGCTGAGTTTGCTGAACATGCAAGCCTAGCTGCCAGATCTGTTGTAGAACTTTGAAACTAATATTGTGTTGATGATGGTGGTTCATGCCACTTAGGTTTCAATGATGAATAGTTAGAACATGGGCAATCATTTCCTTGCGATGGTAATGGTAATTTTTCTATAGGAAGGCAGAATTGGAACATGAAATTTAAGGATGCTATCTCTATTGCTCACGCAGTGGCTGAGTTTGCAGAACATGCAAGCCTAGCTGCCAGAGATGTTGTAGAACTTTCAAGGCAATATTGTGTTGATGATGGTGGTTCATGCCACTTAGGCTTCAAGGATAAAAGATTGGAACATGGGCAATCATTTCCTTGAGATGGTAATGGTAATTGTTCTGTTGGCATGCAGTATTGGAACTTGAAATTTAAGGATGCTACCTCTGTTGCTCAAGCTGCGGCCGAGTTTGGAGAACATGCAAGCCTAGCGGCCAGAGCTGTTGGAGAACTTTAAAGGCAATTTTGTGCTGATGATGGTGGTTCATGCCACTTAGGTTTCAAGGATGAAAGGTTGGAACATGGGCAATCATTTCTTGGAGATGGTAATGGTAATTTTCCTATTGAAAGGCAGAAGTGGAACATGAAATTTAAGGATGCTATCTCTGTTGCTCAAGCAGCGGTTGAGTTTGCAGAACATACAAGCCTAGCTGCCAGAGCTGTGGTAGAACTTTCAAGGCAATATTGTGTTGATGATGGTGGTTCATGCCACTTAGGTTTCAACGATAAAAGGTTGGAACATGGGCAATGATTTCCTTGGGATGGTAATCGTAATTGTTCTATTAGCATGCAGTATTGGAACATGAAATTTAAGGATGCTACATTTGCTGCTCAAGTAGCGGCTGAGTTTGGAGAACATGCAAGCCTAGCGGCCAGAGCTGTTGGAGAACTTTCAAGGCAATTTTGTGTTGATGATGGTGGTTCATGCCACTTAGGTTTCAAGGATGAAAGGTTGGACTATGGGTAAGCATTTCCTGGAGATGGTAATGGTAATGTTTCTATAGGAAAGCAGAATTGGAACATGAAATTTAAGGATGCTATCTCTGTTGCTCAAGTAGCGACTGTGTTTGCAGAACATGCAAGCCTAGCTGCTAGAGCTGTTGTAGAACTTTCAAGGAAATATTGTGTTGATGATGGTGGTTCATACCACATAGGTTTCAAGGATGAAAGGTTGGAACATGGGACATCATTTCCTTGAGATGGTAATGGTAATTGTTCTGTTGGCATGCAGTATTGGAACAAGAAATTTAAGGATGCTACCTCTGCAGCTCAAGCAGCGGCTGAGTTTGGAGAACATGCAAGCCAAGCTGCCAGAGCTGTTGGAGAACTTTCAAGGCAATTTTGTGCTGATGATGGTGGTTCATGCCACTTAGGTTTCCAGGATGAAAGGTTGGAACATGGGTAAGCATTTCCTGGAGATGGTAATGGTAATCTGTCTATTGAAAGGCAGAATTGGAACATGAAATTTAAGGAGGCTATCTCTGTTGCTCAAGCAGCGACTGAGTTTGCAGAACATGCAAGCCTAGCTTCCAGAGCTGTTGTAGAACTTTCAAGGAAATATTGTGTTGATGATTGTGGTTCATACCACTTAGGTTTCAAGGATGAAAGGTTGGAACATGGGCCATCATTTCCTTGAGATGGTAATGGTAATTGTTCTGTTGGCATGCAGTATTGGAACAAGAAATTTAAGGATGCTACCTTTGCTGCTCAAGCAGCGGCTGAGTTTGGAGAACATGCAAGCCTAGCTGCCAGAGCTGTTGGAGAACTTTCAAGGCAATTTTGTGCTGATGATGGTGGTTCATGCCACTTAGGTTTCTAGGATGAAAGGTTGGAACATGGGTAAGCATTTCCTGGAGATGGTAATGGTAATTTTTCTATTGAAAGGCAGAATTGGAACATGAAATTTAAGGATGCTATCTCTGCTGCTCAATTAGCGACTGAGTTTGCAGAACATGCAAGCCTAGCTGCTAGAGCGGTTCTAGAACTCTCAAGGCAATTTTTTGTTGATGATAGTGGTTCATGCCACTTAGGTTTCAAGGATGAAAGGTTGGAACATGGGCAATCATTTCTTGGAGATGGTAATGGTAATTTTTCTATTGAAAGGCAGAAGTGGAACATGAAATTTAAGGATGCTATCTCTGTTGCTCAAGCAGCGGTTGAGTTTGCAGAACATGCAAGCCTAGCAGCTAGAGCTGTGGTAGAACTTTCAAGGTAATATTGTGTTGATGATGGTGGTTCATGCCACTTAGGTTTCAACGATGAAAGGTTGGAACATGGGCAATCATTTCCTTGGGATGGTAATCGTAATTGTTCTGTTAGCATGCAGTATTGGAACATGAAATTTAAGGATGCTACATCTGCTGCTCAAGCAGCAGTTGAGTTTGGAGAACATGCAAGCCTAGCTACCAGAGATGTTGTAGAACTTTCAAGGCAATATTGTGTTAATGATGGTTGTTCATGCCACATAGGTTTCAAGGATAAAAGGTTGGAACATGGCCAATCATTTCCTTGAGATGGTAATGGTAATTGTTCTGTTGGCATGTAGTATTGGAACATGAAATTTAAGGATGCTACCTCTGCTGCTCAAGCAGCGACTGAGTTTGGAGAACATGCAAGCCTAGTGGCCAGAGCTATTGGAGAACTTTCAAGGCAATTTTGTGTTGATGATGGTGGTTCATGCCACTTAGGTTTCAAGGATGAAAGGTTGGAACATGGGCAATCATTTCCTAGAGATGGTAATCGTAATTTTTTTATTGGTAGGCAGAATTGGAACATGAAATTTAAGGATGCTATCTCTGTTGCTCAAGCAGCGGCTGAGTTTGCAGAACATGCAAGCCTAGCTGCCAGAGCTGTTGTAGAACTTTGAAGGTAATATTGTGTTGATGATGGTGGTTCATGCCACTTAGGTTTCAAGGATGAAAAGTTGGAACATGGGCAATCATTTCCTTAAGATGGTAATGGAAATTGTTCTATTAGCATGCAGTATTGGAACATGAAATTTAAGGATGCAACCTCTGCTGCTCAAGTAGCGGCTGAGTTTGGAGAACATGCAAGCCTAGCGGCCAGAGCTGTTGGAGAACTTTCAAGGCAATTTTGTGTTGATGATGGTGGTTCATGCCACTTAGGTTTCAAGGATGAAAGGTTGGACTACGGGTAAGCATTTCCTGGAGATGGTAATGGTAATGTTTCTATAGGAAAGCAGAATTGGAACATGAAATTTAAGGATGCTATCTCTGTTGCTCAAGCTGCGACTGAGTTTGCAGAACATGCAAGCCTAGCTGCCAGAGCTGTTGTAGAACTTTCAAGGAAATATTGTGTTGATGATGGTGGTTCATACCACTTAGGTTTCAAGGATGAATGGTTGGAACATGGGCCATCATTTCCTTGAGATGGTAATGGTAATTGTTCTATTGGCATGCAGTATTGGAACCAGAAATTTAAGGATGCTACCTCTGCTGCTCAAGCAGCGGCTGAGTTTGGAGAACATGCAAGCCTAGCTGCCAGAGCTGTTGGAGAACTTTCAAGGCAATTTTGTGCTGATGATGGTGGTTCATGCCACTTAGGTTTCTAGGATGAAAGGTCGGAACATGGGTAAGCATTTCCTGGAGATGGTAATGGTAATTTTTCTATTAAAAGGCAGAATTGGAACATGAAATTTAAGGATGCTATCTCTGCTGCTCAATTAGCGACTGAGTTAGCAGAACATGCAAGCCTAGCTGCTAGAGCTGTGGTAGAACTCTCAAGGCAATTTTGTGTTGATGATGGTGGTTCATTCCACTTAGGTTTCAAGGATGAAAGGTTGGAACATGGGCAAGCATTTCCTGGAGATGGTAATGGTAATTTTTCAATAGGAAGGCAGAATTGGAACATGAAATTTAAGGATGCTATCTCTGTTGCTCAAGCAGCGGCTAAATTTGCAGAACATGCAAGCCTAGCTGCCAGAGATGTTGTAGAACTTTCAAGGCAATATTGTGTTGATGATGGTGGTTCATGCCACTTAGGTTTCAAGGATAAAAGGTTGGAACATGGGCAATCATTTCCTTGAGATGGTATGGTAATTGTTCAGTTGGCATGCAGTATTGGAACATGAAATTTAAGGATGCTACCTCTGCTGCTCAAGCAGCGGCCGAGTTTGGAGAACATGCAAGCCTAGCGGCCAGAGCTGTTGGAGAACTATCAAGGCAATTTTGTGTTGATGATGGTGGTTCATGCCACTTAGGTTTCAAGGATGAAAGGTTGGAACATGGGCAATCATTTCTTGGAGATGGTAATGGTAATTTTTCTATTGAAAGGCAGAATTGGAACATGAAATTTAAGGATGCTATCTCTGTTGCTCAAGCAGCGGTTGAATTTGCAGAACATGCAAGCCTAGCTGCCAGAGATGTTGTAGAACTTTCAAGGCAATATTGTGTTGATGATGGTGGTTCATGCCACTTAGGTTTCAAGGATAAAAGGTTGGAACATGGGCAATCATTTCCTTGAGATGGTAATGGTAATTGTTCTGTTGGCATGCAGAATTGGAACATGAAATTTAAGGATGCTACCTCTACTGCTCAAGCAGCGGCCGAGTTTGGAGAACATGCAAGCCTAGCGGCCAGAGCTGTTGGAGAACTTTCAAGGCAATTTTGTGTTGATGATGGTGGTTCATGCCACTTAGGCTTCAAGGATGAAAGGTTGGAACATGGGCAATCATTTCTTGGAGATGGTAATGGTAATTTTTCTATTGAAAGGCAGAATTGGAACATGAAATTTAAGGATGCTATCTCTGTTGCTCAAGCAGCGGTTGAGTTTGCAGAACATGCAAGCCTAGCTGCCAGAGCTGTGGTAGAACTTTCAAGGCAATATTGTGTTGTGATGGTGGTTCATGCCACATAGGTTTCAACGATGAAAGGTTGGAACATGCGCAATCATTTCCTTGAGATGGTAATCGTAATTGTTCTATTAGCATGCAGTATTGGAACATGAAATTTAAGGATGCTACATCTGCTGCTCAAGCAGCGACTGAGTTTGGAGAATATGCAATCCTAGCGGCCAGAGCTGTTGGAGAACTTTCAAGGCAATTTTGTGTTGATGATGGTGGTTCATGCCACTTAGGTTTCAAGGATGAAAGGTTGGAACATGAGCAAGCATTTCCTGGAGATGGTAATGGTAATTTTTCTATAGGAAGGCAGAATTGGAACATGAAATTTAAGGATGCTACCTCTGCTACCCAAGTAGCGGTTGAGTTTGCAGAACATGCAAGCCTAGCTGCCAGAGCTGTGGTAGAACTTTCAAGGCAATATTGTGTTGATGATGGTGGTTCATGCCACTTAGGTTTCAACGATGAAAGGTTGGAACATGCGCAATCATTTCCTTGAGATGGTAATCGTAATTGTTCTATTAGCATGCAGTATTGGAACATAAAATTTAAGGATGCTACATCTGCTGCTCAAGCAGCGACTGAGTTTGGAGAATATGCAATCCTAGCGGCCAGAGCTGTTGGAGAACTTTCAAGGCAATTTTGTGTTGATGATGGTGGTTCATTCCACTTAGGTTTCAAGGATGAAAGGTTGGAACATGGGCAAGCATTTCCTGGAGATGGTAATGGTAATTTTTCAATAGGAAGGCAGAATTGGAACATGAAATTTAAGGATGCTATCTCTGTTGCTCAAGCAGCGGCTAAATTTGCAGAACATGCAAGCCTAGCTGCCAGAGATGTTGTAGAACTTTCAAGGCAATATTGTGTTGATGATGGTGGTTCATGCCACTTAGGTTTCAAGGATAAAAGGTTGGAACATGGGCAATCATTTCCTTGAGATGGTATGGTAATTGTTCAGTTGGCATGCAGTATTGGAACATGAAATTTAAGGATGCTACCTCTGCTGCTCAAGCAGCGGCCGAGTTTGGAGAACATGCAAGCCTAGCGGCCAGAGCTGTTGGAGAACTATCAAGGCAATTTTGTGTTGATGATGGTGGTTCATGCCACTTAGGTTTCAAGGATGAAAGGTTGAAACATGGGCAATCATTTCTTGGAGATGGTAATGGTAATTTTTATATTGAAAGGCAGAATTGGAACATGAAATTTAAGGATGCTATCTCTGTTGCTCAAGCAGCGGTTGAATTTGCAGAACATGCAAGCCTAGCTGCCAGAGATGTTGTAGAACTTTCAAGGCAATATTGTGTTGATGATGGTGGTTCATGCCACTTAGGTTTCAAGGATAAAAGGTTGGAACATGGGCAATCATTTCCTTGAGATGGTAATGGTAATTGTTCTGTTGGCATGCAGTATTGGAACATGAAATTTAAGGATGCTACCTCTGCTGCTCAAGCAGCGGCCGAGTTTGGAGAACATGCAAGCCTAGCGGCTAGAGCTGTTGGAGAACTTTCAAGGCAATTTTGTGTTGATGATGGTGGTTCATGCCACTTAGGTTTCAAGGATGAAAGGTTGGAACATGGGCAATCATTTCTTGGAGATGGTAATGGTAATTTTTCTATTGAAAGGCAGAATTGGAACATGAAATTTAAGGATGCTATCTCTGTTGCTCAAGCAGCGGTTGAGTTTGCAGAACATGCAAGCCTAGCTGCCAGAGCTGTGGTAGAACTTTCAAGGCAATATTGTGTTGATGATGGTGGTTCATGCCACATAGGTTTCAACGATGAAAGGTTGGAACATGCGCAATCATTTCCTTGAGATGGTAATCGTAATTGTTCTATTAGCATGCAGTATTGGAACATGAAATTTAAGGATGCTACATCTGCTGCTCAAGCAGCGACTGAGTTTGGAGAATATGCAATCCTAGCGGCCAGAGCTGTTGGAGAACTTTCAAGGCAATTTTGTGTTGATGATGGTGGTTCATGCCACTTAGGTTTCAAGGATGAAAGGTTGGAACATGAGCAAGCATTTCCTGGAGATGGTAATGGTAATTTTTCTATAGGAAGGCAGAATTGGAACATGAAATTTAAGGATGCTACCTCTGCTACCCAAGTAGCGGTTGAGTTTGCAGAACATGCAAGCCTAGCTGCCAGAGCTGTGGTAGAACTTTCAAGGCAATATTGTGTTGATGATGGTGGTTCATGCCACTTAGGTTTCAACGATGAAAGGTTGGAACATGGGCAAGCATTTCCTGGAGATGGTAATGGTAATTTTTCAATAGGAAGGCAGAATTGGAATATGAAATTTAAGGATGCTATCTCTGTTGCTCAAGCAGCGGCTAAATTTGCAGAACATGCAAGCCTAGCTGCCAGAGATGTTGTAGAACTTTCAAGGCAATATTGTGTTGATGATGGTGGTTCATGCCACTTAGGTTTCAAGGATAAAAGGTTGGAACATGGGCAATCATTTCCTTGAGATGGTATGGTAATTGTTCAGTTGGCATGCAGTATTGGAACATGAAATTTAAGGATGCTACCTCTGCTGCTCAAGCAGCGGCCGAGTTTGGAGAACATGCAAGCCTAGCGGCCAGAGCTGTTGGAGAACTATCAAGGCAATTTTGTGTTGATGATGGTGGTTCATGCCACTTAGGTTTCAAGGATGAAAGGTTGAAACATGGGCAATCATTTCTTGGAGATGGTAATGGTAATTTTTCTATTGAAAGGCAGAATTGGAACATGAAATTTAAGGATGCTATCTCTGTTGCTCAAGCAGCGGTTGAATTTGCAGAACATGCAAGCCTAGCTGCCAGAGATGTTGTAGAACTTTCAAGGCAATATTGTGTTGATGATGGTGGTTCATGCCACTTAGGTTTCAAGGATAAAAGGTTGGAACATGGGCAATCATTTCCTTGAGATGGTAATGGTAATTGTTCTGTTGGCATGCAGTATTGGAACATGAATTTTAAGGATGCTACCTCTGCTGCTCAAGCAGCGGCCGAGTTTGGAGAACATGCAAGCCTAGCGGCTAGAGCTGTTGGAGAACTTTCAAGGCAATTTTGTGTTGATGATGGTGGTTCATGCCACTTAGGTTTCAAGGATGAAAGGTTGGAACATGGGCAATCATTTCTTGGAGATGGTAATGGTAATTTTTCTATTGAAAGGCAGAATTGGAACATGAAATTTAAGGATGCTATCTCTGTTGCTCAAGCAGCGGTTGAGTTTGCAGAACATGCAAGCCTAGCTGCCAGAGCTGTGGTAGAACTTTCAAGGCAATATTGTGTTGATGATGGTGGTTCATGCCACATAGGTTTCAACGATGAAAGGTTGGAACATGCGCAATCATTTCCTTGAGATGGTAATCGTAATTGTTCTATTAGCATGCAGTATTGGAACATGAAATTTAAGGATGCTACATCTGCTGCTCAAGCAGCGACTGAGTTTGGAGAATATGCAATCCTAGCGGCCAGAGCTGTTGGAGAACTTTCAAGGCAATTTTGTGTTGATGATGGTGGTTCATGCCACTTAGGTTTCAAGGATGAAAGGTTGGAACATGAGCAAGCATTTCCTGGAGATGGTAATGGTAATTTTTCTATAGGAAGGCAGAATTGGAACATGAAATTTAAGGATGCTACCTCTGCTACCCAAGTAGCGGTTGAGTTTGCAGAACATGCAAGCCTAGCTGCCAGAGCTGTGGTAGAACTTTCAAGGCAATATTGTGTTGATGATGGTGGTTCATGCCACTTAGGTTTCAACGATGAAAGGTTGGAACATGCGCAATCATTTCCTTGAGATGGTAATCGTAATTGTTCTATTAGCATGCAGTATTGGAACATAAAATTTAAGGATGCTACATCTGCTGCTCAAGCAGCGACTGAGTTTTGAGAATATGCAATCCTAGCGGCCAGAGCTGTTGGAGAACTTTCAAGGCAATTTTGTGTTGATGATGGTGGTTCATTCCACTTAGGTTTCTAGGATGAAAGGTTGGAACATGGGTAAGCATTTCCTGGAGATGGTAATTGTAATTTTTCTATTGAAAGGCAGAATTGGAACATGAAATTTAAGGATGCTATCTCTATTGCTCAAGCAGCGGTTGAGTTTGCAGAACATGCAAGCCTAGCTGCCAGAGCTGTGGTAGAACTTTCAAGGAAATATTGTGTTGATGATGGTGGTTCATGCCACTTAGGTTTCAACGATGAAAGGTTGGAACATGCGCAATCATTTCGTTGAGATGGTAATCGTAATTGTTCTATTAGCATGCAGTATTGGAACATGAAATTTAAGGATGCTACATCTGCTGCTCAAGCAGCAACTGAGTTTGGAGAATATGCAATCCTAGCGGCCAGAGCTGTTGCAGAACTTTCAAGGCAATTTTGTGTTGATGATGGTGGTTCATGCCACTTAGGTTTCTAGGATGAAAGGTTGGAACATGGGTAAGCATTTCCTGGAGATGGTGATGGTAATTAATCTATTAAAAGGCAGAATTGGAACATGAAATTTAAGGATGCTAACTCTGCTGCTCAATTAGCGACTGAGTTTGCAGAACATGCAAGCCTAGCTGCTAGAGCTGTGGTAGAACTCTCAAGGCAATTTTGTGTTGATGATGGTGGTTCATGCCACTTAGGTTTCAACGATGAAAGGTTGGAACATGGGCAAGCATTTCCTGGAGATGGTAATGGTAATTTTTCAATAGGAAGGCAGAATTGGAACATGAAATTTAAGGATGTTATCTCTGTTGCTCAAGCAGCGGCTAAATTTGCAGAACATGCAAGTCTAGCTGCTAGAGATGTTGTAGAACTTTCAAGGCAATATTGTGTTGATGATGGTGGTTCATGCCACTTAGGTTTCAAGGATAAAAGGTTGGAACATGGGCAATCATTTCCTTGAGATGGTAATGGTAATTGTTCTGTTGGCATGCAGTATTGGAACATGAAATTTAAGGATGCTACCTTTGCTGCTCAAGCAGCGGCCGAGTTTGGAGAACATGCAAGCCTAGCGGCCAGAGCTGTTGGAGAACTTTCAGGGCAATTTTGTGTTGATGATGGTGGTTCATGCCACTTAGGTTTCAAGGATGAAAGGTTGGAATGTGGGCAATCATTTCTTGGAGATGGTAATGGTAATTTTTCTATTGAAAGGCAGAATTGGAACATGAAATTTAAGGATGCTATCTCTGTTGCTCAAGCAGCGGTTGAGTTTGCAGAACATGCAAGCCTAGCTGCCAGAGCTGTGGTAGAACTTTCAAGGCAATATTGTGTTGATGATGGTGGTTCATGCCACTTAGGTTTCAACGATGAAAGGTTGGAACATGCGCAATCATTTCCTTGAGATGGTAATCGTAATTGTTCTATTAGCATGCAGTATTGGAACATGAAATTTAAGGATGCTACATCTGCTGCTCAAGCAGCGACTGAGTTTGGAGAATATGCAATCCTAGCGGCCAGAGCTGTTGGAGAACTTTCAAGGCAATTTTGTGTTGATGATGGTGGTTCATGCCACTTAGGTTTCAAGGATGAAAGGTTGGAACATGAGCAAGCATTTCCTGGAGATGGTAATGTTAATTTTTCTGTAGGAAGGCAGAATTGGAACATGAAATTTAAGGATGCTACCTCTGCTGCTCAAGTAGCGACTGAGTTTGCAGAACATGCAAGCCTAGCTGCCAGAGATGTTGTAGAACTTTCAAGGCAATATTGTGTTGATGATGGTGGTTCATGCCACTTAGGTTTCAAGGATGAAAGGTTGGAACATGGGTAAGCATTTCCTGGAGATGGTAATGGTAATTTTTCTATTGGAAGGTAGAATTGGAACATGAAATTTAAGGATGCTATCTCTGTTGCTCAAGCAGCGGTTGAGTTTGCAGAACATGCAAGCCTAGCTGCCAGAGCTGTTGTAGAGCTTTCAAGGCAATATTGTGTTGATGATGGTGGTTCATGCCACTTAGGTTTCAACGATGAAAGGTTGGAACATGGGCAATCATTTCCTTGAGATGGTAATGGTAATTTTTCTATTAGCATGCAGTATTGGAACATGAAATTTAAGGATGCTACCTCTGCTGCTCAAGCAGCGGCTGAGTTTGGAGAACATGCAATCCTAGCGGCCAGAGCTGTTGGAGAACTTTCAAGGCAATTTTGTGTTGATGATGGTGGTTCATGCCACTTAGGTTTCAAGGATGAAAGGTTGGAATATGGGTAAGCATTTCCTGGAGATGGTAATGGTAATTTTTCTATAGGAAGGCAGAATTGGAACATGAAATTTAAGGATGCTATCTCTGTTGCTCAAGCAGCGGCTGAGTTTGCAGAACATGCAAGCCTAGCTGCCAGAGCTGTTGTAGATTTTTGAAGGCAATATTGTGTTGATGATGGTGGTTCATGCCACTTAGGTTTCAAGGATGAAAGGTTGGAACATGGGCAATCATTTCCTTGAGATGGTAATGGTAATTGTTCTGTTGGCATGCAGTATTGGAACATGAAATTTAAGGATGCTACCTCTGCTGCTCAAGCAGCGGCTGAGTTTGGAGAACATGCAAGCCTAGCGGCCAGAGCTGTTTGAGAACTTTCAAGGCAATATTGTGTTGATAATGGTATTTCATTCCACTTTGGTTTCAAGGATGAAAGGTTGGAACGTGGGCAAGCATTTCCTGGAGATGGTAATGGTAATTGTTCTATTGGCAGGTAGTATTGGAACATGAAATTTAAGGAAGCTACCTCTGCTGCTCAAGCAGCGGCTGAGTTTGCAGAACATGTAAGCCTAGCTACCAGAGATGTTGGAGAACTTTCAAGGCAATATTGTGTTGATGATAGTGGTTCATGCCACTTAGGTTTAAAGGATGAAAGGTTGGAACATGGGCAAGCATTTCCTGGAGACAGTAGTGGTAATTTTTCTGTTGGCATGCACAATTGGAACATGAAATTTAAGGATGCTACCTCTGCTGCTCAAGCTGCGACTGAGTTTGGAGAACATGCAAGCCTAGCTTCCAGAGCTATTGGAGAACTTTCAAGGTAATTTAGTGTTGATGATGGTGGTTCATGCCACTTAGGTTTCAAGGAGGAAAGGATGGAATATGGGTAAGCATTTCCTGAAGATGGTAATGGTAATGTTTCTATAGGAAGAAAGAATTGGAACATGAAATTTAAGGATGCTATCTCTGTTGCTCAAGCAGCGGCTGAGTTTGCAGAACATGCAAGCCTAGCTGCCAGAGCTGTTGTAGAACTTTCAAGGCAATATTGTGTTGATGATGGTGGTTCATACCACTTAGGTTTCAAGGATGAAAGGTTGGAACATGGGCAATCATTTCCTTGCGATGGTAATGGTAATTGTTCTATTGGCATGCAGTATTGGAACATGAAATTTAAGGATGCTACCTCTGCTGCTCAAGCAGCGGCTGAGTTTGGAGAACATGCAAGCCTAGCGGCTAGAGCTGTTGGAGAAATTTCAAGGCAATTTAGTGTTGATGATGGTGGTTCATGCCACTTAGGTTTCAAGGATGAAAGGTTGGAACATGGGCAATCATTTCCTTGCGATGGTAATGGTAATTGTTCTGTTGGCATGCAGTATTGGAACATGAAATTTAAGGATGCTACCTATGCTGCTCAAGCAGCGGCTGAGTTTGGAGAACATGCAAGCCTAGCTGCCAGAGTTGTTGGAGAACTTTCAAGGCAATATTTTGTTGATGATGGTGGTTCATGCCACTTAGGTTTCTAGGATGAAAGGTTGGAACATGGGCAATCATTTCCTTGAGATGGTAATCGTAATTGTTCTATTAGCATGCAGTATTGGAACATGAAATTTAAGGATGCTACATCTGCTGCTCAAGCAGCGACTGAGTTTGGAGAATATGCAATCCTAGCGGCCAGAGCTGTTGGAGAACTTTCAAGGCAATTTTGTGTTGATGATGGTGGTTCATGCCACTTAGGTTTCAAGGATGAAAGGTTGGAACATGAGCAAGCATTTCCTGGAGATGGTAATGGTAATTTTTCTATAGGAAGGCAGAATTGGAAGATGAAATTTAAGGATGCTACCTCTGCTGCTCAAGTAGCGACTGAGTTTGCAGAACATGCAAGCCTAGCTGCCAGAGATGTTGTAGAACTTTCAAGGCAATATTGTGTTGATGATGGTGGTTCATGCCACTTAGGTTTCAAGGATGAAAGGTTGGAACATGGGCAATCATTTCCTTGCGATGGTAATGGTAATTATTCTATTGGCATGCAGTATTGGAACATGAAATTTAAGGATGCTACCTCTGCTGCTCAAGCAGCGGCTGAGTTTTGAGAACATGCAAGCCTAGCGGCTAGAGCTGTTGGAGAAATTTCAAGGCAATTTAGTGTTGATGATGGTGGTTCATGCCACTTAGGTTTCAAGGATGAAAGGTTGGAACATGGGCAATCATTTCCTTGCGATGGTAATGGTAATTGTTCTGTTGGCATGCAGTATTGGAACATGAAATTTAAGGATGCTACCTATGCTGCTCAAGCAGCGGCTGAGTTTGGAGAACATGCAAGCCTAGCTGCCAGAGCTGTTGGAGAACTTTCAAGGCAATATTTTGTTGATGATGGAGGTTCATGCCACTTAGGTTTCTAAGATGAAAGGTTGGAACATGGGTAAGCATTTCCTGGAGATGGTAATGGTAATTTTTCTATTGAAAGGCAGAATTGGAACATGAAATTTAAGGATGCTATCTCTATTGCTCAAGCAACGGTTGAGTCTGCAGAACATGCAAGCCTAGCTGCCAGAGCTGTGGTAGAACTTTCAAGGCAATATTGTGTTGATGATGGTGGTTCATGCCACTTAGGTTTCAACGATGAAAGGTTGGAACATGCGCAATCATTTCGTTGAGATGGTAATCGTAATTGTTCTATTAGCATGCAGTATTGGAACATGAAATTTAAGGATGCTACATCTGCTGCTCAAGCAGCAACTGAGTTTGGAGAATATGCAATCCTAGCGGCCAGAGCTGTTGCAGAACTTTCAAGGCAATTTTGTGTTGATGATGGTGGTTCATGCCACTTAGGTTTCTAGGATGAAAGGTTGGAACATGGGTAAGCATTTCCTGGAGATGGTAATGGTAATTAATCTATTAAAAGGCAGAATTGGAACATGAAATTTAAGGATGCTAACTCTGCTGCTCAATTAGCGACTGAGTTTGCAGAACATGCAAGCCTAGCTGCTAGAGCTGTGGTAGAACTCTCAAGGCAATTTTGTGTTGATGATGGTGGTTCATGCCACTTAGGTTTCAACGATGAAAGGTTGGAACATGGGCAATCATTTCCTTGCGATGGTAATGGTAATTGTTCTATTGGCATGCAGTATTGGAACATGAAATTTAAGGATGCTACCTCTGCTGCTCAAGCAGCGGCTGAGTTTGGAGAACATGCAAGCCTAGCGGCTAGAGCTGTTGGAGAAATTTCAAGGCAATTTAGTGTTGATGATGGTGGTTCATGCCACTTAGGTTTCAAGGATGAAAGGTTGGAACATGGGCAATCATTTCCTTGCGATGGTAATGGTAATTGTTCTGTTGGCATGCAGTATTGGAACATGAAATTTAAGGATGCTACCTATGCTGCTCAAGCAGCGGCTGAGTTTGGAGAACATGCAAGCCTAGCTGCCAGAGCTGTTGGAGAACTTTCAAGGCAATTTAGTGTTGATGATGGTGGTTCGTGCCACTTAGGTTTCAAGGAAGAAAGGTTGGAATATGGGAAAGCATTTCCTGGAGATGGTGATGGTAATGTTTCTATAGGAAGGCAGAATTGGAACATGAAATTTAAGGATGCTATCTCTGTTGCTCAAGCAGCGGTTGAGTTTGCAGAACATGCAAGCCTAGCTGCCAGAGCTGTTGTAGAGCTTTCAAGGCAATATTGTGTTGATGATGGTGGTTCATGCCACTTAGGTTTCAAGGATGAAAGGTTGGAATGTGGGCAATCATTTCTTGGAGATGGTAATGGTAATTTTTCTATTGAAAGGCAGAATTGGAACATGAAATTTAAGGATGCTATCTCTGTTGCTCAAGCAGCGGTTGAGTTTGCAGCACATGCAAGCCTAGCTGCCAGAGCTGTGGTAGAACTTTCAAGGCAATATTGTGTTGATGATGGTGGTTCATGCCACTTAGGTTTCAACGATGAAAGGTTGGAACATGCGCAATCATTTCCTTGAGATGGTAATCGTAATTGTTCTATTAGCATGCAGTATTGGAACATGAAATTTAAGGATGCTACATCTGCTGCTCAAGCAGCGACTGAGTTTGGAGAATATGCAATCCTAGCGGCCAGAGCTGTTGGAGAACTTTCAAGGCAATTTTGTGTTGATGATGGTGGTTCATGCCACTTAGGTTTCAAGGATGAAAGGTTGGAACATGAGCAAGCATTTCCTGGAGATGGTAATGGTAATTTTTCTATAGGAAGGCAGAATTGGAACATGAAATTTAAGGATGCTACCTCTGCTGCTCAAGTAGCGACTGAGTTTGCAGAACATGCAAGCCTAGCTGCCAGAGATGTTGTAGAACTTTCAAGGCAATATTGTGTTGATGATGGTGGTTCATGCCACTTAGGTTTCAAGGATGAAAGGTTGGAACATGGGCAATCATTTCCTTGCGATGGTAATGGTAATTGTTCTATTGGCATGCAGTATTGGAACATGAAATTTAAGGATGCTACCTCTGCTGCTCAAGCAGCGGCTGAGTTTGGAGAACATGCAAGCCTAGCGGCTAGAGCTGTTGGAGAAATTTCAAGGCAATTTAGTGTTGATGATGGTGGTTCATGCCACTTAGGTTTCAAGGATGAAAGGTTGGAACATGGGCAATCATTTCCTTGCGATGGTAATGGTAATTGTTCTGTTGGCATGCAGTATTGGAACATGAAATTTAAGGATGCTACCTATGCTGCTCAAGCAGCGGCTGAGTTTGGAGAACATGCAAGCCTAGCTGCCAGAGCTGTTGGAGAACTTTCAAGGCAATTTTTTGTTGATGATGGTGGTTCATGCCACTTAGGTTTCTAGGATGAAAGGTTGGAACATGGGTAAGCATTTCCTGGAGATGGTAATGGTAATTTTTCTATTGGAAGGCAGAATTGGAACATGAAATTTAAGGATGCTATCTCTGTTGCTCAAGCAGCGGCTGAGTTTGCAGAACATGCAAGCCTAGCTGCCAGAGCTGTTGTAGATTTTTGAAGGCAATATTGTGTTGATGATGGTGGTTCATGCCACTTAGGTTTCAAGGACGAAAAGTTGGAACATGGGCAATCATTTCCTTGAGATGGTAATGGTAATCGTTCTTTTGGCATGCAGTATTGGAACATGAAATTTAAGGATGCTACCTCTGCTGCTGAAGCAGCGGCTGAGTTTGGAGAACATGCAAGCCTAGCGGCTAGCGCTGTTGGAGAAATTTCAAGGAAATTTAGTGTTGATGATGGTGGTTCGTGCCACTTAGGTTTCAAGGAAGAAAGGTTGGAATATGGGAAAGCATTTCCTGGAGATGGTGATGGTAATGTTTCTATAGGAAGGCAGAAATGGTACATGTAATTTAAGGATGCTATCTCTATTGCTCAAGCACCGGCTGAGTTTGCAGAACATGCAAGCCTAGCTGCCAGAGCTGTCGTAGAACTTTCAAGGCAATATTGTGTTGATGATGGTGGTTCATACCACTTAAGTTTCAAGGATGAAAGGTTGGAACATGGGAAATCATTTCCTTGAGATGGTAATGGTAATTGTTCTATTGGCATGCAGTATTGGAACATAAAATTTAAGGATGCTACCTCTGCTGCTCAAGCAGCGGCTGAGTTTGGAGAACATGCAAGCCTAGCGGCCAGAGCTGTTTGAGAACTTTCAAGGCAATATTGTGTTGATAATGGTATTTCATTCCACTTTGGTTTCAAGGATGAAAGGTTGGAACATGGGCAAGCATTTCCTGGAGATGGTAATGGTAATTGTTCTGTTGGCAGGTAGTATTGGAACATAAAATTTAAGGAAGCTACCTCTGCTGCTCAAGCAGCAGCTGAGTTTGCAGAACATGTAAGCCTAGCTACCAGAGATGTTGGAGAACTTTCAAGGCAATATTGTGTTGATGATAGTGGTTCATGCCACTTAGGTTTAAAGGATGAAAGGTTGGAACATGGGCAAGCATTTCCTGGAGATAGTAGTGGTAATTTTTCTGTTGGCATGCACAATTGGAACATGAAATTTAAGGATGCTACCTCTGCTGCTCAAGCAGCGACTGAGTTTGGAGAACAGGCAAGCCTAGCTTCCAGAGCTATTGGAGAACTTTCAAGGTAATTTAGTGTTGATGATGGTGGTTCATGCCACTTAGGTTTCAAGGATGAAAGGATGGAATATGGGTAAGCATTTCCTGGAGATGGTAATGGTAATGTTTCTATAGGAAGAAAGAATTGGAACATGAAATTTAAGGATGCTATCTCTGTTGCTCAAGCAGCGGCTGAGTTTGCAGAACATGCAAGCCTAGCTGCCAGAGCTGTTGTAGAACTTTCAAGGCAATATTGTGTTGATGATGGTGGTTCATACCACTTAGGTTTCAAGGATGAAAGGTTGGAACATGGGAAATCATTTCCTTGAGATGGTAATGGTAATTGTTCTATTGGCATGCAGTATTGGAACATGAAATTTAAGGATGATACCTCTGCTGCTCAAGCAGCGGCTGAGTTTGGAGAACATGCAAGCCTAGCGGCCAGAGCTGTTTGAGAACTTTCAAGTCAATATTGTGTTGATAATGGTAGTTCATTCCACTTTGGTTTCAAGGATGAAAGGTTGGAACATGGGCAAGCATTTCCTGGAGATGGTAATGGTAATTGTTCTGTTGGCAGGTAGTATTAGAACATGAAATTTAAGGATGCTACCTCTGCTGCTCAAGCAGCGGCTGAGTTTGCAGAACATGTAAGCCTAGCTGCCAGTGATGTTGGAGAACTTTCAAGGCAATATTGTGTTGATGATGGTGGTTCATGCCACTTAGGTTTCAAGGATGAAAAGTTGGAATATGGGCAATCATTTCCTTGAGATGGTAATGGTAATTGTTCTGATGGCATACAGTATTGGAACATGAAATTTAAGGATGCTACCTCTGCTGCTCTAGCAGCGGCTGAGTTTGGAGAACATGCAAGCCTAGCGGCCAGAGCTGTTGGAGAAATTTAAAGGCAATTTAGTGTTGATGACGGTGGTTCATGCCACTTAAGTTTCAAGGATGAAAGGATGGAATATGGGTAAGCATTTCCTGGAGATGGTAATGGTAATGTTTCTATAGGAAGGCAGAATTGGAACATGAAATTTAAGGATGTTATCTCTGTTGCTCAAGCAGGGGCTCAGTTTGCAGAACATGCAAGCCTAGCTGCCAGAGCTGTTGTAGAACTTTCAAGGCAATATTGTGTTGATGATGGTGGTTCATACCGCTTAGGTTTCAAGGATGAAAGGTTGGAACATGGGAAATTATTTCCTTGCGATGGTAATGGTAATTGTTCTATTTGCATGCAGTATTGGAACATGAAATTTAAGGATGCTACCTCTACTGCTCAAGCAGCGGCTGAGTTTGGAAAACATGCAAGCCTAGCTGCTAGAGCTATTGGAGAACTTTCAAAGCAATATTTTGTTGATGATGGTGGTTCATGCCACTTAGGTTTCAAGGATGAAAGGATGGAATATGGGTAAGCATTTCCTGGAGATGGTAATGGTAATGTTTCTATAGGAAGGCAGAATTGGAACATGAAATTTAAGGATGTTATCTCTGTTGCTCAAGCAGCGGCTGAGTTTGCAGAACATGCAAGCCTAGCTGCCAGAGCTGTTGTAGAACTTTCAAGGCAATATTGTGTTGATGACGGTGGTTCATACCGTTTAGGTTTCAAGGATGAAAGGTTGGAACATGGGAAATCATTTCCTTGCAATGGTAATGGTAATTGTTCTATTGGCATGCAGAATTGGAACATGAAATTTAAGGATGATACCTCTACTGCTCTAGCAGCGGCTGAGTTTGCAGAACATGCAAGCCTAGCTACCAGAGCTGTTGGAGAACTTTCAAGGCAATATTTTATTGATGATGGTGGTTCATGCCACTTAGGTTTCTAGGATGAAAGGTTGGAACATGGGTAAGCATTTCCTGGAGATGGTAATGGTAATTTTTCTATTGGAAGGCAGAATTGGAACATGAAATTTAAGGATGCTATCTCTGTTGCTCAAGCAGCGGCTGAGTTTGCAGAACATGCAAGCCTAGCTTCCAGAGCTGTTGGAGAACTTTCAAGGCAATATTTTATTGATGATGGTGGTTCATGCCACTTAGGTTTCAAGGATGAAAAGTTGGAACATGGGCAATCTTTTCCTGGGGATGGTAATGGTAATTTTTCTATTGGAAGGCAGAATTAGAACATGAAATTTAAGGATGCTATCTCTGTTGCTCAAGCAGCGGCTGAGTTTGGAGAACATGCAAGCCTAGCGGCCAGAGCTGTTGGAGAAATTTTAAGGCAATTTAGGGTTGATGATGGTGGTTCATACCACTTAGGTTTCAAGGATGAAAGGTTGGAACATGGGAAATCATTTCCTTGAGATGGTAATGGTAATTGTTCTATTGGCATGCAATATTGGAACATGAAATTTAAGGATGCTATCTCTATTGCTCAAGCAGCGGTTGAGTTTGCAGAACATGCAAGCCTAGCTGCCAGAGCTGTTGTAGAACTTTGAAGGTAATATTGCGTTGATGATGGTAGTTCATGCCACTTAGGTTTCAAAGATGAAACGTTGGAACATGGGCAATCATTTCCTTCAGATGGTAATGGTAATTGTTCTGTTGGCATGCAGTATTGGAATATGAAATTTAAGGATGCTACCTCTGCTGCTCAAGCAGCGGCTGAGTTTGCAGAACATGTAAGCCTAGCTACCAGAGATGTTGGAGAACTTTCAAGGCAATATTGTGTTGATGATGGTGGTTCATGCCACTTAGGTTTAAAGGATGAAAGGTTGGAACATGGGCAAGCATTTCCTGGAGATAGTAGTGGTAATTTTTCTGTTGGAAAGCACAATTGGAACATGAAATTTAAGGATGATATTTCTGTTACTCAAGCAGCGGCTGAGTTTGCAGAACATGCAAGCCTAGCTGCCAGAGATGTTGTAGAACTTTCAAGGCAATATTGTGTGGATGATGGTAGTTCATGCCACTTAGGTTTCAACGATAAAAGGTTGGAACATAGGCAATCATTTCCTTGAGATGGTAATGGTAATTGTTATATTGGCATGCAATATTGGAACATGAAATTTAAGGATGCTACCTCTGCTGCTCAAGCAGCGGCTGAGTTTGGAGAACATGCAAGCCTAGCGGCCAGAGCTGTTGGAGAACTTTCAAGGCAATTTTGTGTTGATGATGGTGGTTCATGCCACTTAGGTTTCACGGAGGAAAGGTTGGAATATGGGTAAGCATTTCCTGGAGATGGTAATGGTAATTGTTCTTTTGGCAGGTAGTATTGGAACATGAAATTTAAGGATGCTACCTCTGCTGCTCAAGCAGCGGCTGAGTTTGCAGAACATGTAAGCCTAGCTGCCAGAGATGTTGGAGAACTTTCAAGGAAATATTGTGTTGATGATGGTGGTTCATGCCACTTAGGTTTAAAGGATGAAAGGTTGGAACATGGGCAAGCATTTCCTGGAGATAGTAGTGGTAATTTTTCTGTTGGAAAGCACAATTGGAACATGAAATTTAAGGATGCTATCTCTGTTACTCAAGCAATGGCTGAGTTTGCAGAACATGCAAGCCTAGCTGCCAGAGATGTTGTAGAACTTTCAAGGCAATATTGTGTTGATGATGGTAGTTCATGCCACTTAGGTTTCAAGGATAAAAGGTTGGAACATAGGCAATCATTTCCTTGAGATGGTAATGGTAATTGTTCTGTTGGCATGCAGTATTGGAACATGAAATTTAATGATGCTACCTCTGCTGCTCAAGCAGCGGCTGAGTTTGGAGAACATGCAAGCCTAGTGGCCAGAGCTGTTGGAGAACTTTATAGGTAATTTTGTGTTGATGATGGTGGTTCATGCCACTTAGGTTTCAAGGATGAAAGGTTGGAACATGGGCAATCATTTCCTGGAGATGGTAATCATAATTTTTCTATTGGTAGGCAGAATTGGAACATGAAATTTAAGGATGCTACCTCTGCTGCTCAAGCAGTGGCTGAGTTTGCAGAACATGCAAGCCTAGCTGCCAGAGCTGTTGTAGAGCTTTCATGGCAATATTGTGTTGATGATAGTGGTTCATGCCACTTAGGTTTCAACGATGAAAGGTTGAAACATGGGCAATCATTTCCTTGAGATGGTAATGGTAATTGTTTTGTTAGCATGCAGTATTGGAACATGAAATTTAAGGATGCTACCTCTGCTGCTCAAGCAGCGGCTGAGTTTGAAGAACATGCAATCCTAGCGGCCAGAGCTGTTGGAGAACTTTCAAGGCAATTTTGTGTTGATGATGGTGGTTCATGCCACTTAGGTTTCAAGGATTAAAGGTTGGAATATGGGTAAGCATTTCTTGGAGATGGTAATGGTAATTTTTCTATTGGAAGGCAGAATTGGAACATGAAATTTAAGGATGCTATCTCTGTTGCTCATGCAGCGGCTGAGTTTGCAGAACATGCAAGCCTAGCTGCCAGAGCTATTGTAGAACTTTGAAGGCAATATTGTGTTGATGATGGTGGTTCATGCCACTTAGGTTTCAAGGATGAAATGTTGGAACATGGGCAATCATTTCCTTGAGATGGTAATGGTAATTGTTCTGTTGGCATGCAGTATTGGAACATGAAATTTAAGGATGCTACCTCTGCTGCTCAAGCATCGGCTGAGTTTGGCGAACTTGCAAGCCTAGCGGCCAGAGCTGTTGGAGAACTTCAAGGCAATTTTGTGTTGATGATGGTGGTTCATGCCACTTAGGTTTCATGGATGAAAGGTTGGAATATGGGTAAGCATTTCCTGGAGATGGTAATGGTAATGTTTCTATAGGAAGGCGGAATTGGAACATGAAATTTAAGGATGCTATCTCTGTTGTTCAAGCAGCGGCTGAGTTTGCATAACATGCAAGCCTAGCTGCCAGAGCTGTTGTAAAACTTTCAAAGCAATATTGTGTTGATGATGGTGGTTCTTGCCACTTAGGTTTCAAGGATGAAAGGTTGGAACATGGGCAATCATTTCCTTGATATGGTAATGGTAATTGTTCTATTGGCATGCAGTATTGGAACATGAAATTTAAGGATGCTACCTCTACTGCTCAAGCAGCGGCTGAGTTTGGAGAACATGCAAGCCTAGCGGCCAGAGCTGTTTGAGTACTTTCAAGGCAATATTGTGTTGATGATGGTAGTTCATTCCACTTTGGTTTCAAGGATGAAAGGTTGGAACATGGGCAAGCATTTCCTGGAGATGGTAATGGTAATTTTTCTGTTGGCAGGTAGTATTGGAACATGAAATTTAAGGATGCTACCTCTACTGCTCAAGCATCGGCTGAGTTTGCAGAACATGTAAGCCTAGCTGCCAGAGATGTTGGAGAACTTTCAAGGCAATATTGTGTTGATGGTGGTGGTTCATGCCACTTAGGTTTAAAGGATGAAAGGTTGGAACATGGGCAAGCATTTCCTGAAGATAGTAGTGGTAATTGTTCTGTTGGCAAGCAGAATTGGAACATGAAATTTAGGGATTCTACCTCTGCTGCCCAAGCAGCGACTGAGTTTGGAGAACATGCAAGCCTAGCTGCCAGAGCTGTTGGAGAACTTTCAAGGCACTATTGTGTTGATGATGGTGGTTCATGCAACTTAGGTTTCAGGGATGAAAGGCTGGAACATGGGAAATCATTTCCTTGCGATGGTAATGGTAATTGTTCTGTTGGCATGCATTATTGGAACATGAAATTTAAGGATGCTACCTCTGCTGCTCAAGCAGCGGCTGAGTTTGGAGAACATGCAAGCCTAGCTGCCAGAGCTGTTGGAGAACTTTCAAGGCTTTATTTTGTTGATGATGGTGGTTCATGCCACTTAGGTTTCTAGGATGAAAGGTTGGAACATGGGTAAGTATTTCCTGGAGATGGTAATGGTAATTTTTCTATTGGAAGGCAGAATTGGAACATGAAATTTAAGGATGCTATCTCTGTTGCTCAAGCAGCGGCTGAGTTTGCAGAACATGCAACCCTAGCTGCCAGAGCTGTTGTAGAGCTTTCAAGGCAATATTGTGTTGATGATGGTGGTTCATGCCACTTAGGTTTCAACGATGAAAGGTTGGAACATGGGAAATCATTTCCTTGAGATGGTAATGGTAATTGTTCTGTTAGCATGCAGTATTGGAACATGAAATTTAAGGATGCTACCTCTGTTGCTCAAGCAGCGGCTGAGTTTGGAGAACATGCAATCCTAGTGGCCAGAGCTGATGGAGAACTTTCAAGGCAATTTTGTGTTGATGATGGTGGTTCATGCCACTTAGGTTTCAAGGATGAAAGGTTGGAATATGGGTAAGCATTTCCTGGAGATGGTAATGGTAATTTTTCTATAGGAAGGCAGAATTGGAACATGAAATTTAAGGATGCTATCTCTATTGCTCAAGCAGCGGTTGAGTTTGCAGAACATGCAAGCCTAGCTGCCAGAGCTGTTGTAGAACTTTGAAGGTAATATTGCGTTGATGATGGTAGTTCATGCCACTTAGGTTTCAAAGATGAAACGTTGGAACATGGGCAATCATTTCCTTAAGATGGTAATGGTAATTGTTCTGTTGGCATGCAGTATTGGAACATGAAATTTAAGGATGCTACCTCTGCTGCTCAAGCAGCGGCTGAGTTTGCAGAACATGTAAGCCTAGCTACCAGAGATGTTGGAGAACTTTCAAGGCAATATTGTGTTGATGATGGTGGTTCATGCCACTTAGGTTTAAAGGATGAAAGGTTGGAACATGGGCAAGCATTTCCTGGAGATAGTAGTGGTAATTTTTCTGTTGGAAAGCACAATTGGAACATGAAATTTAAGGATGATATCTCTGTTACTCAAGCAGCGGCTGAGTTTGCAGAACATGCAAGCCTAGCTGCCAGAGATGTTGTAGAACTTTCAAGGCAATATTGTGTTGATGATGGTAGTTCATGCCACTTAGGTTTCAACGATAAAAGGTTGGAACATAGGCAATCATTTCCTTGAGATGGTAATGGTAATTGTTATATTGGCATGCTATATTGGAACATGAAATTTAAGGATGCTACCTCTGCTGCTCAAGCAGCGGCTGAGTTTGGAGAACATGCAAGCCTAGCGGCCAGAGCTGTTGGAGAACTTTCAAGGCAATTTTGTGTTGATGATGGTGGTTCATGCCACTTAGGTTTCACGGAGGAAAGGTTGGAATATGGGTAAGCATTTCCTGGAGATGGTAATGGTAATTGTTCTTTTGGCAGGTAGTATTGGAACATGAAATTTAAGGATGCTACCTCTGCTGCTCAAGCAGCGGCTGAGTTTGCAGAACATGTAAGCCTAGCTGCCAGAGATGTTGGAGAACTTTCAAGGAAATATTGTGTTGATGATGGTGGTTCATGCCACTTAGGTTTAAAGGATGAAAGGTTGGAACATGGGCAAGCATTTCCTGGAGATAGTAGTGGTAATTTTTCTGTTGGAAAGCACAATTGGAACATGAAATTTAAGGATGCTATCTCTGTTACTCAAGCAATGGCTGAGTTTGCAGAACATGCAAGCCTAGCTGCCAGAGATGTTGTAGAACTTTCAAGGCAATATTGTGTTGATGATGGTAGTTCATGCCACTTAGGTTTCAAGGATAAAAGGTTGGAACATAGGCAATCATTTCCTTGAGATGGTAATGGTAATTGTTCTGTTGGCATGCAGTATTGGAACATGAAATTTAATGATGCTACCTCTGCTGCTCAAGCAGCGGCTGAGTTTGGAGAACATGCAAGCCTAGTGGCCAGAGCTGTTGGAGAACTTTATAGGTAATTTTGTGTTGATGATGGTGGTTCATGCCACTTAGGTTTCAAGGATGAAAGGTTGGAACATGGGCAATCATTTCCTGGAGATGGTAATCATAATTTTTCTATTGGTAGGTAGAATTGGAACATGAAATTTAAGGATGCTACCTCTGCTGCTCAAGCAGTGGCTGAGTTTGCAGAACATGCAAGCCTAGCTGCCAGAGCTGTTGTAGAGCTTTCATGGCAATATTGTGTTGATGATAGTGGTTCATGCCACTTAGGTTTCAACGATGAAAGGTTGAAACATGGGCAATCATTTCCTTGAGATGGTAATGGTAATTGTTTTGTTAGCATGCAGTATTGGAACATGAAATTTAAGGATGCTACCTCTGCTGCTCAAGCAGCGGCTGAGTTTGAAGAACATGCAATCCTAGCGGCCAGAGCTGTTGGAGAACTTTCAAGGCAATTTTGTGTTGATGATGGTGGTTCATGCCACTTAGGTTTCAAGGATTAAAGGTTGGAATATGGGTAAGCATTTCTTGGAGATGGTAATGGTAATTTTTCTATTGGAAGGCAGAATTGGAACATGAAATTTAAGGATGCTATCTCTGTTGCTCATGCAGCGGCTGAGTTTGCAGAACATGCAAGCCTAGCTGCCAGAGCTATTGTAGAACTTTGAAGGCAATATTGTGTTGATGATGGTGGTTCATGCCACTTAGGTTTCAAGGATGAAATGTTGGAACATGGGCAATCATTTCCTTGAGATGGTAATGGTAATTGTTCTGTTGGCATGCAGTATTGGAACATGAAATTTAAGGATGCTACCTCTGCTGCTCAAGCATCGGCTGAGTTTGGCGAACTTGCAAGCCTAGCGGCCAGAGCTGTTGGAGAACTTCAAGGCAATTTTGTGTTGATGATGGTGGTTCATGCCACTTAGGTTTCATGGATGAAAGGTTGGAATATGGGTAAGCATTTCCTGGAGATGGTAATGGTAATGTTTCTATAGGAAGGCGGAATTGGAACATGAAATTTAAGGATGCTATCTCTGTTGTTCAAGCAGCGGCTGAGTTTGCATAACATGCAAGCCTAGCTGCCAGAGCTGTTGTAAAACTTTCAAAGCAATATTGTGTTGATGATGGTGGTTCTTGCCACTTAGGTTTCAAGGATGAAAGGTTGGAACATGGGCAATCATTTCCTTGATATGGTAATGGTAATTGTTCTATTGGCATGCAGTATTGGAACATGAAATTTAAGGATGCTACCTCTACTGCTCAAGCAGCGGCTGAGTTTGGAGAACATGCAAGCCTAGCGGCCAGAGCTGTTTGAGTACTTTCAAGGCAATATTGTGTTGATGATGGTAGTTCATTCCACTTTGGTTTCAAGGATGAAAGGTTGGAACATGGGCAAGCATTTCCTGGAGATGGTAATGGTAATTTTTCTGTTGGCAGGTAGTATTGGAACATGAAATTTAAGGATGCTACCTCTACTGCTCAAGCATCGGCTGAATTTGCAGAACATGTAAGCCTAGCTTCCAGAGATGTTGGAGAACTTTCAAGGCAATATTGTGTTGATGGTGGTGGTTCATGCCACTTAGGTTTAAAGGATGAAAGGTTGGAACATGGGCAAGCATTTCCTGAAGATAGTAGTGGTAATTGTTCTGTTGGCAAGCAGAATTGGAACATGAAATTTAGGGATTCTACCTCTGCTGCTCAAGCAGCGACTGAGTTTGGAGAACATGCAAGCCTAGCTGCCAGAGCTGTTGGAGAACTTTCAAGGCACTATTGTGTTGATGATGGTGGTTCATGCAACTTAGGTTTCAGGGATGAAAGGCTGGAACATGGGAAATCATTTCCTTGCGATGGTAATGGTAATTGTTCTGTTGGCATGCATTATTGGAACATGAAATTTAAGGATGCTACCTCTGCTGCTCAAGCAGCGGCTGAGTTTGGAGAACATGCAAGCCTAGCTGCCAGAGCTGTTGGAGAACTTTCAAGGCTTTATTTTGTTGATGATGGTGGTTCATGCCACTTAGGTTTCTAGGATGAAAGGTTGGAACATGGGTAAGTATTTCCTGGAGATGGTAATGGTAATTTTTCTATTGGAAGGCAGAATTGGAACATGAAATTTAAGGATGCTATCTCTGTTGCTCAAGCAGCGGCTGAGTTTGCAGAACATGCAACCCTAGCTGCCAGAGCTGTTGTAGAGCTTTCAAGGCAATATTGTGTTGATGATGGTGGTTCATGCCACTTAGGTTTCAACGATGAAAGGTTGGAACATGGGAAATCATTTCCTTGAGATGGTAATGGTAATTGTTCTGTTAGCATGCAGTATTGGAACATGAAATTTAAGGATGCTACCTCTGTTGCTCAAGCAGCGGCTGAGTTTGGAGAACATGCAATCCTAGTGGCCAGAGCTGATGGAGAACTTTCAAGGCAATTTTGTGTTGATGATGGTGGTTCATGCCACTTAGGTTTCAAGGATGAAAGGTTGGAATATGGGTAAGCATTTCCTGGAGATGGTAATGGTAATTTTTCTATAGGAAGGCAGAATTGGAACATGAAATTTAAGGATGCTATCTCTATTGCTCAAGCAGCGGTTGAGTTTGCAGAACATGCAAGCCTAGCTGCCAGAGCTGTTGTAGAACTTTGAAGGTAATATTGCGTTGATGATGGTAGTTCATGCCACTTAGGTTTCAAAGATGAAACGTTGGAACATGGGCAATCATTTCCTTAAGATGGTAATGGTAATTGTTCTGTTGGCATGCAGTATTGGAACATGAAATTTAAGGATGCTACCTCTGCTGCTCAAGCAGCGGCTGAGTTTGGAGAACATGCAAGCCTAGCGGCCAGGGCTGTTTGAGAACTTTCAAGGCAATATTGTGTTGATGATGGTAGTTCATTCCACTTTGGTTTAAAGGTTGAACAGTTGGAACATAGGCAATCATTTCCTTGAGATGGTAATGGTAATTGTTCTATTGGCATGCAGTATTGGAACATGAAATTTAAGGATGCTACCTTTGCTGCTCAAGCAGCGGCTGAATTTGGAGAACATGCAAGCCTAGCGGCCAGAGCTGTTTGAGAACTTTCAAGGCAATATTGTGTTGATGATGGTAGTTCATTCCACTTTAGTTTCAAGGATGAAAGGTTGGAACATGGGAAATCATTTCCTTGAGATGGTAATGGTAATTGTTCTGTTGGCAGGCAGAATTGGAACATGAAATTTAAGGATGCTACCTCTGCTGCTCAAGCAGCGGCTGAGTTTGGAGAACATGTAAGCCTAGCTGCCAGAGATGTTGGAGAACTTTCAAGGCAATTACGTGTTGATGATGGTGGTTCATGCCACTTAGGTTTAAAGGATGAAAGGTTGGAACATGGGCAAGCATTTCCTAGAGATGGTAATGGTAATTTTTCTGTTGGCAAGCAAAATTGGAACATGAAATTTAAGGATGCTACCTCTGCTGCTCAAGCAGCGACTGAGTTTGGAGAACATGCAAGCCTAGCTGCCAGAGCTGTTGGAGAACTTTCAAGGCAATTACGTGTTGATGATGGTTGTTCATGCCACTTAGGTTTCAAGGATGAAAGGTTGGAACATGGGAAAGCATTTCTTGGAGATGATAATGGTAATTTTTCTATTGGCAGGCAGAATTGGAACATGAAATTTAAGGATACTACCTGTGCTGCTCAAGTAGCGACTGAGTTTGCAGAACATGCAAGCCTAGCTGTCAGAGCTATTGTAGAACTTTCAAGGCAATATTGTGTTGATGATGCTGGTTCATGCCACTTAGTTTTCAAGGATGAAAGGTTGGAACATGGCCAAGCATTTCCTTGAGATGGTAATGGTAATTTTTCTATTGGCAGGCAGTATTGGAACATGAAATATAAGGATGCTACCTCTGCTGCTAAAGCAGCGGCTGAGTTTGGAGAACATGCAAGCCTAGCTGCCAGAGCGGTTGGAGAACTTTCAAGGCAATATTGTGTTGATGATGGTGGTTCATGGCACTTAGGTTTCAAGGATGAAAGGTTTGAACATGGGCAATCATTTCCTGGAGATGGTAATGGTAATTTTTCTATTGGCAGGTAGAATTGGAACATGAAATTTAAGGATGCTATCTCTGTTGCTCAAGCAGCGGCTGAGTTTGTAGAACATGCAAGCCTAGATGCCTGAGCTATTGTAGAACTTTCAAGGAAATATTGTGTTGATGATGGTGGTTCATGCCACTTAGGTTTCAAGGATGAAAGGCTGGAACATGGGCAATCATTTCCTTGAGATGGTAATGGTAATTGTTCAGTTGGCATGAAGTATTGGGACATGAAATTTAAGGATGCTACCTCTACTGCTCAAGCAGCGGCTGAGTTTGGAGAACATGCAAGCCTAGCTTCCAGAGCTGTTGGAGAACTTCAAGGCAATTTTGTGTTGATGATGGTGGTTCATGCCACTTAGGTTTCATGGATGAAAGGTTGGAATATGGGTAAGCATTTCCTGGAGATGGTAATGGTAATGTTTCTATAGGAAGGCGGAATTGGAACATGAAATTTAAGGATGCTATCTCTGTTGTTCAAGCAGCGGCTGAGTTTGCATAACATGCAAGCCTAGCTGCCAGAGCTGTTGTAAAACTTTCAAAGCAATATTGTGTTGATGATGGTGGTTCTTGCCACTTAGGTTTCAAGGATGAAAGGTTGGAACATGGGCAATCATTTCCTTGATATGGTAATGGTAATTGTTCTATTGGCATGCAGTATTGGAACATGAAATTTAAGGATGCTACCTCTACTGCTCAAGCAGCGGCTGAGTTTGGAGAACATGCAAGCCTAGCGGCCAGAGCTGTTTGAGTACTTTCAAGGCAATATTGTGTTGATGATGGTAGTTCATTCCACTTTGGTTTCAAGGATGAAAGGTTGGAACATGGGCAAGCATTTCCTGGAGATGGTAATGGTAATTTTTCTGTTGGCAGGTAGTATTGGAACATGAAATTTAAGGATGCTACCTCTACTGCTCAAGCATCGGCTGAGTTTGCAGAACATGTAAGCCTAGCTGCCAGAGATGTTGGAGAACTTTCAAGGCAATATTGTGTTGATGGTGGTGGTTCATGCCACTTAGGTTTAAAGGATGAAAGGTTGGAACATGGGCAAGCATTTCCTGAAGATAGTAGTGGTAATTTTTCTGTTGGCAAGCAGAATTGGAACATGAAATTTAAGGATTCTACCTCTGCTGCTCAAGCAGCGACTGAGTTTGGAGAACATGCAAGCCTAGCTGCTAGAGCTGTTGGAGAACTTTCAAGGCAATATTGTGTTGATGATGGTGGTTCATGCAACTTAGGTTTCAGGGATGAAAGGTTGGAACATGGGAAATCATTTCCTTGAGATGGTAATGGTAATTGTTCTGTTGGCAGGCAGAATTGGAACATGAAATTTAAGGATGCTACCTCTGCTGCTCAAGCAGCGGCTGAGTTTGGAGAACATGTAAGCCTAGCTGCCAGAGATGTTGGAGAACTTTCAAGGCAATATTGTGTTGATGATGGTGGTTCATGCCATTTAGGTTTAAAGGATGAAAGGTTGGAACATGGGCGAGCATTTCCTAGAGATGGTAATGATAATTTTTCTATTGGCAAGCAAAATTGGAACATGAAATTTAAGGATGCTACCTCTGCTGCTCAAGCAGCTACTGAGTTTTGAGAACATGCAAGCCTAGCTGCTAGAGCTGTTGGAGAACTTTCAAGGCAATTTTGTGTTGATGATGGTTGTTCATGCCACTTAGGTTTCAAGGATGAAAGGTTGGAACATGGGCAAGCATTTCCTGGAGATGCTAATGGTAATTTTTCTATTGGAAGAAAGAATTGGAACATGAAATTTAAGGATGCTATCTTTGTTGCTCAAGCAGCGGCGGAGTTTGCAGAACATGCAAGCCTAGCTACTAGAGCTGTTGTAGAACTTTCAAGGCAATATTGTGTTGATGATGGTAGTTTATCCCACTTAGGTTTCAAGGATGAAGGGTTGGAACATGGGCAATCATTTCCTTGAGATGGTAATGGTAATTGTTCTGTTAGCATGTAGTATTGGAACATGAAATTTAAGGATGCTACCTCTGCTGCTCAAGTAGCGGCTGAGTTTGGAGAACATGCAAGCCCAGCGGCCAGAGCTATTGGAGAACTTTCAAGGCAATATTGTGTTGATAATGGTTGTTCATGCCACTTAGGTTTCAAGGATGAAAGGTTGGAACATGGGCAAGCATTTCTTGGAGATGGTAATGGTATTTTTTCTGTTGGAAGGCAGAATTGCAACATGAAATTTAAGGATGCTACCTCTGCTGCTCAAGCAGCGTCTGAGTGTGTAGAACATGCAAGCCTAGATGCCAGAGCTATTGTAGAACTTTCAAGGAAATATTGTGTTGATTATGGTGGTTCATGCCACTTAGGTTTCAAGGATGAAAGGTTGGAACATGGGCAATCATTTCCTTAAGATGGTAATGGTAATTGTTCTGTGGGCATGAAGTATTGGAAGATGAAATTTAAGGATGCTACCTCTGCTGCTCAAGCAGCGGCTGAGTTTGGAGAACATGCAAGCCTAGCTGCCATAGCTGCTGGAGAAGTTTCAAGGCAATTTTGTGTTGATGATGGTGGTTCGTGCCACTTAGGTTTCTAGGATGAAAGGTTGGAACATGGGTAAGCATTTCCTGGAGATGGTAATGGTAATTTTTCTATTGGAAGGCAGAATTGGAACATGAAATTTAAGGATGCTATCTCTGTTGCTCAAGAGCGACTGAGTTTGCAGAACATGCAAGCCTAGCTGCTAGAGCTGTTGTAGAACTTTCAAGGTAATATTGGGTTGTTGATGGTGGTTCATGCCACTTTAGTTTCAAGGATGAAATGTTGGAATATGGGCAAGCATTTCCTGGAGATGGTAATGGTAATTTTTCTATTGGCAAGCAAAATTGGAAAAGTGAAATTTAAGGATGCTACCTCTGCTGCTCAAGCAGCGGCTGAGTTTGGAGAACATGTAAGCCTAGCTGCCAGAGATGTTGGAGAACTTTCAAGGCAATTACGTGTTGATGATGGTGGTTCATGCCACTTAGGTTTAAAGGATGAAAGGTTGGAACATGGGCAAGCATTTCCTAGAGATGGTAATGGTAATTTTTCTGTTGGCATGCAAAATTAGAACATGAAATTTAAGGATGCTACCTCTGCTGCTCAAGCAGCGACTGAGTTTGGAGAACATGCAAGCCTAGCTGCTATAGCTGTTGGAGAACTTTCAAGGCAATTACGTGTTGATGATGGTTGTTCATGCCACTTAGGTTTCAAGGATGAAAGGTTGGAACATGGGAAAGCATTTCTTGGAGATGATAATGGTAATTTTTCTATTGGCAGGCAGAATTGGAACATGAAATTTAAGGATACTACCTGTGCTGCTCAAGTAGCGACTGAGTTTGCAGAACATGCAAGCCTAGCTGTCAGAGCTATTGTAGAACTTTCAAGGCAATATTGTGTTGATGATGCTGGTTCATGCCACTTAGTTTTCAAGGATGAAAGGTTGGAACATGGCCAAGCATTTCCTTGAGATGGTAATGGTAATTTTTCTATTGGCAGGCAGTATTGGAACATGAAATATAAGGATGCTACCTCTGCTGCTAAAGTAGCGGCTGAGTTTGGAGAACATGCAAGCCTAGCTGCCAGAGCGGTTGGAGAACTTTCAAGGCAATATTGTGTTGATGATGGTGGTTCATGGCACTTAGGTTTCAAGGATGAAAGGTTGGAACATGGGCAAGCTTTTCCTGGAGATGGTAATGGTATTTTTTCTGTTGGCAGGCAGAATTGCAACATGAAATTTAAGGATGCTACCTCTGCTGCTCAAGCAGCGTCTGAGTGTGTAGAACATGCAAGCCTAAATGCCAGAGCTATTGTATAACTTTCAAGGAAATATTGTGTTGATGATGGTGGTTCATGCCACTTAGGTTTCAAGGATGAAAGGCCGGAATATGGGCAATCATTTCCTTAAGATGGTAATGGTAATTGTTCTGTTGGCATGAAGTATTGGAACATGAAATTTAAGGATGCTACCTCTACTGCTCAAGCAGCGGCTGAGTTTGGAGAACATGCAAGCCTAGCTGCCAGAGCTGCTGGAGAAGTTTCAAGGCAATTTTGTGTTGATAATGGTGGTTCGTGCCACTTAGGTTTCTAGGATGAAAGGTTGGAACATGGGTAAGCATTTCCTGGAGATGGTAATGGTAATTTTTCTATTGGAAGGCAGAATTGGAACATGAAATTTAAGGATGCTATCTCTGTTGCTCAAGAGCGACTGAGTTTGCAGAACATGCAAGCCTAGCTGCTAGAGCTGTTGTAGAACTTTCAAGGTAATATTGGGTTGTTGATGGTGGTTCATGCCACTTTAGTTTCAAGGATGAAAGGTTGGAATATGGGCAAGCATTTCCTGGAGATGGTAATGGTAATTTTTCTATTGGCAAGCAAAATTGGAAAAGTGAAATTTAAGGATGCTACCTCTGCTGCTCAAGCAGCGGCTGAGTTTGGAGAACATGTAAGCCTAGCTGCCAGAGATGTTGGAGAACTTTCAAGGCAATTACGTGTTGATGATGGTGGTTCATGCCACTTAGGTTTAAAGGATGAAAGGTTGGAACATGGGCAAGCATTTCCTAGAGATGGTAATGGTAATTTTTCTGTTGGCAAGCAAAATTAGAACATGAAATTTAAGGATGCTACCTCTGCTGCTCAAGCAGCGACTGAGTTTGGAGAACATGCAAGCCTAGCTGCTATAGCTGTTGGAGAACTTTCAAGGCAATTACGTGTTGATGATGGTTGTTCATGCCACTTAGGTTTCAAGGATGAAAGGTTGGAACATGGGAAAGCATTTCTTGGAGATGATAATGGTAATTTTTCTATTGGCAGGCAGAATTGGAACATGAAATTTAAGGATACTACCTGTGCTGCTCAAGTAGCGACTGAGTTTGCAGAACATGCAAGCCTAGCTGTCAGAGCTATTGTAGAACTTTCAAGGCAATATTGTGTTGATGATGCTGGTTCATGCCACTTAGTTTTCAAGGATGAAAGGTTGGAACATGGCCAAGCATTTCCTTGAGATGGTAATGGTAATTTTTCTATTGGCAGGCAGTATTGGAACATGAAATATAAGGATGCTACCTCTGCTGCTAAAGCAGCGGCTGAGTTTGGAGAACATGCAAGCCTAGCTGCCAGAGCGGTTGGAGAACTTTCAAGGCAATATTGTGTTGATGATGGTGGTTCATGGCACTTAGGTTTCAAGGATGAAAGGTTGAAACATGGGCAAGCATTTCCTGGAGATGGTAATGGTATTTTTTCTGTTGGCAGGCAGAATTGCAACATGAAATTTAAGGATGCTACCTCTGCTGCTCAAGCAGCGTCTGAGTGTGTAGAACATGCAAGCCTAAATGCCAGAGCTATTGTATAACTTTCAAGGAAATATTGTGTTGATGATGGTGGTTCATGCCACTTAGGTTTCAAGGATGAAAGGCCGGAACATGGGCAATCATTTCCTTAAGATGGTAATGGTAATTGTTCTGTTGGCATGAAGTATTGGAACATGAAATTTAAGGATGCTACCTCTACTGCTCAAGCAGCGGCTGAGTTTGGAGAACATGCAAGCCTAGCTGCCAGAGCTGATGGAGAAGTTTCAAGGCAATTTCGTGTTGATGATGGTGGTTCGTGCCACTTAGGTTTCTAGGATGAAAGGTTGGAACATGGGTAAGCATTTCCTGGAGATGGTAATGGTAATTTTTCTATTGGAAGGCAGAATTGGAACATGAAATTTAAGGATGCTATCTCTGTTGCTCAAGAGCGACTGAGTTTGCAGAACATGCAAGCCTAGCTGCTAGAGCTGTTGTAGAACTTTCAAGGCAATATTGGGCTGTTGATGGTGGTTCATGCCACTTAGGTTTCAAGGATGAAAGGTTGGAACATGGGCAATCATTTCCTTGAGATGGTAATGGTAATTGTTCTGTTGGCATGCAGTATTGGAACATGAAATTTAAGGATGCTACCTTTGCTGCTCAAGCAGTGGCTGAGTTTGGAGAACATGCAAGCTTAGCGGCCAGAGCTGTTGGAGAACTTTCAAAGCAATTTTGTGTTGATGATGGTGGTTCATGCCACTTAGGTTTCAAGGATGAAAGGTTGGAACATGGGTAAGCATTTCATGGAGATGGTAATGGTAATTTTTCTATTGGAAGGCAGAATTGGAACATGAAATTTAAGGATGCTATCTCTGTTGCTCAAGCAGCGGCTGAGTTTGCAGAACATGCAAGCCTTGCTTCCAGAGCTGTTGGAGAACTTTCAAAGCAATTTTGTGTTGATGATGGTGGTTCATGCCACTTAGGTTTCAAGGATGAAAGGTTGGAACACGGGCAAGCATTTCCCGGAGATGGTAATGGTAATTTTTCTGTTGGCAGGCAGAATTGGAACATGAAATTTAAGGATGCTACCTCTGCTGCTCAAGCAGCGGCTGAGTTTGCAGAACATGTAAGCCTAGCTGCCAAAGATCTTGGAGAACTTTCAAGGCAATATTGTGTTGATGATGGTGGTTCATGCCATTTAGGTTTAAAGGATGAAAGGTTGGAACATGGCCAAGCATTTCCTTGAGATGGTAATGGTAATTTTTCTATTGGCAGGCAAAATTGGAACATGAAATTTAAGGATGCTACCTCTGCTGCTAAAGCAGCTACTGAGTTTTGAGAACATGCAAGCCTAGCTGCCAGAGCTGTTGGAGAACTTTCAAGTCAATTTTGTGTTAATGATGGTTGTTCATGCCACTTAGGTTTCAAGGATGAAAGGTTGGAACATGGGCAAGCATTTCCTGGAGATGGTAATGGTAATTTTTCTATTGGAAGAAAGAATTGGAACATGAAATTTAAGGATGCTATCTTTGTTGCTCAAGCAGCGGCGGAGTTTCCAGAACATGCAAGCCTAGCTGCCAGAGCTGTTGTAGAACATTCAAGGCAATATTGTGTTGATGATGGTGGTTCATCCCACTTAGGTTTCAAGGATGAAGGGTTGGAACATGGGCAATCATTTCCTTGAGATGGTAATGGTAATTGTTCTGTTAGCATGTAGTATTGGAACATGAAATTTAAGGATGCTACCTCTGCTGCTCAAGTAGCGGCTGAGTTTGGAGAACATGCAAGCCTAGCGGCCAGAGCTATTGGAGAACTTTCAAGGCAATATTGTGTTGATAATGGTGGTTCATGCCACTTAGGTTTCAAGGATGAAAGGTTGGAACATGGGCAAGCATTTCCTGGAGATGGTAATGGTATTTTTTCTGTTGGCAGGCAGAATTGGAACATGAAATTTAAGGATGCTACCTCTGCTGCTCAAGCAGCGTCTGAGTGTACAGAACATGTAAGCCTAGCTGCCAGAGATGTTGGAGAACATTCAAGGCAATATTGTGTTGATGATGGTGGTTTATGCCACTTAGATTTCAAGGATGAAATGTTGGAACATGGGCAAGCATTTCTTGGAGATGGTAATGGTAATTTTTCTGTTGGCAAGCAGAATTGGAACATGAAATTTAAGGATGCTACCTCTGCTGCACAAGCAGCGACTGAGTTTGGAGAACATGCAAGCCTAGCTGCCAGAGCTGCTGGAGAAGTTTCAAGGCAATATTGTGTTGATGATGGTGGTTCATTCCACTTAGGTTTCAAGGATGAAAGGTTGGAACATGGGCAATCATTTCCTTGAGATGGTAATGGTAATTTTTCTGTTGGAAGGCAGTATTGGAACATGAAATTTAAGGATGCTACCTCTGCTGCTCAACCAGCGGCTAAGTTTGCCGAACATGCAAGCCTAGCTGCCAGAGCATTTGTAGAACTTTCAAGGCAATATTATGCTGATGATGGTGGTTCATACCACTTAGGTTTCAAGGTTGAAAGGTTGGAACATGGGCAATCATTTCCTGGAGATGGTAATGGTAATTTTTCTATTGGCAGGAAGAATTGGAACATGAAATTTAAGGATGCTACCTCTGCTGCTCGAGCAGCGGCTGAGTTTGCAGAACATGCAAGCCTAGCTGCCAGAGCTATTGTAGAACTTTCAAGCCAATATTGTGTTGATGATGGTGGTTCATGCTACTTAGGTTTCAAGGATGAAAGATTGGAACATGGTCAAGCATTTCCTAGAGATGGTAATGGTAATTTTTCTATTGGCAAGCAGAATTGGAACATGAAATTTAAGGATGCTACCTCTGCTGCTCAAGCAGCGGCTGAGTTTGCAGAACATGTAAGCCAAGCTGCCAGAGATGTTGGAGAACTTTTAAGGCAATATTGTGTTGATGATGGTGGTTCATGCCATTTAGGTTTAAAGGATGAAAGGTTGGAACATGGGCGAGCATTTCCTGGAGATGGTAATGGTAATTTTTCTATTGGCAAGCAAAATTGGAACATGAAATTTAAGGATGCTACCTCTGCTGCTCAAGCAGCTACTGAGTTTTGAGAACATGCAAGCCTAGCTGCCAGAGCTGTTGGAGAACTTTCAAGGCAATTTTGTGTTGATGATGGTTGTTTATGCCACTTAGGTTTCAAGGATGAAAGGTTGGAACATGGGCAAGCATTTCCTGGAGATGGCAATGGTAATTTTTCTGTTGGCAGGCAGAATTGGAACATGAAATTTAAGGATGCTACCGCTGCTGCTCAAGCAGCGGCTGAGTTTGCAGAACATGTAAGCCTAGCTGCCAGAGATGTTGGAGAACTTTCAAGGCAATATTGTGTTGATGATGGTGGTTCATGCCATTTAGGTTTAAAGGATGAAAGGTTGGAACATGGGCGAGCATTTCCTGGAGATGGTAATGGTAATTTTTCTATTGGCAAGCAAAATTGGAACATGAAATTTAAGGATGCTACCTCTGCTGCTCAAGCAGCTGCTGAGATTTGCGAACATGCAAGCCTAGCTGCCAGAGCTGTTGGAGAACTTTCAAGGCAATTTTGTGTTGATGATGGTTGTTCATGCCACTTAGGTTTCAAGGATGAAAGGTCGGAACATGGCCAAGCATTTCCTGGAGATGGTAATGGTAATTTTTCTATTGGAAGAAAGAATTGGAACATGAAATTTAAGGATGCTATCTTTGTTGCTCAAGCAGCGGCGGAGTTTGCAGAACATGCAAGCCTAGCTGCCAGAGCTGTTGTAGAACTTTCAAGGCAATATTGTGTTGATGATGGTGGTTCATCCCACTTAGGTTACAAGGATGAAGGGTTGGAACATGGGCAATCATTTCCTTGAGATGGTAATGGTAATTGTTCTGTTAGCATGTAGTATTGGAACATGAAATTTAAGGATGCTACCTCTGCTGCTCAAGTAGTAGCTGAGTTTGGAGAACATGCAAGCCTAGCGGCCAGAGCTATTGGAGAACTTTCAAGGCAATATTGTGTTGATAATGGTGGTTCATGCCACTTAGGTTTCAAGGATGAAAGGTTGGAACATGGGCAAGCATTTCCTGGAGATGGTAATGGTATTTTTTCTGTTGGCAGGCAAAATTGGAACATGAAATTTAAGGATGCTACCTCTGCTGCTCAAGCAGCGACTAAGTTTGGAGAACATGCAAGCCTAGCTGCCAGAGCTGCTGGAGAAGTTTCAAGGCAATATTGTGTTGATGATGGTGGTTCATTCCACTTAGGTTTCAAGGATGAAAGGTTGGAACATGGGCAAGCATTTCCTGGAGATGGTAATGGTAATTTTTCTGTTAGCAGGTAGAATTGGAACATGAAATTTAAGGATGCTACCTCTGCTGCTCAAGCAGCGGCTGAGTTTGCCGAACATGCAAGCCTAGCTGCCAGAGCATTTGTAGAACTTTCAAGGCAATATTGTGTTGATGATGGTGGTTCACACCACTTAGGTTTCAAGGTGTAAAGGTTGGAACATGGGCAATCATTTCCTGGAGATGGTAATGGTAATTTTTCTATTGGCAGGAAGAATTGGAACATGAAATTTAAGGATGCTACCTCTGCTGCTCAAGCAGCGGCTGAGTTTGCAGAACATGCAAGCCTAGCTGCCAGAGCTATTGTAGAACTTTCAAGCCAATATTGTGTTGATGATGGTGGTTCATGCTACTTAGGTTTCAAGGATGAAAGATTGGAACATGGTCAAGCATTTCCTGGAGATGGTAATGGTAATTTTTCTATTGGCAGGCAGAATTGGAACATGAAATTTAATGATGCTACCTCTGCTGCTCAAGCAGCGGCTGAGTTTGCAGAACATGCAAGCCTAGCTGCCAGAACTGTTGTAGAACTTTCAAGGCAATATTGTGTTGATGATGGTGGTTCATACCACTTAGGTTTCAAGGATGAAAAGTTGGAACATGGGCAATCATTTCCTGGAGATGGTACTGGTAATGTTTCTATTGGCAGGCAGAATTGGAACATGAAATTTAAGGATGCTAACTCTGCTGCTCAAGCAGCGGCTAATTTTGCAGAACATGCAAGCCTAGCTGCAAGAGCTGTTGTAGAACTTTCAAGGCAATATTGTGTTGATGATGGAGGATCATGCCACATAGTTTTCAAGGACGAAAGTTTGGAACATGGGCAATCATTTCCTTGAGATGGTAATGGTAATTGTTCTGTTGGCACGCAGTATTGGAACATGAAATTTATGGATGCTACCTTTGCCGCTGATTTTGGAGAACATGCAAGCCTAGCTACCAGAGTTGTTGGAAAACTTTCAAGGTAATATTGTGTTGATGATGGTTTCAAGGATGAATGGTTGGAACGTGGGCAAAAATTTCCTGGAGATGGTAATGGTAATTGTTCAATTGGCAGGTAGAATTGGAACATGAAATTTAAGGATGCTACCTCTACTGCTCAAGCAGCGGCTGAGTTTGCAGAATATGCAAGCCTAGCTTCCAGAGCTGTTGTAGAACTTTCAAGGCAATATTGTGTTGATAATGGTGGTTCATGCCACTTAGGTTTCAAGGATGAATGGTTGGAACATGGGCAATCATTTCCCGGAGATGGTAATGGTAATTTTTCTGTTGGCAAGCAGAATTGGAACATGAAATTTAAGGATGCTACCTCTGCTGCTCAAGCAGCGGCCAAGTTTGCAGAACATGCAAGCCTAGCTGTTGAAGAACTTTCAAGGCAATATTGTGTTGATGATGGTGGTTCATGCCACTTAGGTTTCAAGGATGAAAGATTGGAACATGGGCAATCATTTCCTTAAGATGGTAATGGTAATTGTTCAGTTGGCTGGAAGTATTGGAACATGAAATTTAAGGATGCTACCTCTGCTGCTCAAGCAGCGGCTGCGTTTGGAGAACATGCAAGCCTAGCTGCCAGAGCTGTTGGAGAACTTTCAAGGCAATATTGTGTTGATGATGGAGGTTCATGCTACTTAGGTTTCAAGGATGAAAGGTTGGAACATGGTCAATCATTTCCTTGAGATGCTAATGGTAATTGTTCTGTATACAGGCAATATTGGAACATGAAATTTAAAGATGCTACCTCTGTTGCTCAAGCAGTGGCTGAGTTTGGAGAACATGCAAGCCTAGCTGCCAGAGCTGTTGGAAAACTTTCAAGGTAATATTGTGTTGATGATGATTGTTCATGCCACTTAGGTTTCAAGGATGAATGGTTGGAACGTGGGCAAAAATTTCCTGGAGATGGTAATGGTAATTTTTCTTTTGGCAAGCAGAATTGGAACATGAAATTTAAGGATGCTACCTCTGCTGCTCAAGCAGCAGCTGAGTTTGCAGAACATGCAAGACTAGCTGCCAGAGCTGTTGTAGAACTTTCAAGGCAATATTGTGTTGATGATTGTTGTTCATGCCACTTAGGTTCCAAGGATGAAAGGTTGGAACATGGGCAATCATTTCTTTGAGATGGTAATGGTAATTTTTCTGTTGGCAGGCAGTATTTATAACATGAAATTTAAAGATGCTACCTCTGTTGCTCAAGCAGTGGCTGAGTTTGGAGAACATGCAAGCCTAGCTGCCAGAGCTGTTGGAAAACTTTCAAGGTAATATTGTGTTGATGATGATTGTTCATGCCACTTAGGTTTCAAGGATGAATGGTTGGAACATGAGCAAGCATTTCCTGGAGATGGTAATTGTAATTTTTCTTTTGGCAAGCAGAATTGGAACATAAAATTTAAGGATGCTACATTTGCTGCTCAAGCAGCTACTGAGTTTGCAAAACATGCAAGCCTAGCTACCAGAGCTGTTGTAGAACTTTCAAGGCAATATTGTGTTGATGATGGTGGTTTATGCCACTTAGGTTCCAAGGATTAAAGGTTGGAACATGGGCAATCATTTCGTTGAGATGGTAATGGTAATTTTTCTGTTGGCAGGCAGTATTTATAACATGAAATTTAAGGATGCTACCTCTACTGCTCAAGCAGCGGTTGAGTTTGCAGAACATGCAAGCCTAGCTGTTGTAGAACTTTCAAGGCAATATTGTGTTGATGATGGTGGTTCATGCCACTTAGGTTTCAAGGATGAAAGATTGGAACATGGGCAATCATTTCCTTGAGATGGTATGGTAATTGTTTAGTTGTTAGGCAGTATTGGAACATGAAATTTAAGGATGCTACCTCCGCTACTCAAGCAGCGGCTGAGTTTGGAGAACATGCAAGCCTAGCTGCCAGAGCTGTTGGAGAACTTTCAAGGCAATATTGTGTTGATGATGGAGGTTCATGCCACTTAGGTTTCAAGGATGAAAGGTTGGAACATGGTCAATCATTTCCTTGAGATGCTAATGGTAATTGTTCTGTATTGCACGCAGTATTGGAACATGAAATTTAAGGATGCTACCTCTGCTGCTCAAGCAGCGGCTGAGTTTGGAGAACATGCAAGCCTAGCGGCCAGAGCTGTTAGAAAACTTTCAAGGTAATATTGTGTTGATGATGATTGTTCATGCCACTTAGGTTTCAAGGATGAATGGTTGGAATATGGGCAAGCATTTCCTGGAGATGGTAATGGTAATTTTTCTTTTGGCAAGCAGAATTGGAACATAAAATTTAAGGATGCTACCTCTGCTGCTCAAGCAGCTGCTGAGTTTGCAGAACATGCAAGCCTAGCTGCCAGAGCTGTTGTAGAACTTTCAAGGAAATATTGTGTTGATAATGGTGGTTCATGCTACTTAGGTTTCAAGGATGAAAGGTTGGAACATGGGCAATCATTTCCTTGAGATGGTAATGGTAATTGTTCTGTTTGCATGCAGTATTGGAACAAGAAATTTAAGGATGCTACCTCTGCTGCTCAAGCAGCGGCTGAGTTTGTAGAACATGCAAGCCTATCTGCCAGAACAGTTGGAGAACTTTCAAGGCAATATTATGTTGATGATGGTGGTTCATACCACTTAGGTTTCAAGGATGAAAGGTTGGAACATGGGAAATCATTTCCTGGAGATGGTAATGGTAATTTTTCTGTTGGCAAGCAGAATTGGAACATGAAATTTAAGGATGCTACATCTGCTGCTCAAGCAGCGGCTGAGTTTGGAGAACATGCAAGCCTAGCTTCCAGAGCTATTGGAGAACTTTCAAGGCAATATTATGTTTATGATGGTGGTTCATACCACTTAGGTTTCAAGGATGAAAGGTTGGAACATGGGCAATCATTTCCTTGAGATGCTAATGGTAATTGTTCTGTTGGCACGCAGTATTGGAACATGAAATTTAAGGATGCTATCTCTGCTGCTCAAGCAGCGGCTGACTTTGGAGAACATGCAAGCCTAGCTGCCAGAGCTGTTGGAAAACTTTCAAGGTAATATTGTGTTGATGATGGTTGTTCATGCCACTTAGGTTTCAAGGATGAATGGTTGGAACATTGGCAAGCATTTCCTGGAGATGGGAATGGTAATTTTTCTGTTGGCAAGAAGAATTGGAACATGAAATTTAAGGATGCTACCTCTGCTGCTCAAGCAGCGGCTGAGTTTGGAGAACATGCAAGCCTATCTGCCAGAGCAGTTGGAGAACTTTCAAGGCAATATTATGTTGATGATGGTGGTTCATACCACTTAGGTTTCAAGGATGAAAGGTTGGAACATGGGAAATCATTTCCTGGAGATGGTAATGGTAATTTTTCTGTTGGCAAGCAGAATTGGAACATGAAATTTAAGGATGCTACATCTGCTGCTCAAGCAGCGTCTGAGTTTGGAGAACATGCAAGCCTAACTGCCAGAGCTGTTGGAGAACTTTCAAGGCAATATTATGTTGATGATGGTGGTTCATACCACTTAGGTTTCAAGGATGAAAGGTTGGAACATGGGCAATCATTTCCTTAAGATGCTAATGGTAATTGTTCTGTTGGCATGCAGTATTGGAACATGAAATTTAAGGATGCTACCTCTGCTGCTCAAGCAGCGGCTGAGTTTGGAGAACATGCAAGCCTAGCTGCCAGAGCTGTTGGAGAACTTTCAAGGCAATATTATGTTGATGATGGTGGTTCATACCACTTAGGTTTCAAGGATGAAAGGTTGGAACATGGGCAATCATTTCCCGGAGATGGTAATGGTAATATTTCTATTGGCAAGCAGAATTGGAACATGAAATTTAAGGATGCTACCTCTGCTGCTTAAGCAGCGGCTAAGTTTGCAGAACATGCAAGCCTAGTTGTTGTAGAACTTTCAAGGCAATATTGTGTTGATGATGGTGGTTCATGCCACTTAGGTTTCAAGGATGAAAGATTGGAACATGGGCAATCATTTCCTTGAGATGGTAATGGTAATTGTTCAGTTGGCAGGAAGTATTGGAACATGAAATTTAAGGATGCTACCTCTGCTGCTCAAGCAGTGGCTGCGCTTGGAGAACATGCAAGCCTAGCTGCCAGAGCTGTTGGAGATCATTCAAGGCAATATTGTGTTGATGATGGAGGTTCATGCTACTGAGGTTTCAAGGATGAAAGGTTGGAACATGGTCAATCATTTCCTTGAGATGCTAATGGTAATTGTTCTGTATGCACGCAATATTGGAACATGAAATTTAAAGATGCTACCTCTGCTGCTCAAGCAGCGGCTGAGTTTGGAGAACATGCAAGCCTAGCTGCCAGAGCTGTTGGAAAACATTCAAGGTAATATTGTGTTGATGATGATTGTTCATGCCACTTAGGTTTCAAGGATGAATGGTTGGAACATGAGCAAGCATTTCCTGGAGATGGTAATAGTAATTTTTCTTTTGGCAAGCAGAATTGGAACATGAAATTTAAGGATGCTACCTTTGCTGCTCAAGCAGCTGCTGAGTTTGCAAAACATGCAAGCCTAGCTACCACAGCTGTTGTAGAACTTTCAAGGCAATATTGTGTTGATGATGGTGGTTCATGCCACTTAGGTTCCAAGGATGAAAGGTTGGAACAAGGGCAATCATTTTGTTGAGTTGGTATTGGTAATTTTTCTATTGGCAGGCAGTATTTATAACATGAAATTTAAGGATGTTACCTCTGCTGCTCAAGCAGCGATTGAGTTTGCAGAACATGCAAGCCTAGCTGTTGTAGAACTTTCAAGGCAGTATTGTGTTGATGATGGTGGTTCATGCCACTTAGGTTTCAAGGATGAAAGATTGAAACATGGGCAATCATTTCCTTGAGATGGTAATGGTAATTGTTCAGTTGGTAGGCAGTATTGGAACATGAAATTTAAGGATGCTACCTCTGCTGCTCAAGCAGCGGCTGAGTTTGGAGAACATACAAGCCTAGCTGCCAGAGCTGTTGGAGAACTTTCAAGGCAATATTGTGTTGATGATGGAGGTTCATGCCACTTAGGTTTCAAGGATGAAAGGTTAGAACATGGTCAATCATTTCCTTGAGATGCTAATGGTAATTGTTCTATTTAAACGCAGTATTGGAACATGAAATTTAAAGATGCTACCTCTGCTGCTCAAGCAGCGGCTGAGTTTGGAGAACATGCAAGCCTAGCGGCCAGAGCTGTTAGAAAACTTTCAAGTTAATATTGTGTTGATGATGATTTTTCATGCCACTTAGGTTTCAAGGATGAATGGTTGGAATATGGGCAAGCATTTCCTGGAGATTGTAATGGTAATTTTTCTTTTAGCAAGCAGAATTGGAACATGAAATTTAAGGATGCTACCTCTGCTGCTCAAGCAGCTGCTGAGTTTGCAGAACATGCAAGCCTAGCTGCCAGAGCTGTTGTAGAACTTTCAAGAAAATATTGTGTTGATAATGGTGGTTCATGCTACTTAGGTTTCAAGGATGAAAGGTTGGAACATGGGAAATCATTTCCTTGAGATGGTAATGGTAATTGTTCTGTTTGCATGCAGTATTGGAACATGAAATTTATGGATGCTACCTCCGCTGCTCAAGCAGCGGCTGAGTTTGGAGAACATGCAAGCCTAGCTACCAAAGCTGTTGGAGAACTTTCAAGGCAATATTGTGTTGATGATGAAGGTTCATACCACTTAGGTTTCAAGGATGAAAGGTTGGAAAATGGGCAATCATTTCCTTGAGATGCTAATGGTAATTGTTCAGTTGGTAGGCAGTATTGGAACATGAAATTTAAGGATGCTACCTCTGCTGCTCAAGCAGCAGTTGACTTTGAAGAACATGCAAGCCTAGCTGCCAGAGCTGTTGGAGAACATTCAAGGCAATATTGTGTTGATGATGGAGGTTCATGCCACTTAGGTTTCAAGGCTGAAAGGTTGGAACATCGGCAATCATTTCCTTGAGATGCTAATGGTAATTGTTCTGTTGGCACGCAGTTTTGGAACATGAAATTTAAGGATGTTACCTCTACTGCTCAAGCAGCGGCTGAGTTTGGAGAACATGCAAGCCTAGCTGCCAGAGCTGTTGGAAAACTTTCAAGGTAATATTGTGTTGATGATGGTTGTTCATGCCACTTAGGTTTCAAGGATGAATGGTTGGAACATGAGCAAGCATTTCCTGGATATGGTAATAGTAATTTTTCTTTTGGCAAGCAGAATTGGAACATGAAATTTAAGGATGCTACCTTTGCTGCTCAAGCAGCTGCTGAGTTTGCAAAACATGCAAGCCTAGCTACCACAGCTGTTGTAGAACTTTCAAGGCAATATTGTGTTGATGATGGTGGTTCATGCCACTTAGGTTCTAAGGATAAAAGGTTGGAACAAGGGCAATCATTTCGTTGAGATGGTAATGGTAATTTTTCTATTGGCAGGCAGTAATTGGAACATGAAATTTAAGGATGCTACCTTTGCTGCTCAAGTAGCTGCTGAGTTTGCAAAACATGCAAACCTAGCTACCACAGCTGTTGTAGAACTTTCAAGGCAATATTGTGTTGATGATGGTGGTTCATGCCACTTAGGTTTCAAGGATGAAAGATTGAAACATGAGCAATCATTTCCTTGAGATGGTAATAGTAATTGTTCAGTTGGTAGGCAGTATTGGAACATGAAATTTAAGGATGCTACCTCTGCTGCTCAAGCAGCGGCTGAGTTTGGAGAACATACAAGCCTAGCTGCCAGAGCTGTTGGAGAACTTTCAAGGCAATATTGTGTTGATGATGGAGGTTCATGCCACTTAGGTTTCAAGGATGAAAGGTTAGAACATGGTCAATCATTTCCTTGAGATGCTAATGGTAATTGTTCTATTTAAACGCAGTATTGGAACATGAAATTTAAGGATGCTACCTCTGCTGCTCAAGCAGCGGCTGAGTTTGGAGAACATGCAAGCCTAGCGGCCAGAGCTGTTAGAAAACTTTCAAGGTAATATTGTGTTGATGATGATTTTTCATGCCACTTAGGTTTCAAGGATGAATGGTTGGAATATGGGCAAGCATTTCCTGGAGATGGTAATGGTAATTTTTCTTTTGGCAAGCAGAATTGGAACATGAAATTTAAGGATGCTACCTCTGCTGCTCAAGCAGCTGCTGAGTTTGCAGAACATGCAAGCCTAGCTGCCAGAGCTATTGTAGAACTTTCATGGAAATATTGTGTTGATGATGGTGGTTCATGCCACTAAGGTTTCAAGGATGAAAGATTGGAACATGGGCAATCATTTCCTTGAGATGGTAATGGTAATTGTTCAGTTGGTAGGCAGTATTGGAACATGAAATTTAAGGATGCTACCTCTGTTGCTCAAGCAGCGGCTGAGTTTGGAGAACATGCAAGCCTGGCTGCCAGAGCTGTTGGAGAACTTTCAAGGCAATATTGTGTTGATGATGGAGGTTCATGCCACTTAGGTTTAAAGGATGAAAGGTTGGAACATGGTCAATCATTTCCTTGAGATGCTAATGGTAATTGTTCTGTATGCACGCAATATTGGAACATGAAATTTAAAGATGCTACCTCTGCTGCGCAAGCAGCGGCTGAGTTTGGAGAACATGCAAGCCTAGCTGCCAGAGCTGTTGGAAAACATTGAAGGTAATATTGTGTTGATGATGATTGTTCATGCCACTTAGGTTTCAAGGATGAATGGTTGGAACATGAGCAAGCATTTCCTGGAGATGGTAATAGTAATTTTTCTTTTGGCAAGCAGAATTGGAACATGAAATTTAAGGATGCTACCTTTGCTGCTCAAGTAGCTGCTGAGTTTGCAAAACATGCAAGCCTAGCTACCACAGCTGTTGTAGAACTTTCAAGGCAATATTGTGTTGATGATGGTGGTTCATGCCACTTAGGTTCCAAGGATGAAAGGTTGGAACATGGGCAATCATTTCGTTGAGATGGTAAAGGTAATTTTTCTGTTGGCAGGCAGTATTTATAACATGAAATTTAAGGATGCTACCTCTGCTGCTCAAGCAGCGGTTGAGTTTGCAGAACATGCAAGCCTAGCTGTTGTAGAACTTTCAAGGCAATATTGTGTTGATGATGGTGGTTCATGCCACTTAGGTTTCAAGGATGAAAGATTGGAACATGGGCAATCATTTCCTTGAGATGGTAATGGTAATTGTTCAGTTGGTAGGCAGTATTGGAACATGAAATTTAAGGATGCTACCTCTGCTGCTCAAGCAGCGGCTGAGTTTGGAGAACATGCAAGCCTAGCTGCCAGAGCTGTTGGAGAACTTTCAAGGCAATATTGTGTTGATGATGGAGGTTCATGCCACTTAGGTTTCAAGGATGAAAGGTTGGAACATGGTCAATCATTTCCTTGAGATGCTAATGGTAATTGTTCTGTATGCACGCAATGTTGGAACATGCAATTTAAAGATGCTACCTCTGCTGCTCAAGCAGCGGCTGAGTTGGAGAACATGCAAGCCTAGCTGCCAGAGCTGTTGGAAAACATTCAAGGTAATATTGTGTTGATGATGATTTTTCATGCCACTTAGGTTTCAAGGATGAATAGTTGGAACATGAGCAAGCATTTCCTGGAGATGGTAATAGTAATTTTTCTTTTGGCAAGCAGAATTGGAACATGAAATTTAAGGATGCTACCTTTGCTGCTCAAGTAGCTGCTGAGTTTGCAAAACATGCAAGCCTAGCTACCACAGCTGTTGTAGAACTTTCAAGGCAATATTGTGTTGATGATGGTGGTTCATGCCACTTAGGTTCCAAGGATGAAAGGTTGGAACATGGGCAATCATTTCGTTGAGATGGTAATGGTAATTTTTCTGTTGGCAGGCAGTATTTATAACATGAAATTTAAGGATGCTACCTCTGCTGCTCAAGCAGCGGTTGAGTTTGCAGAACATGCAAGCCTAGCTGTTGTAGAACTTTCAAGGCAATATTGTGTTGATGATGGTGGTTCATGCCACTTAGGTTTCAAGGATGAAAGATTGGAACATGGGCAATCATTTCCTTGAGATGGTAATGGTAATTGTTCAGTTGGTAGGCAGTATTGGAACATGAAATTTAAGGATGCTACCTCTGCTGCTCAAGCAGCGGCTGAGTTTGGAGAACATGCAAGCCTAGCTGCCAGAGCTGTTGGAGAACTTTCAAGGCAATATTATGTTGATGATGGTGGTTCATGCCACTTAGGTTTCAACGATGAAAGTTTTGAACATGGGCAAGCATTTCCTGGAGATGGTAATGGTAATTTTTCTGTTGGCAAGCAGAATTGGAACATGAAATTTAAGGATACTACCTCTGCTGCTCAAGCAGCGACTGAGTTTGTAAAATATGCAAGCGTAGCGGCCAGAGCTGATGGAGAACTTTCAAGGCAATATTGTGTTGATGATGGAGGTTCATTCCACTTAGGTTTCAAGGATGAATGGTTGGAATATGGGCAAGCATTTCCTGGAGATGGTAATGATAATTTTTCTTTTGGCAAGCTGAATTGGAACATGAAATTTAAGGATGCTACCTCTGCTGCTCAAGCAGTTGCTGAGTTTGCAGAACATGCAAGCCTAGCTGCCAGAGCTGTTGTAGAACTTTCAAGAAAATATTGTGTTGATAATGGTGGTTCATGCTACTTAGGTTTCAAGGATGAAAGGTTGGAACATGGGAAATCATTTCCTTGAGATGGTAATGGTAATTGTTCTGTTTGCATGCAGTATTGGAACATGAAATTTATGGATGCTACCTCCGCTGCTCAAGCAGCGGCTGAGTTTGGAGAACATGCAAGCCTAGCTACCAAAGCTGTTGGAGAACTTTCAAGGCAATATTGTGTTGATGATGAAGGTTCATACCACTTAGGTTTCAAGGATGAAAGGTTGGAAAATGGGCAATCATTTCCTTGAGATGCTAATGGTAATTGTTCAGTTGGTAGGCAGTATTGGAACATGAAATTTAAGGATGCTACCTCTGCTGCTCAAGCAGCAGTTGACTTTGAAGAACATGCAAGCCTAGCTGCCAGAGCTGTTGGAGAACTTTCAAGGCAATATTGTGTTGATGATGGAGGTTCATGCCACTTAGGTTTCAAGGATGAAAGGTTGGAACATCGGCAATCATTTCCTTGAGATGCTAATGGTAATTGTTCTGTTGGCACGCAGTTTTGGAACATGAAATTTAAGGATGTTACCTCTGCTGCTCAAGCAGCGGCTGAGTTTGGAGAACATGCAAGCCTAGCTGCCAGAGCTGTTGGAAAACTTTCAAGGTAATATTGTGTTGATGATGGTTGTTCATGCCACTTAGGTTTCAAGGATGAATGGTTGGAACATGAGCAAGCATTTCCTGGAGATGGTAATAGTAATTTTTCTTTTGGCAAGCAGAATTGGAACATGAAATTTAAGGATGCTACCTTTGCTGCTCAAGCAGCTGCTGAGTTTGCAAAACATGCAAGCCTAGCTACCACAGCTGTTGTAGAACTTTCAAGGCAATATTGTGTTGATGATGGTGGTTCATGCCACTTAGGTTCCAAGGATAAAAGGTTGGAACAAGGGCAATCATTTCGTTGAGATGGTAATGGTAATTTTTCTATTGGCAGGCAGTATTTATAAAATGAAATTTAAGGATGCTACCTCTGCTGCTCAAGCAGCGGTTGAGTTTGCAGAACATGCAAGCCTAGCTGTTGTAGAACTTTCAAGGCAATATTGTGTTGATGATGGTGGTTCATGCCACTTAGGTTTCAAGGATGAAAGATTGAAACATGAGCAATCATTTCCTTGAGATGGTAATAGTAATTGTTCAGTTGGTAGGCAGTATTGGAACATGAAATTTAAGGATGCTACCTCTGCTGCTCAAGCAGCGGCTGAGTTTGGAGAACATACAAGCCTAGCTGCCAGAGCTGTTGGAGAACTTTCAAGGCAATATTGTGTTGATTATGGAGGTTCATGCCACTTAGGTTTCAAGGATGAAAGGTTAGAACATGGTCAATCATTTCCTTGAGATGCTAATGGTAATTGTTCTATTTAAACGCAGTATTGGAACATGAAATTTAAGGATGCTACCTCTGCTGCTCAAGCAGCGGCTGAGTTTGGAGAACATGCAAGCCTAGCGGCCAGAGCTGTTGGAATATGGGCAAGCATTTCCTGGAGATGGTAATGGTAATTTTTCGGAGACATTGATCAGTCATAGTAGTACATTCTTTTCAGTTGATTTGGTGAGCTCCACTTCATTTCGGGGTCATGTATCTTTTGTTTCTTATGTACCGTGTTTTGAGGTATACCCGGGGCCTTGTTGCCAGCATTTTTATATTACTCTTCTATTGTACTTAGAGGCTCCGTAGACAGATTATGGGTTATGGTTGATGTTGGGAATTGAACTAGAAGTGTTGGTACTTGGAAATCATGTTTTTCATTTATTCTATAATCTCGTAATATTTTGGAATTTATAAATAAAGCTGCTAATGGGAATGAAATGAATGTTATTAATGAAATCTTTTCAGTGTTGATTATTGGAGTACATCTCCTCTTTATTCATGGATGAGTTTGGGTAGAAGGAAATTTAAGGATGCTACCTCTGCTGCTCAAGCAGCTGCTGAGTTTGCAGAACATGCAAGCCTAGCTACCATAGCTATTGTAGAACTTTCAAGGAAATATTGTGTTGATGATGGTGGTTCATGCCACTAAGGTTTCAAGGATGAAAGATTGGAACATGGGCAATCATTTCCTTGAGATGGTAATGGTAATTGTTCAGTTGGTAGGCAGTATTGGAACATGAAATTTAAGGATGCTACCTCTGTTGCTCAAGCAGCGGCTGAGTTTGGAGAACATGCAAGCCTGGCTGCCAGAGCTGTTGGAGAACTTTCAAGGCAATATTGTGTTGATGATGGAGGTTCATGCCACTTAGGTTTAAAGGATGAAAGGTTGGAACATGGTCAATCATTTCCTTGAGATGCTAATGGTAATTGTTCTGTATGCACGCAATATTGGAACATGAAATTTAAAGATGCTACCTCTGCTGCTCAAGCAGCGGCTGAGTTTGGAGAACATGCAAGCCTAGCTGCCAGAGCTGTTGGAAAACATTGAAGGTAATATTGTGTTGATGATGATTGTTCATGCCACTTAGGTTTCAAGGATGAATGGTTGGAACATGAGCAAGCATTTCCTGGAGATGGTAATAGTAATTTTTCTTTTGGCAAGAAGAATTGGAACATGAAATTTAAGGATGCTACCTTTGCTGCTCAAGTAGCTGCTGAGTTTGCAAAACATGCAAGCCTAGCTACCACAGCTGTTGTAGAACTTTCAAGGCAATATTGTGTTGATGATGGTGGTTCATGCCACTTAGGTTCCAAGGATGAAAGGTTGGAACATGGGCAATCATTTCGTTGAGAAGGTAATGGTAATTTTTCTGTTGGCAGGCAGTATTTATAACATGAAATTTAAGGATGCTACCTCTGCTGCTCAAGCAGCGGTTGATTTTGCAGAACATGCAAGCCTAGCTGTTGTAGAACTTTCAAGGCAATATTGTATTGATGATGGTGGTTCATGCCACTTAGGTTTCAAGGATGAAAGATTGGAACATGGGCAATCATTTCCTTGAGATGGTAATGGTAATTGTTCAGTTGGTAGGCAGTATTGGAACATGAAATTTAAGGATGCTACCTCTGCTGCTCAAGCAGCGGCTGAGGTTGGAGAACATGCATGCCTAGCTGCCAGAGCTGTTGGAGAACTTTCAAGGCAATATTGTGTTGATGATGGAGGTTCATGCCACTTAGGTTTCAAGGATGAAAGGTTAGAACATGGTCAATCTTTTCCTTGAGATGCTAATGGTAATTGTTCTATTTACACGCAGTATTGGAACATGAAATTTAAGGATGCTACCTCTGCTGCTCAAGCAGCGGCTGAGTTTGGAGAACATGCAAGCCTAGCAGCCAGAGCGGTTAGAAAACTTTCAAGGTAATATTGTGTTTATGATGATTGTTCATGCCACTTAGGTTTCAAGGATGAATGGTCGGAATATGGGCAAGCATTTCCTGGAGATGGTAATGGTAATTTTTCTTTTGGTAAGCAGAATTGGAACATGAAATTTAAGGATGCTACCTCTGCTGCTCAAGCAGCTGCTGAGTTTGCAGAACATGCAAGCCTAGCTGCCAGAGCTGTTGTAGAACTTTCAAGAAAATATTGTGTTGATAATGGTGGTTCGTGCTACTTAGGTTTCAAGGATGAAAGGTTGGAACATGGGCAATCATTTCCTTGAGATGGCAATGGTAATTGTTCTGTTTGCATGCAGTATTGGAACATGAAATTTATGGATGTTACCTCTGCTGCTCAAGCAGCGGCTGAGTTTGGAGAACATGCAAGCCTAGCTGCCAGAGCTGTTGGAAAACTTTCAAGGTAATATTGTGTTGATGATGATTGTTCATGCCACTTAGGTTTCAAGGATGAATGGTTGGAACATGAGCAAGCATTTCCTGGAGATGGTAATAGTAATTTTTCTTTTGGCAAGCAGAATTGGAACATGAAATTTAAGGATGCTACCTTTGCTGCTCAAGTAGCTGCTGAGTTTGCAAAACATGCAAACCTAGCTACCACAGCTGTTGTAGAACTTTCAAGGCAATATTGTGTTGATGATGGTGGTTCATGCCACTTAGGTTTCAAGGATGAAAGATTGAAACATGAGCAATCATTTCCTTGAGATGGTAATAGTAATTGTTCAGTTGGTAGGCAGTATTGGAACATGAAATTTAAGGATGCTACCTCTGCTGCTCAAGCAGCGGCTGAGTTTGGAGAACATACAAGCCTAGCTGCCAGAGCTGTTGGAGAACTTTCAAGGCAATATTGTGTTGATTATGGAGGTTCATGCCACTTAGGTTTCAAGGATGAAAGGTTAGAACATGGTCAATCATTTCCTTGAGATGCTAATGGTAATTGTTCTATTTAAACGCAGTATTGGAACATGAAATTTAAGGATGCTACCTCTGCTGCTCAAGCAGCGGCTGAGTTTGGAGAACATGCAAGCCTAGCGGCCAGAGCTGTTAGAAAACTTTCAAGGTAATATTGTGTTGATGATGATTTTTCATGCCACTTAGGTTTCAAGGATGAATGGTTGGAATATGGGCAAGCATTTCCTGGAGATGGTAATGGTAATTTTTCTTTTGGCAAGCAGAATTGGAACATGAAATTTAAGGATGCTACCTCTGCTGCTCAAGCAGCTGCTGAGTTTGCAGAACATGCAAGCCTAGCTGCCAGAGCTATTGTAGAACTTTCAAGGAAATATTGTGTTGATGATGGTGGTTCATGCCACTAAGGTTTCAAGGATGAAAGATTGGAACATGGGCAATCATTTCCTTGAGATGGTAATGGTAATTGTTCAGTTGGTAGGCAGTATTGGAACATGAAATTTAAGGATGCTACCTCTGTTGCTCAAGCAGCGGCTGAGTTTGGAGAACATGCAAGCCTGGCTGCCAGAGCTGTTGGAGAACTTTCAAGGCAATATTGTGTTGATGATGGAGGTTCATGCCACTTAGGTTTAAAGGATGAAAGGTTGGAACATGGTCAATCATTTCCTTGAGATGCTAATGGTAATTGTTCTGTATGCACGCAATATTGGAACATGAAATTTAAAGATGCTACCTCTGCTGCTCAAGCAGCGGCTGAGTTTGGAGAACATGCAAGCCTAGCTGCCAGAGCTGTTGGAAAACATTGAAGGTAATATTGTGTTGATGATGATTGTTCATGCCACTTAGGTTTCAAGGATGAATGGTTGGAACATGAGCAAGCATTTCCTGGAGATGGTAATAGTAATTTTTCTTTTGGCAAGAAGAATTGGAACATGAAATTTAAGGATGCTACCTTTGCTGCTCAAGTAGCTGCTGAGTTTGCAAAACATGCAAGCCTAGCTACCACAGCTGTTGTAGAACTTTCAAGGCAATATTGTGTTGATGATGGTGGTTCATGCCACTTAGGTTCCAAGGATGAAAGGTTGGAACATGGGCAATCATTTCGTTGAGAAGGTAATGGTAATTTTTCTGTTGGCAGGCAGTATTTATAACATGAAATTTAAGGATGCTACCTCTGCTGCTCAAGCAGCGGTTGAGTTTGCAGAACATGCAAGCCTAGCTGTTGTAGAACTTTCAAGGCAATATTGTATTGATGATGGTGGTTCATGCCACTTAGGTTTCAAGGATGAAAGATTGGAACATGGGCAATCATTTCCTTGAGATGGTAATGGTAATTGTTCAGTTGGTAGGCAGTATTGGAACATGAAATTTAAGGATGCTACCTCTGCTGCTCAAGCAGCGGCTGAGGTTGGAGAACATGCATGCCTAGCTGCCAGAGCTGTTGGAGAACTTTCAAGGCAATATTGTGTTGATGATGGAGGTTCATGCCACTTAGGTTTCAAGGATGAAAGGTTAGAACATGGTCAATCTTTTCCTTGAGATGCTAATGGTAATTGTTCTATTTACACGCAGTATTGGAACATGAAATTTAAGGATGCTACCTCTGCTGCTCAAGCAGCGGCTGAGTTTGGAGAACATGCAAGCCTAGCAGCCAGAGCGGTTAGAAAACTTTCAAGGTAATATTGTGTTTATGATGATTGTTCATGCCACTTAGGTTTCAAGGATGAATGGTCGGAATATGGGCAAGCATTTCCTGGAGATGGTAATGGTAATTTTTCTTTTGGTAAGCAGAATTGGAACATGAAATTTAAGGATGCTACCTCTGCTGCTCAAGCAGCTGCTGAGTTTGCAGAACATGCAAGCCTAGCTGCCAGAGCTGTTGTAGAACTTTCAAGAAAATATTGTGTTGATAATGGTGGTTCGTGCTACTTAGGTTTCAAGGATGAAAGGTTGGAACATGGGCAATCATTTCCTTGAGATGGCAATGGTAATTGTTCTGTTTGCATGCAGTATTGGAACATGAAATTTATGGATGTTACCTCTGCTGCTCAAGCAGCGGCTGAGTTTGGAGAACATGCAAGCCTAGCTGCCAGAGCTGTTGGAAAACTTTCAAGGTAATATTGTGTTGATGATGATTGTTCATGCCACTTAGGTTTCAAGGATGAATGGTTGGAACATGAGCAAGCATTTCCTGGAGATGGTAATAGTAATTTTTCTTTTGGCAAGCAGAATTGGAACATGAAATTTAAGGATGCTACCTTTGCTGCTCAAGTAGCTGCTGAGTTTGCAAAACATGCAAACCTAGCTACCACAGCTGTTGTAGAACTTTCAAGGCAATATTGTGTTGATGATGGTGGTTCATGCCACTTAGGTTCCAAGGATTAAAGGTTGGAACATGGGCAATCATTTCGTTGAGATGGTAATGGTAATTTTTCTGTTGGCAGGCAGTATTTATAACATGAAATTTAAGGATGCTACCTCTGCTGCTCAAGCAGCGGTTGAGTTTGCAGAACATGCAAGCCTAGCTGTTGTAGAACTTTCAAGGCAATATTGTGTTGATGATGGTGGTTCATGCCACTTAGGTTTCAAGGATGAAAGATTGGAACATGGGCAATCATTTCCTTGAGATGGTAATGGTAATTGTTCAGTTGGTAGGCAGTATTGGAACATGAAATTTAAGGATGCTACCTCTGCTGCTCAAGCAGCGGCTGAGTTTGGAGAACATGCAAGCCTAGCTGCCAGAGCTGTTGGAGAACTTTCAAGGCAATATTGTGTTGATGATGGAGGTTCATGCCACTTAGGTTTCAAGGATGAAAGGTTAGAACATGGTCAATCTTTTCCTTGAGATGCTAATGTTAATTGTTCTATTTACACGCAGTATTGCAATATGAAATTTAAGGATGCTACCTCTGCTGCTCAAGCAGCAGCTGAGTTTGGAGAACATGCAAGCCTAGCGGCCAGAGCTGTTAGAAAACTTTCAAGGTAATATTGTGTTGATGATGATTGTTCATGCCACTTAGGTTTCAAGGATGAATGGTTGGAATATGGGCAAGCATTTCCTGGAGATGGTAATGGTAATTTTTCTTTTGGCAAGCAGAATTGGAACATGAAATTTAAGGATGCTACCTCTGCTGCTCAAGCAGCTGCTGAGTTTGCAGAACATGCAACCCTAGCTGCCAGAGCTGTTGTAGAACTTTCAAGAAAATATTGTGTTGATAATGGTGGTTCGTGCTACTTAGGTTTCAAGGATGAAAGGTTGGAACATGGGCAATCATTTCCTTGAGATGGTAATGGTAATTGTTCTGTTTGCATGCAGTATTGGAACATGAAATTTATGGATGCTACCTCCGCTGCTCAAGCAGCGGCTGAGTTTGGAGAACATGCAAGCCTAGCTGCCAGAGCTGTTGGAGAACTTTCAAGGCAATATTGTGTTGATGATGGAGGTTCATGCCACTTAGGTTTCAAGGATGAAAGGTTGGAAAATGGGCAATCATTTCCTTGAGATGCTAATGGTAATTGTTCTGTTGGTAGGCAGTATTGGAACATGAAATTTAAGGATGCTACCTCTGCTGCTCAAGCAGCGGTTGAGTTTGAAGAACATGCAAGCCTAGCTGCCAGAGCTGTTGGAGAACTTTCAAGGCAATATTGTGTTGATGATGGAGGTTCATGCCACTTAGGTTTCAAGGATGAAAGGTTGGAACATGGGCAATCATTTCCTTGAGATGCTAATGGTAATTGTTCTGTTGGCACGCATTTTTGGAACATGAAATTTAAGGATGCTACCTCTGCTGCTCAAGTAGCGGCTGAGTTTGGAGAACATGCAAGCCTAGCTGCCAGAGCTGTTGGAAAACATTCAAGGTAATATTGTGTTGATGATGGTTGTTCATGCCACTTAGGTTTCAAGGATGAATGGTTGGAACATGGGCAAGCATTTCCTGGAGATGGTAATGGTAATTTTTCTGTTGGCAAGAAGAATTGAAACATGAAATTTAAGGATGCTACCTCTGCTGCTCAAGCAGCGGCTGAGTTTGGAGAACATGCAAGCCTATCTGCCGGAGCTGTTGGAGAACTTTCAAGGCAATATTATGTTGATGATGGTGGTTCATACCACTTAGGTTTCAAGGATGAAAGGTTGGAACATGGGCAATCATTTCCTGGAGATGATAATGGTAATTTTTTTGTTGGCAAGAAGAATTGAAACATGAAATTTAAGGATGCTAACTCTGCTGCTCAAGCAGCGGTTGAGTTTGCAGAACATGCAAGCCTAGCTGTTGTAGAACTTTCAAGGCAATATTGTGTTGATGATGGTGGTTCATGCCACTTAGGTTTCAAGGATGAAAGATTGAAACATGGGCAATCATTTCCTTGAGATGGTAATGGTAATTGTTTAGTTGGTAGGCAATATTGGAACATGAAATTTAAGGATGCTACCTCAGCTGCTCAAGCAGCGGCTGAGTTTGGAGAACATACAAGCCTAGCTGCCAGAGCTGTTGGAGAACTTTCAAGGCAATATTGTGTTGATGATGGAGGTTCATGCCACTTAGGTTTCAAGGATGAAAGGTTAGAACATGGTCAATCATTTCCTTGAGATGCTAATGGTAATTGTTCTATTTAAACGCAGTATTGGAACATGAAATTTAAGGATGCTACCTCTGCTGCTCAAGCAGGGGCTGAGTTTGGAGAACATGCAAGCCTAGCGGCCAGAGCTGTTAGAAAACTTTCAAGGTAATATTGTGTTGATGATGATTTTTCATGCCACCTAGGTTTCAAGGATGAATGGTTGGAATATGGGCAAGCATTTCCTGGAGATGGTAATGGTAATTTTTCTTTTGGCAAGCAGAATTGGAACATGAAATTTAAGGATGCTACCTCTGCTGCTCAAGCAGCTGCTGAGTTTGCAGAACATGCAAGCCTAGCTGCCAGAGCTATTGTAGAACTTTCAAGGAAATATTGTGTTGATAATGGTGGTTCATGCTACTTAGGTTTCAAGGATGAAAGGTTGGAACATGGGCAATCATTTCCTTGAGATGGTAATGGTAATTGTTCTGTTTGCATGCAGTATTGGAACATGAAATTTATGGATGCTACCTCCGCTGCTCAAGCATCGACTGAGTTTGGAGAACATGCAAGCCTAGCTGCCAGAGCTGTTGGAGAACTTTCAAGGCAATACTGTGTTGATGATGGAGGTTCATGCCACTTAGGTTTCAAGGATGAAAGGTTGGAACATGGTCAATCATTTCCTTGAGATGCTAATGGTAATTGTTCTGTATGCATGCAATATTGGAACATGAAATTTAAAGATGCTACCTCTGCTGCTCAAGCAGCGGCTGAGTTTGGAGAACATGCAAGCCTAGCTGCCAGAGCTGTTGGAAAACTTTCAAGGTAATATTGTGTGGATGATGATTGTTCATGCCACTTAGGTTTCAAGGATGAATGGTTGGAATATGAGCAAGCATTTCCTGGAGATGGTAATGGTAATTTTTCTTTTGGCAAGCAGAATTGGAACATAAAATTTAAGGATGCTACCTCTGCTGCTCAAGCAGCTGCTGAGTTTGCAGAACATGCAACCCTAGCTGCCAGAGCTGTTGTAGAACTTTCAAGAAAATATTGTGTTGATAATGGTGGTTCGTGCTACTTAGGTTTCAAGGATGAAAGGTTGGAACATGGGCAATCATTTCCTTGAGATGGTAATGGTAATTGTTCTGTTTGCATGCAGTATTGGAACATGAAATTTATGGATGCTACCTCCGCTGCTCAAGCAGCGGCTGAGTTTGGAGAACATGCAAGCCTAGCTGCCAGAGCTGTTGGAGAACTTTCAAGGCAATATTGTGTTGATGATGGAGGTTCATGCCACTTAGGTTTCAAGGATGAAAGGTTGGAAAATGGGCAATCATTTCCTTGAGATGCTAATGGTAATTGTTCTGTTGGTAGGCAGTATTGGAACATGAAATTTAAGGATGCTACCTCTGCTGCTCAAGCAGCGGTTGAGTTTGAAGAACATGCAAGCCTAGCTGCCAGAGCTGTTGGAGAACTTTCAAGGCAATATTGTGTTGATGATGGAGGTTCATGCCACTTAGGTTTCAAGGATGAAAGGTTGGAACATGGGCAATCATTTCCTTGAGATGCTAATGGTAATTGTTCTGTTGGCACGCATTTTTGGAACATGAAATTTAAGGATGCTACCTCTGCTGCTCAAGTAGCGGCTGAGTTTGGAGAACATGCAAGCCTAGCTGCCAGAGCTGTTGGAAAACATTCAAGGTAATATTGTGTTGATGATGGTTGTTCATGCCACTTAGGTTTCAAGGATGAATGGTTGGAACATGGGCAAGCATTTCCTGGAGATGGTAATGGTAATTTTTCTGTTGGCAAGAAGAATTGAAACATGAAATTTAAGGATGCTACCTCTGCTGCTCAAGCAGCGGCTGAGTTTGGAGAACATGCAAGCCTATCTGCCGGAGCTGTTGGAGAACTTTCAAGGCAATATTATGTTGATGATGGTGGTTCATACCACTTAGGTTTCAAGGATGAAAGGTTGGAACATGGGCAATCATTTCCTGGAGATGATAATGGTAATTTTTCTGTTGGCAAGAAGAATTGAAACATGAAATTTAAGGATGCTAACTCTGCTGCTCAAGCAGCGGTTGAGTTTGCAGAACATGCAAGCCTAGCTGTTGTAGAACTTTCAAGGCAATATTGTGTTGATGATGGTGGTTCATGCCACTTAGGTTTCAAGGATGAAAGATTGAAACATGGGCAATCATTTCCTTGAGATGGTAATGGTAATTGTTTAGTTGGTAGGCAATATTGGAACATGAAATTTAAGGATTCTACCTCAGCTGCTCAAGCAGCGGCTGAGTTTGGAGAACATACAAGCCTAGCTGCCAGAGCTGTTGGAGAACTTTCAAGGCAATATTGTGTTGATGATGGAGGTTCATGCCACTTAGGTTTCAAGGATGAAAGGTTAGAACATGGTCAATCATTTCCTTGAGATGCTAATGGTAATTGTTCTATTTAAACGCAGTATTGGAACATGAAATTTAAGGATGCTACCTCTGCTGCTCAAGCAGCGACTGAGTTTGGAGAACATGCAAGCCTAGCGGCCAGAGCTGTTAGAAAACTTTCAAGGTAATATTGTGTTGATGATGATTTTTCATGCCACTTAGGTTTCAAGGATGAATGGTTGGAATATGGGCAAGCATTTCCTGGAGATGGTAATGGTAATTTTTCTTTTGGCAAGCAGAATTGGAACATGAAATTTAAGGATGCTACCTCTGCTGCTCAAGCAGCTGCTGAGTTTGCAGAACATGCAAGCCTAGCTGCCAGAGCTATTGTAGAACTTTCAAGGAAATATTGTGTTGATAATGGTGGTTCATGCTACTTAGGTTTCAAGGATGAAAGGTTGGAACATGGGCAATCATTTCCTTGAGATGGTAATGGTAATTGTTCTGTTTGCATGCAGTATTGGAACATGAAATTTATGGATGCTACCTCCGCTGCTCAAGCATCGGCTGAGTTTGGAGAACATGCAAGCCTAGCTGCCAGAGCTGTTGGAGAACTTTCAAGGCAATATTGTGTTGATGATGGAGGTTCATGCCACTTAGGTTTCAAGGATGAAAGGTTGGAACATGGTCAATCATTTCCTTGAGATGCTAATGGTAATTGTTCTGTATGCATGCAATATTGGAACATGAAATTTAAAGATGCTACCTCTGCTGCTCAAGCAGTGGCTGAGTTTGGAGAACATGCAAGCCTAGCTGCCAGAGCTGTTGGAAAACTTTCAAGGTAATATTGTGTGGATGATGATTGTTCATGCCACTTAGGTTTCAAGGATGAATGGTTGGAACATGAGCAAACATTTCCTGGAGATGGTAATAGTAATATTTCTTTTGGCAAGCAGAATTGGAACATGAAATTTAAGGATGCTACCTTTGCTGCTCAAGTAGCTGCTGAGTTTGCAAAACATGCAAGCCTAGCTACCACAGCTGTTGTAGAACTTTCAAGGCAATATTGTGTTGATGATGTTGGTTCATGCCACTTAGGTTCCAAGGATGAAAGGTTGGAACATGGGCAATCATTTCGTTGAGATGGTAATGGTAATTTTTCTGTTGGCAAGCAGTATTTATAACATGAAATTTAAGGATGCTACCTCTGCTGCTCAAGCAGCGGTTGAGTTTGCAGAACATGCAAGCCTAGCTGTTTTAGAACTTTCAAGGCAATATTGTGTTGATGATGGTGGTTCATGCCACTTAGGTTTCAAGGATGAAAGATTGGAACATGGGCAATCATTTCCTTGAGATGGTAATGGTAATTGTTCAGTTGGTAGGCAGTATTGGAACATGAAATTTAAGGATGCTACCTCTGCTGCTCAAGCAGCGGCTGAGTTTGGAGAACATGCAAGCCTAGCTGCCAGAGCTGTTGGAGAACTTTCAAGGCAATATTGTGTTGATGATGGAGGTTCATGCCACTTAGGTTTCAAGGATGAAAGGTTAGAACATGGTCAATCTTTTCCTAGAGATGCTAATGGTAATTGTTCTACTTACACGCAGTATTGGAACATGAAATTTAAGGATGCTACCTCTGCTGCTCAAGCAGCGGCTGAGTTTGGAGAACATGCAAGCCTAGCGGCCAGAGCTGTTAGAAAACTTTCAAGGTAATATTGTGTTGATGATGATTGTTCATGCCACTTAGGTTTCAAGGATGAATGGTTGGAATAGGGGCAAGCATTTCCTGGAGATGGTAATGGTAATTTTTCTTTTGGCAAGCAGAATTGGAACATGAAATTTAAGGATGCTACCTCTGCTGCTCAAGCAGCTGCTGAGTTTGCAGAACATGCAAGCCTAGCTGCCAGAGCTATTGTAGAACTTTCAAGAAAATATTGTGTTGATAATGGTGGTTCATGCTACTTAGGTTTCAAGGATGAAAGGTTGGAACATGGGCAATCATTTCCTTGAGATGGTAATGGTAATTGTTCTGTTTGCATGCAATATTGGAACATGAAATTTAGGGATGCTACCTCCACTGCTCAAGCAGCGGCTGAGTTTGGAGAACATGCAAGCCTAGCTGCCAGAGCTGTTGCAGAACTTTCAAGGCAATATTGTGTTGATGATGGAGGTTCATGCCACTTAGGTTTCAAGGATGAAAGGTTGGAAAATGGGCAATCATTTCCTTGAGATGCTAATGGTAATTGTTCTGTTGGTAGGCAGTATTGGAACATGAAATTTAAGGATGCTACCTCTGCTGCTCAAGCAGCGGTTGAGTTTGAAGAACATGCAAGCCTAGCTGCCAGAGCTGTTGGAGAACTTTCAAGGCAATATTGTGTTGATGATGGAGGTTCATGCCACTTAGGTTTCAAGGATGAAAGGTTGGAACATGGGCAATCATTTCCTTGAGATGCTAATGGTAATTGTTCTGTTGGCACGCAGTTTTGGAACATGAAATTTAAGGATGCTACCTCTGCTGCTCAAGCAGCGGCTGAGTTTGGAGAACATGCAAGCCTAGCTGCCAGAGCTGTTGGAAAACTTTCAAGGCAATATTGTTTTGATGATGGTGGTTCATGCCACTTAGGTTTCAAGGATGAATGGTTGGAACATGGGCAAGCATTTCCTGGAGATGGTAATGGTAATTTTTCTGTTGGCAAGAAGAATTGAAACATGAAATTTAAGGATGCTACCTCTGCTGCTCAAGCAGCGGCTGAGTTTGGAGAACATGCAAGCCTATCTGCCGGAGCTGTTGGAGAACTTTCAAGGCAATATTATGTTGATGATGGTGGTTCATACCACTTAGGTTTCAAGGATGAAAGGTTGGAACATGGGCAATCATTTCCTGGAGATGGTAATGGTAATTTTTCTGTTGGCAAGAAGAATTGAAACATGAAATTTAAGGATGCTACCTCTGCTGCTCAAGCAGCGGTTGAGTTTGCAGAACATGCAAGCCTAGCTGTTGTAGAACTTTCAAGGCAATATTGTATTGATGATGGTGGTTCATGCCACTTAGGTTTCAAGGATGAAAGATTGAAACATGGGCAATCATTTCCTTGAGATGGTAATGGTAATTGTTTAGTTGGTAGGTAATATTGGAACATGAAATTTAAGGATGCTACCTCTGCTGCTCAAGCAGCGGCTGAGTTTGGAGAACATACAAGCCTAGCTGCCAGAGCTGTTGGAGAACTTTCAAGGCAATATTGTGTTGATGATGGAGGTTCATGCCACTTAGGTTTCAAGGATGAAAGGTTAGAACATGGTCAATCATTTCCTTGAGATGCTAATGGTAATTGTTCTATTTAAACGCAGTATTGGAACATGAAATTTAAGGATGCTACCTCTGCTGCTCAAGCAGCGGCTGAGTTTGGAGAACATGCAAGCCTAGTGGCCAGAGCTGTTAGAAAACTTTCAAGGTAATATTGTGTTGATGATGATTTTTCATGCCACTTAGGTTTAAAGGATGAATGGTTGGAATATGGGCAAGCATTTCCTGGAGATGGTAATGGTAATTTTTCTTTTGGCAAGCAGAATTGGAACATGAAATTTAAGGATGCTACCTCTGCTGCTCAAGCAGCTGCTGAGTTTGCAGAACATGCGAGCCTAGCTGCCAGAGCTATTGTAGAACTTTCAAGGAAATATTGTGTTGATAATGGTGGTTCATGCTACTTAGGTTTCAAGGATGAAAGGTTGGAACATGGGCAATCATTTCCTTGAGATGGTAATGGTAATTGTTCTGTTTGCATGCAGTATTGGAACATGAAATTTATGGATGCTACCTCCGCTGCTCAAGCATCGGCTGAGTTTGGAGAACATGCAAGCCTAGCTTCCAGAGCTGTTGGAGAACTTTCAAGGCAATATTGTGTTGATGATGGAGGTTCATGCCACTTAGGTTTCAAGGATGAAAGGTTGGAACATGGTCAATCATTTCCTTGAGATGCTAATGGTAATTGTTCTGTATGCACGCAATATTGGAACATGAAATTTAAAGATGCTACCTCTGCTGCTCAAGCAGCGGCTGTGTTTGGAGAACATGCAAGCCTAGCTGCCAGAGCTGTTGGAAAACTTTCAAGGTAATATTGTGTTGATGATGATTGTTCATGCCACTTAGGTTTCAAGGATGAATGGTTGGAACATGAGCAAGCATTTCCTGGAGATGGTAATAGTAATTTTTCTTTTGGCAAGCAGAATTGGAACATGAAATTTAAGGATGCTACCTCTGCTGCTCAAGCAGCTGCTGAGTTTGGAGAACATACAAGCCTAGCTGCCAGAGCTGTTGGAGAACTTTCAAGGCAATATTGTGTTGATGATGGAGGTTCATGCCACTTAGGTTTCAAGGATGAAAGGTTAGAACCTGGTCAATCATTTCCTTGAGATGCTAATGGTAATTGTTCTATTTAAACGCAGTATTGGAATATGAAATTTAAGGATGCTACCTCTGCTGCTCAAGCAGCGGCTGAGTTTGGAGAACATGCAAGCCTAGCGGCCAGAGCTGTTAGAAAACTTTCAAGGTAATATTGTGTTGATGATGATTTTTCATGCCACTTAGGTTTCAAGGATGAATGGTTGGAATATGGGCAAGCATTTCCTGGAGATGGTAATGGTAATTTTTCTTTTGGCAAGCAGAATTGGAACATGAAATTTAAGGATGCTACCTCTGCTGCTCAAGCAGCTGCTGAGTTTGCAGAACATGCGAGCCTAGCTGCCAGAGCTATTGTAGAACTTTCAAGGAAATATTGTGTTGATAATGGTGGTTCATGCTACTTAGGTTTCAAGGATGAAAGGTTGGAACATGGGCAATCATTTCCTTGAGATGGTAATGGTAATTGTTCTGTTTGCATGCAGTATTGGAACAAGAAATTTATGGATGCTACCTCCGCTGCTCAAGCATCGGCTGAGTTTGGAGAACATGCAAGCCTAGCTTCCAGAGCTGTTGGAGAACTTTCAAGGCAATATTGTGTTGATGATGGAGTTTCATGCCACTTAGGTTTCAAGGATGAAAGGTTGGAACATGGTCAATCATTTCCTTGAGATGCTAATGGTAATTGTTCTGTATGCACGCAATATTGGAACATGAAATTTAAAGATGCTACCTCTGCTGCTCAAGCAGCGGCTGTGTTTGGAGAACATGCAAGCCTAGCTGCCAGAGCTGTTGGAAAACTTTCAAGGTAATATTGTGTTGATGATGATTGTTCATGCCACTTAGGTTTCAAGGATGAATGGTTGGAACATGAGCAAGCATTTCCTGGAGATGGTAATAGTAATTTTTCTTTTGGCAAGCAGAATTGGAACATGAAATTTAAGGATGCTACCTCTGCTGCTCAAGCAGCTGCTGAGTTTGGAGAACATACAAGCCTAGCTGCCAGAGCTGTTGGAGAACTTTCAAGGCAATATTGTGTTGATGATGGAGGTTCATGCCACTTAGGTTTCAAGGATGAAAGGTTAGAACCTGGTCAATCATTTCCTTGAGATGCTAATGGTAATTGTTCTATTTAAACGCAGTATTGGAATATGAAATTTAAGGATGCTACCTCTGCTGCTCAAGCAGCGGCTGAGTTTGGAGAACATGCAAGCCTAGCGGCCAGAGCTGTTAGAAAACTTTCAAGGTAATATTGTGTTGATGATGATTTTTCATGCCACTTAGGTTTCAAGGATGAATGGTTGGAATATGGGCAAGCATTTCCTGGAGATGGTAATGGTAATTTTTCTTTTGGCAAGCAGAATTGGAACATGAAATTTAAGGATGCTACCTCTGCTGCTCAAGCAGCTGCTGAGTTTGCAGAACATGCGAGCCTAGCTGCCAGAGCTATTGTAGAACTTTCAAGGAAATATTGTGTTGATAATGGTGGTTCATGCTACTTAGGTTTCAAGGATGAAAGGTTGGAACATGGGCAATCATTTCCTTGAGATGGTAATGGTAATTGTTCTGTTTGCATGCAGTATTGGAACAAGAAATTTATGGATGCTACCTCCGCTGCTCAAGCATCGGCTGAGTTTGGAGAACATGCAAGCCTAGCTTCCAGAGCTGTTGGAGAACTTTCAAGGCAATATTGTGTTGATGATGGAGGTTCATGCCACTTAGGTTTCAAGGATGAAAGGTTGGAACATGGTCAATCATTTCCTTGAGATGCTAATGGTAATTGTTCTGTATGCACGCAATATTGGAACATGAAATTTAAAGATGCTACCTCTGCTGCTCAAGCAGCGGCTGTGTTTGGAGAACATGCAAGCCTAGCTGCCAGAGCTGTTGGAAAACTTTCAAGGTAATATTGTGTTGATGATGATTGTTCATGCCACTTAGGTTTCAAGGATGAATGGTTGGAACATGAGCAAGCATTTCCTGGAGATGGTAATAGTAATTTTTCTTTTGGCAAGCAGAATTGGAACATGAAATTTAAGGATGCTACCTCTGCTGCTCAAGCAGCTGCTGAGTTTGCAGAACATGCAAGCCTAGCTGCCAGAGCTATTGTAGAACTTTCAAGGAAATATTGTGTTGATAATGGTGGTTCATGCCACTTAGGTTCCAAGGATGAAAGGTTGGAACATGGGCAATCATTTCGTTGAGACGGTAATGGTAATTTTTCTGTTGGCAGGCAGTATTTATAACATGAAATTTAAGGATGCTACCTCTGCTGCTCAAGCAGCGGTTGAGTTTGCAGAACATGCAAGCCTAGCTATTGTAGAACTTTCAAGGCAATATTGTGTTGATGATGGTGGTTCATGCCACTTAGGTTTCAAGGATGAAAGATTGGAACATGGGCAATCATTTCCTTGAGATGGTAATGGTAATTGTTCAGTTGGTAGGCAGTATTGGAACATGAAATTTAAGGATGCTACCTCTGCTGCTCAAGCAGCGGCTGAGTTTGGAGAACATGCAAGCCTAGCTGCCAGAGCTGTTGGAGAACTTTCAAGGCAATATTGTGTTGATGATGGAGGTTCATGCCACTTAGGGTTCAAGGATGAAAGGTTAGAACATGGTCAATCTTTTCCTTGAGATGATAATGGTAATTGTTCTATTTACACGCAGTATTGGAACATGAAATTTAAGGATGCTACCTCTGCTGCTCAAGCAGCGGCTGAGTTTGGAGAACATGCAAGCCTAGCGGCCAGAGCTGTTAGAAAACTTTCAAGGTAATATTGTGTTGATGATGGTTGTTCATGCCACTTAGGTTTCAAGGATGAATGGTTGGAACATGGGCAAGCATTTCTTGGAGATGGTAATGGTAATTTTTCTGTTGGTAAGAAGAATTGAAACATGAAATTTAAGGATGCTACCTCTGCTGCTCAAGCAGCGGCTGAGTTTGGAGAACATGCAAGCCTATCTGCCAGAGCTGTTGGAGAACTTTCAAGGCAATATTATGTTGATGATGGTGGTTCATACCACTTAGGTATCAAGGATGAAAGGTTGGAACATGGGCAATCATTTCCTGGAGATGGTAATGGTAATTTTTCTATTGGCAAGCAGAATTGGAACATGAAATTTAAGGATGCTACCTCTGCTGCTCAAGCAGCGGTTGAGTTTGCAGAACATGCAAGCCTAGCTGTTGTAGAACTTTCAAGGCAATATTGTGTTGATGATGGTGGTTCATGCCACTTAGGTTTCAACGATGAAAGGTTGGAACATGGGCAATCATTTCCTTGAGATGGTAATGGTAATTTTTCTATTGGAAGGCAGAATTGGAACATGAAATTTAAGGATGCTATCTCTGTTGCTCAAGCAGCGGCTGAGTTTGCAGAACATGCAAGCCTAGCTGCCAGAGCTGTTGTAGAGCTTTCAAGGCAATTTTGTGTTGATGATGGTGGTTCATGCCACTTAGGTTTCAAGGATGAAAGGTTGGAACAAGGGCCATCATTTCCTGGAGATGGTAATCGTAATTTTTCTTTTGGCAAGCAGAATTGGAACATGAAATTTAAGGATGCTACCTCTGCTGCTCAAGCAGCTGCTGAGTTTGCAGAACATGCAAGCCTAGCTGCCAGAGCTGTTGTAGAACTTTCAAGAAAATATTATGTTGATAATGGTGGTTCATGCTTCTTAGGTTTCAAGGATGAAAGGTTGGAACATGGGCAATCATTTCCTTGAGATGGTAATGGTAATTGTTCTGTTTGCATGCAGTATTGGAACATGAAATTTATGGATGCTACCTCCGCTGCTCAAGCAGCGGCTGAGTTTGGAGAACATCCAAGCCTAGCTGCCAGAGCTGTTGGAGAACTTTCAAGGCAATATTGTATTGATGATGGAGGTTCATGCCACTTAGGTTTCAAGGATGAAAGGTTGGAAAATGGGCAATCATTTCCTTGAGATGCTAATTGTAATTATTCTGTTGGTAGGCAGTATTGGAACATGAAATTTAAGGATGCTACCTCTGCTGCTCAAGCAGCGGTTGAGTTTGAAGAACATGCAAGCCTAGCTGCCAGAGCTGTTGGAGAACTTTCAAGGCAATATTGTGTTGATGATGGAGGTTCATGCCACTTAGGTTTCAAGGATGAAAGGTTGGAACATGGGCAATCATTTCCTTGAGATGCTAATGGTAATTGTTCTGTTGGCACGCAGTTTTGGAACATGAAATTTAAGGATGCTGCCTCTGCTGCTCAAGCAGCGGCTGAGTTTGGAGAACATGCAAGCCTAGCTGCCAGAGCTGTTGGAAAACTTTCAAGGTAATATTGTGTTGATGATGGTTGTTCATGCCACTTAGGTTTCAAGGATGAATGGTTGGAACATGGGCAAGCATTTCTTGGAGATGGTAATGGTAATTTTTCTGTTGGTAAGAAGAATTGAAACATGAAATTTAAGGATGCTACCTCTGCTGCTCAAGCAGCGGCTGAGTTTGGAGAACATGCAAGCCTATCTGCCAGAGCTGTTGGAGAACTTTCAAGGCAATATTATGTTGATGATGGTGGTTCATACCACTTAGGTATCAAGGATGAAAGGTTGGAACATGGGCAATCATTTCCTGGAGATGGTAATGGTAATTTTTCTATTGGCAAGCAGAATTGGAACATGAAATTTAAGGATGCTACCTCTGCTGCTCAAGCAGCGGTTGAGTTTGCAGAACATGCAAGCCTAGCTGTTGTAGAACTTTCAAGGCAATATTGTGTTGATGATGGTGGTTCATGCCACTTAGGTTTCAACGATGAAAGGTTGGAACATGGGCAATCATTTCCTTGAGATGGTAATGGTAATTTTTCTATTGGAAGGCAGAATTGGAACATGAAATTTAAGGATGCTATCTCTGTTGCTCAAGCAGCGGCTGAGTTTGCAGAACATGCAAGCCTAGCTGCCAGAGCTGTTGTAGAGCTTTCAAGGCAATTTTGTGTTGATGATGGTGGTTCATGCCACTTAGGTTTCAAGGATGAAAGGTTGGAACAAGGGCCATCATTTCCTGGAGATGGTAATCGTAATTTTTCTATTAGTAGGCAGAATAGGAACATGAAATTTAAGGATGCTACCTCTGTTGCTCAAGCAGCAACTGAGTTTGCAGAACATGCAAGCCTAGCTGCCAGATCTGTTGTAGAACTTTGAAGGTAATATTGTGTTGATGATGGTGGTTCATGCCACTTAGGTTTAAAGGATGAAAAGTTGGAACATGGGCAATTATTTCCTTGCGATGGTAATGGTAATTTTTCTTTTGGCAAGCAGAATTGGAACATGAAATTTAAGGATGCTACCTCTGCTGCTCAAGCAGCTGCTGAGTTTGCAGAACATGCAAGCCTAGCTGCCAGAGCTATTGTAGAACTTTCAAGGAAATATTGTGTTGATAATGGTGGTTCATGCTACTTAGGTTTCAAGGATGAAAGGTTGGAACATGGGCAATCATTTCCTTGAGATGGTAATGGTAATTGTTCTGTTTGCATGCAGTATTGGAACATGAAATTTATGGATGCTACCTCCGCTGCTCAAGCATCGGCTGAGTTTGGAGAACATGCAAGCCTAGCTTCCAGAGCTGTTGGAGAACTTTCAAGGCAATATTGTGTTGATGATGGAGGTTCATGCCACTTAGGTTTCAAGGATGAAAGGTTGGAACATGGTCAATCATTTCCTTGAGATGCTAATGGTAATTGTTCTGTATGCACGCAATATTGGAACATGAAATTTAAAGATGCTACCTCTGCTGCTCAAGCAGCGGCTGAGTTTGGAGAACATGCAAGCCTAGCTGCCAGAACTGTTGGAAAACTTTCAAGGTAATATTGTGTTGATGATGATTGTTCATGCCACTTAGGTTTCAAGGATGAATGGTTGGAACATGAGCAAGCATTTCCTAGAGATGGTAATAGTAATTTTTCTTTTTGCTAGCAGAATTGGAACATGAAATTTAAGGATGCTACCTTTGCTGCTCAAGTAGCTGCTGAGTTTGCAAAACATGCAAGCCTAGCTACCACAGCTGTTGTAGAACTTTCAAGGCAATATTGTGTTGATGATGGTGTTTCATGTCACTTAGGTTCCAAGGATGAAAGGTTGGAACATGGGCAATCATTTCGTTGAGATGGTAATGGTAATTTTTCTGTTGGCAGGCAGTATTTATAACATGAAATTTAAGGATGCTACCTCTGCTGCTCAAGCAGCGGTTGAGTTTGCAGAACATGCAAGCCTAGCTGTTGTAGAACTTTCAAGGCAATATTGTGTGGATGATGGTGGTTCATGCCACTTAGGTTTCAAGGAAGAAATATTGGAACATGGGCAATCATTTCCTTGAGATGGTAATGGTAAATGTTCAGTTGGTAGGCAGTATTGGAACATGAAATTTAAGGATGCTACCTCTGCTGCTCAAGCAGCGGCTGAGTTTGGAGAACATGCAAGCCTAGCTGCCAGAGCTGTTGGAGAACTTTCAAGGCAATATTGTGTTGATGATGGAGGTTCATGCCACTTAGGTTTCAGGATGAAAGGTTAGAACATGGTCAATCCTTTCCTTGAGATGCTAATGGTAATTGTTCTATTTACACGCAGTATTGGAACATGAAATTTAAGGATGCTATCTCTGCTGCTCAAGCAGCGGCTGAGTTTGGAGAACATGCAAGCCTAGCTGCCAGAGCTGTTGGAGAACTTTCAAGGCAATATTGTGTTGATGATGGAGGTTCATGCCACTTAGGCTTCAAGGACGAAAGGTTGGAACATGGTCAATCATTTCCTTGAGATGCTAATGGTAATTGTTCTGTATGCACGCAATATTGGAACATGAAATTTAAAGATGCTACCTCTGCTGCTCAAGCAGCGGCTGAGTTTGGAGAACATGCAAGCCTAGCTGCCAGAGCTGTTGGAAAACTTTCAAGGTAATATTGTGTTGATGATGATTGTTCATGCCACTTAGGTTTCAAGGATGAATGGTTGGAACATGAGCAAGCATTTCCTGGAGATGGTAATAGTAATTTTTCTTTTGGCAAGCAGAATTGGAACATGAAATTTAAGGATGCTACCTTTGCTGCTCAAGTAGCTGCTGAGTTTGCAAAACATGCAAGCCTAGCTACCACAGCTGTTGTAGAACTTTCAAGGCAATATTGTGTTGATGATGGTGGTTCATGCCACTTAGGTTCCAAGGATGAAAGGTTGGAACATGGGCAATAATTTAATTGAGATGGTAATGGTAATTTTTCTGTTGGCAGGCAGTATTTATAACATGAAATTTAAGGATGCTACCTCTGCTGCTCAAGCAGCGGTTGAGTTTGCAGAACATGCAAGCCTAGCTGTTGTAGAACTTTCAAGGCAATATTGTGTTGATGATGGTGGTTCATGCCTCTTAGGTTTCAAGGATGAAAGGTTGGAACATGGGCAATCATTTCCTTGAGATGCTAATGGTAATTGTTCTGTTGGCAGGCAGTATTGGAACATGAAATTTAAGGATGCTACCTCTGCTGCTCAAGCAGCGGTTGAGTTTGAAGAACATGCAAGCCTAGCTGCCAGAGCTGTTGGAGAACTTTTAAGGCAATATTGTGTTGATGATGGAGGTTCATGCCACTTAGGTTTCAAGGATGAAAGGTTGGAACATGGGCAATCATTTCCTTGAGATGCGAATGGTAATTGTTCTGTTGGCACGCAGTATTGGAACATGAAATTTAAGGATGCTACCTCTGCTGCTCAAGCATCGGCTGAGTTTGGAGAACATGCAAGCCTAGCTACCAGAGCTGTTGGAAAACTTTCAAGGTAATATTGTGTTGATGATGGTTGTTCATGCCACTTAGGTTTCAAGGATGAATGGTTGGAACATGGGCAAGCATTTCCTAGAGATGGTAATGGTAATTTTTCTGTTGGCAAGCAGAATTGGAACATGAAATTTAAGGATGCTACCTCTGCTGCTCAAGCAGCGGCTGAGTTTGGAGAATATGCAAGCCTAGCTGCCAGAGCTGTTGGAGAACTTTCAAGGCAATATTATGTTGATGATGGTGGTTCATACCACTTAGGTTTCAAGGATGAAAGGTTGGAACATGGGCAATCATTTCCTGGAGATGGTAATGGTAATTTCTCTGTTGGCAAGCAGAATTGGAACATGAAATTTAAGGATGCTACCTCTGCTGCTCAAGCAGCGGCTAAGTTTGCAGAACATGCAAGCCTAGCTGCCAGAGGTGTTGTAGAACTTCCAAGGCAATATTGTGTTGATGATGGTGGTTCATACCACTTAGGTTTCAAGTATGAAAGGTTGGAACATGGGCAATCATTTCCTTGAGATGGTAATGGTAATTGTTCAGTTGGCACGCAGTATTGGAACATTAAATTTAAGAATGCTACCTTTGCTGCTCAAGCAGCGGCTGAGTTTGGAGAACATGCAAGCCTAGCTGCCAGACCTGTTGGAGAACTTTAAAGGCAATATTGTGTTGATGATGGAGGTTCATGCCACTTAGGTTTCAAGGATGAAAGGTTGGAACATGGTCAATCATTTCCTTGAGATGCTAATGGTAATTGTTCTGTTTGTACGCAGTATTCGAACATGAAATTTAAGGATGCTACCTCTGCTGCTCAAGCAGCGGCTGAGTTTGGAGAACATGCAAGCCTAGCGGCCAGAGCTGTTAGAAAACTTTCAAGGTAATATTGTGTTGATGATGATTGTTCATGCCACTTAGATTTCAAGGATGAATGGTTGGAATATGGGCAAGCATTTCCTGGAGATGGTAATGGTAATTTTTCTTTTGGCAAGCAGAATTGGAACATGAAATTTAAGGATGCTACCTCTGCTGCTCAAGCAGCGGCTGAGTTTGCAGAACATGCAAGCCTAGCTGCCAGAGCTGTTGTAGAACTTCCAAGGCAATATTGTGTTGATGATGGTGGTTCATGCTACTTAGGTTTCAAGGATGAAAGGTTGGAACATGGGCAATCATTTCCTTGAGATGGTAATGGTAATTGTTCTGTTGGCATGCAGTATTGAAACATGAAATTTAAGGATGCTACCTCTGCTGCTCAAGCAACGGCTGAGTTTGGAGAACATGCAAACCTAGCTGCCAGAGCTGTTGGAGAACTTTCAAGGCAATATTGTGTTGATGATGGAGGTTCATGCCACATAGGTTTCAAGGATGAAAGGTTGGAACATGGGCAATAATTTCCTTGAGATGCTAATGGTAATTGTTCTGTTGGCGGGCAGTATTGGAACATGAAATTTAAGGATGCTACCTCTGCTGCTCAAGCAGCGGTTGAGTTTGGAGAACATGCAAGCCTAGCTGCCAGAGCTGTTGGAGAACTTTCAAGCCAATATTGTGTTGATGATGGTGGTTCATGCCACTTAGGTTTCAATGATGAAAGGTTGGAACATGGGTAAGCATTTCCTGGAGATGGTCATGGTAATTTTAATGTTGGCAAGCAGAATTGGAACATGAAATTTAAGGATGCTACCTCTGCGGCTCAAGCAGCGGCTGAGTTTGGAGAATATGCAAGCCTAGCTGCCAGAGCTGTTGGAGAACTTTCAAGGCAATATTGTGTTGATGATGGTGGTTCATTCCACTTAGGTTTCAAGGACGAAAGATTGGAACATGGGCAATCATTTCCTTGAGATGGTAATGGTAATTGTTCTGTTGGCAGGCAGTATTGGAACATGAAATTTAAGGATGCTACCTCTGCTGCTCAAGCAGCGGCTGAGTTTGCAGAACATGCAAGCCTAGATTCCAGAGGTGTTGTAGAACTTTCAAGGCAATATTGTGTTGATGATGGTGGTTCATACCACTTTGGTTTCAAGGATGAAATATTGGAACATGGGCAAGCATTTCCTGGAGATGGTAATGGTAATTTTTCTGTTGGCAAGCAGAATCGGAACATGAAATTTAAGGATGCTACCTCTGCTGCTCAAGCAGCGGCTGAGTTTGGGGAACATGCAAGCCTAGCTGCCAGAGCTGTTGGAGAACTTTCAACGCAATATTGTATTGATGATGGAGGTTCATGCCACTTAGTTTTCAAGGATGAAAGATTGGAACATGGGCAATCATTTCCTTGAGATGGTAATAGTAATTGTTCTGTTGGCAAGCAGAATTGGAACATGAAATTTAAGGATGCTACCTCTGCTGCTCAAGCAGCGGCTGAGTTTGCAAAACATGCAAGCCTAGCTGCCAGAGTTGTTGGAAAACTTTCAAGGTAATATTGTGTTAATGATGGTTGTTCATGCCACTTAGGTTTCAAGGATGAATGGTTGGAACATGGGCAAGCATTTCCTGGAGATGGTAATGGTAATTTTTCTGTTGGCAAGCAGAATCGGAACATGAAATTTAAGGATGCTACCTCTGCTGCTCAAGCAGCGGCTGAGTTTGGAGAACATGCAAGCCTTGCTGCCAGAGCTGTTGGAGAACTTTCAAGGCAATATTGTGTTGATGATGGTGGTTCATGCCACTTAGGTTTCAAGGATGAAAGGTTGGAACATTGGCAATCATTTCCTTGAGATGGTAATGGTAATATTTCAGTTGGCAGGCAATATTGGAACATGAAATTTATGGATGCTACCTCTGCTGCTCAAGCAGCGGCTGAGTTTGGAGAACATGCAAGCCTAGCTGCCAGAGCTGTTGGAGAACTTTGAAGGCAATATTGTGTTGATGATGAAGGTTCATGCCACTTAGGTTTCAAGGATGAAAGGTTGGAACATGGGCAATCATTTCCTTGAGATGCTATTGGTAATTGTTCTGTTGGCACGCAATATTGGAACATGAAATTTAAGGATGCTACCTCTGCTGCTCAAGCAGCGGCTGAGTTTGGAGAACATGCAAGCCTAGCTGCCAGAGTTGTTGGAAAACTTTCAAGGTAATATTGTGTTAATGATGGTTGTTCATGCCACTTAGGTTTCAAGGATGAATGGTTGGAACATGGGCAAGCATTTCCTGGAGATGGTAATGGTAATTTTTCTGTTGGCAAGCAGAATCGGAACATGAAATTTAAGGATGCTACCTCTGCTGCTCAAGCAGCGGCTGAGTTTGGAGAACATGCAAGCCTAGCTGCCAGAGCTGTTGGAGAACTTTCAAGGCAATATTGTATTGATGATGGAGGTTCATGTCACTTAGATTTCAAGGACGAATGGTTGGAACATGGGCAATCATTTCCTGGAGATGGTAATGATAATTTTTCTGTTGGCAAGCAGAATTGGAACATGAAATTTAAGGATGCTACCTCTGCTGCTCAAGCAGTTGCTGAGTTTGCAGAACATGCAAGCCTAGCTGCCAGAGGTGTTGTAGAACTTCCAAGGCAATATTGTGTTGATGATGGTGGTTCATGCCACTTAGGTTTCAAGGATGAAAGGTTGGAACATTGGCAATCATTTCCTTGAGATGGTAATGGTAATATTTCAGTTGGTAGGCAATATTGGAACATGAAATTTAAGGATGCTACCTCTGCTGCTCAAGCAGTGGCTGAGTTTGGAGAATATGCAAGCCTAGCTGCCAGAGCTGTTGGAGAACTTTGAAGGCAATATTGTGTTGATGATGAAGGTTCATGCCACTTAGGTTTCAAGGATGAAAGGTTGGAACATGGGCAATAATTTTCTTGAGATGGTAATGGTAATATTTCAGTTGGCAAGCAGAATTGGAACATGAAATTTAAGGATGCTACCTCTGCTGCTCAAGCAGCGGCTGAGTTTGGAGAACATGCGAGCCTAGCTGCCAGAGGTGTTGTAGAACTTCCAAGGCAATATTGTGTTGATGATGGTGGTTCATGCCACTTAGGTTTCAAGGATGAAAGGTTGGAACATGGGCAATCATTTCCTTGAGATGGTAATCGTAATTGTTCTGTTGGCATGCAGTATTGGAACATGAAATTTAACGATGCTACCTATGTTGCTCAAGCAGCGGCTGAGTTTGGAGAACATGCAAGCCTAGCTGCTAGAGATATTGTAGAACTTTCTAGGCAATATTGTGTTGATGATGGTAGTTCATGCCACTTAGGTTTCAAGGATGAAAGGTTGGAACATGGGCAATCATTTCCTTGAGATGGTAATGGTAATATTTCAGTTGGCAGGCAATATTGGAACATGAAATTTAAGGATGCTACCTCTGCTGCTCAAGTAGTGGCTGAGTTTGGAGAATATGCAAGCCTAGCTGCCAGAGCTGTTGGAGAACTTTGAAGGCAATATTGTGTTGATGATGAAGGTTCATGCCACTTAGGTTTCAAGGATGAAAGGTTGGAACATGGGCAATAATTTTCTTGAGATGGTAATGGTAATATTTCAGTTGGCAAGCAGAATTGGAACATGAAATTTAAGGATGCTACCTCTGCTGCTCAAGCAGCGGCTGAGTTTGGAGAACATGCAAGCCTAGCTGCCAGAGGTGTCGTAGAACTTCTAAGGCAATATTGTGTTGATGATGGTGGTTCATGCCACTTAGGTTTCAAGGATGAAAGGTTGGAACATGGGCAATCATTTCCTTGAGATGGTAATCGTAATTGTTCTGTTGGCATGCAGTATTGGAACATGAAATTTAACGATGCTACCTATGTTGCTCAAGCAGCGGCTGAGTTTGGAGAACATGCACGCCTAGCTGCCAGAGCTATTGTAGAACTTTCTAGGCAATATTGTGTTGATAATATTAGTTCATGCCACTTAGGTTTCAAGGATGAAAGGTTGGAACATTGGCAATCATTTCCTTGAGATGGTAATGGTAATATTTCAGTTGGCAGGCAATATTGGAACATGAAATTTAAGGATGCTACCTCTGCTGCTCAAGCAGTGGCTGAGTTTGGAGAATATGCAAGCCTAGCTGCCAGAGCTGTTGGAGAACTTTGAAGGCAATATTGTGTTGATGATGAAGGTTCATGCCACTTAGGTTTCAAGGATGAAAGGTTGGAACATGGGCAATCATTTCCTTGAGATGGTAATCGTAATTGTTCTGTTGGCATGCAGTATTGGAACATGAAATTTAACGATGCTACCTATGTTGCTCAAGTAGCGGCTGAGTTTGGAGAACATACAAGCCTAGCTGCCATAGCTATTGTAGAACTTCCAAGGCAATATTGTGTTGATGATGGTGGTTCATGCCACTTAGGTTTCAAGGATTAAACGTTGGAACATTGGCAATTATTTCCTTGAGATGGTAATGGTAATTGTTCAGTTTGCAGGCAGTATTGGAACATGAAATTTAACGATGCTACCTATGTTGCTCAAGTAGCGGCTGAGTTTGGAGAACATACAAGCCTAGCTGCCATAGCTATTGTAGAACTTTCTAGGCAATATTGTGTTGATGATGGTAGTTCATGCCACTTAGGTTTCAAGGATTAAAGGTTGGAACATTGGCAATTATTTCCTTGAGATGGTAATGGTAATTGTTCAGTTTGCAGGCAGTATTTGAACATGAAATTTAAGGATGCTACCTCTGCAGCTCAAGCAGCGGCTGAGTTTGGAGAACATGCAAGCCTAGCTGCCAGACCTGTTGGAGAACTTTCAAGGCAATATTGTATTGATGATGGAGGTTCATGTCACTTAGGTTTCAAGGACGAAAGGTTGGAACATGGGCAATCATTTCCTGGAGATGGTAATGGTAATTTTTCTGTTGGCAAGCAGAATTGGAACATGAAATTTAAGGATGCTACCTCTGCTGCTCAAGCAGCGGCTGAGTTTGCAGAACATGCAAGCCTAGCTGCCAGAGGTGTTGTAGAACTTCCAAGGCAATATTGTGTTGATGATGGTGGTTCATGCCACTTAGGTTTCAAGGATGAAAGGTTGGAACATTGGCAATCATTTCCTTGAGATGGTAATGGTAATATTTCAGTTGGCAGGCAATATTGGAACATGAAATTTAAGGATGCTACCTCTGCTGCTCAAGCAGCGGCTGAGTTTGGAGAACATGCAAGCCTAGCTGCCAGAGCTGTTGGAGAACTTTGAAGGCAATATAGTGTTGATGATGGTGGTTCATGCCACTTAGGTTTCAAGGATGAAAGGTTGGAACATTGGCAATCATTTCCTTGAGATGGTAATGGTAATATTTCAGTTGGCAGGCAATATTGGAACATGAAATTTATGGATGCTACCTCTGCTGCTCAAGCAGCGGCTGAGTTTGGAGAACATGCAAGCCTAGCTGCCAGAGCTGTTGGAGAACTTTGAAGGCAATATTGTGTTGATGATGAAGGTTCATGCCACTTAGGTTTCAAGGATGAAAGGTTGGAACATGGGCAATCATTTCCTTGAGATGCTATTGGTAATTGTTCTGTTGGCACGCAGTATTGGAACATGAAATTTAAGGATGCTACCTCTGCTGCTCAAGCAGCGGCTGAGTTTGGAGAACATGCAAGCCTAGCTGCCAGAGTTGTTGGAAAACTTTCAAGGTAATATTGTGTTAATGATGGTTGTTCATGCCACTTAGGTTTCAAGGATGAATGGTTGGAACATGGGCAAGCATTTCCTGGAGATGGTAATGGTAATTTTTCTGTTGGCAAGCAGAATCGGAACATGAAATTTAAGGATGCTACCTCTGCTGCTCAAGCAGCGGCTGAGTTTGGAGAACATGCAAGCCTAGCTGCCAGAGCTGTTGGAGAACTTTCAAGGCAATATTGTATTGATGATGGAGGTTCATGTCACTTAGATTTCAAGGACGAAAGGTTGGAACATGGGCAATCATTTCCTGGAGATGGTAATGATAATTTTTCTGTTGGCAAACAGAATTGGAACATGAAATTTAAGGATGCTACCTCTGCTGCTCAAGCAGTTGCTGAGTTTGCAGAACATGCAAGCCTAGCTGCCAGAGGTGTTGTAGAACTTCCAAGGCAATATTGTGTTGATGATGGTGGTTCATGCCACTTAGGTTTCAAGGATGAAAGGTTGGAACATTGGCAATCATTTCCTTGAGATGGTAATGGTAATATTTCAGTTGGCAGGCAATATTGGAACATGAAATTTAAGGATGCTACCTCTGCTGCTCAAGCAGTGGCTGAGTTTGGAGAATATGCAAGCCTAGCTGCCAGAGATGTTGGAGAACTTTGAAGGCAATATTGTGTTGATGATGAAGGTTCATGCCACTTAGGTTTCAAGGATGAAAGGTTGGAACATGGGCAATAATTTTCTTGAGATGGTAATGGTAATATTTTAGTTGGCAAGCAGAATTGGAACATGAAATTTAAGGATGCTACCTCTGCTGCTCAAGCAGCGGCTGAGTTTGGAGAACATGCGAGCCTAGCTGCCAGAGGTGTTGTAGAACTTCCAAGGCAATATTGTGTTGATGATGGTGGTTCATGCCACTTAGGATTCAAGGATGAAAGGTTGGAACATGGGCAATCATTTCCTTGAGATGGTAATCGTAATTGTTCTGTTGGCATGCAGTATTAGAACATGAAATTTAACGATGCTACCTATGTTGCTTAAGCAGCGGCTGAGTTTGGAGAACATGCAAGCCTAGCTGCTAGAGCTATTGTAGAACTTTCTAGGCAATATTGTGTTGATGATGGTAGTTCATGCCACTTAGGTTTCAAGGATGAAAGGTTGGAACATGGGCAATCATTTCCTTGAGATGGTAATGGTAATATTTCAGTTGGCAGGCAATATTGGAACATGAAATTTAAGGATGCTACCTCTGCTGCTCAAGCAGTGGCTGAGTTTGGAGAATATGCAAGCCTAGCTGCCAGAGCTGTTGGAGAACTTTGAAGGCAATATTGTGTTGATGATGAAGGTTCATGCCACTTAGGTTTCAAGGATGAAAGGTTGGAACATGGGCAATAATTTTCTTGAGATGGTAATGGTAATATTTCAGTTGGCAAGCAGAATTGGAACATGAAATTTAAGGATGCTACCTCTGCTGCTCAAGCAGCGGCTGAGTTTGGAGAACATGCAAGCCTAGCTGCCAGAGGTGTTGTAGAACTTCCAAGGCAATATTGTGTTGATGATGGAGGTTCATGCCACTTAGGTTTCAAGGATGAAAGGTTGGAACATGGGCAATCATTTCCTTGAGATGGTAATCGTAATTGTTCGATTGGCATGCAGTATTGGAACATGAAATTTAACGATGCTACCTATGTTGCTCAAGCAGCGGCTGAGTTTGGAGAACATGCACGCCTAGCTGCCAGAGCTATTGTAGAACTTTCTAGGCAATATTGTGTTGATAATGGTAGTTCATGCCACTTAGGTTTCAAGGATGAAAGGTTGGAACATTGGCAATCATTTCCTTGAGATGGTAATGGTAATATTTCAGTTGGCAGGCAATATTGGAACATGAAATTTAAGGATGCTACCTCTGCTGCTCAAGCAGTGGCTGAGTTTGGAGAATATGCAAGCCTAGCTGCCAGAACTGTTGGAGCACTTTGAAGGCAATATTGTGTTGATGATGAAGGTTCATGCCACTTAGGTTTCAAGGATGAAAGGTTGGAACATGGGCAATAATTTTCTTGAGATGGTAATGGTAATATTTCAGTTGGCAAGCAGAATTGGAACATGAAATTTAAGGATGCTACCTCTGCTGCTCAAGCAGCGGCTGAGTTTGGAGAACATGCAAGCCTAGCTGCCAGAGGTGTTGTAGAACTTCCAAGGCAATATTGTGTTGATGATGGTGGTTCATGCCACTTAGGTTTCAAGGATGAAAGGTTGGAACATGGGCAATCATTTCCTTGAGATGGTAATCGTAATTGTTCTGTTGGCATGCAGTATTGGAACATGAAATTTAACGATGCTACCTATGTTGCTCAAGTAGCGGCTGAGTTTGGAGAACATACAAGCCTAGCTGCCATAGCTATTGTAGAACTTTCTAGGCAATATTGTGTTGATGATGGTAGTTCATGCCACTTAGGTTTCAAGGATTAAAGGTTGGAACATTGGCAATTATTTCCTTGAGATGGTAATGGTAATTGTTCAGTTTGCAGGCAGTATTTGAACATGAAATTTAAGGATGCTACCTCTGCAGCTCAAGCAGCGGCTGAGTTTGGAGAACATGCAAGCCTAGCTGCCAGACCTGTTGGAGAACTTTCAAGGCAATATTGTATTGATGATGGAGGTTCATGTCACTTAGGTTTCAAGGACGAAAGGTTGGAACATGGGCAATCATTTCCTGGAGGTGGTAATGGTAATTTTTCTGTTGGCAAGCAGAATTGGAACATGAAATTTAAGGATGCTACCTCTGCTGCTCAAGCAGCGGCTGAGTTTGCAGAACATGCAAGCCTAGCTGCCAGAGGTGTTATAGAACTTCCAAGGCAATATTGTGTTGATGATGGTGGTTCATGCCACTTAGGTTTCAAGGATGAAAGGTTGGAACATTGGCAATCATTTCCTTGAGATGGTAATGGTAATATTTCAGTTGGCAGGCAATATTGGAACATGAAATTTAAGGATGCTACCTCTGCTGCTCAAGCAGCGGCTGAGTTTGGAGAACATGCAAGCCTAGCTGCCAGAGCTGTTGGAGAACTTTGAAGGCAATATAGTGTTGATGATGGTGGTTCATGCCACTTAGGTTTCAAGGATGAAAGGTTGGAACATTGGCAATCATTTCCTTGAGATGGTAATGGTAATATTTCAGTTGGCAGGCAATATTGGAACATGAAATTTATGGATGCTACCTCTGCTGCTCAAGCAGCGGCTGAGTTTTGAGAACATGCAAGCCTAGTTGCCAGAGCTGTTGGAGAACTTTGAAGGCAATATTGTGTTGATGATGAAGGTTCATGCCACTTAGGTTTCAAGGATGAAAGGTTGGAACATGGGCAATCATTTTCTTGAGATGCTATTGGTAATTGTTCTGTTGGCACGCAGTATTGGAACATGAAATTTAAGGATGCTACCTCTGCTGCTCAAGCAGCGGCTGAGTTTGGAGAACATGCAAGCCTAGCTGCCAGAGTTGTTGGAAAACTTTCAAGGTAATATTGTGTTAATGATGGTTGTTCATGCCACTTAGGTTTCAAGGATGAAAGGTTGGAACATGGGCAATCATTTCCTTGAGATGGTAATGGTAATTGTTCAGTTGGCAGGCAGTATTTGAACATGAAATTTAAGGATGCTACCTCTGCGGCTCAAGCAGCGGCTGAGTTTGGAGATCATGCAAGCCTAGCTGCCAGAGCTGTTGGAGAACTTTCAAGGCAATATTGTGTTGATGATGGTTGTTCATTCCACTTAGGTTTCAAGGACGAAAGATTGGAACATGGGCAATCATTTCCTCGAGATGGTAATGGTAATTGTTCAGTTGGCAGGCAGTATTTGAACATGAAATTTAAGGATGCTACCTCTGCAGCTCAAGCAGCGGCTGAGTTTGGAGAACATGCAATCCTAGCTGCCAGAGCTGTTAGAGAACTTTCAAGGCAATATTGTATTGATGATGGAGGTTCATGTCACTTAGATTTCAAGGACGAAAGGTTGGAACATGGGCAATCATTTCCTGGAGATGGTAATGATAATTTTTCTGTTGGCAAGCAGAATTGGAACATGAAATTTAAGGATGCTACCTCTGCTGCTCAAGCAGCTGCTGAGTTTGCAGAACATGCAAGCCTAGCTGCCAGAGGTGTTGGAGAACTTTGAAGGCAATATAGTGTTGATGATGGTGGTTCATGCCACTTAGGTTTCAAGGATGAAAGGTTGGAAAATTGGCAATCATTTCCTTGAGATGGTAATGGTAATATTTCAGTTGGCAGGCAATATTGGAACATGAAATTTATGGATGCTACCTCTGCTGCTCAAGCAGCGGCTGAGTTTGGAGAACATGCAAGCCTAGCTGCCAGAGCTGTTGGAGAACTTTGAAGGCAATATTGTGTTGATGATGAAGGTTCATGCCACTTAGGTTTCAAGGATGAAAGGTTGGAACATGGGCAATCATTTCCTTGAGATGCTATTGGTAATTGTTCTGTTGGCAAGCAGAATTGGAACATGAAATTTAAGGATGCTACCTCTGCGGCTCAAGCAGCGGCTGAGTTTGGAGAATATGCAAGCCTAGCTGCCAGAGCTGTTGGAGAACATTCAAGGCAATATTGTGTTGATGATGGTGGTTCATTCCACTTAGGTTTCAAGGACGAAAGATTGGAACATGGGCAATCATTTCCTTGAGATGGTAATGGTAATTGTTCTGTTGGCAGGCAGTATTGGAACATGAAATTTAATGATGCTACCTCTGCTGCTCAAGCAGCGGCTGAGTTTGCAGAACATGCAAGCCTAGATTCCAGAGGTGTTGTAGAACTTTCAAGGCAATATTGTGTTGATGATGGTGGTTCATACCACTTTGGTTTCAAGGATGAAAGATTGGAACATGGGCAATCATTTCCTTGTGATGGTAATGGTAATTGTTCTGCTGGCAGGCAGTATTGGAACATGAAATTTAAGGATGCTACCTCTGCTGCTCAAGTAGCGGTTGAGTTTGGAGAACATGCAAGCCTAGGTGCCAGAGCTATTGGAGAACTTTCAAGGCAATATTGTGTTGATAATTGTGGTTCATGCCACTTAGGTTTCAAGGATGAAAGGTTGGAACATTGGCAATCATTTCCTTGAGATGGTAATGGTAATATTTCAGTTGGCAGGCAATATTGGAACATGAAATTTAAAGATGCTACCTCTGCTGCTCAAGCAGCGGCTGAGTTTGGAGAACATGCAAGCCTAGCTGCCAGAGCTGTTGGAGAACTTTGAAGGCAATATAGTGTTGATGATGGTGGTTCATGCCACTTAGGTTTCAAGGATGAAAGGTTGGAACATTGGCAATCATTTCCTTGAGATGGTAATGGTAATATTTCAGTTGGCAGGCAATATTGGAACATGAAATTTATGGATGCTACCTCTGATGCTCAAGAAGCGGCTGAGTTTGGAGAACATGCAAGCCTAGCTGCCAGAGCTGTTGGAGAACTTTGAAGGCAATATTGTGTTGATGATGAAGGTTCATGCCACTTAGGTTTCAAGGATGAAAGGTTGGAACATGGGCAATCATTTCCTTGAGATGCTATTGGTAATTGTTCTGTTGGCACGCAGTATTGGAACATGAAATTTAAGGATGCTACCTCTGTTGCTCAAGCAGCGGCTGAGTTTGGAGAACATGCAAGCCTAGCTGCCAGAGTTGTTGGAAAACTTTCAAGGTAATATTGTGTTAATGATGGTTGTTCATGCCACTTAGGTTTCAAGGATGAAAGGTTGGAACATGGGCAATCATTTCCTGGAGATGGTAATGGTAATTTTTCTGCTGGCAAGCAGAATTGGAACATGAAATTAAAGGATGCTACCTCTGCTGCTCAAGCAGCGGCTGAGTTTGCAGAACATGCAAGCCTAGCTGCCAGAGGTGTTGTAGAACTTCCAAGGCAATATTGTATTGATGATGGTGGTTCATGCCACTTAGGTTTCAAGAATGAAAGGTTGGAACATTGGGAATCATTTCCTTGAGATGGTAATGGTAATATTTCAGTTGGCAGGCAATATTGGAAAATGAAATTTATGGATGCTACCTCTGCTGCTCAAGCAGCGGTTGAGTTTGGAGAACATGCAAGCCTAGCTGCCAGAGATGTTGTAGAAATTTCAAGACAATATTATGTTGATGATGAAGGTTCATGCCACTTAGGTTTCAAGGATGAAAGGTTGGAACATGGGCAATCATTTCCTTGAGATGCTATTGGTAATTGTTCTATTGGCACGCAGTATTGGAAGATGAAATTTAAGGATGCTACCTCTGCTGCTCAAGCAGCGGCTGAGTTTGGAGAACATGCAAGCCTAGCTGCCAGAGCTGTTGGAGAACTTTGAAGGCAATATTGTGTTGATGATGAAGGTTCATGCCACTTAGGTTTCAAGGATGAAAGGTTGGAACATGGGCAATAATTTTCTTGAGATGGTAATGGTAATATTTCAGTTGGCAAGCAGAATTGGAACATGAAATTTAAGGATGCTACCTCTGCTGCTCAAGCAGCGGCTGAGTTTGGAGAACATGCAAGCCTAGCTGCCAGAGGTGTTGTAGAACTTCCAAGGCAATATTGTGTTGATGATGGTGGTTCATGCCACTTAGGTTTCAAGGATGAAAGGTTGGAACATGGGCAATCATTTCCTTGAGATGGTAATCGTAATTGTTCTGTTGGCATGCAGTATTGGAACATGAAATTTAACGATGCTACCTATGTTGCTCAAGTAGCGGCTGAGTTTGGAGAACATACAAGCCTAGCTGCCATAGCTATTGTAGAACTTTCTAGGCAATATTGTGTTGATGATGGTAGTTCATGCCACTTAGGTTTCAAGGATTAAAGGTTGGAACATTGGCAATTATTTCCTTGAGATGGTAATGGTAATTGTTCAGTTTGCAGGCAGTATTTGAACATGAAATTTAAGGATGCTACCTCTGCAGCTCAAGCAGCGGCTGAGTTTGGAGAACATGCAAGCCTAGCTGCCAGACCTGTTGGAGAACTTTCAAGGCAATATTGTATTGATGATGGAGGTTCATGTCACTTAGGTTTCAAGGACGAAAGGTTGGAACATGGGCAATCATTTCCTGGAGATGGTAATGGTAATTTTTCTGTTGGCAAGCAGAATTGGAACATGAAATTTAAGGATGCTACCTCTGCTGCTCAAGCAGCGGCTGAGTTTGAAGAACATGCAAGCTTAGCTGCCAGAGGTGTTGTAGAACTTCCAAGGCAATATTGTGTTGATGATGGTGGTTCATGCCACTTAGGTTTCAAGGTTGAAAGGTTGGAACATTGGCAATCATTTCCTTGAGATGGTAATGGTAATATTTCAGTTGGCAGGCAATATTGGAACATGAAATTTAAGGATGCTACCTCTACTGCTCAAGCAGCGGCTGAGTTTGGAGAACATGCAAGCCTAGCTGCCAGAGCTGTTGGAGAACTTTGAAGGCAATATAGTGTTGATGATGGTAGTTCATGCCACTTAGGTTTCAAGGATGAAAGGTTGGAACATTGGCAATCATTTCCTTGAGATGGTAATGGTAATATTTCAGTTGGCAGGCAATATTGGAACATGAAATTTATGGATGCTACCTCTGCTACTCAAGCAGTGGCTGAGTTTGGAGAACATGCAAGCCTAGCTGCCAGAGCTGTTGGAGAACTTTGAAGGCAATATTGTGTTGATGATGAAGGTTCATGCCACTTAGGTTTCAAGGATGAAAGGTTGGAACATGGGCAATCATTTTCTTGAGATGCTATTGGTAATTGTTCTGTTGGCACGCAGTATTGGAACATGAAATTTAAGGATGCTACCTCTGCTGCTCAAGCAGCGGCTGAGTTTGGAGAACATGCAATCCTAGCTGCCAGAGCTGTTAGAGAACTTTCAAGGCAATATTGTATTGATGATGGAGGTTCATGTCACTTAGATTTCAAGGACGAAAGGTTGGAACATGGGCAATCATTTTCTTGAGATGCTATTGGTAATTTTTCTGTTGGCAAGCAGTATTGGAACATGAAATTTAAGGATGCTACCTCTGCTGCTCAAGCAGCGGCTGAGTTTGGAGAACATGCAATCCTAGCTGCCAGAGCTGTTAGAGAACTTTCAAGGCAATATTGTATTGATGATGGAGGTTCATGTCACTTAGATTTCAAGGACGAAAGGTTGGAACATGGGCAATCATTTCCTGGAGATGGTAATGATAATTTTTCTGTTGGCAAGCAGAATTGGAACATGAAATTTAAGGATGCTACCTCTGCTGCTCAAGCAGCTGCTGAGTTTGGAGAACATGCAAGCCTAGCTGCCAGAGGTGTTGTAGAACATCCAAGGCAATATTGTGTTGATGATGGTGGTTCATGCCACTTAGGTTTCAAGGATGAAAGGTTGGAACATGGGCAATCATTTCCTTGAGATGGTAATCGTAATTGTTCTGTTGGCATGCAGTATTGGAACATGAAATTTAACGATGCTACCTATGTTGCTCAAGTAGCGGCTGAGTTTGGAGAACATGCAATCCTAGCTGCCATAGCTATTGTAGAACTTTCTAGGCAATATTGTGTTGATGATGGTAGTTCATGCCACTTAGGTTTCAAGGATTAAAGGTTGGAACATTGGCAATTATTTCCTTGAGATGGTAATGGTAATTGTTCAGTTTGCAGGCAGTATTTGAACATGAAATTTAAGGATGCTACCTCTGCAGCTCAAGCAGCGGCTGAGTTTGGAGAACATGCAAGCCTAGCTGCCAGAGGTGTTGTAGAACTTCCAAGGCAATATTGTGTTGATGATGGTGGTTCATGCCACTTAGGTTTCAAGGATGAAAGGTTGGAACATTGGCAATCATTTCCTTGAGATGGTAATGGTAATATTTCAGTTGGCAGGCAATATTGGAACATGAAATTTAAGGATGCTACCTCTGCTGCTCAAGCAGCGGCTGAGTTTGGAGAACATGCAAGCCTAGCTGCCAGAGCTGTTGGAGAACTTTGAAGGCAATATAGTGTTGATGATGGTGGTTCATGCCACTTAGGTTTCAAGGATGAAAGGTTGGAACATTGGCAATCATTTCCTGGAGATGGTAATGGTAATATTTCAGTTGGCAGGCAATATTGGAACATGAAATTTATGGATGCTACCTCTGCTGCTCAAGCAGCGGCTGAGTTTGGAGAACATGCAAGCCTAGCTGCCAGAGCTGTTGGAGAACTTCCAAGGCAATATTGTGTTGATGATGAAGGTTCATGCCACTTAGGTTTCAAGGATGAAAGGTTGGAACATTGGCAATCATTTCCTTGAGATGGTAATGGTAATATTTCTGTTGGCAGGCAATATTGGAACATGAAATTTAAGGATGCTACCTCTGCTGCTCAAGCAGCGGCTGAGTTTGGAGAACATGCAAGCCTAGCTGCCAGAGCTGTTGGAGAACTTTGAAGGCAATATAGTGTTGATGATGGTGGTTCATGCCACTTAGGTTTCAAGGACGAAAGGTTGGAACATGGGCAATCATTTCCTGGAGATGGTAATGGTAATTTTTCTGTTGGCAAGCAGAATTGGAACATGAAATTTAAGGATGCTACCTCTGCTGCTCAAGCAGCGGCTGAGTTTGCAGAACATGCAAGCCTAGCTGCCAGAGGTGTTGTAGAACTTCCAAGGCAATATTGTGTTGATGATGGTGGTTCATGCCACTTAGGTTTCAAGGATGAAAGGTTGGAACATGGGCAATCATTTTCTTGAGATGCTATTGGTAATTGTTCTGTTGGCACGCAGTATTGGAACATGAAATTTAAGGATGCTACCTCTGCTGCTCAAGCAGCGGCTGAGTTTGGAGAACATGCAAGCCTAGCTGCCAGAGTTGTTGGAAAACTTTCAAGGTAATATTGTGTTAATGATGGTTGTTCATGCCACTTAGGTTTCAAGGATGAAAGGTTGGAACATGGGCAATCATTTCCTTGAGATGGTAATGGTAATTGTTCAGTTGGCAGGCAGTATTTGAACATGAAATTTAAGGATGCTACCTCTGCGGCTCAAGCAGCGGCTGAGTTTGGAGATCATGCAAGCCTAGCTGCCAGAGCTGTTGGAGAACTTTCAAGGCAATATTGTGTTGATGATGGTTGTTAATTCCACTTAGGTTTCAAGGACGAAAGATTGGAACATGGGCAATCATTTCCTCGAGATGGTAATGGTAATTGTTCAGTTGGCAGGCAGTATTTGAACATGAAATTTAAGGATGCTACCTCTGCAGCTCAAGCAGCGGCTGAGTTTGGAGAACATGCAATCCTAGCTGCCAGAGCTGTTAGAGAACTTTCAAGGCAATATTGTATTGATGATGGAGGTTCATGTCACTTAGATTTCAAGGGCGAAAGGTTGGAACATGGGCAATCATTTCCTGGAGATGGTAATGATAATTTTTCTGTTGGCAAGCAGAATTGGAACATGAAATTTAAGGATGCTACCTCTGCTGCTCAAGCAGCTGCTGAGTTTGCAGAACATGCAAGCCTAGCTGCCAGAGGTGTTGGAGAACTTTGAAGGCAATATAGTGTTGATGATGGTGGTTCATGCCACTTAGGTTTCAAGGATGAAAGGTTGGAAAATTGGCAATCATTTCCTTGAGATGGTAATGGTAATATTTCAGTTGGCAGGCAATATTGGAACATGAAATTTATGGATGCTACCTCTGCTGCTCAAGCAGCGGCTGAGTTTGGAGAACATGCAAGCCTAGCTGCCAGAGCTGTTGGAGAACTTTGAAGGCAATATTGTGTTGATGATGAAGGTTCATGCCACTTAGGTTTCAAGGATGAAAGGTTGGAACATGGGCAATCATTTCCTTGAGATGCTATTGGTAATTGTTCTGTTGGCAAGCAGAATTGGAACATAAAATTTAAGGATGCTACCTCTGCAGCTGAGTTTGGAGAATATGCAAGCCTAGCTGCCAGAGCTGTTGTAGAACTTTCAAGGCAATATTGTGTTGATGATGGTGGTTCATTCCACTTAGGTTTCAAGGACGAAAGATTGGAACATGGGCAATCATTTCCTTGAGATGGTAATGGTAATTGTTCTGTTGGCAGGCAGTATTGGAACATGAAATTTAAGGATGCTACCTCTGCTGCTCAAGCAGCGGCTGAGTTTGCAGAACATGCAAGCCTAGATTCCAGAGGTGTTGTAGAACTTTCAAGGCAATATTGTGTTGATGATGGTGGTTCATACCACTTTGGTTTCAAGGATGAAAGATTGGAACATGGGCAATCATTTCCTTGTGATGGTAATGGTAATTGTTCTGCTGGCAGGCAGTATTGGAACATGAAATTTAAGGATGCTACCTCTGCTGCTCAAGTAGCGGTTGAGTTTGGAGAACATGCAAGCCTAGGTGCCAGAGCTATTGGAGAACTTTCAAGGCAATATTGTGTTGATAATTGTGGTTCATGCCACTTAGGTTTCAAGGATGAAAGGTTGGAACATTGGCAATCATTTCCTTGAGATGGTAATGGTAATATTTCAGTTGGCAGGCAATATTGGAACATGAAATTTAAGGATGCTACCTCTGCTGCTCAAGCAGCGGCTGAGTTTGGAGAACATGCAAGCCTAGCTGCCAGAGCTGTTGGAGAACTTTGAAGGCAATATAGTGTTAATGATGGTGGTTCATGCCACTTAGGTTTCAAGGATGAAAGGTTGGAACATTGGCAATCATTTCCTTGAGATGGTAATGGTAATATTTCAGTTGGCAGGCAATATTGGAACATGAAATTCATGGATGCTACCTCTGCTGCTCAAGCAGCGGCTGAGTTTGGAGAACATGCAAGCCTAGCTGCCAGAGCTGTTGGAGAACTTTGAAGGCAATATTGTGTTGATGATGAAGGTTCATGCCACTTAGGTTTCAAGGATGAAAGGTTGGAACATGGGCAATCATTTCCTTGAGATGCTATTGGTAATTGTTCTGTTGGCACGCAGTATTGGAACATGAAATTTAAGGATGCTACCTCTGCTGCTCAAGCAGCGGCTGAGTTTGGAGAACATGCAAGCCTAGCTGCCAGAGTTGTTGGAAAACATTCAAGGTAATATTGTGTTAATGATGGTTGTTCATGCCACTTAGGTTTCAAGGATGAAAGGTTGGAACATGGGCAATCATTTCCTGGAGATGGTAATGGTAATTTTTCTGCTGGCAAGCAGAATTGGAACATGAAATTAAAGGATGCTACCTCTGCTGCTCAAGCAGCGGCTGAGTTTGCAGAACATGCAAGCCTAGCTGCCAGAGGTGTTGTAGAACTTCCAAGGCAATATTGTGTTGATGATGGTGGTTCATGCCACTTAGGTTTCAAGAATGAAAGGTTGGAACATTGGGAATCATTTCCTTGAGATGGTAATGGTAATATTTCAGTTGGCAGGCAATATTGGAACATGAAATTTATGGATGCTACCTCTGTTGCTCAAGCAGCGGTTGAGTTTGGAGAACATGCAAGCCTAGCTGCCAGAAATGTTGGAGAACTTTGAAGGCAATATTATGTTGATGATGAAGGTTCATGCTACTTAGGTTTCAAGGATGAAAGGTTGGAACATGGGCAATCATTTCCTTGAGATGCTATTGGTAATTGTTCTATTGGCACGCAGTATTGGAACATGAAATTTAAGGATGCTACCTCTGCTGCTCAAGAAGCGGCTGAGTTTGGAGAACATGCAAGCCTAGCTGCCAGAGCTCTTTTAGAACTTTCAAGGCAATATTTTGTTGATGATGGTGGTTCATGCCACTTAGGTTTCAAGGATAAAAGGTTGGAACATGGGCAATCATTTCCTTGAGATGGTAATGTTAATTTTTCTGTTGGCAAGCAGAATTGGAACATGAAATTTAAGGATGCTACCTCTGCTGCTCAAGCAACGGCTGAGTTTGGAGAACATGCAAGCCTAGCTGCCCCAGCTGTTGGAGAACTTTCAAGGCAATATTGTGTTGATGATGGTGGTTCATGCCACTTAGGTTTCAAGGATGAAAGGTTGGAACATTGGCAAGCATTTCCTAGAGATGGTAATGGTAATTATTCTGTTGGCATACAGTATTGGAACATGAAATTTAAGGATGCCACCTCTGTTGCTCAAGCAGCGGCTGAGTTTGGAGAACATGCAAGCCTAGCTGCCAGAGCTGTTGCAGAACTTTGAAGGCAATATTGTGTTGATGATGAAGGTTCATGCCACTTAGGTTTCAAGGATGAAAGGTTGGAACATGGGCAATAATTTTCTTGAGATGGTAATGGTAATATTTCAGTTGGCAAGCAGAATTGGAACATGAAATTTAAGGATGCTACCTCTGCTGCTCAAGCAGCGGCTGAGTTTGGAGAACATGCAAGCCTAGCTGCCAGAGGTGTTGTAGAACTTCCAAGGCAATATTGTGTTGATGATGGTGGTTCATGCCACTTAGGTTTCAAGGATGAAAGGTTGGAACATGGGCAATCATTTCCTTGAGATGGTAATCGTAATTGTTCTGTTGGCATGCAGTATTGGAACATGAAATTTAACGATGCTACCTATGTTGCTCAAGCAGCGGCTGAGTTTGGAGAACATGCACGCCTAGCTGCCAGAGCTATTGTAGAACTTTCTAGGCAATATTGTGTTGATGATGGTAGTTCATGATACTTAGGTTTCAAGGATGAATGGTTGGAACATGGGCAATCATTTCCTTGAGATGGTAATGGTAATTGTTCAGTTGGCAGGCAGTATTTGAACATGAAATTTAAGGATGCTACCTCTGCGGCTCAAGCAGCGGCTGAGTTTGGAGATCATGCAAGCCTAGCTGCCAGAGCTGTTGGAGAACTTTCAAGGCAATATTGTGTTGATGATGGTGGTTCATTCCACTTAGGTTTCAAGGACGAAAGATTGGAACATGGGCAATCATTTCCTCGAGATGGTAATGGTAATTGTTCAGTTGGCAGGCAGTATTTGAACATGAAATTTAAGGATGCTACCTCTGCAGCTCAAGCAGCGGCTGAGTTTGGAGAACATGCAATCCTAGCTGCCAGAGCTGTTAGAGAACTTTCAAGGCAATATTGTATTGATGAAGGAGGTTCATGTCACTTAGATTTCAAGGACGAAAGGTTGGAACATGGGCAATCATTTCCTGGAGATGGTAATGATAATTTTTCTATTGGCAAGCAGAATTGGAACATGAAATTTAAGGATGCTACCTCTGCTGCTCAAGCAGCTGCTGAGTTTGCAGAACATGCAAGCCTAGCTGCCAGAGGTGTTGTAGAACTTCCAAGGCAATATTGTGTTGATGATGGTGGTTCATGCCACTTAGGTTTCAAGGATGAAAGATTGGAACATAGGCAATCATTTCCTTAAGATGGTAATGGTAATTGTTCTGTTGGCAGGCAGTATTGGAACATGAAATTTATGGATGCTACCTCTGCTGCTCAAGCAGCGGCTGAGTTTGGAGAACATGCAAGCCTAGCTGCCAGAGCTGTTGTAGAACATTCAAGGCAATATTGTATTGATGATGGTGGTTCATGCCACTTAGGTTTCTAGGATGAAAGGTTGGAACATCGGCAATCATTTCCTTGAGATGGTAATGGTAATTGTTCTGTTAGCATGCAGTATTGGAACATGAAATTTAACGATGCTACCTCTGTTGCTCAAGCAGCGACTGAGTTTGGAGAACATGCAAGCCTAGATGCCAGAGCTATTGGAGAACTTTCAAGGCAATATTATGTTGATGATGGTGGTTCATGCCACTTAGGTTTCAAGGATGAAAGGTTGGAACATGGGCAAGCATTTCCTGGAGATGGTAATGGTAATTTTTCTGTTGACAAGCAGAATTGGAACATGAAATTTAAGGATGATACCTCTGCGGCTCAAGCAGCGGCTGAGTTTGCAGAACATGCAAGCCTAGAAGCCAAAGCTGTTGTAGAACTTTCAAGGCAATATTGTGTTGATGATGGTGGTTCATGCCACTTGGGTTTCTAGGATGAAAGGTTGGAACATGGGCAATCATTTACTTGAGAAGGTAATGGTAATTGTTCTGTTGGCATGCAGTATTGGAACATGAAATTTAAGGATGCTGCCTCTGCTGCTCAAGCAGCGGCTGAGTTTGGAGAACATGCAAGCCTAGCTGCCTGAGCTGTTGGAAAACTTTCAAGGTAATATTGTGGTGATGATGGTTGTTCATGCCACTTAGGTTTCAAGGATGAATGGTTGGAACATGGGCAAGCATTTCCTGGAGATGGTAATGGTAATTGTTCTGTTGGCAAGCAGAATCGGAACATGAAATTTAAGGATGCTACCTCTGCTGCTCAAACAGCGGCTGAGTTTGCAGAACATGCAAGCCTAGCTTCCAGAGCTATTGTAGAACTTTCAAGGCAAAATTGTGTTGATAATGGTGGTTCATGCCACTTAGGTTTCAAGGATGAAAGATTGGAACATGGGCAATCGTTTCCCTACGATGGTAATGGAAATTGTTCTGCTGGCAGGCAGTATTGGAACATGAGATTTAAGGATTCTACCTCTGCTGCTCAAGCAGCGGCTGAGTTTGGAGAACATGCAAGCCTAGATGCCAGAGCTGTTGTAGAACTTTCAAGGCAATATTGTGTTGATGATGGTGGTTCATGCCACTTAGGTTTCTAGGATGAAAGGTTGGAACATGGGCAATCATTTACTTGAGAAGGTAATGGTATTTGTTCTATTGGCATGCAGTATTGAACATGAAATTTAAGGATGCCACCTCTGCTTCTCAAGCAGCGGCTGAGTTTGGAGAACATGCAAGCCTAGCTGCCAGAGCTGTTGGAAAACTTTCAAGGTAATATTGTGTTGATGATGGTTGTTCATGCCACTTAGGTTTCAAGGATGAATGGTTGGAACATGGGCAAGCATTTCCTGGAGATGGTAATGGTAATTTTTCTGTTGGCAAGGAGAATCGGAACATGAAATTTAAGGATGCTACCTCTGCTGCTCAAGCATCGGCTGAGTTTGCAGAACATGCAAGCCTAGCTTCCAGAGCTGTTGTAGAACTTTCAAGGCAATATTGTGTTGATGATGGTGGTTCATGCCACTTAGGTTTCAAGGATGAAAGATTGGAACATGGGCAATCATTTCCCTACGATGGTAATGGTAATTTTTCTGCTGGCAGGAAGTATTGGAACATGAGATTTAAGGATGCTACCTCTGCTGCTCAAGCAGCGGCTGAGTTTGGAGAACATGCAAGCCTAGATGCCAGAGCTGTTGTAGAACTTTCAAGGCAATATTGTGTTGATGATGGTGGTTCATGCCACTTAGGTTTCTAGGATGAAAGGTTGGAACATGGGCAATCATTTACTTGAGAAGGTAATGGTAATTGATCTATTGCCATGCAGTATTGGAACATGAAATTTAAGGATGCTACCTCTGCTGCTCAAGCAGCGGCTGAGTTTAGAGAACATGCCAGCCTAGCTGCCAGAGCTGTTAGAGAACTTTCAAGGCAATATTGTGTTGATGATGGAGGTTCATGCCACTTAGGTTTCAAGGATGAAAGGTCGGAACATGGGCAAGCATTTCCTGGAGATGGTAATGGTAATTTTAATGTTGGCAAGCAGAATTGGAACACGAAATTTAAGGATGCTACCTCTGCGGCTCAAGCAGTGGCTGAGTTGGAGAACATGCAAGCCTAGGTGCCAGAGCTATTGGAGAACATTCAAGGCAATATTGTGTTGATAATGATGGTTCATGCCACTTAGTTTTCAAGGATGAAAGATTGGAAGATGGGCAATCATTTCCTTGAGATGGTAATGGTAATTGTTCTGTTGGCAGGCAGTATTGGAACATGAAATTTAAGGATGCTACCTCTACTGCTCAAGCAGCGGCTGAGTTTGGAGAACATGCAAGCCTAGCTGCCAGAGCTGTTGTAGAACTTTCAAGTCAATATTGTGTTGATGATGGTAGTTTCATGCCACTTAGGTTTCAAGGATGAAAGGTTGGAACATGGGCAATCGTTTCCCTGCGATGGTAATGGTAATTGTTCTGCTGGCAGGCAGTATTGGAACATGAAATTTAAGGATGCTACCTCTGATGCTCAAGCAGCGGCTGAGTTTGGAGAATATTCAAGCCTAGCTGCTAGAGCTGTTGGAGAACTTTTAAGGCAATATTTTGTTGATAATGGTGGTTCATGCCACTTAGGTTTCAAGGATAAAAGGTTTGAACATGGGCAAGCATTTCCTGGAGATGGTAATGGTAATTTTTCTGTTGACAAGCAGAATTGGAACATGAAATTTAAGGATGCTACCTCTGCGGCTCAAGCAGCGGCTGAGTTTGCAGAACAAGCAAACCTAGCTGCCAGAGCTGTTGTATAACTTTCAAGGCAATATTGTGTTGATGATGGTGGTTCATTCCACTTAGGTTTCAAGGATGAAAGATTGGAACATGGGCAATCATTTCCTTGAGATGGTAATGGTAATTGTTCTGTTGGCAGGCAGTATTGGAACATGAAATTTAAGGATGCTACCTCTGCTGCTCAAGCAGCGGCTGAGTTTGGAGAACATGCAAGCCTAGCTGCCAGAGCTGTTGTAGAACATTCAAGGCAATATTGTATTGATGATGGTGGTTCATGCCACTTAGGTTTCTAGGATGAAAGGTTGGAACATCGGCAATCATTTCCTTGAGATGGTAATGGTAATTGTTCTGTTAGCATGCAGTATTGGAACATGAAATTTAACGATGCTACCTCTGTTGCTCAAGCAGCGACTGAGTTTGGAGAACATGCAAGCCTAGATGCCAGAGCTATTGGAGAACTTTCAAGGCAATATTATGTTGATGATGGTGGTTCATGCCACTTAGGTTTCAAGGATGAAAGGTTGGAACATGGGCAAGCATTTCCTGGAGATGGTAATGGTAATATTTCTGTTGACAAGCAGAATTGGAACATGAAATTTAAGGATGATACCTCTGCAGCTCAAGCAGCGGTAGAGTTTGCAGAACAAGCAAGCCTAGCTGCCAGAGCTGTTATAGAACTTTCAAGGCAATATTGTGTTGATGATGGTGGTTCATGCCACTTAGGTTTCAAGGATTAAAGATTGGAACATGGGCAATCATTTCCCTGCGATGGTAATGGTAATTGTTCTGCTGGCAGGCAGTATTGGAACATGAGATTTAAGGATGCTACCTCTGCTGCTCAAGCAGCGGCTGAGTTTGGAGAACATGCAAGCCTAGATGCCAGAGCTGTTGTAGAACTTTCAAGGCAATATTGTGTTGATGATGGTGGTTCATGCCACTTAGGTTTCTAGGATGAAAGGTTGGAACATGGGCAATCATTTACTTGAGAAGGTAATGGTAATTGTTCTGTTGGCATGCAGTATTGGAACATGAAATTTAAGGATGCTACCTCTTCTGCTCATGCAGCGGCTGAGTTTGGAGAACATGCAAGCCTAGCTGCCAGAGCTGTTGGAGAACTTTCAAGGCAATATTGTGTTGATGATGGAGGTTCATGCCACTTAGGTTTCAAGGATGAAAGGTTGGAACATGGGCAATCATTTACTTGAGAAGGTAATGGTAATTGTTCTGTTGGCATGCAGTATTGGAACATGAAATTTAAGGATGCTACCTCTTCTGCTCATGCAGCGGCTGAGTTTGCAGAACATTTAAGCCTAGCTGCCAGAGATGTTGGAGAACTTTCGAGGCAATATTGTGTTGATGAAGGTGGTTCACACCACTTAGGTTTCTTGGATGAAAGATTGGAACATGGGCAATCATTTACTTGAGATGGTAATGGTAATTGTTCTGTTGGCATGCAGTATTGGAACATGAAATTTAAGGATGCTACCTCTGATGCTCAAGCAGCGGCTAAGTTTGGAGAATATGCAAGCCTAGCTGCTAGAACTATTGGAGAACTTTCAAGGCAATATTGTGTTGATGATGGTGGTTCATGCCACTTAGGTTTCAAGGATGAAAGGTTGGAACATGGGCAATCATTTACTTGAGATGGTTATGGTAATTGTTCTGTTGGCATGCAGTATTGGAACATGAAATTTAAGGATGCTACCTCTGCTGCTCAAGCAGCGGCTGAGTTTGGAGAACATGCAAGCCTAGCTGCCAGATCTGTTGGAGAACTTTCAAGGCAATATTGTGTTGATGATGGTGGTTCATGCCACTTAGGTTTCAAGGATAAAAGGTTTGAACATGGGCAAGCATTTCCTGGAGATGGTAATGGTAATTTTTCTGTTGACAAGCAGAATTGGAACATGAAATTGAAGGATGCTACCTCTGCGGCTCAAGCAGCGGCTGAGTTTGCAGAACAAGCAAGCCTAGCTGCCAGAGCTGTTGTAGAACTTTCAAGGCAATATTGTGTTGATGATGGTGGTTCATTCCACTTAGGTTTCAAGGATGAAAGATTGGAACATGGGCAATCATTTCCTTGAGATGGTAATGGTAATTGTTCTGTTGGCAGGCAGTATTGGAACATGAAATTTAAGGATGCTACCTCTGCTGCTCAAGCAGCGGCTGAGTTTGGAGAACATGCAAGCCTAGCTACCAGAGCTGTTGTAGAACTTTCAAGTCAATATTATGTTGATGATGGTAGTTTCATGCCACTTAGGTTTCAAGGATGAAAGGTTGGAACATGGGCAATCATTTCCTTGAGATGGTAATGGAAATTGTTCTGTTGGCATGCAGTATTGGAACATGAAATTTAACGATGCTATCTATGTTGCTCAAGTAGCGGCTGAGTTTGGAGAACATGCAAGCCTAGCCGCCAGAGCTGTTGTAGAACTTTCAAGGCAATATTGTGTTGATGATGGTGGTTCATGCCACTTAGGTTTCAAGGATGAAAGGTTGGAACATGTGCAATCATTTTCTTGAGATGGTAATGGTAATTGTTCTGTTGGCATGCAGTATTGGAACATGAAATTTAAGGATGCTACCTCTGATGCTCAAGCAGCGGCTGAGTTTGGAGAATATGCAAGCCTAGCTGCTAGAGCTGTTGGAGAACTTTCAAGGCAATATTGTGTTGATGATGGTGGTTCATGCCACTTAGGTTTCAAGGATGAAAGGTTGGAACATGGGCAATCATTTCCTTGAGATGGTAATGGTAATTGTTCTGTTGGCATGCAGTATTGGAACATGAAATTTAAGGATGCTACCTCTGCTGCTCAAGCAGCGGCTGAGTTTGGAGAACATGCAAGCCTAGCTGCCAGAGCTGTTGGAGAACTTTCAAGGCAATTTTGTGTTGATGATGGTGGTTCATGCCACTTAGGTTTCAAGGATAAAGGTTTCAACATGGGCAAGCATTTCCTGGAGATGGTAATGGTAATTTTTCTGTTGACAAGCAGAATTGGAACATGAAATTTAAGGATGCTACCTCTGCGGCTCAAGCAGCGGCTGAGTTTGCAGAACAAGCAAGCCTAGCTGCCAGAGCTGTTGTAGAACTTTCAAGGCAATATTGTGTTGATGATGGTGGTTCATTCCACTTAGGTTTCAAGGATGAAAGATTGGAACATGGGCAATCATTTCCTTGAGATGGTAATGGTAGTTGTTCTGTTGGCAGGCAGTATTGGAACATGAAATTTAAGGATGCTACCTCTACTGCTCAAGCAGCGGCTGAGTTTGGAGAACATGCAAGCCTAGCTGCCAGAGCTGTTGTAGAACTTTCAAGTCAATATTGTGTTGATGATGGTAGTTTCATGCCACTTAGGTTTCAAGGATGAAAGGTTGGAACATGGGCAATCATTTCCTTGAGATGGTAATGGTAATTGTTCTGTTGGCATGCAGTATTGGAACATGAAATTTAACGACGCTATCTATGTTGCTCAAGTAGCGGCTGAGTTTGGAGAACATGCAAGCCTAGCCGCCAGAGCTGTTGTAGAACTTTCAAGGCAATATTGTGTTGATGATGGTGGTTCATGCCACTTAGGTTTCAAGGATGAAAGGTTGGAACATGGGCAATCATTTTCTTGAGATGGTAATGGTAATTGTTCTGTTGGCATGCAGTATTGGAACATGAAATTTAAGGATGCTACCTCTGATGCTCAAGCAGCGGCTGAGTTTGGAGAATATGCAAGCCTAGCTGCTAGAGCTGTTGGAGAACTTTCAAGGCAATATTGTGTTGATGATGGTGGTTCATGCCACTTAGGTTTCAAGGATGAAAGGTTGGAACATGGGCAATCATTTCCTTGAGATGGTAATGGTAATTGTTCTGTTGGCAGGCAGAATTGGAACATGAAATTTAAGGATGCTACCTCTACTGCTCAAGTAGCGACTGAGTTTGCAGAACATGCAAGCCTAGCTGCTAGAGCTGTTGTAGAACTTTCAAGGCAATATTGTGGTGCCATTAGGTTACAAGGATGAAAGGTTGGAACATGGGCAATCATTTCCTGGAGATGGTAATGGAAATTTTTATGTTGGCAAGCAGAATTTGAACATGAAATTTAAGATGCTACCTCTGCTACTCAAACAGCGGCTGAGTTTGCAGTACATTCAAGCCTAGCTGCCAGAGCTGTTGTAGAACTTTCAATGCAATATTGTGTTGATGATGGAGGTTCATGCCACTTAGTTTTCAAGGATGAAAGGTTGGAACATGGGCAATCATTTACTGGAGATGGTAATGTTAATTTTTCTGTTGGCAAGCAGAATTGGAACATGAAATTTAAGGATGCTACCTCTACTGCTAAAGCAGCGGCTGAGTTTGCAGAACATATAAGCCTAGCTGCCAGAGCTGTTGTAGAACTTTCAAGGCAATATTGTATTGATGATGGTGGTTCATGCCACTTAGGTTTCAAGGATGAAAGGTTGGAACATGGGCAATCATTTCCTTGAGATGGTAATGGTAATTGTTCTGTTGGCAGGCAGTATTGGAACATGAAATTTAAGGATGCTACCTCTGCTGCTCAAGTAGCGACTGAGTTTGCAGAACATGCAAGCCTAGCTGCCAGAGCTGTTGTAGAACTTTCAAGGCAATATTGTGTTGATGATGGTGGTTCATGCCACTTAGTATTCAAGGATGAAAGGTTGGAACATGGGCAATCATTTCCTGGAGATGGTAATGGTAATTCTTTTATTGGGAGGCAGAATTGGAACATGAAATTTAAGGGTGCTACCTCACTCAAGTAGCGACTGAGTTTGCAGAACATGCAAGCCTAGCTGCCAAAGCTGTTTGAGAACTTTCAAGGCAATATTATGTTGATGATGGTGGTTCACGCTACTTAGGTTTCAAGAATGAAAAGTTGGAACATGGGCAATCATTTCCTAGAGATGGTAATGGTAATTTTTCTCTTGGCAGGTAGAATTGGAACTTGAAAGTTAAGGGTGCTACCTCTACTGCTCAAGCAGCGGCTGAGTTTGTAGAACATGCAAGCCAAGATGCCAGAGCTGTTCTAGAATTTTCAAGGCAATATTGTGTTGATGATGGTGGTTAATGCCACTTAGGTTTCAAGGATGAAAGGTTGGAACATGGGCAATCATTTACTTGAGATGGTAATGGTAATTGTTCTGTTGGCATGCTGTATTGAAACATGAAATTTAAGGATGCTACCTCTGCTGCTCAAGCAGCGGCTAAGTTTAGAGAACATGTAAGCCTAGCTTCCAGAGCTGTTGGAGAACTTTCAAGGCAATATTGTGTTGATGATGGTGGTTCATGCCACTTAGGTTTCAAGGATGAAAGGTTTAAACATGGGAAAGCATTTCTTGGAGATGGTAATGGTAATTTTTATGTTGGCAAGCAGAATTGGAACATGAAATTTAAGGATGCTACCTCTGCGGCTCAAGCAGCGGCTGAGTTTGCAGAACATGCTGATGTAGAACTTTCAAGGCAATATTGTGTTGATGATGGGGGTTCAATCCACTTAGGTTTCAAGGATGAAAGGTTGGAACATGGGCAATCATTTCCTTGAGATGGTAATGGTAATTGTTCTGTTGGCAGGCAGAATTGGAACATGAAATTTAAGGATGCTACCTCTGCTGCTCAAGTAGCGACTGAGTTTGCAGAACATGCAAGCCTAGCGGCAATATTGTGTTGATGATGGTGGTTCATGCCACTTAGGTTTCAAGGATGAAAGGTTGGAACATGGGCAATCATTTCCTAGAGATGGTAATGGTAATTTTTCTGTTGGCAAGCAGAATTGGAACATGAAATTTAAGGATGCTACCTCTGCTACTCAAACAGCGGCTGAGTTTGCAGTACATTCAAGCCTAGCTGCCAGAGCTGTTGTAGAACTTTCAATGCAATATTGTGTTGATGATGGAGGTTCATGCCACTTAGTTTTCAAGGATGAAAGGTTGGAACATGGGCAATCATTTACTGGAGATGGTAATGTTAATTTTTCTGTTGGCAAGCAGAATTGGAACATGAAATTTAAAGATGCTACCTCTACTGCTAAAGCAGCGGCTGAGTTTGCAGAACATATAAGCCTAGCTGCCAGAGCTGTTGTAGAACTTTCAAGGCAATATTGTGTTGATGATGGTGGTTCATGCCACTTAGGTTTCAAGGATGAAAGGTTGGAACATGGCCAATCATTTCTTGGAGATGGTAATGGTATTTTTTCTGTTGGCAAGTAGAATTGGAACATGAAATTTAAGATGCTACCTCTGCTGCTCAAGCAGCGGCTGAGTTTGCAGAACATTCAAGCCTAGCTGCATGAGTTGTTGTAGAACTTTCAATGCAATATTGTGTTGATGATGGTGGTTCATGCCACTTAGTTTTCAGGGATGAAAGGTTGGAACATGGGCAATCATTTCCTGGAGATGTTAATTGTAATTTTCCTTTTGGCAGGCAGAATTGGAACATAAAATTTAAGGATGCTACCTCTGCTGCTCAAGTAGCGACTGAGTTTGCAGAACATGCAAGCCTAGCTGCCAGAGCTGTTGGAGAACTTTCGAGGCAATATTGTGTTGATGATGGTGGTTCATTCCACTTAGGTTTAAAGGATGAAAGATTGGAACATGGGCAATCATTTCCTAGAGATGGTAATGGTAATTTTTCTCTTGGCAGGCAGAATTGGAACATAAAAGTTAAGGATGCTACCTCTGCTGCTCAAGCAGCGACTAAGTTTGCAGAACATGCAAGCCTAGCTGCTAGAGCTGTTGTAGAACTTTCAAGGCAATATTATGGTGCCACTTAGGTTTCAAGGAAGAAAGGTTGGAACATGGGCAATCATTTCCTGGAGATGGTAATGGTAATTTTTATGTTGGTAAGCAGAATTGGAACATGAAATTTAAGGATACTACCTCTGCTGCACAAGCAGCGGCTGAGTTTAGAGAACATGCAAGCTTAGCTGCCAGAGCTATTGGAGAACTTTCAAGGCAATATTGTGTTGATGATGGTAGTTCATGCCACTTAGTTTTCAAGGATGAAAGGTTGGAACATGGGCAATCATTTCCTTGAGATGGTAATGGTAATTTTTCTGTTGGCAGGCAATATTGGAACATGAAATTTAAGGATTCTACCTTTGCTGCTTAAGCAGCGGCTGAGTTTGCAGAACATATAAGCCTAGCTGCCAGAGCTGTTGTAGAACTTTCAAGGTATTATTGTGTTTATGATGGTGGTTCGTGCCACTTAGGTTTCAAGGATGAAAGGTTGGAACATGGGCAATCATTTCCTTGAGATGGTAATGGTAATTGTTCTTTTGGCATGCAGTATTGAAACATGAAATTTAAGGATGCTACCTCTGCTGCTCAAGCATCGGCTGAGTTTAGAGAACATGCAAGCCTAGCTGCCAGAGCTGTTGGAGATCTTTCAAGGCAATATTGTGTTGATGATGGTGGTTCATGCCACTTAGGTTTCAAGGATGAAAGGTTGGAACATGGGAAAGCATTTCCTGGAGATGGTAATGGTAATTTTTATGTTGGCAAGCAGAATTGCAACATGAAATTTAAGGATGCTACCTCTGCGGCTCAAGCAGCGGCTGAGTTTGCAGAACATGCAAGGCTAGCTGCCAAAGCTGTTGTAGAACTTTCAAGGCAATATTGTGTTGATGATGGTGGTTCATTCCACTTAGGTTTCAAGGATGAAAGATTGGAACATGGGCAATCATTTCCTGGAGATGGTAATGGTAATTGTTCTATTGGCAAGCAGTATTGGAACATGAAATTTAAGATGCTACCTTTGCTGCTCAAGCAGCAGCTGAGTTTGCAGAACATTCAAGCCTAGCTGCCAGAGCTGTTGTAGAACTTTCAATGAAATATTGTGTTGATGATGGTGGTTCATGCCACTTAGTTTTCAAGGATGAAAGGTTGGAACATGGGCAAGCATTTACTGGAGATGGTAATGTTAATTTTTCTGTTGGCAAGTAGAATAGGAACATGAAATTTAAGGATGCTACCTCTACTGCACAAGCAGCGGCTGAGTTTGCAGAACATATAAGCCTAGCTGCCAGAGCTGTTGTAGAACTTTCAAGGCAATATTGTGTTGATGATGGTGGTTCATGCCACTTAGGTTTCAAGGATGAAAGGCTGGAACATGGGCAATCATTTCCTTGAGATGGTAATGGTAATTGTTCTTTTGGCATGCAGTATTGAAACATGAAATTTAAGGATGCTACCTCTGCTGCTCAAGCATCGGCTGAGTTTAGAGAACATGCAAGCCTAGCTGCCAGAGCTGTTGGAGATCTTTCAAGGCAATATTGTGTTGATGATGGTGGTTCATGCCACTTAGGTTTCAAGGATGAAAGGTTGGAACATGGGCAATCATTTCCTTGAGATGGTAACGGTAATTATTCTGTTGGCTAGCAGTATTGGAACATGAAATTTAAGGATGCTACCTCTGCTGCTCAAGTAGCGACTGAGTTTGCAGAACATGCAAGCCTAGTTACCAGAGCTGTTGGAGAACTTTCAAGGCAATATTGTGTTGATGATGGTGGTTCATTCCACTTAGGTTTCAAGGATGAAAGATTGGAACATGGGCAATCATTTCCTTGAGATGGTAATGGTAATTGTTCTGTTGGCAGGCAGTATTGGAACATGAAATTTAAGGATGCTACCTTTGCTGCTCAAGCAGCGGCTGAGTTTGGAGAACATGCAAGCCTAGCTTCCAGAGATGTTGGAGAACTTTCAAGGCAATATTGTGTTGATGATGGTGGTTCATGCCACTTAGGTTTCAAGAATGAAAGGTTGGAACATGGACAATCATTTCCTGGAGACGGTAATGGTAATTTTTCTGTTGGCAGGCAGAATTGGAACATGAAATTTAAGGATGCTACCTCTGTTGCTCAAGCAACGGGTGAGTTTGCAGAACATGCAAGCCTAGATACTAGAGCTGTTGTAGAACTTTCAAGGCAATATTGTGGTGCCACTTAGGTTTCAAGGATGAAAGGTTGGAACATGGGCAAACATTTTCTGGAGATGGTAATAGTAATTTTCCTGTTGGCAAGCAGAATTGGAACATGAAATTTAAGATGCTACCTCTGCTGCTCAAGCAGCGGCTGAGTTTGCAGAACATTCAAGCCTAGCTGCCAGAGCTATTGTAGAAATTTCAATGCAATATTGTGTTGATGATGGTGGTTCATGCCACTTAGTTTTCAAGGATGAAAGGTTGGAACATGGGCAATCATTTCCTTGAGATGGGAATGGTAATTGTTCTGTTGGCAAGCAGTATTGGAACATGAAATTTAAGGATGCTACCTCTGCTGCTCAAGCAGCGGCTGAGTTTGCAGAACATATAAGCCTAGCTGCCAGAGCTGTTGTAGAACTTTCAAGGCAAAATTGTGTTGATGATGGTGGTTCATGCCACCTAGGTTTCAAGGATGAAAGGTTGGAACATGGGTAATCATTTCCTGGAGATGATAATGGTAATTGTTTTATTGGGAGGCAGAATTGGAACATGAAATTTAAGGATGCTACCTCTGCTGCTCAAGTAGCGACTGAGTTTGCAGAACATGCAAGCCTAGTTACCAGAGCTGTTGGAGAACTTTCAAGGCAATATTGTGTTGATGATGGTGGTTCATTCCACTTAGGTTTCAAGGATGAAAGATTGGAACATGGGCAATCATTTCCTTGAGATGGTAATGGTAATTGTTCTGTTGGCAGGCAGTATTGGAACATGAAATTTAAGGATGCTACCTTTGCTGCTCAAGCAGCGGCTGAGTTTGGAGAACATGCAAGCCTAGCTTCCAGAGATGTTGGAGAACTTTCAAGGCAATATTGTGTTGATGATGGTGGTTCATGCCACTTAGGTTTCAAGAATGAAAGGTTGGAACATGGACAATCATTTCCTGGAGACGGTAATGGTAATTTTTCTGTTGGCAGGCAGAATTGGAACATGAAATTTAAGGATGCTACCTCTGCTGCTCAAGCAACGGGTGAGTTTGCAGAACATGCAAGCCTAGATACTAGAGCTGTTGTAGAACTTTCAAGGCAATATTGTGGTGCCACTTAGGTTTCAAGGATGAAAGGTTGGAACATGGGCAAACATTTTCTGGAGATGGTAATAGTAATTTTTTTCCTGTTGGCAAGCAGAATTGGAACATGAAATTTAAGATGCTACCTCTGCTGCTCAAGCAGCGGCTGAGTTTGCAGAACATTCAAGCCTAGCTGCCAGAGCTGTTGTAGAAATTTCAATGCAATATTGTGTTGATGATGGTGGTTCATGCCACTTAGTTTTCAAGGATGAAAGGTTGGAACATGGGCAATCATTTCCTTGAGATGGTAATGGTAATTTTTCTGTTGGCAAGCAGTATTGGAACATGAAATTTAAGGATGCTACCTCTGCTGCTCAAGCAGCGGCTGAGTTTGCAGAACATATAAGCCTAGCTGCCAGAGATGTTGTTGAACTTTCAAGGCAAAATTGTGTTGATGATGGTGGTTCATGCCACCTAGGTTTCAAGGATGAAAGGTTGGAACATGGGTAATCATTTCCTGGAGATGATAATGGTAATTGTTTTATTGGGAGGCAGAATTGGAACATGAAATTTAAGGATGCTACCTCTGCTGCTCAAGTAGCGACTGAGTTTGCAGAACATGCTAGCCTAGCTGGCAGAGCTATTGTAGAACTTTCAAGGCAATATTGTATTGATGATGGTGGTTCATGCCACTTAGTATTCAAGGATGAAAGGTTGGAACATGGGCAATCATTTCCTTGAGATGGTAATGGTAATTTTTCTATTGGCAGGCAGAATTGGAACATGAAATTTAAGGATGCTACCTCTGCTGCTCAAGTAGCGACTGAGTTTGCAGAACATGCTAGCCTAGCTGCCAGAGCTGTTGTAGAACTTTCAAGGCAATATTATGTTGATGATGGTGGTTCATGCCACTTAGTATTTAAGGATGAAAGGTTGGAACATGGGCAATCATTTCCTTGAGATGGTAATGGTAATTTTTCTATTGGCAGGCAGAATTGGAACATGAAATTTAAGGATGCTGCCTCTGCTACTCAAGTAGTGACTGAGTTTGCAGAACATGCAAGCCTAGTTGCCAGAGCTGTTGGAGAACTTTCAAGGCAATATTGTGTTGATGATGGTGGTTCATGCCACTTAGGTTTCAAGAATGAAAGGTTGGAACATGGGCAATCATTTCCTAGAGATGGAAATGGTAATTTTCTGTTGGCAGGCAGAATTGGAATATGAAAGTTAAGGATGCTACCTCTGCTGCTGAAGCAGCGGCTGAGTTGTAGAACATGCAAGCCTAGCTGCTAGAGCTGTTGTAGAACTTTCAAGGCAATATTGTGGTGCCACTTAGGTTTCAAGGATGAAAGGTTGGAACATGGGCAATCATTTCCTTGAGATGGTAATGGTAATTGTTCTTTTGGCATGCAGTATTGAAACATGAAATTTAAGGATGCTACCTCTGCTGCTCAAGCATCGGCTGAGTTTAGAGAACATGCAAGCCTAGCTGCCAGAGCTGTTGGAGATCTTTCAAGGCAATATTGTGTTGATGATGGTGGTTCATGCCACTTAGGTTTCAAGGATGAAAGGTTGGAACATGGGAAAGCATTTCCTGGAGATGGTAATGGTAATTTTTATGTTGGCAAGCAGAACTGCAACATGAAATTTAAGGATGCTACCTCTGCGGCTCAAGCAGCGGCTGAGTTTGCAGAACATGCAAGGCTAGCTGCCAAAGCTGTTGTAGAACTTTCAAGGCAATATTGTGTTGATGATGGTGGTTCATTCCACTTAGGTTTCAAGGATGAAAGATTGGAACATGGGCAATCATTTCCTGGAGATGGTAATGGTAATTGTTCTATTGGCAAGCAGTATTGGAACATGAAATTTAAGATGCTACCTCTGCTGCTCAAGCAGCAGCTGAGTTTGCAGAACATTCAAGCCTAGCTGCCAGAGCTGTTGTAGAACTTTCAATGAAATATTGTGTTGATGATGGTGGTTCATGCCACTTAGTTTTCATGGATGAAAGGTTGGAACATGGGCAAGCATTTACTGGAGATGGTAATGTTAATTTTTCTGTTGGCAAGTAGAATAGGAACATGAAATTTAAGGATGCTACCTCTACTGCACAAGCAGCGGCTGAGTTTGCAGAACATATAAGCCTAGCTGCCAGAGCTGTTGTAGAACTTTCAAGGCAATATTGTGTTGATGATGGTGGTTCATGCCACTTAGGTTTCAAGGATGAAAGGTTGGAACATGGGCAATCATTTACTGGAGATGGTAATGTTAATTTTTCTGTTGGCAAGCAGAATTGGAACATGAAATTTAAGGATGCTACCTCTACTGCTAAAGCAGCGGCTGAGTTTGCAGAACATATAAGCCTAGCTGCCAGAGCTGTTATAGAACTTTCAAGGCAATATTGTGTTGATGATGGTGGTTCATTCCACTTAGGTTTCAAGGATGAAAGATTGGAACATGGGCAATCATTTCCTGGAGATGGTAATGGTAATTGTTCTATTGGCAAGCAGTATTGGAACATGAAATTTAAGATGCTACCTTTGCTGCTCAAGCAGCAGCTGAGTTTGCAGAACATTCAAGCCTAGCTGCCAGAGCTGTTGTAGAACTTTCAATGAAATATTGTGTTGATGATGGTGGTTCATGCCACTTAGTTTTCAAGGATGAAAGGTTGGAACATGGGCAAGCATTTACTGGAGATGGTAATGTTAATTTTTCTGTTGGCAAGTAGAATAGGAACATGAAATTTAAGGATGCTACCTCTACTGCACAAGCAGCGGCTGAGTTTGCAGAACATATAAGCCTAGCTGCCAGAGCTGTTGTAGAACTTTCAAGGCAATATTGTGTTGATGATGGTGGTTCATGCCACTTAGGTTTCAAGGATGAAAGGTTGGAACATGGGCAATCATTTACTGGAGATGGTAATGTTAATTTTTCTGTTGGCAAGCAGAATTGGAACATGAAATTTAAGGATGCTACCTCTACTGCTAAAGCAGCGGCTGAGTTTGCAGAACATATAAGCCTAGCTGCCAGAGCTGTTGTAGAACTTTCAAGGCAATATTGTGTTGATGATGGTGGTTCATGCCACTTAGGTTTCAAGGATGAAAGGTTGGAACATGGGCAATCATTTCCTTGAGATGGTAATGGTAATTATTCTGTTGGCTAGCAGTATTGGAACATGAAATTTAAGGATGCTACCTCTGCTGCTCAAGTAGCGACTGAGTTTGCAGAACATGCAAGCCTAGTTACCAGAGCTGTTGGAGAACTTTCAAGGCAATATTGTGTTGATGATGGTGGTTCATTCCACTTAGGTTTCAAGGATGAAAGATTGGAACATGGGCAATCATTTCCTTGAGATGGTAATGGTAATTGTTCTGTTGGCAGGCAGTATTGGAACATGAAATTTAAGGATGCTACCTTTGCTGCTCAAGCAGCGGCTGAGTTTGGAGAACATGCAAGCCTAGCTTCCAGAGATGTTGGAGAACTTTCAAGGCAATATTGTGTTGATGATGGTGGTTCATGCCACTTAGGTTTCAAGAATGAAAGGTTGGAACATGGACAATCATTTCCTGGAGACGGTAATGGTAATTTTTCTGTTGGCAGGCAGAATTGGAACATGAAATTTAAGGATGCTACCTCTGTTGCTCAAGCAACGGGTGAGTTTGCAGAACATGCAAGCCTAGATACTAGAGCTGTTGTAGAACTTTCAAGGCAATATTGTGGTGCCACTTAGGTTTCAAGGATGAAAGGTTGGAACATGGGCAAACATTTTCTGGAGATGGTAATAGTAATTTTCCTGTTGGCAAGCAGAATTGGAACATGAAATTTAAGATGCTACCTCTGCTGCTCAAGCAGCGGCTGAGTTTGCAGAACATTCAAGCCTAGCTGCCAGAGCTATTGTAGAAATTTCAATGCAATATTGTGTTGATGATGGTGGTTCATGCCACTTAGTTTTCAAGGATGAAAGGTTGGAACATGGGCAATCATTTCCTTGAGATGGGAATGGTAATTGTTCTGTTGGCAAGCAGTATTGGAACATGAAATTTAAGGATGCTACCTCTGCTGCTCAAGCAGCGGCTGAGTTTGCAGAACATATAAGCCTAGCTGCCAGAGCTGTTGTAGAACTTTCAAGGCAAAATTGTGTTGATGATGGTGGTTCATGCCACCTAGGTTTCAAGGATGAAAGGTTGGAACATGGGTAATCATTTCCTGGAGACGGTAATGGTAATTTTTCTGTTGGCAGGCAGAATTGGAACATGAAATTTAAGGATGCTACCTCTGTTGCTCAAGCAGCGGCTGAGTTTGCAGAACATATAAGCCTAGCTGCCAGAGCTGTTGTAGAACTTTCAAGGCAATATTGTGTTGATGATGGTGGTTCATGCCACTTAGGTTTCAAGGATGAAAGGTTGGAACATGGGCAATCATTTCCTTGAGATGGTAATGGTAATTATTCTGTTGGCTAGCAGTATTGGAACATGAAATTTAAGGATGCTACCTCTGCTGCTCAAGTAGCGACTGAGTTTGCAGAACATGCAAGCCTAGTTACCAGAGCTGTTGGAGAACTTTCAAGGCAATATTGTGTTGATGATGGTGGTTCATTCCACTTAGGTTTCAAGGATGAAAGATTGGAACATGGGCAATCATTTCCTTGAGATGGTAATGGTAATTGTTCTGTTGGCAGGCAGTATTGGAACATGAAATTTAAGGATGCTACCTTTGCTGCTCAAGCAGCGGCTGAGTTTGGAGAACATGCAAGCCTAGCTTCCAGAGATGTTGGAGAACTTTCAAGGCAATATTGTGTTGATGATGGTGGTTCATGCCACTTAGGTTTCAAGAATGAAAGGTTGGAACATGGACAATCATTTCCTGGAGACGGTAATGGTAATTTTTCTGTTGGCAGGCAGAATTGGAACATGAAATTTAAGGATGCTACCGCTGTTGCTCAAGCAACGGGTGAGTTTGCAGAACATGCAAGCCTAGATACTAGAGCTGTTGTAGAACTTTCAAGGCAATATTGTGGTGCCACTTAGGTTTCAAGGATGAAAGGTTGGAACATGGGCAAACATTTTCTGGAGATGGTAATAGTAATTTTCCTGTTGGCAAGCAGAATTGGAACATGAAATTTAAGATGCTACCTCTGCTGCTCAAGCAGCGGCTGAGTTTGCAGAACATTCAAGCCTAGCTGCCAGAGCTATTGTAGAAATTTCAATGCAATATTGTGTTGATGATGGTGGTTCATGCCACTTAGTTTTCAAGGATGAAAGGTTGGAACATGGGCAATCATTTCCTTGAGATGGGAATGGTAATTGTTCTGTTGGCAAGCAGTATTGGAACATGAAATTTAAGGATGCTACCTCTGCTGCTCAAGCAGCGGCTGAGTTTGCAGAACATATAAGCCTAGCTGCCAGAGCTGTTGTAGAACTTTCAAGGCAATATTGTGTTGATGATGGTGGTTCATGCCACTTAGGTTTCAAGGATGAAAGGTTGGAACATGGGCAATCATTTCCTTGAGATGGTAATGGTAATTATTCTGTTGGCTAGCAGTATTGGAACATGAAATTTAAGGATGCTACCTCTGCTGCTCAAGTAGCGACTGAGTTTGCAGAACATGCAAGCCTAGTTACCAGAGCTGTTGGAGAACTTTCAAGGCAATATTGTGTTGATGATGGTGGTTCATTCCACTTAGGTTTCAAGGATGAAAGATTGGAACATGGGCAATCATTTCCTTGAGATGGTAATGGTAATTGTTCTGTTGGCAGGCAGTATTGGAACATGAAATTTAAGGATGCTACCTTTGCTGCTCAAGCAGCGGCTGAGTTTGGAGAACATGCAAGCCTAGCTTCCAGAGATGTTGGAGAACTTTCAAGGCAATATTGTGTTGATGATGGTGGTTCATGCCACTTAGGTTTCAAGAATGAAAGGTTGGAACATGGACAATCATTTCCTGGAGACGGTAATGGTAATTTTTCTGTTGGCAGGCAGAATTGGAACATGAAATTTAAGGATGCTACCTCTGTTGCTCAAGCAACGGGTGAGTTTGCAGAACATGCAAGCCTAGATACTAGAGCTGTTGTAGAACTTTCAAGGCAATATTGTGGTGCCACTTAGGTTTCAAGGATGAAAGGTTGGAACATGGGCAAACATTTTCTGGAGATGGTAATAGTAATTTTCCTGTTGGCAAGCAGAATTGGAACATGAAATTTAAGATGCTACCTCTGCTGCTCAAGCAGCGGCTGAGTTTGCAGAACATTCAAGCCTAGCTGCCAGAGCTATTGTAGAAATTTCAATGCAATATTGTGTTGATGATGGTGGTTCATGCCACTTAGTTTTCAAGGATGAAAGGTTGGAACATGGGCAATCATTTCCTTGAGATGGGAATGGTAATTGTTCTGTTGGCAAGCAGTATTGGAACATGAAATTTAAGGATGCTACCTCTGCTGCTCAAGCAGCGGCTGAGTTTGCAGAACATATAAGCCTAGCTGCCAGAGCTGTTGTAGAACTTTCAAGGCAAAATTGTGTTGATGATGGTGGTTCATGCCACCTAGGTTTCAAGGATGAAAGGTTGGAACATGGGTAATCATTTCCTGGAGATGATAATGGTAATTGTTTTATTGGGAGGCAGAATTGGAACATGAAATTTAAGGATGCTACCTCTGCTGCTCAAGTAGCGACTGAGTTTGCAGAACATGCAAGCCTAGTTACCAGAGCTGTTGGAGAACTTTCAAGGCAATATTGTGTTGATGATGGTGGTTCATTCCACTTAGGTTTCAAGGATGAAAGATTGGAACATGGGCAATCATTTCCTTGAGATGGTAATGGTAATTGTTCTGTTGGCAGGCAGTATTGGAACATGAAATTTAAGGATGCTACCTTTGCTGCTCAAGCAGCGGCTGAGTTTGGAGAACATGCAAGCCTAGCTTCCAGAGATGTTGGAGAACTTTCAAGGCAATATTGTGTTGATGATGGTGGTTCATGCCACTTAGGTTTCAAGAATGAAAGGTTGGAACATGGACAATCATTTCCTGGAGACGGTAATGGTAATTTTTCTGTTGGCAGGCAGAATTGGAACATGAAATTTAAGGATGCTACCTCTGCTGCTCAAGCAACGGGTGAGTTTGCAGAACATGCAAGCCTAGATACTAGAGCTGTTGTAGAACTTTCAAGGCAATATTGTGGTGCCACTTAGGTTTCAAGGATGAAAGGTTGGAACATGGGCAAACATTTTCTGGAGATGGTAATAGTAATTTTTTTCCTGTTGGCAAGCAGAATTGGAACATGAAATTTAAGATGCTACCTCTGCTGCTCAAGCAGCGGCTGAGTTTGCAGAACATTCAAGCCTAGCTGCCAGAGCTGTTGTAGAAATTTCAATGCAATATTGTGTTGATGATGGTGGTTCATGCCACTTAGTTTTCAAGGATGAAAGGTTGGAACATGGGCAATCATTTCCTTGAGATGGTAATGGTAATTTTTCTGTTGGCAAGCAGTATTGGAACATGAAATTTAAGGATGCTACCTCTGCTGCTCAAGCAGCGGCTGAGTTTGCAGAACATATAAGCCTAGCTGCCAGAGATGTTGTTGAACTTTCAAGGCAAAATTGTGTTGATGATGGTGGTTCATGCCACCTAGGTTTCAAGGATGAAAGGTTGGAACATGGGTAATCATTTCTTGGAGATGATAATGGTAATTGTTTTATTGGGAGGCAGAATTGGAACATGAAATTTAAGGATGCTACCTCTGCTGCTCAAGTAGCGACTGAGTTTGCAGAACATGCTAGCCTAGCTGCCAGAGCTATTGTAGAACTTTCAAGGCAATATTGTATTGATGATGGTGGTTCATGCCACTTAGTATTCAAGGATGAAAGGTTGGAACATGGGCAATCATTTCCTTGAGATGGTAATGGTAATTTTTCTATTGGCAGGCAGAATTGGAACATGAAATTTAAGGATGCTACCTCTGCTGCTCAAGTAGCGACTGAGTTTGCAGAACATGCTAGCCTAGCTGCCAGAGCTGTTGTAGAACTTTCAAGGCAATATTATGTTGATGATGGTGGTTCATGCCACTTAGTATTTAAGGATGAAAGGTTGGAACATGGGCAATCATTTCCTTGAGATGGTAATGGTAATTTTTCTATTGGCAGGCAGAATTGGAACATGAAATTTAAGGATGCTGCCTCTGCTACTCAAGTAGTGACTGAGTTTGCAGAACATGCAAGCCTAGTTGCCAGAGCTGTTGGAGAACTTTCAAGGCAATATTGTGTTGATGATGGTGGTTCATGCCACTTAGGTTTCAAGAATGAAAGGTTGGAACATGGGCAATCATTTACTAGAGATGGAAATGGTAATTTTCTGTTGGCAGGCAGAATTGGAATATGAAAGTTAAGGATGCTACCTCTGCTGCTGAAGCAGCGGCTGAGTTGTAGAACATGCAAGCCTAGCTGCTAGAGCTGTTGTAGAACTTTCAAGGCAATATTGTGGTGCCACTTAGGTTTCAAGGATGAAAGGTTGGAACATGGGCAATCATTTCCTTGAGATGGTAATGGTAATTGTTCTTTTGGCATGCAGTATTGAAACATGAAATTTAAGGATGCTACCTCTGCTGCTCAAGCATCGGCTGAGTTTAGAGAACATGCAAGCCTAGCTGCCAGAGCTGTTGGAGATCTTTCAAGGCAATATTGTGTTGATGATGGTGGTTCATGCCACTTAGGTTTCAAGGATGAAAGGTTGGAACATGGGCAATCATTTCCTTGAGATGGTAATGGTAATTATTCTGTTGGCTAGCAGTATTGGAACATGAAATTTAAGGATGCTACCTCTGCTGCTCAAGTAGCGACTGAGTTTGCAGAACATGCAAGCCTAGTTACCAGAGCTGTTGGAGAACTTTCAAGGCAATATTGTGTTGATGATGGTGGTTCATTCCACTTAGGTTTCAAGGATGAAAGATTGGAACATGGGCAATCATTTCCTTGAGATGGTAATGGTAATTGTTCTGTTGGCAGGCAGTATTGGAACATGAAATTTAAGGATGCTACCTTTGCTGCTCAAGCAGCGGCTGAGTTTGGAGAACATGCAAGCCTAGCTTCCAGAGATGTTGGAGAACTTTCAAGGCAATATTGTGTTGATGATGGTGGTTCATGCCACTTAGGTTTCAAGAATGAAAGGTTGGAACATGGACAATCATTTCCTGGAGACGGTAATGGTAATTTTTCTGTTGGCAGGCAGAATTGGAACATGAAATTTAAGGATGCTACCTCTGTTGCTCAAGCAACGGGTGAGTTTGCAGAACATGCAAGCCTAGATACTAGAGCTGTTGTAGAACTTTCAAGGCAATATTGTGGTGCCACTTAGGTTTCAAGGATGAAAGGTTGGAACATGGGCAAACATTTTCTGGAGATGGTAATAGTAATTTTCCTGTTGGCAAGCAGAATTGGAACATGAAATTTAAGATGCTACCTCTGCTGCTCAAGCAGCGGCTGAGTTTGCAGAACATTCAAGCCTAGCTGCCAGAGCTATTGTAGAAATTTCAATGCAATATTGTGTTGATGATGGTGGTTCATGCCACTTAGTTTTCAAGGATGAAAGGTTGGAACATGGGCAATCATTTCCTTGAGATGGGAATGGTAATTGTTCTGTTGGCAAGCAGTATTGGAACATGAAATTTAAGGATGCTACCTCTGCTGCTCAAGCAGCGGCTGAGTTTGCAGAACATATAAGCCTAGCTGCCAGAGCTGTTGTAGAACTTTCAAGGCAAAATTGTGTTGATGATGGTGGTTCATGCCACCTAGGTTTCAAGGATGAAAGGTTGGAACATGGGTAATCATTTCCTGGAGATGATAATGGTAATTGTTTTATTGGGAGGCAGAATTGGAACATGAAATTTAAGGATGCTACCTCTGCTGCTCAAGTAGCGACTGAGTTTGCAGAACATGCAAGCCTAGTTACCAGAGCTGTTGGAGAACTTTCAAGGCAATATTGTGTTGATGATGGTGGTTCATTCCACTTAGGTTTCAAGGATGAAAGATTGGAACATGGGCAATCATTTCCTTGAGATGGTAATGGTAATTGTTCTGTTGGCAGGCAGTATTGGAACATGAAATTTAAGGATGCTACCTTTGCTGCTCAAGCAGCGGCTGAGTTTGGAGAACATGCAAGCCTAGCTTCCAGAGATGTTGGAGAACTTTCAAGGCAATATTGTGTTGATGATGGTGGTTCATGCCACTTAGGTTTCAAGAATGAAAGGTTGGAACATGGACAATCATTTCCTGGAGACGGTAATGGTAATTTTTCTGTTGGCAGGCAGAATTGGAACATGAAATTTAAGGATGCTACCTCTGCTGCTCAAGCAACGGGTGAGTTTGCAGAACATGCAAGCCTAGATACTAGAGCTGTTGTAGAACTTTCAAGGCAATATTGTGGTGCCACTTAGGTTTCAAGGATGAAAGGTTGGAACATGGGCAAACATTTTCTGGAGATGGTAATAGTAATTTTTTTCCTGTTGGCAAGCAGAATTGGAACATGAAATTTAAGATGCTACCTCTGCTGCTCAAGCAGCGGCTGAGTTTGCAGAACATTCAAGCCTAGCTGCCAGAGCTGTTGTAGAAATTTCAATGCAATATTGTGTTGATGATGGTGGTTCATGCCACTTAGTTTTCAAGGATGAAAGGTTGGAACATGGGCAATCATTTCCTTGAGATGGTAATGGTAATTTTTCTGTTGGCAAGCAGTATTGGAACATGAAATTTAAGGATGCTACCTCTGCTGCTCAAGCAGCGGCTGAGTTTGCAGAACATATAAGCCTAGCTGCCAGAGATGTTGTTGAACTTTCAAGGCAAAATTGTGTTGATGATGGTGGTTCATGCCACCTAGGTTTCAAGGATGAAAGGTTGGAACATGGGTAATCATTTCCTGGAGATGATAATGGTAATTGTTTTATTGGGAGGCAGAATTGGAACATGAAATTTAAGGATGCTACCTCTGCTGCTCAAGTAGCGACTGAGTTTGCAGAACATGCTAGCCTAGCTGCCAGAGCTATTGTAGAACTTTCAAGGCAATATTGTATTGATGATGGTGGTTCATGCCACTTAGTATTCAAGGATGAAAGGTTGGAACATGGGCAATCATTTCCTTGAGATGGTAATGGTAATTTTTCTATTGGCAGGCAGAATTGGAACATGAAATTTAAGGATGCTACCTCTGCTGCTCAAGTAGCGACTGAGTTTGCAGAACATGCTAGCCTAGCTGCCAGAGCTGTTGTAGAACTTTCAAGGCAATATTATGTTGATGATGGTGGTTCATGCCACTTAGTATTTAAGGATGAAAGGTTGGAACATGGGCAATCATTTCCTTGAGATGGTAATGGTAATTTTTCTATTGGCAGGCAGAATTGGAACATGAAATTTAAGGATGCTGCCTCTGCTACTCAAGTAGTGACTGAGTTTGCAGAACATGCAAGCCTAGTTGCCAGAGCTGTTGGAGAACTTTCAAGGCAATATTGTGTTGATGATGGTGGTTCATGCCACTTAGGTTTCAAGAATGAAAGGTTGGAACATGGGCAATCATTTACTAGAGATGGAAATGGTAATTTTCTGTTGGCAGGCAGAATTGGAATATGAAAGTTAAGGATGCTACCTCTGCTGCTGAAGCAGCGGCTGAGTTGTAGAACATGCAAGCCTAGCTGCTAGAGCTGTTGTAGAACTTTCAAGGCAATATTGTGGTGCCACTTAGGTTTCAAGGATGAAAGGTTGGAACATGGGCAATCATTTCCTTGAGATGGTAATGGTAATTGTTCTTTTGGCATGCAGTATTGAAACATGAAATTTAAGGATGCTACCTCTGCTGCTCAAGCATCGGCTGAGTTTAGAGAACATGCAAGCCTAGCTGCCAGAGCTGTTGGAGATCTTTCAAGGCAATATTGTGTTGATGATGGTGGTTCATGCCACTTAGGTTTCAAGGATGAAAGGTTGGAACATGGGAAAGCATTTCCTGGAGATGGTAATGGTAATTTTTATGTTGGCAAGCAGAACTGCAACATGAAATTTAAGGATGCTACCTCTGCGGCTCAAGCAGCGGCTGAGTTTGCAGAACATGCAAGGCTAGCTGCCAAAGCTGTTGTAGAACTTTCAAGGCAATATTGTGTTGATGATGGTGGTTCATTCCACTTAGGTTTCAAGGATGAAAGATTGGAACATGGGCAATCATTTCCTGGAGATGGTAATGGTAATTGTTCTATTGGCAAGCAGTATTGGAACATGAAATTTAAGATGCTACCTCTGCTGCTCAAGCAGCAGCTGAGTTTGCAGAACATTCAAGCCTAGCTGCCAGAGCTGTTGTAGAACTTTCAATGAAATATTGTGTTGATGATGGTGGTTCATGCCACTTAGTTTTCATGGATGAAAGGTTGGAACATGGGCAAGCATTTACTGGAGATGGTAATGTTAATTTTTCTGTTGGCAAGTAGAATAGGAACATGAAATTTAAGGATGCTACCTCTACTGCACAAGCAGCGGCTGAGTTTGCAGAACATATAAGCCTAGCTGCCAGAGCTGTTGTAGAACTTTCAAGGCAATATTGTGTTGATGATGGTGGTTCATGCCACTTAGGTTTCAAGGATGAAAGGTTGGAACATGGGCAATCATTTACTGGAGATGGTAATGTTAATTTTTCTGTTGGCAAGCAGAATTGGAACATGAAATTTAAGGATGCTACCTCTACTGCTAAAGCAGCGGCTGAGTTTGCAGAACATATAAGCCTAGCTGCCAGAGCTGTTATAGAACTTTCAAGGCAATATTGTGTTGATGATGGTGGTTCATGCCACTTAGGTTTCAAGGATGAAAGGTTGGAACATGGGCAATCATTTCCTTGAGATGGTAATGGTAATTATTCTGTTGGCTAGCAGTATTGGAACATGAAATTTAAGGATGCTACCTCTGCTGCTCAAGTAGCGACTGAGTTTGCAGAACATGCAAGCCTAGTTACCAGAGCTGTTGGAGAACTTTCAAGGCAATATTGTGTTGATGATGGTGGTTCATTCCACTTAGGTTTCAAGGATGAAAGATTGGAACATGGGCAATCATTTCCTTGAGATGGTAATGGTAATTGTTCTGTTGGCAGGCAGTATTGGAACATGAAATTTAAGGATGCTACCTTTGCTGCTCAAGCAGCGGCTGAGTTTGGAGAACATGCAAGCCTAGCTTCCAGAGATGTTGGAGAACTTTCAAGGCAATATTGTGTTGATGATGGTGGTTCATGCCACTTAGGTTTCAAGAATGAAAGGTTGGAACATGGACAATCATTTCCTGGAGACGGTAATGGTAATTTTTCTGTTGGCATGCAGAATTGGAACATGAAATTTAAGGATGCTACCTCTGCTGCTCAAGCAACGGGTGAGTTTGCAGAACATGCAAGCCTAGATACTAGAGCTGTTGTAGAACTTTCAAGGCAATATTGTGGTGCCACTTAGGTTTCAAGGATGAAAGGTTGGAACATGGGCAAACATTTTCTGGAGATGGTAATAGTAATTTTCCTGTTGGCAAGCAGAATTGGAACATGAAATTTAAGATGCTACCTCTGCTGCTCAAGCAGCGGCTGAGTTTGCAGAACATTCAAGCCTAGCTGCCAGAGCTGTTGTAGAAATTTCAATGCAATATTGTGTTGATGATGGTGGTTCATGCCACTTAGTTTTCAAGGATGAAAGGTTGGAACATGGGCAATCATTTCCTTGAGATGGTAATGGTAATTTTTCTGTTGGCAAGCAGTATTGGAACATGAAATTTAAGGATGCTACCTCTGCTGCTCAAGCAGCGGCTGAGTTTGCAGAACATATAAGCCTAGCTGCCAGAGCTGTTGTAGAACTTTCAAGGCAAAATTGTGTTGATGATGGTGGTTCATGCCACCTAGGTTTCAAGGATGAAAGGTTGGAACATGGGTAATCATTTCCTGGAGATGATAATGGTAATTGTTTTATTGGGAGGCAGAATTGGAACATGAAATTTAAGGATACTACCTCTGCTGCTCAAGTAGCGACTGAGTTTGCAGAACATGCTAGCCTAGCTGCCAGAGCTGTTGTAGAACTTTTAAGGCAATATTGTATTGATGATGGTGGTTCATGCCACTTAGTATTCAAGGATGAAAGGTTGGAACATGGGCAATCATTTCCTTGAGATGGTAATGGTAATTTTTCTATTGGCAGGAAGAATTGGAACATGAAATTTAAGGATGCTACCTCTGCTGCTCAAGTAGCGACTGAGTTTGCAGAACATACTAGCCTAGCTGCCAGAGCTGTTGTAGAACTTTCAAGGCAATATTATGTTGATGATGGTGGTTCATGCCACTTAGTATTTAAGGATGAAAGGTTGGAACATGGGCAATCATTTCCTTGAGATGGTAATGGTAATTTTTCTATTGGCAGGCAGAATTGGAACATGAAATTTAAGGATGCTGCCTCTGCTACTCAAGTAGTGACTGAGTTTGCAGAACATGCAAGCCTAGTTGCCAGAGCTGTTGGAGAACTTTCAAGGCAATATTGTGTTGATGATGGTGGTTCATGCCACTTAGGTTTCAAGAATGAAAGGTTGGAACATGGGCAATCATTTACTAGAGATGGAAATGGTAATTTTCTGTTGGCAGGCAGAATTGGAATATGAAAGTTAAGGATGCTACCTCTGCTGCTGAAGCAGCGGCTGAGTTGTAGAACATGCAAGCCTAGCTGCTAGAGCTGTTGTAGAACTTTCAAGGCAATATTGTGGTGCCACTTAGGTTTCAAGGATGAAAGGTTGGAACATGGGCAATCATTTCCTTGAGATGGTAATGGTAATTGTTCTTTTGGCATGCAGTATTGAAACATGAAATTTAAGGATGCTACCTCTGCTGCTCAAGCATCGGCTGAGTTTAGAGAACATGCAAGCCTAGCTGCCAGAGCTGTTGGAGATCTTTCAAGGCAATATTGTGTTGATGATGGTGGTTCATACCACTTAGTTTTCAAGGATGAAAGGTTGGAACATGGGCAAGCATTTACTTGAGATGGTAATGTTAATTTTTCTGTTGGCAAGCAGAATTGGAAAATGAAATTTAAGGATGCTACCTCTGCTGCTCAAGCAGCGGCTGAGTTTGCAGAACATATAAGCCTAGCTGCCAAAGCTGTTGCAGAACTTTCAAGGCAATATTGTGTTGATGATGGTGGTTCATGACACTTAGGTTTTAAGGATGAAAGGTTGGAACATGGGCAATCACTTCCTTGAGATGGTAATGGTTATTTTTCTGTTGGCAGGCAGTATTGGAACATGAAATTTAAGGATGCTACCTCTGCTGCTCAAGCAGCGGCTGAGTTTGGAGAACATGCAATCCTAGCTGCCAGAGCTGTTGGAGAACTTTCAAGGCAATTTTGTGTTGATGATGGTGGTTCATGCCACTTAGGTTTCAAGGATGATAGGTTAGAACATGGGCAATCATTTACTTGAGAAGGTAATGGTAATTTTTCTGTTGGCAGGCAATATTGGAACATGAAATTTAAGGATGCTACCTCCGCTGCTCAAGTAGCAGCTGAGTTTAGAGAACATGCAAGCCTACCTTCCAGAGCTGTTGTAGAACTTTCAAGGCAATATTGTGTTGATGATGGTTGGTCATGCCAATTAGGTTTCAAGGATGAAAGGTTGGATCATGGGCAATCATTTCCTTGAGATGGTAATGTTAATTTTTCTGTTGGCAAGCAGAATTGGAACATGAAATTTAAGGATGCTACCTCTGCTGCTCAAGCAGTGACTGAGTTTGCAGAACATATAAGCCTAGCTGCCAGAGCTGTTGTAGAACTTTCAATACAATATTGTGTTGATGATGGTGGTTCGTGCCACTTAGGATTCAATGATGAAAGGTTGGAACATGGGCAATCATTTCCTTGAGATGGTAATGGTAATTTTTCTGTTGAGAGGCAGTATTGGAAAATGAAATTTAAGGATGCTACCTCTGCTGCTCAAGTAGCGGCTGAGTTTAGAGAACATGCAAGCCTAGCTGCCAGAGCTGTTGGAGAACTTTCAAGGCAATACTGTGTTGATGATGGTGGTTCATGCCACTTAGGTTTCAGGGATGAAAGGTTGGAACATGGGCAATCATTTCCTGGAGATGGTAATAGTAATTATTTTATTGGGAGGCAGAATTGGAACATGAAATTTAAGGATGCTACCTCTGCTGCTTAAGTAGCGATTGAGTTTGCAGAACATGCACGCCTAGCTGCCAGAGCTGTTGTAGAACTTTCAAGGCAATATTGTGTTGATGATTGTGGTTCATGCCACTTAGTATTCAAGGATGAAATGTTGGAACATGGGCAATCATTTCCTTGAGATGGTAATGGTAATTTTTCTGTTGGCAAGTAGAATTGGAACATGAAATTTAAGTTGCTACCTCTGCTGCTCAAGCAGCGGCTGAGTTTGCAGAACATTCAAGCCTAGCTGCCAGAACTGTTGTAGAACTTTCAATGCAATATTGTGTTGATGATGGTGATTCATGCCACTTAGTTTTCAAGGATTAAAGGTTGGAACATGGGCAAGCATTTACTGGAGATGGTAATGTTAATTTTTCTATTGGCAAGCAGAATTGGAACATGAAATTTAAGGATGCTACCTCTGCTGCTCAAGCAGCGACTGAGTTTGCAGAACATATAAGCCTAGCTGCCAGAGCTGTTGTAGAACTTTCAATGCAATATTGTGTTGATGATGGTGGTTCGTGCCACTTAGGATTCAAGTATGAAAGGTTGGAACATGGGCAATCATTTCCTTGAGATGGTAATGGTAATTTTTCTGTTGACAGGCAGTATTGGAAAATGAAATTTAAGGATGCGACCTCTGCTGCTCAAGTAGCGGCTGAGTTTAGAGAACATGCACGCCTAGCTGCCAGAGCTGTTGGAGAACTTTCAAGGCAATATTATGTTGATGATGGTGGTTCATGCCACTTAGGTTTCAGGGATGAAAGGTTGGAACATGGGCAATCATTTCCTGGAGATGGTAATGGTAATTGTTTTATTGGGAGGTAGAATTAGAACATGAAATTTAAGGATGCTACCTCTGCTGCTTAAGTAGCGATTGAGTTTGCCGAAAATGCAAGCCTAACTGCCAGAGCTGTTGTAGAACATTCAAGGCAATATTGTGTTGATGATGGTGGTTCATGCCACTTAGTATTCAAGGATCAAATGTTGGAACATGGGCAATCATTTCCTTGAGATGGTAATGGTAATTTTTCTGTTGGCAAGTAGAATTGAAACATGAAATTTAAGATGCTACCTCTGATGCTCAAGCAGCGGCTTAGTTTGCAGAACATTCAAGCCTAGCTGCCAGAACTGTTGTAGAACTTTCAATGCAATATTGTGTTGATGATGGTGATTCATGCCACTTAGTTTTCAAGGATTAAAGGTTGGAACATGGGCAAGCATTTACTGGAGGTGGTAATGTTAATTTTTCTATTGGCAAGCAGAATTGGAACATGAAATTTAAGGATGTTACCTCTGCTGCTAAAGCAGCGGCTGAGTTTGCAAAACATATAAGCCTAGCTGCCAGAGCTGTTGTAGAACTTTCAAGGCAATATTATGTTGATGATGGTGGTTCATGCCACTTAGGTTTCAAGGATGAAAGGTTGGAACATGGGCAATCATTTCCTTGAGATGGTAATGGTAATTTTTCTGTTGGCAGGCAGAATTGGAACATGAAAGTAAAGGATGCTACCTCTGCTGCTCAAGCAACGGCTGAGTTTGCAGAACATGCAAGCCTAGCTGCTAGAGCTGTTGTAGAACTTTCAAGGAAATATTGTGTTGATGATGGTGGTTCATGCCACTTAGGTTTCAAGGATGATAGGTTGGAACATGGGCAATCATTTCCTTGAGAAGGTAATGGTAATTTTTCTGTTGGCAGGCAATATTGGAACATGAAATTTAAGGATGCTACCTCCGCTGATCAAGCAGCGGCAGCTGAGTTTAGAGAACATGCAAGCCTACCTTCCAGAGCAGTTGTAGAACTTTCAAGGCAATATTGTGTTGATGATGGTGGTTCATGCCACTTAGGTTTCAAGGATTAAAGGTTGGAACATGGCCAATCATTTCCTGGATATGGTAATGGTAATTTTTCTGTTGGCAAGTAGAATTGGAACATGAAATTTAAGATGCTATCTTTGCTGCTCAAGCATCGGCTGAGTTTGCAGAACATTCAAGCCTAGCTGCCAGAACTGTTGTAGAACTTTCAATGCAATATTGTGTTGATGATGGTGATTCATGCCACTTTGTTTTCAAGGATTAAAGGTTGGAACATGGGCAAGCATTTACTGGAGATGGTAATGTTAATTTTTTCTGTTGGCAAGCAGAATTGGAACATGAAATTTAAGATGCTATCTCTGCTGCTCAAGCAGCGGCTGAGTTTGCAGAACATTCAAGCCTAGCTGCCAGAACTGTTGTAGAACTTTCAATGCAATATTGTGTTGATGATGGTGATTCATGCCACTTAGTTTTCAAGGATTAAAGGTTGGAACATGGGCAAGCATTTACTGGAGATGGTAATGTTAATTTTTCTGTTGGCAGGCAATATTGGAACATGAAATTTAAGGATGCTACCTCCGCTGATCAAGCAGCGGCGGCTGAGTTTAGAGAACATGCAAGCCTACCTTCCAGTGTAGTTGTAGAACTTTCAAGGCAATATTGTATTGATGATGGTGGTTCATGCCACTTAGGTTTCAAGGATTAAAGGTTGGAACATGGCCAATCATTTCCTGGATATGGTAATGGTAATTTTTCTGTTGGCAAGTAGAATTGGAACATGAAATTTAAGATGCTATCTCTGCTGCTCAAGCAGCGGCTGAGTTTGCAGAACATTCAAGCCTAGCTGCCAGAACTGTTGTAGAACTTTCAATGCAATATTGTGTTGATGATGGTGATTCATGCCACTTAGTTTTCAAGGATTAAAGGTTGGAACATGGGCAAGCATTTACTGGAGATGGTAATGTTAATTTTTCTGTTGGCAAGCAGAATTGGAACATGAAATTTAAGGATGCTACCTCTGCTGCTCAAGCAGCGGCTGAGTGTGCAGAACATTCAAGCCTAGCTGCCAGAACTGTTGTAGAACTTTCAATGTAATATTGTGTTGATGATGGTGATTCATGCCACTTAGTTTTCAAGGATTAAAGGTTGGAACATGGGCAAGCATTTACTGGAGATGGTAATGTTAATTTTTCTGTTGGCAGGCAATATTGGAACATGAAATTTAAGGATGCTACCTCCGCTGATCAAGCAGCGGCGGCTGAGTTTAGAGAACATGCAAGCCTACCTTCCAGAGCAGTTGTAGAACTTTCAAGGCAATATTGTGTTGATGATGGTGGTTCATGCCACTTAGGTTTCAAGGATTAAAGGTTGGAACATGGCCAAACATTTCCTGGATATGGTAATGGTAATTTTTCTGTTGGCAAGTAGAATTGGAACATGAAATTTAAGATGCTATCTCTGCTGCTCAAGCAGCGGCTGAGTTTGCAGAACATTCATGCCTAGCTGCCAGAACTGTTGTAGAACTTTCAATGCAATATTATGTTGATGATGGTGATTCATGCCACTTAGTTTTCAAGGATTAAAGGTTGGAACATGGCCAATCATTTCCTGGATATGGTAATGGTAATTTTTCTATTGGCAAGTAGAATTGGAACATGAAATTTAAGATGCTATCTCTACTGCTTAAGCAGCGGCTGAGTTTGCAGAACATTCAAGCCTAGCTGCCAGAACTGTTGTAGAACTTTCAATGCAATATTGTGTTGATGATGGTGATTCATGCCACTTTGTTTTCAAGGATTAAAGGTTGGAACATGGGCAAGCATTTACTGGAGATGGTAATGTTAATTTTTCTGTTGGCAGGCAATATTGGAACATGAAATTTAAGGATGCTACCTCCGCTGATCAAGCAGCGGCGGCTGAGTTTAGAGAACATGCAAGCCTACCTTCCAGAGCAGTTGTAGAACTTTCAAGGCAATATTGTGTTGATGATGGTGGTTCATGCCACTTAGTTTTCAAGGATTAAAGGTTGGAACATGGGCAAGCATTTACTGGAGATGGTAATGTTAATTTTTCTGTTGGCAGGCAATATTGGAACATGAAATTTAAGGATGCTACCTCCGTTGATCAAGCAGCGGCGGCTGAGTTTAGAGAACATGCAAGCCTACCTTCCAGTGCAGTTGTAGAACTTTCAAGGCAATATTGTGTTGATGATGGTGGTTCATGCCACTTAGGTTTCAAGGATTAAAGGTTGGAACATGGCCAATCATTTCCTGGATATGGTAATAGTAATTTTTCTGTTGGCAAGTAGAATTGGAACATGAAATTTAAGATGCTATCTCTGCTGCTCAAGCAGCGGCTGAGTTTGCAGAACATTCAAGCCTAGCTGCCAGAACTGTTGTAGAACTTTCAATGCAATATTGTGTTGATGATGGTGATTCATGCCACTTAGTTTTCAAGGATTAAAGGTTGGAACATGGGCAAGCATTTACTGGAGATGGTAATGTTAATTTTTCTGTTGGCAAGCAGAATTGGAACATGAAATTTAAGGATGCTACCTCTGCTGCTCAAGCAGCGGCTGAGTGTGCAGAACATTCAAGCCTAGCTGCCAGAACTGTTGTAGAACTTTCAATGTAATATTGTGTTGATGATGGTGATTCATGCCACTTAGTTTTCAAGGATTAAAGGTTGGAACATGGGCAAGCATTTACTGGAGATGGTAATGTTAATTTTTCTGTTGGCAGGCAATATTGGAACATGAAATTTAAGGATGCTACCTCCGCTGATCAAGCAGCGGCGGCTGAGTTTAGAGAGCATGCAAGCCTACCTTCCAGAGCAGTTGTAGAACTTTCAAGGCAATATTGTGTTGATGATGGTGGTTCATGCCACTTAGTTTTCAAGGATTAAAGGTTGGAACATGGGCAAGCATTTACTGGAGATGGTAATGTTAATTTTTCTGTTGGCAGGGAATATTGGAACATGAAATTTAAGGATGCTACCTCCGCTGATCAAGCAGCGGCGGCTGAGTTTAGAGAACATGCAAGCCTACCTTCCAGTGCAGTTGTAGAACTTTCAAGGCAATATTGTGTTGATGATGGTGGTTCATGCCACTTAGGTTTCAAGGATTAAAGGTTGGAACATGGCCAATCATTTCCTGGATATGGTAATGGTAATTTTTCTGTTGGCAAGTAGAATTGGAACATGAAATTTAAGATGCTATCTCTGCTGCTCAAGCAGCGGCTGAGTTTGCAGAACATTCAAGCCTAGCTGCCAGAACTATTGTAGAACTTTCAATGCAATATTGTGTTGATGATGGTGATTCATGCCACTTAGTTTTCAAGGATTAAAGGTTGGAACATGGGCAAGCATTTACTGGAGATGGTAATGTTAATTTTTCTGTTGGCAAGCAGAATTGGAACATGAAATTTAAGGATGCTACCTCTGCTGCTCAAGCAGCGGCTGAGTGTGCAGAACATTCAAGCCTAGCTGCCAGAACTGTTGTAGAACTTTCAATGTAATATTGTGTTGATGATGGTGATTCATGCCACTTAGTTTTCAAGGATTAAAGGTTGGAACATGGGCAAGCATTTACTGGAGATGGTAATGTTAATTTTTCTGTTGGCAGGCAATATTGGAACATGAAATTTAAGGATGCTACCTCCGCTGATCAAGCAGCGGCGGCTGAGTTTAGAGAGCATGCAAGCCTACCTTCCAGAGCAGTTGTAGAACTTTCAAGGCAATATTGTGTTGATGATGGTGGTTCATGCCACTTAGTTTTCAAGGATTAAAGGTTGGAACATGGGCAAGCATTTACTGGAGATGGTAATGTTAATTTTTCTGTTGGCAGGCAATATTGGAACATGAAATTTAAGGGTGCTACCTCCGCTGATCAAGCAGCGGCGGCTGAGTTTAGAGAACATGCAAGCCTACCTTCCAGTGCAGTTGTAGAACTTTCAAGGCAATATTGTGTTGATGATGGTGGTTCATGCCACTTAGGTTTCAAGGATTAAAGGTTGGAACATGGCCAATCATTTCCTGGATATGGTAATGGTTATTTTTCTGTTGGCAAGTAGAATTGGAACATGAAATTTAAGATGCTATCTCTGCTGCTCAAGCAGCGGCTGAGTTTGCAGAACATTCAAGCCTAGCTGCCAGAACTGTTGTAGAACTTTCAATGCAATATTGTGTTGATGATGGTGATTCATGCCACTTAGTTTTCAAGGATTAAAGGTTGGAACATGGGCAAGCATTTACTGGAGATGGTAATGTTAATTTTTCTGTTGGCAAGCAGAATTGGAACATGAAATTTAAGGATGCTACCTCTGCTGCTCAAGCAGCGGCTGAGTGTGCAGAACATTCAAGCCTAGCTGCCAGAACTGTTGTAGAACTTTCAGTGTAATATTGTGTTGATGATGGTGATTCATGCCACTTAGTTTTCAAGGATTAAAGGTTGGAACATGGGCAAGCATTTACTGGAGATGGTAATGTTAATTTTTCTGTTGGCAGGCAATATTGGAACATGAAATTTAAGGATGCTACCTCCGCTGATCAAGCAGCGGCGGCTGAGTTTAGAGAACATGCAAGCCTACCTTCCAGAGCAGTTGTAGAACTTTCAAGGCAATATTGTGTTGATGATGGTGGTTCATGCCACTTAGGTTTCAAGGATTAAAGGTTGGAACATGGCCAATCATTTCCTGGATATGGTAATGGTAATTTTTCTGTTGGCAAGTAGAATTGGAACATGAAATTTAAGATGCTATCTCTGCTGCTCAAGCAGCGGCTGAGTTTGCAGAACATTCAAGCCTAGCTGCCAGAACTGTTGTAGAACTTTCAATGCAATATTGTGTTGATGATGGTGATTCATGCCACTTAGTTTTCAAGGATTAAAGGTTGGAACATGGGCAAGCATTTACTGGAGATGGTAATGTTAATTTTTCTGTTGGCAAGCAGAATTGGAACATGAAATTTAAGGATGCTACCTCTGCTGCTCAAGCAGCGGCTGAGTGTGCAGAACATTCAAGCCTAGCTGCCAGAACTGTTGTAGAACTTTCAGTGTAATATTGTGTTGATGATGGTGATTCATGCCACTTAGTTTTCAAGGATTAAAGGTTGGAACATGGGCAAGCATTTACTGGAGATGGTAATGTTAATTTTTCTGTTGGCAGGCAATATTGGAACATGAAATTTAAGGATGCTACCTCCGCTGATCAAGCAGCGGCGGCTGAGTTTAGAGAACATGCAAGCCTACCTTCCAGAGCAGTTGTAGAACTTTCAAGGCAATATTGTGTTGATGATGGTGGTTCATGCCACTTAGGTTTCAAGGATTAAAGGTTGGAACATGGCCAATCATTTCCTGGATATGGTAATGGTAATTTTTCTGTTGGCAAGTAGAATTGGAACATGAAATTTAAGATGCTATCTCTGCTGCTCAAGCAGCGGCTGAGTTTGTAGAACATTCAAGCCTAGCTGCCAGAACTGTTGTAGAACTTTCAATGCAATATTGTGTTGATGATGGTGATTCATGCCACTTAGTTTTCAAGGATTAAAGGTTGGAACATGGCCAATCATTTCCTGGATATGGTAATGGTAATTTTTCTGTTGGCAAGTAGAATTGGAACATGAAATTTAAGATGCTATCTCTACTGCTCAAGCAGCGGCTGAGTTTGCAGAACATTCAAGCCTAGCTACCAGAACTGTTGTTGAACTTTCAATGTAATATTGTGTTGATGATGGTGATTCATGCCACTTAGTTTTCAAGGATTAAAGGTTGGAACATGGGCAAGCATTTACTGGAGATGGTAATGTTAATTTTTCTGTTGGCAGGCAATATTGGAACATGAAATTTAAGGATGCTACCTCCGCTGATCAAGCAGCGGCAGCTGAGTTTAGAGAACATGCAAGCCTACCTTCCAGAGCAGTTGTAGAACTTTCAAGGCAATATTGTGTCGATGATGGTGGTTCATGCCACTTAGGTTTCAAGGATTAAAGGTTGGAACATGGCCAATCATTTCCTGGATATGGTAATGGTAATTTTTCTGTTGGCAAGTAGAATTGGAACATGAAATTTAAGATGCTATCTCTGCTGCTCAAGCAGCGGCTGAGTTTGCAGAACATTCAAGCCTAGCTGCCAGAACTGTTGTAGAACTTTCAATGCAATATTGTGTTGATGATGGTGATTCATGCCACTTAGTTTTCAAGGATTAAAGGTTGGAACATGGCCAATCATTTCCTGGATATGGTAATGGTAATTTTTCTGTTGGCAAGTAGAATTGGAACATGAAATTTAAGATGCTATCTCTACTGCTCAAGCAGCGGCTGAGTTTGCAGAACATTCAAGCCTAGCTACCAGAACTGTTGTAGAACTTTCAATGTAATATTGTGTTGATGATGGTGATTCATGCCACTTAGTTTTCAAGGATTAAAGGTTGGAACATGGGCAAGCATTTACTGGAGATGGTAATGTTAATTTTTCTGTTGGCAGGCAATATTGGAACATGAAATTTAAGGATGCTACCTCCGCTGATCAAGCAGCGGCGGCTGAGTTTAGAGAACATGCAAGCCTACCTTCCAGAGCAGTTGTAGAACTTTCAAGGCAATATTGTGTTGATGATGGTGGTTCATGCCACTTAGGTTTCAAGGATTAAAGGTTGGAACATGGCCAATCATTTCCTGGATATGGTAATGGTAATTTTTCTGTTGGCAAGTAGAATTGGAACATGAAATTTAAGATGCTATCTCTGCTGCTCAAGCAGCGGCTGAGTTTGCAGAACATTCAAGCCTAGCTGCCAGAACTGTTGTAGAACTTTCAATGCAATATTGTGTTGATGATGGTGATTCATGCCACTTAGTTTTCAAGGATTAAAGGTTGGAACATGGCCAATCATTTCCTGGATATGGTAATGGTAATTTTTCTGTTGGCAAGTAGAATTGGAACATGAAATTTAAGATGCTATCTCTGCTGCTCAAGCAGCGGCTGAGTTTGCAGAACATTCAAGCCTAGCTGCCAGAACTGTTGTAGAACTTTCAATGCAATATTGTGTTGATGATGGTGATTCATGCCACTTAGTTTTCAAGGATTAAAGGTTGGAACATGGGCAAGCATTTACTGGAGATGGTAATGTTAATTTTTCTGTTGGCAGGCAATATTGGAACATGAAATTTAAGGATGCTACCTCCGCTGATCAAGCAGCAGCGGCTGAGTTTAGAGAACATGCAAGCCTACCTTCCAGAGCAGTTGTAGAACTTTCAAGGCAATATTGTGTTGATGATGGTGGTTCATTCCACTTAGGTTTCAAGGATTAAAGGTTGGAACATGGCCAATCATTTCCTGAATATGGTAATGGTAATTTTTTTGTTGGCAAGTAGAATTGGAACATGAAATTTAAGATGCTATCTCTGCTGCTCAAGCGGCGGCTGAGTTTGCAGAACATTCAAGCCTAGTTGCCAGAGCTGTTGTAAAACTTTCAATGCAATATTGTGTTGATGATGGTGATTCATGCCACTTAGTTTTCAAGGATTAAAGGTTGGAACATGGGAAAGCATTTACTGGAGATGGTAATGTTAATTTTTTTGTTGGCAAGCAGAATTGGAACATGAAATTTAAGGATGCTACCTCTGCTGCTCAAGCAGCGGCTGAGTTTGCAGAACATATAAGCCTAGCTGCCAGAGCTGTTGTAGAACTTTCAATGCAATATTGTGTTGATGATGGTGGTTCATGCCACTTAGGTTTCAAGGATGAAAGGTTGGAACATGGGCAATCATTTCCTTGAGATGGTAATGGTAATTTTTCTGTTGGCAGGCAGAATTGGAACATGAAAGTAAAGGATGCTACCTCTGCTGCTCAAGCAACGGCTGAGTTTGCAGAACATGCAAGCCTAGCTGCTAGAGCCGTTGTAGAACTTTCAAGGCAATATTGTGTTGATGATGGTGGTTCATGCCACTTAGGTTTCAAGGATGACAGGTTGGAACATGGGCAATCATTTCCTTGAGAAGGTAATGGTAATTTTTCTGTTGGCAGGCAATATTGGAACATGAAATTTAAGGATGCTACCTCTGCTGATCAAGCAGCGGCGGCTGAGTTTAGAGAACATGCAAGCCTACCTTCCAGAGCAGTTGTAGAACTTTCAAGGCAATATTGTGTTGATAATGGTGGTTCATGCCACTTAGGTTTCAAGGATTAAAGGTTGGAACTTGGCCAATCATTTCCTGGATATGGTAATGGTAATTTTTCTGTTGGCAAGTAGAATTGGAACATGAAATTTAAGATGTTATCTCTGCTGCTCAAGCAGCGGCTGAGTTTGCAGAACATTCAAGCCTAGTTGCCAGAGCTGTTGTAGAACTTTCAATGCAATATTGTGTTGATGATGGTGATTCACGCCACCTAGTTTTCAAGGATTAAAGGTTGGAACATGGGCAAGCATTTATTGGAGATGGTAATGTTAATTTTTCTGTTGGCAGGCAATATTGGAACATGAAATTTAAGGATGCTACCTCCGCTGATCAAGCAGCAGCGGCTGAGTTTAGAGAACATGCAAGCCTACCTTTCAGTGCAGTTGTAGAACTTTCAAGGCAATATTGTGTTGATGATGGTGGTTCATGCCACTTAGGTTTCAAGGATGAAAGGTTGGAACATGGGCAATCATTTCCTTGAGATGGTAATGGTAATTTTTCTGTTGGCAGGCAGAATTGGAACATGAAATTTAAGATGCTATCTCTGCTGCTCAAGAAGCGGCTGAGTTTGCAGAACATTCAAGCCTAGCTGCCAGAACTGTTGTAGAACTTTCAATGCAATATTGTGTTGATGATGGTGATTCATGCCACTTAGTTTTCAAGGATTAAAGGTTGGAACATGGGCAAGCATTTACTGGAGATGGTAATGTTAATTTTTCTGTTGGCAGGCAATATTGGAACATGAAATTTAAGGATGCTACCTCCGCTGATCAAGCAGCAGCGGCTGAGTTTAGAGAACATGCAAGCCTACCTTCCAGAGCAGTTGTAGAACTTTCAAGGCAATATTGTGTTGATGATGGTGGTTCATTCCACTTAGGTTTCAAGGATTAAAGGTTGGAACATGGCCAATCATTTCCTGAATATGGTAATGGTAATTTTTTTGTTGGCAAGTAGAATTGGAACATGAAATTTAAGATGCTATCTCTGCTGCTCAAGCAGCGGCTGAGTTTGCAGAACATTCAAGCCTAGTTGCCAGAGCTGTTGTAGAACTTTCAATGCAATATTGTGTTGATGATGGTGATTCATGCCACTTAGTTTTCAAGGATTAAAGGTTGGAACATGGGAAAGCATTTACTGGAGATGGTAATGTTAATTTTTTTGTTGGCAAGCAGAATTGGAACATGAAATTTAAGGATGCTACCTCTGCTGCTCAAGCAGCGGCTGAGTTTGCAGAACATATAAGCCTAGCTGCCAGAGCTGTTGTAGAACTTTCAATGCAATATTGTGTTGATGATGGTGGTTCATGCCACTTAGGTTTCAAGGATGAAAGGTTGGAACATGGGCAATCATTTCCTTGAGATGGTAATGGTAATTTTTCTGTTGGCAGGCAGAATTGGAACATGAAAGTAAAGGATGCTACCTCTGCTGCTCAAGCAACGGCTGAGTTTGCAGAACATGCAAGCCTAGCTGCTAGAGCCGTTGTAGAACTTTCAAGGCAATATTGTGTTGATGATGGTGGTTCATGCCACTTAGGTTTCAAGGATGACAGGTTGGAACATGGGCAATCATTTCCTTGAGAAGGTAATGGTAATTTTTCTGTTGGCAGGCAATATTGGAACATGAAATTTAAGGATGCTACCTCCGCTGATCAAGCAGCGGCGGCTGAGTTTAGAGAACATGCAAGCCTACCTTCCAGAGCAGTTGTAGAACTTTCAAGGCAATATTGTGTTGATGATGGTGGTTCATGCCACTTAGGTTTCAAGGATTAAAGGTTGGAACTTGGCCAATCATTTCCTGGATATGGTAATGGTAATTTTTCTGTTGGCAAGTAGAATTGGAACATGAAATTTAAGATGTTATCTCTGCTGCTCAAGCAGCGGCTGAGTTTGCAGAACATTCAAGCCTAGTTGCCAGAGCTGTTGTAGAACTTTCAATGCAATATTGTGTTGATGATGGTGATTCACGCCACCTAGTTTTCAAGGATTAAAGGTTGGAACATGGGCAAGCATTTATTGGAGATGGTAATGTTAATTTTTCTGTTGGCAGGCAATATTGGAACATGAAATTTAAGGATGCTACCTCCGCTGATCAAGCAGCAGCGGCTGAGTTTAGAGAACATGCAAGCCTACCTTTCAGTGCAGTTGTAGAACTTTCAAGGCAATATTGTGTTGATGATGGTGGTTCATGCCACTTAGGTTTCAAGGATGAAAGGTTGGAACATGGGCAATCATTTCCTTGAGATGGTAATGGTAATTTTTCTGTTGGCAGGCAGAATTGGAACATGAAATTTAAGATGCTATCTCTGCTGCTCAAGAAGCGGCTGAGTTTGCAGAACATTCAAGCCTAGCTGCCAGAACTGTTGTAGAACTTTCAATGCAATATTGTGTTGATGATGGTGATTCATGCCACTTAGTTTTCAAGGATTAAAGGTTGGAACATGGGCAAGCATTTACTGGAGATGGTAATGTTAATTTTTCTGTTGGCAGGCAATATTGGAACATGAAATTTAAGGATGCTACCTCCGCTGATCAAGCAGCAGCGGCTGAGTTTAGAGAACATGCAAGCCTACCTTCCAGAGCAGTTGTAGAACTTTCAAGGCAATATTGTGTTGATGATGGTGGTTCATTCCACTTAGGTTTCAAGGATTAAAGGTTGGAACATGGCCAATCATTTCCTGAATATGGTAATGGTAATTTTTTTGTTGGCAAGTAGAATTGGAACATGAAATTTAAGATGCTATCTCTGCTGCTCAAGCAGCGGCTGAGTTTGCAGAACATTCAAGCCTAGTTGCCAGAGCTGTTGTAGAACTTTCAATGCAATATTGTGTTGATGATGGTGATTCATGCCACTTAGTTTTCAAGGATTAAAGGTTGGAACATGGGAAAGCATTTACTGGAGATGGTAATGTTAATTTTTTTGTTGGCAAGCAGAATTGGAACATGAAATTTAAGGATGCTACCTCTGCTGCTCAAGCAGCGGCTGAGTTTGCAGAACATATAAGCCTAGCTGCCAGAGCTGTTGTAGAACTTTCAATGCAATATTGTGTTGATGATGGTGGTTCATGCCACTTAGGTTTCAAGGATGAAAGGTTGGAACATGGGCAATCATTTCCTTGAGATGGTAATGGTAATTTTTCTGTTGGCAGGCAGAATTGGAACATGAAAGTAAAGGATGCTACCTCTGCTGCTCAAGCAACGGCTGAGTTTGCAGAACATATAAGCCTAGCTGCCAGAGCTGTTGTAGAACTTTCAATGCAATATTGTGTTGATGATGGTGGTTCATGCCACTTAGGTTTCAAGGATGAAAGGTTGGAACATGGGCAATCATTTCCTTGAGATGGTAATGGTAATTTTTCTGTTGGCAGGCAGAATTGGAACATGAAAGTAAAGGATGCTACCTCTGCTGCTCAAGCAACGGCTGAGTTTGCAGAACATGCAAGCCTAGCTGCTAGAGCCGTTGTAGAACTTTCAAGGCAATATTGTGTTGATGATGGTGGTTCATGCCACTTAGGTTTCAAGGATGACAGGTTGGAACATGGGCAATCATTTCCTTGAGAAGGTAATGGTAATTTTTCTGTTGGCAGGCAATATTGGAACATGAAATTTAAGGATGCTACCTCCGCTGATCAAGCAGCGGCGGCTGAGTTTAGAGAACATGCAAGCCTACCTTCCAGAGCAGTTGTAGAACTTTCAAGGCAATATTGTGTTGATGATGGTGGTTCATGCCACTTAGGTTTCAAGGATTAAAGGTTGGAACTTGGCCAATCATTTCCTGGATATGGTAATGGTAATTTTTCTGTTGGCAAGTAGAATTGGAACATGAAATTTAAGATGTTATCTCTGCTGCTCAAGCAGCGGCTGAGTTTGCAGAACATTCAAGCCTAGTTGCCAGAGCTGTTGTAGAACTTTCAATGCAATATTGTGTTGATGATGGTGATTCACGCCACCTAGTTTTCAAGGATTAAAGGTTGGAACATGGGCAAGCATTTATTGGAGATGGTAATGTTAATTTTTCTGTTGGCAGGCAATATTGGAACATGAAATTTAAGGATGCTACCTCCGCTGATCAAGCAGCAGCGGCTGAGTTTAGAGAACATGCAAGCCTACCTTTCAGTGCAGTTGTAGAACTTTCAAGGCAATATTGTGTTGATGATGGTGGTTCATGCCACTTAGGTTTCAAGGATGAAAGGTTGGAACATGGGCAATCATTTCCTTGAGATGGTAATGGTAATTTTTCTGTTGGCAGGCAGAATTGGAACATGAAATTTAAGATGCTATCTCTGCTGCTCAAGAAGCGGCTGAGTTTGCAGAACATTCAATCCTAGCTGCCAGAACTGTTGTAGAACTTTCAATGCAATATTGTGTTGATGATGGTGATTCATGCCACTTAGTTTTCAAGGATTAAAGGTTGGAACATGGGCAAGCATTTACTGGAGATGGTAATGTTAATTTTTCTGTTGGCAGGCAATATTGGAACATGAAATTTAAGGATGCTACCTCCGCTGATCAAGCAGCAGCGGCTGAGTTTAGAGAACATGCAAGCCTACCTTCCAGAGCAGTTGTAGAACTTTCAAGGCAATATTGTGTTGATGATGGTGGTTCATTCCACTTAGGTTTCAAGGATTAAAGGTTGGAACATGGCCAATCATTTCCTGAATATGGTAATGGTAATTTTTTTGTTGGCAAGTAGAATTGGAACATGAAATTTAAGATGCTATCTCTGCTGCTCAAGCAGCGGCTGAGTTTGCAGAACATTCAAGCCTAGTTGCCAGAGCTGTTGTAGAACTTTCAATGCAATATTGTGTTGATGATGGTGATTCATGCCACTTAGTTTTCAAGGATTAAAGGTTGGAACATGGGAAAGCATTTACTGGAGATGGTAATGTTAATTTTTTTGTTGGCAAGCAGAATTGGAACATGAAATTTAAGGATGCTACCTCTGCTGCTCAAGCAGCGGCTGAGTTTGCAGAACATATAAGCCTAGCTGCCAGAGCTGTTGTAGAACTTTCAATGCAATATTGTGTTGATGATGGTGGTTCATGCCACTTAGGTTTCAAGGATGAAAGGTTGGAACATGGGCAATCATTTCCTTGAGATGGTAATGGTAATTTTTCTGTTGGCAGGCAGAATTGGAACATGAAAGTAAAGGATGCTACCTCTGCTGCTCAAGCAACGGCTGAGTTTGCAGAACATGCAAGCCTAGCTGCTAGAGCCGTTGTAGAACTTTCAAGGCAATATTGTGTTGATGATGGTGGTTCATGCCACTTAGGTTTCAAGGATGACAGGTTGGAACATGGGCAATCATTTCCTTGAGAAGGTAATGGTAATTTTTCTGTTGGCAGGCAATATTGGAACATGAAATTTAAGGATGCTACCTCCGCTGATCAAGCAGCGGCGGCTGAGTTTAGAGAACATGCAAGCCTACCTTCCAGAGCAGTTGTAGAACTTTCAAGGCAATATTGTGTTGATGATGGTGGTTCATGCCACTTAGGTTTCAAGGATTAAAGGTTGGAACTTGGCCAATCATTTCCTGGATATGGTAATGGTAATTTTTCTGTTGGCAAGTAGAATTGGAACATGAAATTTAAGATGTTATCTCTGCTGCTCAAGCAGCGGCTGAGTTTGCAGAACATTCAAGCCTAGTTGCCAGAGCTGTTGTAGAACTTTCAATGCAATATTGTGTTGATGATGGTGATTCACGCCACCTAGTTTTCAAGGATTAAAGGTTGGAACATGGGCAAGCATTTATTGGAGATGGTAATGTTAATTTTTCTGTTGGCAGGCAATATTGGAACATGAAATTTAAGGATGCTACCTCCGCTGATCAAGCAGCAGCGGCTGAGTTTAGAGAACATGCAAGCCTACCTTTCAGTGCAGTTGTAGAACTTTCAAGGCAATATTGTGTTGATGATGGTGGTTCATGCCACTTAGGTTTCAAGGATGAAAGGTTGGAACATGGGCAATCATTTCCTTGAGATGGTAATGGTAATTTTTCTGTTGGCAGGCAGAATTGGAACATGAAATTTAAGATGCTATCTCTGCTGCTCAAGAAGCGGCTGAGTTTGCAGAACATTCAAGCCTAGCTGCCAAAACTGTTGTAGAACTTTCAATGCAATATTGTGTTGATGATGGTGATTCATGCCACTTAGTTTTCAAGGATTAAAGGTTGGAACATGGGCAAGCATTTACTGGAGATGGTAATGTTAATTTTTCTGTTGGCAGGCAATATTGGAACATGAAATTTAAGGATGCTACCTCCGCTGATCAAGCAGCAGCGGCTGAGTTTAGAGAACATGCAAGCCTACCTTCCAGAGCAGTTGTAGAACTTTCAAGGCAATATTGTGTTGATGATGGTGGTTCATTCCACTTAGGTTTCAAGGATTAAAGGTTGGAACATGGCCAATCATTTCCTGAATATGGTAATGGTAATTTTTTTGTTGGCAAGTAGAATTGGAACATGAAATTTAAGATGCTATCTCTGCTGCTCAAGCAGCGGCTGAGTTTGCAGAACATTCAAGCCTAGTTGCCAGAGCTGTTGTAGAACTTTCAATGCAATATTGTGTTGATGATGGTGATTCATGCCACTTAGTTTTCAAGGATTAAAGGTTGGAACATGGGAAAGCATTTACTGGAGATGGTAATGTTAATTTTTTTGTTGGCAAGCAGAATTGGAACATGAAATTTAAGGATGCTACCTCTGCTGCTCAAGCAGCGGCTGAGTTTGCAGAACATATAAGCCTAGCTGCCAGAGCTGTTGTAGAACTTTCAATGCAATATTGTGTTGATGATGGTGGTTCATGCCACTTAGGTTTCAAGGATGAAAGGTTGGAACATGGGCAATCATTTCCTTGAGATGGTAATGGTAATTTTTCTGTTGGCAGGCAGAATTGGAACATGAAAGTAAAGGATGCTACCTCTGCTGCTCAAGCAACGGCTGAGTTTGCAGAACATGCAAGCCTAGCTGCTAGAGCCGTTGTAGAACTTTCAAGGCAATATTGTGTTGATGATGGTGGTTCATGCCACTTAGGTTTCAAGGATGACAGGTTGGAACATGGGCAATCATTTCCTTGAGAAGGTAATGGTAATTTTTCTGTTGGCAGGCAATATTGGAACATGAAATTTAAGGATGCTACCTCCGCTGATCAAGCAGCGGCGGCTGAGTTTAGAGAACATGCAAGCCTACCTTCCAGAGCAGTTGTAGAACTTTCAAGGCAATATTGTGTTGATGATGGTGGTTCATGCCACTTAGGTTTCAAGGATTAAAGGTTGGAACTTGGCCAATCATTTCCTGGATATGGTAATGGTAATTTTTCTGTTGGCAAGTAGAATTGGAACATGAAATTTAAGATGTTATCTCTGCTGCTCAAGCAGCGGCTGAGATTGCAGAACATTCAAGCCTACTTGCCAGAGCTGTTGTAGAACTTTCAATGCAATATTGTGTTGATGATGGTGATTCATGCCACCTAGTTTTCAAGGATTAAAGGTTGGAACATGGGCAAGCATTTATTAGAGATGGTAATGTTAATTTTTCTGTTGGCAGGCAATATTGGAACATGAAATTTAAGGATGCTACCTCCGCTGATCAAGCAGCGGCGGCTGAGTTTAGAGAACATGCAAGCCTACCTTTCAGTGCAGTTGTAGAACTTTCAAGGCAATATTGTGTTGATGATGGTGGTTCATGCCACTTAGCTTTCAAGGATGAAAGGTTGGAACATGGGCAATCATTTCCTTGAGATGGTAATGGTAATTTTTCTGTTGGCAGGGAGAATTGGAACATGAAATTTAAGATGCTATCTCTGCTGCTCAAGAAGCGGCTGAGTTTGCAGAACATTCAAGCCTAGCTGCCAGAACTGTTGTAGAACTTTCAATGCAATATTGTGTTGATGATGGTGATTCATGCCACTTAGTTTTCAAGGATTAAAGGTTGGAACATGGGCAAGCATTTACTGGAGATGGTAATGTTAATTTTTCTTTTGGCAGGCAATATTGGAACATGAAATTTAAGGATGCTACCTCTGCTGATCAAGCAGCAGCGGCTGAGTTTAGAGAACATGCAAGCCTACCTTCCAGAGCAGTTGTAGAACTTTCAAGGCAATATTGTGTTGATGATGGTGGTTCATTCCACTTAGGTTTCAAGGATTAAAGGTTGGAACATGGCCAATCATTTCCTGAATATGGTAATGGTAATTTTTTTGTTGGCAAGTAGAATTGGAACATGAAATTTAAGATGCTATCTCTGCTGCTCAAGCAGCGGCTGAGTTTGCAGAACATTCAAGCCTAGTTGCCAGAGCTGTTGTAGAACTTTCAATGCAATATTGTGTTGATGATGGTGATTCATGCCACTTAGTTTTCAAGGATTAAAGGTTGGAACATGGGAAAGCATTTACTGGAGATGGTAATGTTAATTTTTTTGTTGGCAAGCAGAATTGGAACATGAAATTTAAGGATGCTACCTCTGCTGCTCAAGCAGCGGCTGAGTTTGCAGAACATATAAGCCTAGCTGCCAGAGCTGTTGTAGAACTTTCAATGCAATATTGTGTTGATGATGGTGGTTCATGCCACTTAGGTTTCAAGGATGAAAGGTTGGAACATGGGCAATCATTTCCTTGAGATGGTAATGGTAATTTTTCTGTTGGCAGGCAGAATTGGAACATGAAAGTAAAGGATGCTACCTCTGCTGCTCAAGCAACGGCTGAGTTTGCAGAACATGCAAGCCTAGCTGCTAGAGCCGTTGTAGAACTTTCAAGGCAATATTGTGTTGATGATAGTGGTTCATGCCACTTAGGTTTCAAGGATGATAGGTTGGAACATGGGCAATCATTTCCTTGAGAAGGTAATGGTAATTTTTCTGTTGGCAGGCAATATTGGAACATGAAATTTAAGGATGCTACCTCCGCTGATCAAGCAGCGGCGGCTGAGTTTAGAGAACATGCAAGCCTACCTTCCAGAGCAGTTGTAGAACTTTCAAGGCAATATTGTGTTGATGATGGTGGTTCATTCCACTTAGGTTTCAAGGATTAAAGGTTGGAACTTGGCCAATCATTTCCTGGATATGGTAATGGTAATTTTTCTGTTGGCAAGTAGAATTGGAACATGAAATTTAAGATGCTATCTCTGCTGCTCATGCAGCGGCTGAGTTTGCAGAACATTCAAGCCTAGCTGCCAGAACTGTTGTAGAACTTTCAATGCAATATTGTGTTGATGATGGTGATTCACGCCACCTAGTTTTCAAGGATTAAAGGTTGGAACATGGGCAAGCATTTATTGGAGATGGTAATGTTAATTTTTCTGTTGGCAGGCAATATTGGAACATGAAATTTAAGGATGCTACCTCCGCTGATCAAGCAGCGGCGGCTGAGTTTAGAGAACATGCAAGCCTACCTTTCAGTGCAGTTGTAGAACTTTCAAGGCAATATTGTGTTGATGATGGTGGTTCATGCCACTTAGGTTTCAAGGATGAAAGGTTGGAACATGGGCAATCATTTCCTTGAGATGGTAATGGTAATTTTTCTGTTGGCAGGCAGAATTGGAACATGAAATTTAAGATGCTATCTCTGCTGCTCAAGAAGCGGCTGAGTTTGCAGAACATTCAAGCCTAGCTGCCAGAACTATTGTAGAACTTTCAATGCAATATTGTGTTGATGATGGTGATTCATGCCACTTAGTTTTCAAGGATTAAAGGTTGGAACATGGGCAAGCATTTACTGGAGATGGTAATGTTAATTTTTCTGTTGGCAAGCAGAATTGGAACATGAAATTTAAGGATGCTACCTCTGCTGCTCAAGCAGCGGCTGAGTGTGCAGAATATTCAAGCGTAGCTGCCAGAACTGTTGTAGAACATTCAATGTAATATTGTGTTGATGATGGTGATTCATGCCACTTAGTTTTCAAGGATTAAAGGTTGGAACATGGGCAAGCATTTACTGGAGATGGTAATGTTAATTTTTCTGTTGGCAGGCAATATTGGAACATGAAATTTAAGGATGCTACCTCCGCTGATCAAGCAGCGGCGGCTGAGTTTAGAGAACATGCAAGCCTACCTTCCAGAGCAGTTGTAGAACTTTCAAGGCAATATTGTGTTGATGATGGTGGTTCATGCCACTTAGGTTTCAAGGATTAAAGGTTGGAACATGGCCAATCATTTCCTGGATATGGTAATGGTAATTTTTCTGTTGGCAAGTAGAATTGGAACATGAAATTTAAGATGCTATCTCTGCTGCTCAAGCAGCGGCTGAGTTTGCAGAACATTTAAGCCTAGCTGCCAGAACTGTTGTAGAACTTTCAATGCAATATTGTGTTGATGATGGTGATTCATGCCACTTAGTTTTCAAGGATTAAAGGTTGGAACATGGCCAATCATTTCCTGGATATGGTAGTGGTAATTTTTCTGTTGGCAAGTAGAATTGGAACATGAAATTTAAGATGCTATCTCTGCTGCTCAAGCAGCGGCTGAGTTTGCAGAACATTCAAGCCTAGCTACCAGAACTGTTGTAGAACTTTCAATGTAATATTGTGTTGATGATGGTGATTCATGCCACTTAGTTTTCAAAGATTAAAGGTTGGAACATGGGCAAGCATTTACTGGAGATGGTAATGTTAATTTTTCTGTTGGCAGGCAATATTGGAACATGAAATTTAAGGATGCTACCTCCGCTGATCAAGCAGCGGCGGCTGAGTTTAGAGAACATGCAAGCCTACCTTCCAGAGCAGTTGTAGAACTTTCAAGGCAATGTTGTGTTGATGATGGTGGTTCATGCCACTTAGGTTTCAAGGATTAAAGGTTGGAACATGGTCAATCATTTCCTGGATATTGTAATGGTAATTTTTCTGTTGGCAAGTAGAATTGGAACATGAAATTTAAGATGCTATCTCTGCTGCTCAAGCAGCGGCTGAGTTTGCAGAACATTCAAGCCTAGCTGCCAGAACTGTTGTAGAACTTTCAATGCAATATTGTGTTGATGATGGTGATTCATGCCACTTAGGTTTCAAGGATTAAAGGTTGGAACATGGCCAATCATTTCCTGGATATGGTAATGGTAATTTTTCTGTTGGCAAGTAGAATTGGAACATGAAATTTAAGATGCTATCTCTGCTGCTCAAGCAGCGGCTGAGTTTGTAGAACATTCAAGCCTAGCTGCCTGAACTGTTGTAGAACTTTCAATGCAATATTGTGTTGATGATGGTGATTTATGCCACTTAGTTTTCAAAGGATTAAAGGTTGGAACATGGGCAAGCATTTACTGGAGATGGTAATGTTAATTTTTCTGTTGGCAGGCAATATTGGAACATGAAATTTAAGATGCTACCTCCGCTGATCAAGCAGCGGCGGCTGAGTTTAGAGAACATGCAAGCCTACCTTCCAGAGCAGTTGTAGAACTTTCAAGGCAATATTGTGTTGATGATGGTGGTTCATGCCACTTAGGTTTCAAGGATGAAAGGTTGGAACATGGCCAATCATTTCCTGAATAAGGTAATGGTAATTTTTCTGTTGGCAAGTAGAATTGGAACATGAAATTTAAGATGCCATCTCTGCTGCTCAAGCAGCGGCTGAGTTTGCAGAACATTCAAACCTAGTTGCCAGAGCTGTTGTAGAACTTTCAATGCAATATTGTGTTGATGATGGTGATTCATGCCACTTAGTTTTCAAGGATTAAAGGTTGGAACATGGGCAAGCATTTACTGGAGATGGTAATGTTAATTTTTCTGTTGGCAAGCAGAATTGGAACATGAAATTTAAGGATGCTACCTCTGCTGCTCAAGCAGCGGCTGAGTTTGCAGAACATATAAGCCTAGCTGCCAGAGCTGTTGTAGAACTTTCAATGCAATATTGTGTTGATGATGGTGGTTCATGCCACTTAGGTTTCAAGGATGAAAGGTTGGAACATGGGCAATCATTTCCTTGAGATGGTAATGGTAATTTTTCTGTTGGCAGGCAGAATTGGAACATGAAAGTAAAGGATGCTACCTCTGCTGCTCAAGCAACGGCTGAGTTTGCAGAACATGCAAGCCTAGCTGCTAGAGCTGTTGTAGAACTTTCAAGGAAATATTGTGTTGATGATGGTGGTTCATGCCACTTAGGTTTCAAGGATGACAGGTTGGAACATGGGCAATCATTTCCTTGAGAAGGTAATGGTAATTTTTCTGTTGGCAGGCAATATTGGAACATGAAATTTAAGGATGCTACCTCCGCTGATCAAGCAGCGGCGGCTGAGTTTAGAGAACATGCAAGCCTACCTTCCAGAGCAGTTGTAGAACTTTCAAGGCAATATTGTGTTGATGATGGTGGTTCATGCCACTTAGGTTTCAAGGATTAAAGGTTGGAACATGGCCAATCATTTCCTGGATATGGTAATGGTAATTTTTCTGTTGGCAAGTAGAATTGGAACATGAAATTTAAGATGCTATCTCTGCTGCTCAAGCAGCGGCTGAGTTTGCAGAACATTCAAGCCTAGCTGCCAGAACTGTTGTAGAACTTTCAATGCAATATTGTGTTGATGATGGTGATTCATGCCACTTAGTTTTCAAGGATTAAAGGTTGGAACATGGGCAAGCATTTACTGGAGATGGTAATGTTAATTTTTCTGTTGGTAGGCAATATTGGAACATGAAATTTAAGGATGCTACCTCCGCTGATCAAGCAGCGGCGGCTGAGTTTAGAGAACATGCAAGCCTACCTTTCAGAGCAGTTGTAGAACTTTCAAGGCAATATTGTGTTGATGATGGTGGTTCATGCCACTTAGGTTTCAAGGATGAAAGGTTGGAACATGGGCAATCATTTCCTTGAGATGGTAATGGTAATTTTTCTGTTGGCAGGCAGAATTGGAACATGAAAGTAAAGGATGCTACCTTTGCTGCTCAAGCATCGGCTGAGTTTGCAGAACATTCAAGCCTAGATGCCAGAACTATTGTAGAACTTTCAATGCAATATTGTGTTGATGATGGTGATTCATGCCACTTAGTTTTCAAGGATTAAAGGTTGGAACATGGGCAAGCATTTACTGGAGATGGTAATGTTAATTTTTCTGTTGGCTAGCAGAATTGGAACATGAAATTTAAGGATGCTACCTCTGATGCTCAAGCAGCGGCAGAGTTTGCAGAACATTCAAGCCTAGCTGCCAGAACTGTTGTAGAACTTTCAATGCAATATTGTGTTGATGATGGTGATTCATGCCACTTAGTTTTCAAGGATTAAAGGTTGGAACATGGGCAAGCATTTACTGGAGATGGTAATGTTAATTTTTCTGTTGGCAGGCAATATTGGAACATGAAATTTAAGGATGCTACCTCCGCTGATCAAGCAGCGGCGGCTGAGTTTAGAGAACATGCAAGCCTACCTTTCAGAGCAGTTGTAGAACTTTCAAGGCAATATTGTGTTGATGATGGTGGTTCATGCCACTTAGGTTTCAAGGATGAAAGGTTGGAACATGGGCAATCATTTCCTTGAGATGGTAATGGTAATTTTTCTGTTGGCAGGCAGAATTGGAACATGAAAGTAAAGGATGCTACCTTTGCTGCTCAAGCATCGGCTGAGTTTGCAGAACATTCAAGCCTAGATGCCAGAACTATTGTAGAACTTTCAATGCAATATTGTGTTGATGATGGTGATTCATGCCACTTAGTTTTCAAGGATTAAAGGTTGGAACATGGGCAAGCATTTACTGGAGATGGTAATGTTAATTTTTCTGTTGGCTAGCAGAATTGGAACATGAAATTTAAGGATGCTACCTCTGATGCTCAAGCAGCGGCAGAGTTTGCAGAACATTCAAGCCTAGCTGCCAGAACTGTTGTAGAACATTCAATGCAATATTGTGTTGATGATGGTGATTCATGCCACTTAGTTTTCAAGGATTAAAGGTTGGAACATGGGCAAGCATTTACTGGAGATGGTAATGTTAATTTTTCTGTTGGCAGGCAATATTGGAACATTAAATTTAAGGATGCTACCTCCGCTGATCAAGCAGCGGCGGTTGAGTTTAGAGAACATGCAAGCCTACCTTCCAGAGCAGTTGTAGAACTTTCAAGGCAATATTGTGTTGATGATGGTGGTTCATGCCACTTAGGTTTCAAGGATTAAAGGTTGGAACATGGCCAATCATTTCCTGGATATGGTAATGGTAATTTTTCTGTTGGCAAGTAGAATTGGAACATGAAATTTAAGATGCTATCTCTGCTGCTCAAGCAGCGGCTGAGTTTGCAGAACATTCAAGCCTAGCTGCCAGAACTGTTGTAGAACTTTCAATGCAATATTGTGTTGATGATGGTGATTCATGCCACTTAGTTTTCAAGGATTAAAGGTTGGAACATGGCCAATCATTTCCTGGATATGGTAATGGTAATTTTTCTATTGGCAAGTAGAATTGGAACATGAAATTTAAGATGCTATCTCTGCTGCTCAAGCAGCGGCTGAGTTTGCAGAACATTCAAGCCTAGCTGCCAGAACTGTTGTAGAACTTTCAATGTAATATTGTGTTGATGATGGTGATTCATGCCACTTAGTTTTCAAGGATTAAAGGTTGGAACATGGGCAAGCATTTACTGGAGATGGTAATGTTAATTTTTCTGTTGGCAGGCAATATTGGAACATGAAATTTAAGGATGCTACCTCCGCTGATCAAGCAGCGGCGGCTGAGTTTAGAGAACATGCAAGCCTACCTTTCAGAGCAGTTGTAGAACTTTCAAGGCAATATTGTGTTGATGATAGTGGTTCATGCCACTTAGGTTTCAAGGATGAAAGGTTGGAACATGGGCAATCATTTCCTTGAGATGGTAATGGTAATTTTTCTGTTGGCAGGCAGAATTGGAACATGAAAGTAAAGGATGCTACCTTTGCTGCTCAAGCATCGGCTGAGTTTGCAGAACATTCAAGCCTAGATGCCAGAACTATTGTTGAACTTTCAATGCAATATTGTGTTGATGATGGTGATTCATGCCGCTTAGTTTTCTAGGATTAAAGGTTGGAACATGGGCAAGCATTTACTGGAGATGGTAATGTTAATTTTTCTGTTGGCTAGCAGAATTGGAACATGAAATTTAAGGATGCTACCTCTGATGCTCAAGCAGCGGCAGAGTTTGCAGAACATTCAAGCCTAGCTGCCAGAACTGTTGTAGAACTTTCAATGCAATATTGTGTTGATGATGGTGATTCATGCCACTTAGTTTTCAAGGATTAAAGGTTGGAACATGGGCAAGCATTTACTGGAGATGGTAATGTTAATTTTTCTGTTGGCAGGCAATATTGGAACATTAAATTTAAGGATGCTACCTCCGCTGATCAAGCAGCGGCGGTTGAGTTTAGAGAACATGCAAGCCTACCTTCCAGAGCAGTTGTAGAACTTTCAAGGCAATATTGTGTTGATGATGGTGGTTCATGCCACTTAGGTTTCAAGGATTAAAGGTTGGAACATGGCCAATCATTTCCTGGATATGGTAATGGTAATTTTTCTGTTGGCAAGTAGAATTGGAACATGAAATTTAAGATGCTATCTCTGCTGCTCAAGCAGCGGCTGAGTTTGCAGAACATTTAAGCCTAGCTGCCAGAACTGTTGTAGAACTTTCAATGCAATATTGTGTTGATGATGGTGATTCATGCCACTTAGTTTTCAAGGATTAAAGGTTGGAACATGGCCAATCATTTCCTGGATATGGTAATGGTAATTTTTCTATTGGCAAGTAGAATTGGAACATGAAATTTAAGATGCTATCTCTGCTGCTCAAGCAGCGGCTGAGTTTGCAGAACATTCAAGCCTAGCTGCCAAAACTGTTGTAGAACTTTCAATGTAATATTGTGTTGATGATGGTGATTCATGCCACTTAGTTTTCAAGGATTAAAGGTTGGAACATGGGCAAGCATTTACTGGAGATGGTAATGTTAATTTTTCTGTTGGCAGGCAATATTGGAACATGAAATTTAAGGATGCTACCTCCGCTGATCAAGCAGCGGCGGCTGAGTTTAGAGAACATGCAAGCCTACCTTCCAGAGCAGTTGTAGAACTTTCAAGGCAATATTGTGTTGATGATGGTGGTTCATGCCACTTAGGTTTCAAGGATTAAAGGTTGGAACATGGCCAATCATTTCCTGGATATGGTAATGGTAATTTTTCTGTTGGCAAGTAGAATTGGAACATGAAATTTAAGATGCTATCTCTGCTGCTCAAGCAGCGGCTGAGTTTGCAGAACATTCAAGCCTAGCTGCCAGAACTGTTGTAGAACTTTCAATGCAATATTGTGTTGATGATGGTGATTCATGCCACTTAGTTTTCAAGGATTAAAGGTTGGAACATGGCCAATCATTTCCTGGATATGGTAATGGTAATTTTTCTGTTGGCAAGTAGAATTGGAACATGAAATTTAAGATGGTATCTCTGCTGCTCAAGCAGCGGCTGAGTTTGCAGAACATTCAAGCCTAGCTGCCAGAACTGTTGTAGAACTTTCAATGCAATATTGTGTTGATGATGGTGATTCATGCCACTTAGTTTTCAAGGATTAAAGGTTGGAACATTGGCAAGCATTTACTGGAGATGGTAATGTTAATTTTTCTGTTGGCAGGCAATATTGGAACATGAAATTTAAGGATGCTACCTCCGCTGATCAAGCAGCGGCGGCTGAGTTTAGAGAACATGCAAGCCTACCTTCCAGAGCAGTTGTAGAACTTTCAAGGCAATATTGTGTTGAGTTTGGTGGTTCATGCCACTTAGGTTTCAAGGATTAAAGGTTGGAACATGGCCAATCATTTCCTGGATATGGTAATGGTAATTTTTCTGTTGGCAAGTAGAATTGGAACATGAAATTTAAGATGCTATCTCTGCTGCTCAAGCAGCGGCTGAGTTTGCAGAACATTCAAGCCTAGCTGCCAGAACTGTTGTAGAACTTTCAATGCAATATTGTGTTGATGATGGTGATTCATGCCACTTAGTTTTCAAGGATTAAAGGTTGGAACATGGCCAATCATTTCCTGGATATAGTAATGGTAATTTTTCTGTTGGCAAGTAGAATTGGAACATGAAATTTAAGATGCTATCTCTGCTGCTCAAGCAGCGGCTGAGTTTGCAGAACATATAAGCCTAGCTGCCAGAACTGTTGTAGAACTTTCAATGCAATATTGTGTTGATGATGGTGATTCATGCCACTTAGTTTTCAAGGATTAAAGGTTGGAACATGGGCAAGCATTTACTGGAGATGGTAATGTTAATTTTTCTGTTGGCAGGCAATATTGGAACATGAAATTTAAGGATGCTACCTCCGCTGATCAAGCAGCGGCGGCTGAGTTTAGAGAACATGCAAGCCTACCTTCCAGAGCAGTTGTAGAACTTTCAAGGCAATATTGTGTTGATGATGGTGGTTCATGCCACTTAGGTTTCAAGGATTAAAGGTTGGAACATGGCCAATCATTTCCTGGATATGGTAATGGTAATTTTTTTGTTGGCAAGTAGAATTGGAACATGAAATTTAAGATGCTATCTCTGCTGCTCAAGCAGCGGCTGAGTTTGCAGAACATTCAAGCCTAGCTGCCAGAACTGTTGTAGAACTTTCAATGCAATATTGTGTTGATGATGGTGATTCATGCCACTTAGTTTTCAAGGATTAAAGGTTGGAACATGGGCAAGCATTTACTGGAGATGGTAATGTTAATTTTTCTGTTGGCAGGCAATATTGGAACATGAAATTTAAGGATGCTACCTCCGCTGATCAAGCAGCGGCGGCTGAGTTTAGAGAACATGCAAGCCTACCTTCCAGAGCAGTTGTAGAACTTTCAAGGCAATATTGTGTTGATGATGGTGGTTCATGCCACTTAGGTTTCAAGGATTAAAGGTTGGAACATGGCCAATCATTTCCTGGATATGGTAATGGTAATTTTTCTGTTGGCAAGTAGAATTGGAACATGAAATTTAAGATGCTATCTCTGCTGCTCAAGTAGCGGCTGACTTTGCAGAACATTCAAGCCTAGCTGCCAGAACTGTTGTAGAACTTTCAATGCAATATTATGTTGATGATGGTGATTCATGCCACTTAGTTTTCAAGGATTAAAGGTTGGAACATGGCCAATCATTTCCTGGATATGGTAATGGTAATTTTTCTGTTGGCAAGTAGAATTGGAACATGAAATTTAAGATGCTATCTCTGCTGCTCAAGCAGCGGCTGAGTTTGCAGAACATTCAAGCCTAGCTGCCAGAACTGTTGTAGAACTTTCAAGGCAATATTGTGTTGATGATGGTGGTTCATGCCACTTAGGTTTCAAGGATTAAAGGTTGGAACATGGCCAATCATTTCCTGGATATGGTAATGGTAATTTTTCTGTTGGCAAGTAGAATTGGAACATGAAATTTAAGATGCTATCTCTGCTGCTCAAGCAGCGGCTGAGTTTGCAGAACATTCAAGCCTAGCTGCCAGAACTGTTGTAGAATTTTCAATGCAATATTGTGTTGATGATGGTGATTCATGCCACTTAGTTTTCAAGGATTAAAGGTTGGAACATGGCCAATCATTTCCTGGATATGGTAATGGTAATTTTTCTATTGGCAAGTAGAATTGGAATATGAAATTTAAGATGCTATCTCTGCTGCTCAAGCAGCGGCTGAGTTTGCAGAACATTCAAGCCTAGCTGCCAGAACTGTTGTAGAACTTTCAATGCAATATTGTGTTGATGATGGTGATTCATGCCACTTAGTTTTCAAGGATTAAAGGCTGGAACATGGGCAAGCATTTACTGGAGATGGTAATGTTAATTTTTCTGTTGGCAGGCAATATTGGAACATGAAATTTAAGGATGCTACCTCCGCTGATCAAGCAGCGGCGGCTGAGTTTATAGAACATGCAAGCCTACCTTCCAGAGCAGTTGTAGAACTGGAACATGGCAATATTGTGTTGATGATGGTGGTTCATGCCACTTAGGTTTCAAGGATTAAAGGTTGGAACATGGCCAATCATTTCCTGGATATGGTAATGGTAATTTTTCTGTTGGCAAGTAGAATTGGAACCTGAAATTTAAGATGCTATCTCTGCTGCTCAAGCAGCGGCTGAGTTTGCAGAACATTCAAGCCTAGTTGCCAGAGCTGTTGTAGAACTTTCAATGCAATATTGTGTTGATGATGGTGATTCATGCCACTTAGTTTTCAAGGATTAAAGGTTGGAACATGGGCAAGCATTTACTGGAGATGGTAATGTTAATTTTTCTGTTTGCAGGCAATATTGGAACATGAAATTTAAGGATGATACCTCCGCTGATCAAGCAGCGGCGGCTGAGTTTAGAGAACATGCAAGCCTACCTTCCAGAGCAGTTGTAGAACTTTCAAGGCAATATTGTGTTGATGATGGTGGTTCATGCCACTTAGGTTTCAAGGATTAAAGGTTGGAACATGGCCAATCATTTCCTGGATATGGTAATGGTAATTTTTTTGTTGGCAAGTAGAATTGGAACCTGAAATTTAAGATGCTATCTCTGCTGCTCAAGCAGCGGCTGAGTTTGCAGAACATTCAAGCCTAGTTGCCAGAGCTGTTGTAGAACTTTCAATGCAATATTGTGTTGATGATGGTGATTCATGCCACCTAGTTTTCAAGGATTAAAGGTTGGAACATGGGCAAGCATTTACTGGAGATGGTAATGTTAATTTTTCTGTTGGCAGGCAATATTGGAACATGAAATTTAAGGATGCTACCTCCGCTGATCAAGCAGCGGCGGCTGAGTTTAGAGAACATGCAAGCCTACCTTCCAGAGCAGTTGTAGAACTTTCAAGGCAATATTGTGTTGATGATGGTGGTTCATGCCACTTAGGTTTCAAGGATTAAAGGTTGGAACATGGCCAATCATTTCCTAGATATGGTAATGGTAATTTTTCTGTTGGCAAGTAGAATTGGAACATGAAATTTAAGATGCTATCTCTGCTGCTCAAGCAGCGGCTGAGTTTGCAGAACATTCAAGCCTAGCTGCCAGAACTGTTGTAGAACTTTCAATGCAATATTATGTTGATGATGGTGATTCATGCCACTTAGTTTTCAAGGATTAAAGGTTGGAACATGGCCAATCATTTCCTGGATATGGTAATGGTAATTTTTCTGTTGGCAAGTAGAATTGGAACATGAAATTTAAGATGCTATCTCTGCTGCTCAAGCAGCGGCTGAGTTTGCAGAACATTCAAGCCTAGCTGCCAGAACTGTTGTAGAACTTTCAATGCAATATTGTGTTGATGATGGTGATTCATGCCACTTAGTTTTCAAGGATTAAAGGCTGGAACATGGGCAAGCATTTACTGGAGATGGTAATGTTAATTTTTCTGTTGGCAGGCAATATTGGAACATGAAATTTAAGGATGCTACCTCCGCTGATCAAGCAGCGGCGGCTGAGTGTAGAGAACATGCAAGCCTACCTTCCAGAGCAGTTGTAGAACTTTCAAGGCAATATTGTGTTGATGATGGTGGTTCATGCCACTTAGGTTTCAAGGATTAAAGGTTGGAACATGGCCAATCATTTCCTGGATATGGTAATGGTAATTTTTCTGTTGGCAAGTAGAATTGGAACATGAAATTTAAGATGCTATCTCTGCTGCTCAAGCAGCGGCTGAGTTTGCAGAACATTCAAGCCTAGCTGCCAGAACTGTTGTAGAACTTTCAAGGCAATATTGTGTTGATGATGGTGGTTCATGCCACTTAGGTTTCAAGGATTAAAGGTTGGAACATGGCCAATCATTTCCTGGATATGGTAATGGTAATTTTTCTGTTGGCAAGTAGAATTGGAACATGAAATTTAAGATGCTATCTCTGCTGCTCAAGCAGCGGCTGAGTTTGCAGAACATTCAAGCCTAGTTGCCAGAGCTGTTGTAGAACTTTCAATGCAATATTGTGTTGATGATGGTGATTCATGCCACTTAGTTTTCAAGGATTAAAGGTTGGAACATGGGCAAGCATTTACTGGAGATGGTAATGTTAATTTTTCTGTTGGCAAGCAGAATTGGAACATGAAATTTAAGGATGCTACCTCTGCTGCTCAAGCAGCGGCTGAGTTTGCAGAACATATAAGCCTAGCTGCCAGAGCTGTTGTAGAACTTTCAATGCAATATTGTGTTGATGACGGTGGTTCATGCCACTTAGGTTTCAAGGATTAAAGGTTGGAACATGGGCAACCATTTCCTTGAGATGGTAATGGTAATTTTTCTGTTGGCAGGCAGAATTGGAACATGAAAGTAAAGGATGCTACCTCTGCTGCTCAAGCAACGGCTGAGTTTGCAGAACATGCAAGCCTAGCTGCTAGAGCTGTTGTAGAACTTTCAAGGCAATATTGTGTTGATGATGGTGGTTCATGCCACTTAGGTTTCAAGGATGATAGGTTGGAACATGGGTAATCATTTCCTTGAGAAGGTAATGGTAATTTTTCTGTTGGCAGGCAATATTGGAACATGAAATTTAAGGATGCTACCTCCTCTGATGAAGCAGCGGCGGCTGAGTTTAGAGAACATGCAAGCCTACCTTCCAGAGCAGTTGTAGAACTTTCAAGACAATATTGTGTTGATGATGGTGGTTCATGCCACTTAGGTTTAGAGGATTAAAGGTTGGAACATGGCAAATCATTTCCTGGATATGGTAATGGTAATTTTTCTGTTGGCAAGTAGAATTGGAACATGAAATTTAAGATGCTATCTCTGCTGCTCAAGCAGCGACTGAGTTTGCAGAACATTCAAGCCTAGTTCCCAGAGCTGTTGTAGAACTTTCAATGCAATATTGTGTTGATGATGGTGATTCATGCCACTTAGTTTTCAAGGATTAAAGGTTGGAACATGGGCAAGCATTTACTGGAGATGGTAATGTTAATTTTTCTGTTGGCAAGCAGAATTGGAACATGAAATTTAAGGATGCTACCTCTGCTGCTCAAGCAGCGGCTGAGTTTGCAGAACATATAAGCCTAGCTGCCAGAGCTGTTGTAGAACTTTCAATGCAATATTGTGTTGATGATGGTGGTTCATGCCACTTAGGTTTCAAGGATGAAAGGTTGGAACATGGGCAATCATTTCCTTGAGATGGTAATGGTAATTTTTCTGTTGGCAGGCAGAATTGGAACATGAAAGTAAAGGATGCTACCTCTGCTGCTCAAGCAATGGCTGAGTTTGCAGAACATGCAAGCCTAGCTGCTAGAGCTGTTGTAGAACTTTCAAGGCAATATTGTGTTGATGATGGTGGTTCATGCCACTTAGGTTTCAAGGATGATAGGTTGGAACATGGGCAATCATTTCCTTGAGAAGGTAATGGTAATTTTTCTGTTGGCAGGCAATATTGGAACATGAAATTTAAGGATGCTACCTCCGCTGATCAAGCAGCGGTGGCTGAGTTTAGAGAACATGCAAGCCTACCTTCCAGAGCAGTTGTAGAACTTTCAAGGCAATATTGTGTTGATGATGGTGGTTCATGCCACTTAGGTTTCATGGATTAAAGGTTGGAACATGGCCAATCATTTCCTGGATATGGTAATGGTAATTTTTCTGTTGGCAAGTAGAATTGGAACATGAAATTTAAGATGCTATCTCTGCTGCTCAAGTAGCGGCTGAGTTTGCAGAATATTCAAGCCTAATTGCCAGAGCTGTTGTAGAACTTTCAATGCAATATTGTGTTGATGACGGTGATTCATGCCACTTAGTTTTCAAGGATTAAAGGTAGGAACATGGGCAAGCATTTACTGGAGATGGTAATGTTAATTTTTCTGTTGGCAGGCAATATTGGAACATGAAATTTAAGGATGCTACCTCCGCTCATCAAGCAGCGGCGGCTGAGTTTAGAGAACATGCAAGCCTACCTTCCAGAGCAGTTGTAGAACTTTCAAGGCAATATTGTGTTGATGATGGTGGTTCATGCCACTTAGGTTTCAAGGATTAAAGGTTGGAACATGGCCAATCATTTCCTGGATATGGTAATGGTAATTTTTCTGTTGGCAAGTAGAATTGGAACATGAAATTTAAGATGCTATCTCTGCTGCTCAAGCAGCGGCTGAGTTTGCAAAACATTTAAGCCTAGCTGCCAGAACTGTTGTAGAACTTTCAATGTAATATTGTGTTGATGATGGTGATTCATGCCACTTAGTTTTCAAGGATTAAAGGTTGGAACATGGGCAAGCATTTACTGGAGATGGTAATGTTAATTTTTCTGTTGGCAGGCAATATTGGAACATGAAATTTAAGGATACTACCTCCGCTGATCAAGCAGCGGCGGCTGAGTTTAGAGAACACGCAAGCCTACCTTCCAGAGCAGTTGTAGAACTTTCAAGGCTATATTGTGTTGATGATGGTTGTTCATGCCACTTAGGTTTCAAGGATTAAAGGTTGGAACATGGCCAATCATTTCCTGGATATGGTAATGGTAATTTTTCTGTTGGCAAGTAGAATTGGAAAAAGAAATTTAAGATGCTATCTCTGCTGCTCAAGCAGCGGCTGAGTTTGCAGAACATTCAAGCCTAGCTGCCAGAACTGTTGTAGAACTTTCAATGCAATATTGTGTTGATGATGGTGATTCATGCCACTTAGTTTTCAAGGATTAAAGGTTGGAACATGGCCAATCATTTCCTGGATATGGTAATGGTAATTTTTCTGTTGGCAAGTAGAATTGGAACATGAAATTTAAGATGCTATCTCTGCTGCTCATGCAGCGGCTGAGTTTGCAGAACATTCAAGCCTAGCTGCCAGAACTGTTGTAGAACTTTCAATGCAATATTGTGTTGATGATGGTGATTCATGCCACTTAGTTTTCAAGGATTAAAGGCTGGAACATGGGCAAGCATTTACTGGAGATGGTAATGTTAATTTTTCTGTTGGCAGGCAATATTGGAACATGAAATTTAAGGATGCTACCCCCGCTGATCAAGCAGCGGCGGCTGAGTTTAGAGAACATGCAAGCCTACCTTCCAGAGCAGTTGTAGAACTTTCAAGGCAATATTGTGTTGATGATGGTGGTTCATGCCACTTAGGTTTCAAGGATTAAAGGTTGGAACATGGCCAATCATTTCCTGGATATGATAATGGTAATTTTTCTGTTGGCAAGTAGAATTGGAAAATGAAATTTAAGATGCTATCTCTGCTGCTCAAGCAGCGGCTGAGTTTGCAGAACATTCAAGCCTAGCTGCCAGAACTGTTGTAGAACTTTCAATGCAATATTGTGTTGATGATGGTGATTCATGCCACTTAGTTTTCAAGGATTAAAGGTTGGAACATGGCCAATCATTTCCTGGATATGGTAATGGTAATTTTTCTGTTGGCAAGTAGAATTGGAACATGAAATTTAAGATGCTATCTCTGCTACTCAAGCAGCGGCTGAGTTTGCAGAACATTCAAGCCTAGCTGCCAGAACTGTTGTAGAAGTTTCAATGTAATATTGTGTTGATGATGGTGATTCATGCCACTTAGTTTTCAAGGATTAAAGGTTGGAACATGGGCAAGCATTTACTAGAGATGGTAATGTTAATTTTTCTGTTGGCAGGCAATATTGGAACATGAAATTTAAGGATACTACCTCCGCTGATCAAGCAGCGGCGGCTGAGTTTAGAGAACACGCAAGCCTACCTTCCAGAGCAGTTGTAGAACTTTCAAGGCTATATTGTGTTGATGATGGTTGTTCATGCCACTTAGGTTTCAAGGATTAAAGGTTGGAACATGGCCAATCATTTCCTGGATATGGTAATGGTAATTTTTCTGTTGGCAAGTAGAATTGGAAAATGAAATTTAAGATGCTATCTCTGCTGCTCAAGCAGCGGCTGAGTTTGCAGAACATTCAAGCCTAGCTGCCAGAACTGTTGTAGAACTTTCAATGCAATATTGTGTTGATGATGGTGATTCATGCCACTTAGTTTTCAAGGATTAAAGGTTGGAACATGGCCAATCATTTCCTGGATATGGTAATGGTAATTTTTCTGTTGGCAAGTAGAATTGGAACATGAAATTTAAGATGCTATCTCTGCTGCTCATGCAGCGGCTGAGTTTGTAGAACATTCAAGCCTAGCTGCCAGAACTGTTGTAGAACTTTCAATGCAATATTGTGTTGATGATGGTGATTCATGCCACTTAGTTTTCAAGGATTAAAGGCTGGAACATGGGCAAGCATTTACTGGAGATGGTAATGTTAATTTTTCTGTTGGCAGGCAATATTGGAACATGAAATTTAAGGATGCTACCCCCGCTGATCAAGCAGCGGCGGCTGAGTTTAGAGAACATGCAAGCCTACCTTCCAGAGCAGTTGTAGAACTTTCAAGGCAATATTGTGTTGATGATGGTGGTTCATGCCACTTAGGTTTCAAGGATTAAATGTTGGAACATGGCCAATCATTTCCTGGATATGGTAATGGTAATTTTTCTGTTGGCAAGTAGAATTGGAACCTGAAATTTAAGATGCTATCTCTGCTGCTCAAGCAGCGGCTGAGTTTGCAGAACATTCAAGCCTACTTGCCAGAGCTGTTGTAGAACTTTCAATGCAATATTGTGTTGATGATGGTGATTCATGCCACTTAGTTTTCAAGGATTAAAGGTTGGAACATGGGCAAGCATTTACTGGAGATGGTAATGTTAATTTTTCTGTTGGCAGGCAATATTGGAACATGAAATTTAAGGATGCTACCTCCGCTCATCAAGCAGCGGCGGCTGAGTTTAGAGAACATGCAAGCCTACCTTCCAGAGCAGTTGTAGAACTTTCAAGGCAATATTGTGTTGATGATGGTGGTTCATGCCACTTAGGTTTCAAGGATTAAAGGTTGGAACATGGCCAATCATTTCCTGGATATGGTAATGGTAATTTTTCTGTTGGCAAGTAGAATTGGAACCTGAAATTTAAGATGCTATCTCTGCTGCTCAAGCAGCGGCTGAGTTTGCAGAACATTCAAGCCTAGTTGCCAGAGCTGTTGTAGAACTTTCAATGCAATATTATGTTGATGATGGTGATTCATGCCACTTAGTTTTCAAGGATTAAAGGTTGGAACATGGGCAAGCATTTACTGGAGATGGTAATGTTAATTTTTCTGTTGGCAGGCAATATTGGAACATAAAATTTAAGGATGCTACCTCCGCTGATCAAGCAGCGGCGGCTGAGTTTAGAGAACATGCAAGCCTACCTTCCAGAGCAGTTGTAGAACTTTCAAGGCAATATTGTGTTGATGATGGTGGTTCATGCCACTTAGGTTTCAAGGATTAAAGGTTGGAACATGGCCAATCATTTCCTAGATATGGTAATGGTAATTTTTCTGTTGGCAAGTAGAATTGGAACATGAAATTTAAGATGCTATCTCTGCTGCTCAAGCAGCGGCTGAGTTTGCAGAACATTCAAGCCTAGCTGCCAGAACTGTTGTAGAACTTTCAATGCAATATTGTGTTGATGATGGTGATTCATGCCACTTAGTTTTCAAGGATTAAAGGTTGGAACATGGCCAATCATTTCCTGGATATGGTAATGGTAATTTTTCTGTTGGCAAGTAGAATTGGAACATGAAATTTAAGATGCTATCTCTGCTGCTCAAGCAGCGGCTGAGTTTGCAGAACATTCAAGCCTAGCTGCCAGAACTGTTGTAGAACTTTCAATGCAATATTGTGTTGATGATGGTGATTCATGCCACTTAGTTTTCAAGGATTAAAGGTTGGAACATGGGCAAGCATTTACTGGAGATGGTAATGTTAATTTTTCTGTTGGCAGGCAATATTGGAACATGAAATTTAAGGATGCTACCTCCGCTGATCAAGCAGCGGCGGCTGAGTTTAGAGAACATGCAAGCCTACCTTCCAGAGCAGTTGTAGAACTTTCAAGGCAATATTGTGTTGATGATGGTGGTTCATTCCACTTAGGTTTCAAGGATTAAATGAAATTTAAGGATACTACCTCTGCTGCTCAAGCAGTAGCTGAGTTTGTAGAACATGCAAGCCTATCTACCAGAGCTGCTATAGAACTTTTAAGGCAATATTGTGTTGTTGGTGGTGGTTCATGCCACTTAATTTTCAAGGATGAAAGGTTGGAACATGGGCAATCATTTCCTTGAGATGGTAAATTTTCTATTGGCAGGCAAAATTGGAACATGAAATTTAAGGATGCTAACTCTTCTGCTCAAGCAGCGGCTGAGTTTTCAAAACTTCCAAGCCTAGCTGCCAGAGCTGTTGTAGAACTTTCAAGTCAATTTTGTGTTGATGATGGTGGTTCATACCACTTAGGCTTCAAGGATGAAAGGTTGGAACATATGCAATAATTTTCTTGAGATAGTAATGGTAATTTTTCTGTTGGCAGGTAGAATTGGAACATGCAATTTTAGGATGCTACCTCTACTACTCAAGCAGCGGCTGAGTTTGCAGAACATGCAAGCCTAGCTGCAAGAGCTGTTGTAGAACTTTCAAGGCAATATTGTGTTGATGATGGTGGTTCATGCCACTTTGGTTTCAAGGATAAAAGGTTGGAACATGGGCCATCATTTCCTGGAGATGGTAAAGTTTCTATTGGCAGGAAGAATTAAAACATGAAATTTAAGGATGCTACCTCTGCTGCTCAAGCAGCGGCTGAGTTTGCAAAACATCCAAGCCCAGCTGCTAGAGTTGTTGTAGAACTTTCAAGGCAATATTTTGTTGATGATGGTAGTTCATGCCACTTAGGTTTCAAGGATGAAAGGTTGGAACATGGGCAATCATATTCTGGAGATGGTAAATTTTCTATTGGCAGGCAGAATTGGAACATAAAATTTAAGGATGCTACCTATGCTGCTCAAGTAGGGACTGAGTTTGCAGAACATGCAAGCCTAGCTGCCAGAGATGTTGTAGAACTTTCAAGGCCAAATTTTGTTGATGATGGTGGTTCATGCCACTTAGGTTTCAAGGATGAAAGGTTGGAACATGGGCAATCATTTCCTGGAGATGGTAATGGTAATGTTTCTGTTGGCAGACAGAATTGGAACATGAAATTTAAGGATGCTACCTCTGATGCTCAAGTAGCGACTGATTTTGCAGAACAGGCAAGCCTAGTTGCCAGAGCTATTGTAGAACTTTTAAGGCAATAATGTGTTGATGATGGTGGTTCATGCCACTTAGTTTTTAAGGATGAAAGGATGGGACATGGGCAATCATTTCCTTGAGATGGTAATGGTAAATCTTATTGTTGGTAGGGAGTATTGGAACATGAAATTTAAGGATGCTACCTCTGCTGCTCAAGCAACGGCTGAGTTTGGAGAACATGCAAGCCCAGCTGCCAGAGCTGTTGGAGAACTTTCAAGGCAATATTGTTTTGATGATGGTGGTTCATGCCACTTAGGTTTAAAGGATGAAAGGTTGGAATATGGGCAAGCATTTCCTGGAGATGGTAATGGTAATTTTTCTGTTGGCAAGAAGAATTGGAACATGAAATTTAAGGATGCTACCTCTGCTACTCAAACAACGGCTGAGTTTGCAGAACTTGCAAGCCTAGCTGCCAGAGCTGTTGTAGAACTTTCAAGACAATATTGTGTTGATGATGGTGGTTCATACCACTTAGGTTTCAAGGATGAAAGGTTGGAACATGGGCAATCATTTCCTTGAGATGGTAATGGTAAATCTTCTGGTTAGTAGGTAGTATTGGAACATGAAATTTAAGGATGCTACCTATACTGCTCAAGCAGCGGTTGAGTTTGGAGAACATGCAAGCCTAGCTGCCAGAGCTGTTGGAGAACTTTCAAGGCAATATTGTTTTGATGATGGTGGTTCATGCCACTTAGGTTTAAAGGATGAAAGGTTGGAACATGTGCAAGCATTTTCTGGATATGGTATTGGTAATTTTTCTGTTGGCAAGAAGATTTGGAACATGAAATTTAAGGATGCTACCTCTGCTGCTCAAACAACGGCAGAGTTTGCAGAACATGCAACCCTAGCTGCCAGAGCTGTTGTAGAACATTCAAGGCAATATTGTGTTGATGATGGTGGTTCATGCCACTTAGGTTTCAAGGATGAAAGGTTGGAACATGGGCAATCATTTCCTTGAGATGGTAATGGTAAATCTTATTGTTAGTAGGGAGTATTGGAACATGAAATTTAAGGATGCTACCTATGCTGCTCAAGCAGCGGTTGAGTTTGGAGAACATGCAAGCCTAGCTGCCAGAGTTGTTGGAGAAGTTTCAGGGCAATATTATTTTGATGGTGGTGGTTCATGCCACTTAGGTTTAAAGGATGAAAGGTTGGAACATGGGCAAGCATTTTCTTGATATGGTATTGGTAATTTTTCTGTTGGCAAGAAGAATTGGAACATGAAATTTAAGGATGCTACCTCTGCTGCTCAATCAACGGCTGAATTTTCAGAACATGCAAGCCTAGCTGCCAGAGGTGTTATAGAACTTTCAAGGCAATATTGTGTAGATGATGGTGGTTCATGCTACTTAGGTTTCAAGGATGAAAGGTTTGATAATGGGCAAGCATTTCCTGGAGATGGTAATGGTAATTATTCTGTTGGCAAGCAGAATTGGAACATGAAATTTAAGGATACTACCTATGCTGCTCAAGCAGCGGTTGAGTTTGGAGAACATGCAAGCCTAGCTGCCAGAGTTGTTGGAGAACTTTCAAGGCAATATTGTTTTGATGATGGTGGTTCATGCCACTTAGGTTTAAAGGATAAAAGGTTGGAACATGGGCAAGCATTTTCTGGATATGGTATTGGTAATTTTTCTGTTGGCAAGAAGAATTGGAACATGAAATTTAAGGATGCTACCTCTGCTGCTCAAACAACGGCTGAGTTTTCAGAACATGCAAGCCTAGCTGCCAGAGGTGTTATAGAACTTTCAAGGCAATATTGTGTAGATGATGGTGGTTCATGCTACTTAGGTTTCAAGGATGAAAGGTTTGATAATGGGCAAGCATTTCCTGGAGATGGTAATGGTAATTATTCTGTTGGCTAGCAGAATTGGAACATGAAATTTAAGGATACTACCTATGCTGCTCAAGCAGCGGTTGAGTTTGGAGAACATGCAAGCCTAGCTGCCAGAGCTGTTGGAGAACTTTCAAGGCAATATTGTTTTGATGATGGTGGTTCATGCCACTTAGGTTTAAAGGATAAAAGGTTGGAACATGGGCAAGCATTTTCTGGATATGGTATTGGTAATTTTTCTGTTGGCAAGAACAATTGGAACATGAAATTTAAGGATGCTACCTCTGCTGCTCAAACAACGGCTGAGTTTTCAGAACATGCAAGCCTAGCTGCCAGAGGTGTTATAGAACTTTCAAGGCAATATTGTGTAGATGATTGTGGTTCATGCCACATAGGTTTCAAGGATGAAAGGTTTGATAATGGGCAAGCATTTCCTGGAGATGGTAATGGTAATTATTCTGTTGGCAAGCAGAATTGGAACATGTAATTTAAGGATACTACCTCTGCTGCTCAAGCAGCGGCTGAGTTTGCAGAACATGCAAGCCTAGCTGCCAGAGCTGTTATAGAACTTTCAAGGCAATATTGTGTTGATGATGGTAGTTCATGCCACTTCGGTTTCAAGGATGAAAGGTTGGAACATGGGCAATCATTTCCTGGAGATGGTTATGGTAATTTTTCTGTTGGCAGGCAGAATTGGAACATAAAATTTAAGGATGCTACCTCTGCTTCTCAAGTAGCAACTGAGTTTGTAGAACATGCAAGCCTAACTACCAGAGCTGTTGTAGAACTTTAAATGCAATATTTTGTTGATGACGGTGGTTCATGCCACTTAGGTTTCAAGGATGAAAGGTTGGAACATGGGCAATCATTTCCTGGAGATGGTAATGGTAATTCTTCTGTTGGCAGGCAGAATTGGAACATGAAATTTAAGGATGCTACCTCTGCTGCTCAAGCAGTGGCTGAGTTTGCAGAACATGCAAGCCTAGCTGCCAGAGCTGTTGTAGAACTTTCAAGGCAATATTGTGTTGATGATGGTGGTTCATGCCACTTAGTTTTCAAGGATGAAAGGTTGGAACATGGGCAATCATTTCCTTGAGATGGTAATGGTAATTTTTCTGTTGGCAGGCAGTATTGGAACATAAAATTTAAGGATGCTACCTCTGCTGCTCAAGCAGCGGCTGAGTTTGGAGAACATGCAAGCCTAGCTGCCAGAGCTGTTGGAGAACTTTCAAGGCAATATTGTGTTTATGATGGTGGTTCATGCCACTTAGGTTTAAAGGATGAAAGGTTGGAACATGGGCAAGCATTTCCTGGAGATGGTATTGGTAATTTTTCTGTTGGCAAGCAGAATTGGAACATGAAATTTAAGGATGCTACCTCTGCTGCTCAAACAACGGCTGAGTTTGCAGAACATGCAAGCCTAGCTGCCAGAGCTGTTGTAGAACTTTCAAGGCAATATTGTGTTGATGATGGTGGTTCATGCCACTTAGTTTTTAAGGATGAAATGTTGGAAACATGGGCAATCATTTCCTGGAGATGGTAATGGTAATTTTTCTATTGGCAGGCAGAATTGGAACATGAAATTTGAGGATGCTACCTCTACTGCTCAAGTAGCGACTGAGTTTGCAGAACAGGCAAGCCTAGCGGCCAGACTTGTTGTAGAATTTTCAAGGCAATATTGTGTTGATGATGGTGGTTCATGCCACTTAGGTTTAAAGGATGAAAGGTTGGAACATGGGCAAGCATTTCCTGGAGATAGTAATGGTAATTTTTCTGTTGGCAAGAAGAATTGGAACATGAAATTTAAGGATGCTATCTCTGCTACTCAAACAACGGCTGAGTTTGCAGAACATGCAAGCCTAGCTGCCAGAGCTGTTGTAGAACTTTCAAGACAATATTGTGTTGATGATGGTGGTTCATGCCACTTAGGTTTCAAGGATGAAATGTTGGAACATGGGCAATCATTTCCTTGAGATGGTAATGGTAAATTTTCTTGTTGGTAGGCAGTATTGGAACATGAAATTTAAGGATGCTACCTATGCCACTCAAGCAGCAGTTGAGTTTGGAGAACATGCAAGCCTAGCTGCCAGAGCTGTTGGAGAACTTTCAAGGCAATATTTGTTTGATGATGGTGGTTCGTGCCACTTAGGTTTAAAGGATGAAAGGTTAGAACATGGGCAAGCATTTTCTGGATATAGTATTGGTAATTTTTCTGTTGGCAAGAAGAATTGGAACATGAAATTTAAGGATGCTACCTCTGCTGCCCAAACAACGGCTGAGTTTGCAGAACATGCAAGCCTAGCTGCCAGAGCTATTGTAGAACTTTCAAGGCAATATTGTGTTGATGATGGTTGTTCATGCCACTTAGGTTTCAAGGATGAAAGGTTGGAACATGGGCAATCATTTCCTTGAGATGGTAATGGTAAATCTTATTGTTGGTAGGGAGTATTGGAACATGAAATTTAAGGATGCTACCTATGCTGCTCAAGCAGCGGTTGAGTTTGGAGAACATGCAAGCCTAGCTGCCAGAGATGTTGGAGAACTTTCAAAGCAATATTGTGTTGACGATGGTGGTTCATGCCACTCAGGTTTCAAGGATGAAAGGTTTGAACATGGGAAAGCATTTCCTGGAGATGGTAATGGTAATTTTTCTGTTGGCAAGCAGAATTGGAACATGAAATTTAAGGATACTACCTCTGCTGCTCAAGCAGCGGCTGAGTTTGGAGAACATGCAAGCCTAGCTTCCAGAGCTGTTGGAGAATTTCAACGCAATATTTTGATGATGATGGCGGTTCATGCCACTTAGGTTTCAAGGATGAAAGGGTGGAACATGGGCAAGCATTTCCTGGAGATGGTAATGGTAATTTTTTTGTTGGCAAGCATAATTGGAACATGAAATTTAAGGATACTACCTCTGATGCTCAAGTAGTGGCTGAGTTTGCAGAACATGCAAGCCTAGCTGCCAGAGCTGTTGTAGAACTTTCAAGGCAATATTGTGTTGATGATGGTGGTTCATGCCACTTAGGTTTCAAGGATGAAAGGTTGGACCATGGGCAATCATTTCCTGGAGATGGTAATGGTAATTTTTCTATTGGCAGGCAGAATTGGAACATGAAATTTGAGGATGCTACCTCTACTGCTCAAGTAGCGACTGAGTTTGCAGAACAGGCAAGCCTAGCGGCCAGACTTGTTGTAGAATTTTCAAGGCAATATTGTGTTGATGATGGTGGTTCATGCCACTTAGTTTTCAAGGATGAAAGATTGGAACATGGGCAATCATTTCCTTGAGATGGTAATGGTAAATCTTCTTGTTGGTAGGCAGTATTGGACCATGAAATTTAAGGATGCTACCTATGCTGCTCAAGCAGCGGTTGAGTTTGGAGAACATGCAAGCCTAGCTGCCAGAGCTGTTGGAGAACTTTCAAGGCAATATTGTTTTGATGATGGTGGTTCATGCCACTTAGGTTTAAAGGATGAAAGGTTGGAACATGGGCAAGCATTTCCTGGGTATGGTATTGGTAATTTTTCTGTTGGCAAGAAGAATTGGAACATGAAATTTAAGGATGCTACCTCTGCTGCTCAAACAACGGCTGAGTTTGCAGAACATGCAAGCCTAGCTGCCAGAGCTGTTGTAGAACTTTCAAGGCAATATTGTGTTGATAATGGTGGTTCATGCCACTTAGGTTTCAAGGATGAAAGGTTGGAACATGGGCAATCATTTCCTTGAGATGGTAATGGTAAATCTTATTTTTGGTAGGGAGTATTGGAACATGAAATTTAAGGATGCTACCTATGCTGCTCAAGCAGCGGTTGAGTTTGGAGAACATGCAAGCCTAGCTGCCAGAGCTGTTGGAGAACTTTCAAGGCAATATTGTTTTGATGATGGTGGTTCATGCCACTTAGGTTTAAAGGATGAAAGGTTGGAACATGGGCAACCATTTCCTGGATATGGTATTGGTAATTTTTCTGTTGGCAAGAAGAATTGGAACATGAAATTTAAGGATGCTACCTCTGCTGCTCAAACTACGGCTGAGTTTGCAGAACATGCAAGCCTAGCTGCCAGAGCTGTTGTAGAACATTCAAGGCAATATTGTGTTGATGATGGCGGTTCATGCCACTTAGGTTTCAAGGATGAAAGGGTGGAACATGGGGAAAGCATTTCCTGGAGATGGTAATGGTAATTTTTCTGTTGGCAAGCAGAATTGGAACATGAAATTTAAGGATACTACCTCTGCTGCTCAAGCAGCGGCTGAGTTTGGAGAACATGCAAGCCTAGCTTCCAGAGCTGTTGGAGAATTTCAACGCAATATTTTGATGATGATGGCGGTTCATGCCACTTAGGTTTCAAGGATGAAAGGGTGGAACATGGGCAAGCATTTCCTGGAGATGGTAATGGTAATTTTTTTGTTGGCAAGCATAATTGGAACATGAAATTTAAGGATACTACCTCTGATGCTCAAGTAGTGGCTGAGTTTGCAGAACATGCAAGCCTAGCTGCCAGAGCTGTTGTAGAACTTTCAAGGCAATATTGTGTTGATGATGGTGGTTCATGCCACTTAGGTTTCAAGGATGAAAGGTTGGACCATGGGCAATCATTTCCTGGAGATGGTAATGGTAATTTTTCTATTGGCAGGCAGAATTGGAACATGAAATTTGAGGATGCTACCTCTACTGCTCAAGTAGCGACTGAGTTTGCAGAACAGGCAAGCCTAGCGGCCAGACTTGTTGTAGAATTTTCAAGGCAATATTGTGTTGATGATGGTGGTTCATGCCACTTAGTTTTCAAGGATGAAAGATTGGAACATGGGCAATCATTTCCTTGAGATGGTAATGGTAAATCTTCTTGTTGGTAGGCAGTATTGGACCATGAAATTTAAGGATGCTACCTATGCTGCTCAAGCAGCGGTTGAGTTTGGAGAACATGCAAGCCTAGCTGCCAGAGCTGTTGGAGAACTTTCAAGGCAATATTGTTTTGATGATGGTGGTTCATGCCACTTAGGTTTAAAGGATGAAAGGTTGGAACATGGGCAAGCATTTCCTGGGTATGGTATTGGTAATTTTTCTGTTGGCAAGAAGAATTGGAACATGAAATTTAAGGATGCTACCTCTGCTGCTCAAACAACGGCTGAGTTTGCAGAACATGCAAGCCTAGCTGCCAGAGCTGTTGTAGAACTTTCAAGGCAATATTGTGTTGATAATGGTGGTTCATGCCACTTAGGTTTCAAGGATGAAAGGTTGGAACATGGGCAATCATTTCCTTGAGATGGTAATGGTAAATCTTATTTTTGGTAGGGAGTATTGGAACATGAAATTTAAGGATGCTACCTATGCTGCTCAAGCAGCGGTTGGGTTTGGAGAACATGCAAGCCTAGCTGCCAGAGCTGTTGGAGAACTTTCAAGGCAATATTGTTTTGATGATGGTGGTTCATGCCACTTAGGTTTAAAGGATGAAAGGTTGGAACATGGGCAAGCATTTCCTGGATATGGTATTGGTAATTTTTCTGTTGGCAAGAAGAATTGGAACATGAAATTTAAGGATGCTACCTCTGCTGCTCAAACAACGGCTGAGTTTGCAGAACATGCAAGCCTAGCTGCCAGAGCTGGTGTAGAACTTTCAAGGCAATATTGTGTTGATGATGGCGGTTCATGCCACTTAGGTTTCAAGGATGAAAGGGTGGAACATGGGCAAGCATTTCCTGGAGATGGTAATGGTAATTTTTCTGTTGGCAAGCATAATTGGAACATGAAATTTAAGGACACTACCTCTGATGCTCAAGCAGTGGCTGAGTTTGCAGAACATGCAGGCCTAGCTGCTAGAGCTGTTGTAGAACTTTCAAGGCAATATTGTGTTGATGATGGTGGTTCATGCCACTTAGGTTTTAAGGATAAAAGGTTGGACCATGGGCAATCATTTCCTGGAGATGGTAATGGTAATTTTTCTATTGGCAAACAGAATTAGAACATGAAATTTGAGGATGCTACCTCTGTTGCTCAAGTAGCGACTGAGTTTGCAGAACAGGCAAGCCTAGCGGCCAGAACTATTGTAGAATTTTCAAGGCAATATTGATTTGATGATGGTGGTTCATGCCACTTAGTTTTCAAGGATGAAAGATTGGAACATGGGCAATCATTTCCTTGAGATGGTAATGGTAAATCTTCTTGTTGGTAGGCAGTATTGGAACATGAAATTTAAGGATGCTACCTATGCTGCTCAAGCAGCGGTTGAGTTTGGAGAACATGCAAGCCTAGCTGCCAGAGCTGTTGGAGAACTTTCAAGGCAATATTGTTTTGATGATGGTGGTTCATGCCACTTAGGTTTAAAGGATGAAAGGTTGGAACATGGGCAACCATTTCCTGGATATGGTATTGGTAATTTTTCTGTTGGCAAGAAGAATTGGAACATGAAATTTAAGGATGCTACCTCTGCTGCTCAAACTACGGCTGAGTTTGCAGAACATGCAAGCCTAGCTGCCAGAGCTGTTGTAGAACATTCAAGGCAATATTGTGTTGATGATGGCGGTTCATGCCACTTAGGTTTCAAGGATGAAAGGGTGGAACATGGGCAAACATTTTCTGGAGATGGTAATGGTAATTTTTCTGTTGGCAAGCAGTATTGGAACATGAAATTTAAGGATGCTACCTATGCTGCTCAAGCAGCGGTTGAGTTTGGAGAACATGCAAGCCTAGCTGCCAGAGCTGTTGGAGAACTTTCAAGGCAATATTGTTTTGATGATGGTGGTTCATGCCACTTAGGTTTAAAGGATGAAAGGTTGGAACATGGGCAAGCATTTCCTGGGTATGGTATTGGTAATTTTTCTGTTGGCAAGAAGAATTGGAACATGAAATTTAAGGATGCTACCTCTGCTGCTCAAACAACGGCTGAGTTTGCAGAACATGCAAGCCTAGCTACCAGAGCTGTTGTAGAACATTCAAGGCAATATTGTGTTGATGATAGTGGTTCATGCCACTTAGGTTTCAAGGATGAAAGGGTGGAACATGGGCAATCATTTCCTTGAGATGGTAATGGTAAATCTTCTTGTTGGTAGGCAGTATTGGAACATGAAATTTAAGGATGCTACCTATGCTGCTCAAGCAGCGGTTGAGTTTGGAGAACATGCAAGCCTAGCTGCCAGAGCTGTTGGAGAACTTTCAAGGCAATATTGTTTTGATGATGGTGGTTCATGCCACTTAGGTTTAAAGGATGAAAGGTTGGAACATGGGCAAGCATTTCCTGGATATGGTATTGGTAATTTTTCTGTTGGCAAGAAGAATTGGAACATGAAATTTAAGGATGCTACCTCTGCTGCTCAAACAACGGCTGAGTTTGCAGAACATGCAAGCCTAGCTGCCAGAGCTGTTGTAGAACTTTCAAGGCAATATTGTGTTGATAATGGTGGTTCATGCCACTTAGGTTTCAAGGATGAAAGGTTGGAACATGGGCAATCATTTCCTTGAGATGGTAATGGTAAATCTTATTTTTGGTAGGGAGTATTGGAACATGAAATTTAAGGATGCTACCTATGCTGCTCAAGCAGCGGTTGGGGTTGGGGAACATGCAAGCCTAGCTGCCAGAGCTGTTGGAGAACTTTCAAGGCAATATTGTTTTGATGATGGTGGTTCATGCCACTTAGGTTTAAAGGATGAAAGGTTGGAACATGGGCAAGCATTTCCTGGATATGGTATTGGTAATTTTTCTGTTGGCAAGAAGAATTGGAACATGAAATTTAAGGATGCTACCTATGCTGCTCAAGCAGCGGTTGGGGTTGGGGAACATGCAAGCCTAGCTGCCAGAGCTGTTGGAGAACTTTCAAGGCAATATTGTTTTGATGATGGTGGTTCATGCCACTTAGGTTTAAAGGATGAAAGGTTGGAACATGGGCAAGCATTTCCTGGATATGGTATTGGTAATTTTTCTGTTGGCAAGAAGAATTGGAACATGAAATTTAAGGATGCTACCTCTGCTGCTCAAACAACGGCTGAGTTTGCAGAACATGCAAGCCTAGCTGCCAGAGCTGGTGTAGAACTTTCAAGGCAATATTGTGTTGATGATGGTGGTTCATGCCACTTAGGTTTTAAGGATGAAAGGTTGGACCATGGGCAATCATTTCCTGGAGATGGTAATGGTAATTTTTCTATTGGCAGGCAGAATTAGAACATGAAATTTGAGGATGCTACCTCTGCTGCTCAAGTAGCGACTGAGTTTGCAGAACAGGCAAGCCTAGCGGCCAGAACTATTGTAGAATTTTCAAGGCAATATTGTTTTGATGATGGTGGTTCATGCCACTTAGTTTTCAAGGATGAAAGATTGGAACATGGGCAATCATTTCCTTGAGATGGTAATGGTAAATCTTCTTGTTGGTAGGCAGTATTGGAACATGAAATTTAAGGATGCTACCTATGCTGCTCAAGCAGCGGTTGAGTTTGGAGAACATGCAAGCCTAGCTGCCAGAGCTGTTGGAGAACTTTCAAGGCAATATTGTTTTGATGATGGTGGTTCATGCCACTTAGGTTTAAAGGATGAAAGGTTGGAACATGGGCAAGCATTTCCTGGATATGGTATTGGTAATTTTTCTATTGGCAAGAAGAATTGGAACATGAAATTTAAGGATGCTACCTCTGCTGCTCAAACTACGGCTGAGTTTGCAGAACATGCAAGCCTAGCTGCCAGAGCTGTTGTAGAACCTTCAAGGCAATATTGTGTTGATGATGGCGGTTCATGCCACTTAGGTTTCAAGGATGAAAGGGTGGAACATGGGCAAACATTTCCTGGAGATGGTAATGGTAATTTTTCTGTTGGCAAGCATAATTGGAACATGAAATTTAAGGATACTACCTCTGATGCTCAAGCAGCGGCTGAGTTTGGAGAACATGCAAGCCGAGCTTCCAGAGCTGTTGGAGAACTTTCAACGCAATATTTTGATGATGATAGCGGTTCATGCCACTTAAGTTTCAAGGATGAAAGGGTGGAACATGAGCATTTCCTGGAGATGGTAATGGTAATTTTTCTATTTGCAAGCATAATTGGAACATGAAATTTAAGGATACTACCTCTGATGCTCAAGTAGTGGCTGAGTTTGCAGAACATGCAGGCCTAGCTGCCAGAGCTGTTGTAGAACTTTCAAGGCAATATTGTGTTGATGATGGTGGTTTATGCCACTTAAGTTTCAAGGATGAAAGGTTGGACCATGGGCAATCATTTCCTGGAGATGGTAATGGTAATTTTTCTATTGGCAGGCAGAATTGGAACATGAAATTTGAGGATGCTACCTCTGCTGCTCAAGTAGCGACTGAGTATGCAGAACAGGCAAGCCTAGCAGCCAGAACTGTTGTAGAATTTTCAAGGCAATATTGTGTTGATGATGGTGGTTCATGCCACTTAGTTTTCAAGGATGAAAGATTGGAACATGGGCAATCATTTCCTTGAGATGGTAATGGTAAATCTTCTTGTTGGTAGGCAGTATTGGAACATGAAATTTAAGGATGCTACCTATGCTGCTCAAGCAGCGGTAGAGTTTGGAGAACATGCAAGCCTAGCTGCCAGAGCTGCTGGAGAACTTTCAAGGCAATATTATTTTGATGATGGTGGTTCATGCCACTTAGGTTTAAAGGATGAAAGGTTGGAACATGGGCAAGCATTTCCTGGATATGGTATTGGTAATTTTTCTGTTGGTAGGTAGTATTGGAACATGAAATTTAAGGATGCTACCTCTGCTGCATAAGCAGCGGCTGAGTTTGGAGAACATGCAAGCCTAGCTGCCACAGCTGTTGGAGAACTTTCAAGGCAATATTGTGTTGATGATGGTGGTTTATGCCACTTAGTTTTCAAGGTTGAAAGGTTGGAACATGGGCAATCATTTCCTTGAGATGGTAATGGTAATTTTTCTGTTGGTAGGTAGTATTGGAACATGAAATTTAAGGATGCTACCTCTGCTGCATAAGCAGCGGCTGAGTTTGGAGAACATGCAAGCCTAGCTGCCAGAGCTGTTGGAGAACTTTCAAGGCAATATTATGTTGATTAGGGTGGTTCATGCCACTTAGGTTTCAAGGATGAAAGGTTGGAACATGGTCAAGCATTTCCTGGAGATTGTTATGGTAATTTTTCTGTTGGTAAGAAGAATTGGAACATGAAATTTAAGGATGCTACCTCTGTTGCTCAAGCAGCGGATGAGTTTGGAGATCATGCAAGCCTAGCTGCCAGAGCTGTTGGAGAACTTTCAAGGAAATATTGTGTTGATGATGGTGGTTCATGCCACTTAGGTTTCAAGGACGAAAGGTTGGAACATGGGCAATCATTTCCTAGAGATTGTAATGGTAATTTTTCTGTTGGCAGGCAGTATTGGAACATGAAATTTAAGGATGCTACCTCTGCTGCACAAGCAGCGGTTGAGTTTGGAGAACATGCAAGCCTAGCTGCCAGAGCTGTTGGAGAACTTTCAAGGCAATATTGTGTTGATGATGGTGGTTTATGCCACTTAGTTTTCAAGGTTGAAAGGTTGGAACATGGGCAATCATTTCCTTGAGATGGTAATGGTAATTTTTCTGTTGGTAGGTAGTATTGGAACATCAAATTTAAGGATGCTACCTCTCCTGCATAAGCAGCGGCTGAGTTTGGAGAATATGCAAGCCTAGCTGCCAGAGCTGTTGGAGAACTTTCAAGGCAATATTATGTTGATTAGGGTGGTTCATGCCACTTAGGTTTCAAGGATGAAAGGTTGGAACATGGTCAAATATTTCCTGGAGATTGTTATGGTAATTTTTCTGTTGGCAAGAAGAATTGGAACATGAAATTTAAGTATGCTACCTCTGCTGCTCAAGCAGCGACTGAGTTTGCAAAACATGCAAGCCTAGCTGCCAGAGATGTTGTAGAACTTTCAAGGCAATATTGTGTTGATGATGGTGGTTCATGCCACTTAGGTTTCAAGGATGAAAGGTTGGAACATGGGCAATCATTTCCTTGAGATGGTAATGGTAATTTTTCTATTGGCAGGCAGAATTGGAACATGAAATTTGAGGATGCTACCTCTGCTGCTCAAGTAGCGACTGAGTTTGCAGAACAGGCAAGCCTAGCGGCCAGAACTGTTGTAGAATTTTCAAGGCAATATTGTGTTGATGATGGTGGTTCATGCCACTTAGTTTTCAAGGATGAAAGATTGGAACATGGGCAATCATTTCCTTGAGATGGTAATGGTAAATCTTCTTGTTGGTAGGCAGTATTGGAACATGAAATTTAAGGATGCTACCTATGCTGCTCAAGCAGCGGTTGAGTTTGGAGAACATGCAAGCCTAGCTGCCAGAGCTTCTGGAGAACTTTCAAGGCAATATTGTTTTGATGATGGTGGTTCATGCCACTTAGGTTTAAAGGATGAAAGGTTGGAACATGGGCAAGCATTTCCTGGATATGGTATTGGTAATTTTTCTGTTGGCAAGAAGAATTGGAATATGAAATTTAAGGATGCTACCTCTGCTGCTCAAACAACGGCTAAGTTTGCAGACCATGCAAGCCTAGCTGCCAGAGATGTTGTAGAACTTTCAAGGCAATATTGTGTTGATGATGGTGGTTCATGCCACTTAGGTTTCAAGGATGAAAGGTTGGAACATGGGCAATCATTTCCTTGAGATGGTAATGGTAATTTTTCTATTGGCAGGCAGAATTGGAACATGAAATTTGAGGATGCTACCTCTGCTGCTCAAGTAGCGACTGAGTTTGCAGAACAGGCAAGCCTAGCGGCCAGAACTGTTGTAGAATTTTCAAGGCAATATTGTGTTGATGATGGTGGTTCATGCCACTTAGTTTTCAAGGATGAAAGATTGGAACATGGGCAATCATTTCCTTGAGATGGTAATGGTAAATCTTCTTGTTGGTAGGCAGTATTGGAACATGAAATTTAAGGATGCTACCTATGCTGCTCAAGCAGCGGTTGAGTTTGGAGAACATGCAAGCCTAGCTGCCAGAGCTGTTGGAGAACTTTCAAGGCAATATTGTTTTGATGATGGTGGTTCATGCCACTTAGGTTTAAAGGATGAAAGGTTGGAACATGGGCAAGCATTTCCTGGGTATGGTATTGGTAATTTTTCTGTTGGCAAGAAGAATTGGAACATGAAATTTAAGGATGCTACCTCTGCTGCTCAAACAACGGCTGAGTTTGCAGAACATGCAAGCCTAGCTGCCAGAGCTGTTGTAGAACTTTCAAGGCAATATTGTGTTGATGATGGTGGTTCATGCCACTTAGGTTTCAAGGATGAAAGGTTGGAACATGGGCAATCATTTCCTTGAGATGGTAATGGTAATTTTTCTATTGGCAGGCAGAATTGGAACATGAAATTTGAGGATGCTACCTCTGCTGCTCAAGTAGCGACTGAGTTTGCAGAACAGGCAAGCCTAGCGGCCAGAACTGTTGTAGAATTTTCAAGGCAATATTGTGTTGATGATGGTGGTTCATGCCACTTAGTTTTCAAGGATGAAAGATTGGAACATGGGCAATCATTTCCTTGAGATGGTAATGGTAAATCTTCTTGTTGGTAGGCAGTATTGGAACATGAAATTTAAGGATGCTACCTATGCTGCTCAAGCAGCGGTAGAGTTTGGAGAACATGCAAGCCTAGCTGCCAGAGCTGCTGGAGAACTTTCAAGGCAATATTATTTTGATGATGGTGGTTCATGCCACTTAGGTTTAAAGGATGAAAGGTTGGAACATGGGCAAGCATTTCCTGGATATGGTATTGGTAATTTTTCTGTTGGCAAGAAGAATTGGAACATGAAATTTAAGGATGCTACCTCTGCTGCTCAAACAACGGCTAAGTTTGCAGAACATGCAAGCCTAGCTGCCAGAGCTGTTGTAGAACTTTCAAGGCAATATTGTGTTGATGATGGTGGTTCATGCCACTTAGGTTTCAAGGATGAAAGGTTGGAACATGGGCAATCATTTCCTTGAGATAGTAATGGTAAATCTTCTTGTTGGTAGGCAGTATTGGAACATGAAATTTAAGGATGCTACCTATGCTGCTCAAGCAGCGGTTGAGTTTGCAGAACATGCAAGCCTAGCTGCCAGAGCTGTTGGAGAACTTTCAAGGCAATATTGTGTTGATGATGGTGGTTCATGCCACTTAGGTTTCAAGGATGAAAGGTTGGACCATGGGCAATCATTTCCTGGAGATGGTAATGGTAATTTTTCTATTGGCAGGCAGAATTGGAACATGAAGTTTGAGGATGCTACCTCTGCTGCTCAAGTAGCGACTGAGTTTGCAGAACAGGCAACCCTAGCGGCCAGAACTGTTGTAGAATTTTCAAGGCAATATTGTGTTGATGATGGTGGTTCATGCTACTTAGTTTTCAAGGATGAAAGATTGGAACATGGGCAATCATTTCCTTGAGATGGTAATGGTAAATCTTCTTGTTGGTAGGCAGTATTGGAACATGAAATTTTAGGATGCTACCTATGCTGCTCAAGCAGCGGTTGAGTTTGGAGAACATGCAAGCCTAGCTGCCAGAGCTGCTGGAGAACTTTCAAGGCAATATTGTTTTGATGATGGTGGTTCATGCCACTTAGGTTTAAAGGATGAAAGGTTGGAACATGGGCAAGCATTTCCTGGATATGGTATTGGTAATTTTTCTGTTGGTAAGAAGAATTGGAACATGAAATTTAAGGATGCTACCTCTGCTGCTCAAACAACGGCTGAGTTTGCAGAACATGCAAGCCTAGCTGCCAGAGCTGTTGTAGAACTTTCAAGGCAATATTGTGTTGATGGTGGTGGTTCATGCCACTTAGGTTTCAAGGATGAAAGGTTGGAACATGGGCAATCATTTCCTTGATATGGTAATGGTAATTTTTCTGTTGGTAGGCAGTATTGGAACATGAAATTTAAGGATGCTACCTCTGTTACTCAAGCAGCGGATGAGTTTGGAGATCATGCAAGCCTAGCTGCCAGAGCTGTTGGAGAACTTTCAAGGAAATATTGTGTTGATGATGGTGGTTCATGCCACTTAGGTTTCAAGGACGAAAGTTTGGAACATGGGCAATCATTTCCTAGAGATTGTAATGGTAATTTTTCTGTTGGCAGGCAGTATTGGAACATGAAATTTAAGGATGCTACCTCTGCTGCACAAGCAGCGGTTGAGTTTGGAGAACATGCAAGCCTAGCTGCCAGAGATGTTGGAGAACTTTCAAGGCAATATTGTGTTGATGATGGTGGTTTATGCCGCTTAGTTTTCAAGGTTGAAAGGTTGGAGCATGGGCAATCATTTCCTTGAGATGGTAATGGTAATTTTTCTGTTGGTAGGTAGTATTGGAACATGAAATTTAAGGATGCTACCTCTGCTGCATAAGCAGCGGCTGAGTTTGGAGAACATGCAAGCCTAGCTGCCAGAGCTGTTGGAGAACTTTCAAGGCAATATTATGTTGATTAGGGTGGTTCATGCCACTTAGGTTTCAAGGATGAAAGGTTGGAACATGGTCAAGCATTTCCTGGAGATTGTTATGGTAATTTTTCTGTTGGCAAGAAGAATTGGAACATGAAATTTAAGGATGCTACCTCTGCTGCTCAAGCAGCGGCTGAGTTTGCAGAACATGCAAGCCTAGCTGCCTGAGCTGTTGTAGAACTTTCAAGGAAATATTGTGTTGATGATGGTGGTTCATGCCACTTAGGTTTCAAGGATGAAAGGTTGGAACATGGGCAATCATTTCCTTGAGATGGTAATGGTAATTTTTCTATTGGCAGGCAGAATTGGAACATGAAATTTGAGGATGCTACCTCTGCTGCTCAAGTAGCGACTGAGTTTGCAGAACAGGCAAGCCTAGCGGCCAGAACTGTTGTAGAATTTTCAAGGCAATATTGTGTTGATGATGGTGGTTCATGCTACTTAGTTTTCAAGGATGAAAGATTGGAACATGGGCAATCATTTCCTTGAGATGGTAATGGTAAATCTTCTTGTTGGTAGGCAGTATTGGAACATGAAATTTTAGGATGCTACCTATGCTGCTCAAGCAGCGGTTGAGTTTGGAGAACATGCAAGCCTAGCTGCCAGAGCTGCTGGAGAACTTTCAAGGCAATATTGTTTTGATGATGGTGGTTCATGCCACTTAGGTTTAAAGGATGAAAGGTTGGAACATGGGCAAGCATTTCCTGGATATGGTATTGGTAATTTTTCTGTTGGTAAGAAGAATTGGAACATGAAATTTAAGGATGCTACCTCTGCTGCTCAAACAACGGCTGAGTTTGCAGAACATGCAAGCCTAGCTGCCAGAGCTGTTGTAGAACTTTCAAGGCAATATTGTGTTTATGGTGGTGGTTCATGCCACTTAGGTTTCAAGGATGAAAGGTTGGAACATGGGCAATCATTTCCTTGAGATAGTAATGGTAAATCTACTTGTTGGTAGGCAGTATTGGAACATGAAATTTAAGGATGCTACCTATGCTGCTCAAGCAGCGGCTGAGTTTGGAGAACATGCAAGCCTAGCTGCCAGAGCTGTTGGAGAACTTTCAAGGCAATATTGTGTTGATGATGGTGGTTCATGCCACTTAGGTTTCAAGGATGAAAGGTTGGACCATGGGCAATCATTTCCTGGAGATGGTAATGGTAATTTTTCTATTGGCAGGCAGAATTGGAACATGAAATTTGAGGATGCTACCTCTGCTGCTCAAGTAGCGACTGAGTTTGCAGAACAGGCAAGCCTAGCGGCCAGAACTGTTGTAGAATTTTCAAGGTAATATTGTGTTGATGATGGTGGTTCATGCAACTTAGTTTTCAAGGATGAAAGATTGGAACATGGGCAATCATTTCCTTGAGATGGTAATGGTAATTTTTCAGTTGGCAGGCAGTATTGGAACATGAAATTTAACGATGCTACGTCTGCTGCTCTAGCAGCGAATGAGTTTTTAGAACATGCAAGCCTAGCTACCAGAGATGTTGGAGAACTTTCAAGGCAATATTGTGTTGATGATGGTGGTTTATGCCACTTAGTTTTCAAGGTTGAAAGGTTGGAACATGGGCAATCATTTCCTTGAGATGGTAATGGTAATTTTTCAGTTGGCAGGCAGTATTGGAACATGAAATTTAACGATGCTACGTCTGCTGCTCTAGCAGCGAATGAGTTTTTAGAACATGCAAGCCTAGCTGCCAGAGATGTTGGAGAACTTTCAAGGCAATATTGTGTTGATGATGGTGGTTCATGCCACTTAGGTTTCAAGGATGAAAGGTTGGAACATGGGCAATCATTTCCTTGATATGGTAATGGTAATTTTTCTGTTGGTAGGCAGTATTGGAACATGAAATTTAAGGATGCTACCTCTGTTGCTCAAGCAGCGGATGAGTTTGGAGATCATGCAAGCCTAGCTGCCAGAGCTGTTGGAGAACTTTCAAGGAAATATTGTGTTGATGATGGTGGTTCATGCCACTTAGGTTTCAAGGACGAAAGGTTGGAACATGGGCAATCATTTCCTAGAGATTGTAATGGTAATTTTTCTGTTGGCAGGCAGTATTGGAACATGAAATTTAAGGATGCTACCTCTGCTGCACAAGCAGCGATTGAGTTTGGAGAACATGCAAGCCTAGCTGCCAGAGCTGTTTGGAGAACTTTCAAGGCAATATTGTGTTGATGATGGTGGTTTATGCCACTTAGTTTTCAAGGTTGAAAGGTTGGAACATGGGCAATCATTTCCTTGAGATGGTAATGGTAATTTTTCTGTTGGTAGGTAGTATTGGAACATGAAATTTAAGGATGCTACCTCTGCTGCATAAGCAGCGGCTGAGTTTGGAGAACATGCAAGCCTAGCTGCCAGAGCTGTTGGAGAACTTTCAAGGCAATATTATATTGATTAGGGTGGTTCATGCCACTTAGGTTTCAAGGATGAAAGGTTGGAACATGGTCAAGCATTTCCTGGAGATTGTTATGGTAATTTTTCTGTTGGCAAGAAGAATTGGAACATGAAATTTAAGGATGCTACCTCTGCTGCTCAAGCAGCGGCTGAGTTTGCAGAACATGCAAGCCTAGCTGCCAGAGCTGTTGTAGAACTTTCAAGGCAATATTGTGTTGATGATGGTGGTTCATGCCACTTAGGTTTCAAGGATGAAAGGTTGGAACATGGGCAATCATTTCCTTGAGATGGTAATGGTAATTTTTCTATTGGCAGGCAGAATAGGAACATGAAATTTGAGGATGCTACCTCTGCTGCTCAAGTAGCGACTGAGTTTGCAGAACAGGCAAGCCTAGCGGCCAGAACTGTTGTAGAATTTTCAAGGCAATATTGTGTTGATGATGGTGGTTCATGCCACTTAGTTTTCAAGGATGAAAGATTGGAACATGGGCAATCATTTCCTTGAGATGGTAATGGTAAATCTTCTTGTTGGTAGGCAGTATTGGAACATGAAATTTTAGGATGCTACCTATGCTGCTCAAGCAGCGGTTGAGTTTGGAGAAAATGCAAGCCTAGCTGCAAGAGCTGCTGGAGAACTTTCAAGGCAATATTGTTTTGATGATGGTGGTTCATGCCACTTAGGTTTAAAGGATGAAAGGTTGGAACATGGGCAAGCATTTCTTGGATATGGTATTGGTAATTTTTCTGTTGGTAAGAAGAATTGGAACATGAAATTTAAGGATGCTACCTCTGCTGCTCAAACAACGGCTGAGTTTGCAGAACATGCAAGCCTAGCTGCCAGAGCTGTTGTAGAACTTTCAAGGCAATATTGTGTTGATGGTGGTGGTTCATGCCACTTAGGTTTCAAGGATGAAAGGTTGGAACATGGGCAATCATTTCCTTGAGATAGTAATGGTAAATCTTCTTGTTGTTAGGCAGTATTGGAACATGAAATTTAAGGATGCTACCTATGCTGCTCAAGCAGCGGCTGAGTTTGGAGAACATGCAAGCCTAGCTGCCAGAGCTGTTGGAGAACTTTCAAGGCAATATTGTGTTGATGATGGTGGTTCATGCCACTTAGGTTTCAATGATGAAAGGTTGGACCATGGGCAATCATTTCCTGGAGATGGTAATGGTAATTTTTCTATTGGCAGGCAGAATTGGAACATGAAATTTGAGGATGCTACCTCTGCTGCTCAAGTAGCGACTGAGTTTGCAGAACAGGCAAGCCTAGCGGCCAGAACTGTTGTATAATTTTCAAGGTAATATTGTGTTGATGATGGTGGTTCATGCAACTTAGTTTTCAAGGATGAAAGATTGGAACATGGGCAATCATTTCCTTGAGATGGTAATGGTAATTTTTCAGTTGGCAGGCAGTATTGGAACATGAAATTTAACAATGCTACGTCTGCTGCTCAAGCAGCGAATGAGTTTTTAGAACATGCAAGCCTAGCTACCAGAGATGTTGGAGAACTTTCAAGGGAATATTGTGTTGATGATGGTGGTTTATGCCACTTAGTTTTCAAGGTTGAAAGGTTGGAACATGGGCAATCATTTCCTTGAGATGGTAATGGTAATTTTTCAGTTGGCAGGCAGTATTGGAACATGAAATTTAACGATGCTACGTCTGCTGCTCTAGCAGCGAATGAGTTTTTAGAACATGCAAGCCTAGCTGCCAGAGATGTTGGAGAACTTTCAAGGCAATATTGTGTTGATGATGGTGGTTCATGCCACTTAGGTTTCAAGGATGAAAGGTTGGAACATGGGCAATCATTTCCTTGATATGGTAATGGTAATTTTTCTGTTGGTAGGCAGTATTGGAACATGAAATTTAAGGATGCTACCTCTGTTGCTCAAGCAGCGGATGAGTTTGGAGATCATGCAAGCCTAGCTGCCAGAGCTGTTGGAGAACTTTCAAGGAAATATTGTGTTGATGATGGTGGTTCATGCCACTTAGGTTTCAAGGAAGAAAGGTTGGAACATGGGCAATCATTTCCTAGAGATTGTAATGGTAATTTTTCTGTTGGCAGGCAGTATTGGAACATGAAATTTAAGGATGCTACCTCTGCTGCACAAGCAGCGATTGAGTTTGGAGAACATGCAAGCCTAGCTGCCAGAGCTGTTGGAGAACTTTCAAGGCAATATTATGTTGATTAGGGTGGTTCATGCCACTTAGGTTTCAAGGATGAAAGGTTGGAACATGGTCAAGCATTTCCTGGAGATTGTAATGGTAATTTTTCTGTTGGCAGGCAGTATTGGAACATGAAATTTAAGGATGCTACCTCTGCTGCACAAGCAGCGATTGAGTTTGGAGAACATGCAAGCCTAGCTGCCAGAGCTGTTGGAGAACTTTCAAGGCAATATTATGTTGATTAGGGTGGTTCATGCCACTTAGGTTTCAAGGATGAAAGGTTGGAACATGGTCAAGCATTTCCTGGAGATTGTAATGGTAATTTTTCTGTTGGCAGGCAGTATTGGAACATGAAATTTAAGGATGCTACCTCTGCTGCACAAGCAGCGGCTGAGTTTGGAGAACATGCAAGCCTAGCTGCCAGAGCTGTTGGAGAACTTTCAAGGCAATATTGTGTTGATGATGGTGGTTTATGCCACTTAGTTTTCAAGGTTGAAAGGTTGGAACATGGGCAATCATTTCCTTCAGATGGTAATGGTAATTTTTCTGTTGGTAGGTAGTATTGGAACATGAAATTTAAGGATGCTACCTCTGCTGCATAAGCAGCGGCTGAGTTTGGAGAACATGCAAGCCTAGCTGCCAGAGCTGTTGGAGAACTTTCAAGGCAATATTATGTTGATTAGGGTTGTTCATGCCACTTAGGTTTCAAGGATGAAAGGTTGGAACATGGTCAAGCATTTCCTGGAGATTGTTATGGTAATTTTTCTGTTGGCAAGAAGAATTGGAACATGAAATTTAAGGATGCTACCTCTGCTGCTCAAGCAGCGGCTGAGTTTGCAGAACATGCAAGCCTAGCTGCCAGAGCTGTTGTAGAACTTTCAAGGCAATATTGTGTTGATGATGGTGGTTCATGCCACTTAGGTTTCAAGGATGAAAGGTTGGAACATGGGCAATAATTTCCTTGAGATGGTAATGGTAATTTTTCTATTGGCAGGCAGAATTGGAACATGAAATTTGAGGATGCTACCTCTGCTGCTCAAGTAGCGACTGAGTTTGCAGAACAGGCAAGCCTAGCGGCCAGAACTGTTGTAGAATTTTCAAGGCAATATTGTGTTGATGATGGTGGTTCATGCCACTTAGTTTTCAAGGATGAAAGATTGGAACATGGGCAATCATTTCCTTGAGATGGTAATGGTAAATCTTCTTGTTGGTAGGCAGTATTGGAACATGAAATTTAAGGATGCTACCTATGCTGCTCAAGCAGCGGTTGAGTTTGGAGAACATGCAAGCCTAGCTGCCAGAGCTGCTGGAGAACTTTCAAGGCAATATTATTTTGATGATGGTGGTTCATGCCACTTAGGTTTAAAGGATGAAAGGTTGGAACATGGGCAAGCATTTCCTGGATATGGTATTGGTAATTTTTCTGTTGGTAAGAAGAATTGGAACATGAAATTTAAGGATGCTACCTCTGCTGCTCAAACAATGGCTGAGTTTGCAGAATATGCAAGCCTAGCTGCCAGAGCTGTTATAGAACTTTCAAGGCAATATTGTGTTGATGGTGGTGGTTCATGCCACTTAGGTTTCAAGGATGAAAGGTTGGAACATGGGCAATCATTTCCTTGAGATAGTAATGGTAAATCTTCTTGTTGGTAGGCAGTATTGGAACATGAAATTTAAGGATGCTACCTATGCTGCTCAAGCAGCGGCTGAGTTTGGAGAACATGCAAGCCTAGCTGCCAGAGCTGTTGGAGAACTTTCAAGGCAATATTGTGTTGATGATGGTGGTTCATGCCACTTAGGTTTCCAAGGATGAAAGGTTGGACCATGGGCAATCATTTCCTGGAGATGGTAATGGTAATTTTTCTATTGGCAGGCAGAATTGGAACATGAAATTTGAGGATGCTACCTCTGCTGCTCAAGTAGCGACTGAGTTTGCAGAACAGGCAAGCCTAGCGGCCAGAACTGTTGTAGAATTTTCAAGGCAATATTGTGTTGATGATGGTGGTTCATGCCACTTAGTTTTCAAGGATGAAAGATTGGAACATGGGCAATCATTTCCTTGAGATGGTAATGGTAAATCTTCTTGTTGGTAGGCAGTATTGGAACATGAAATTTAACGATGCTACGTCTGCTGCTCTAGCAGCGAATGAGTTTTTAGAACATGCAAGCCTAGCTGCCAGAGATGTTGGAGAACTTTCAAGGCAATATTGTGTTGATGATGGTGGTTTATGCCACTTAGTTTTAAAGGTTGAAAGGTTGGAACATGGGCAATCATTTCCTTGAGATGGTAATGGTAATTTTTCAATTGGCAGGCAGTATTGGAACATGAAATTTAACGATGCTACGTCTTCTGCTCTAGCAGCGAATGAGTTTTTAGAACATGCAAGCCTAGCTGCCAGAGATGTTGGAGAACTTTCAAGGCAATATTGTGTTGATGATGGTGGTTCATGCCACTTAGGTTTCAAGGATGAAAGGTTGGAACATGGGCAATCATTTCCTTGATATGGTAATGGTAATTTTTCTGTTGGTAGGCAGTATTGGAACATGAAATTTAAGGATGCTACCTCTGTTGCTCAAGCAGCGGATGAGTTTGGAGATCATGCAAGCCTAGCTGCCAGAGCTGTTGGAGAACTTTCAAGGAAATATTGTGTTGATGATGGTGGTTCATGCCACTTAGGTTTCAAGGACGAAAGGTTGGAACATGGGCAATCATTTCCTAGAGATTGTAATGGTAATTTTTCTGTTGGCAGGCAGTATTGGAACATGAAATTTAAGGATGCTACCTCTGCTGCACAAGCAGCGGTTGAGTTTGGAGAACATGCAAGCCTAGCTGCCAGAGCTGTTGGAGAACATTCAAGGCAATATTGTGTTGATGATGGTGGTTTATGCCACTTAGTTTTCAAGGTTGAAAGGTTGGAACATGGGCAATCATTTCCTTGAGATGGTAATGGTAATTTTTCTGCTGGTAGGTAGTATTGGAACATGAAATTTAAGGATGCTACCTCTGCTGCATAAGCAGCGGCTGAGTTTGGAGAACATGCAAGCCTAGCTGCCAGAGCTGTTGGAGAACTTTCAAGGCAATATTATGTTGATTAGGGTGGTTCATGCCACTTAGGTTTCAAGGATGAAAGGTTGGAACATGGTCAAGCATTTCCTGGAGATTGTTATGGTAATTTTTCTGTTGGCAAGAAGAATTGGAACATGAAATTTAAGGATGCTACCTCTGCTGCTCAAGCAGAGGCTGAGTTTGCAAAACATGCAAGCCTAGCTGCCAGAGATGTTGTACAACTTTCAAGGCAATATTGTGTTGATGATGGTGGTTCATGCCACTTAGGTTTAAAGGATGGAAGGTTGGAACATGGGCAAGCATTTCCTGGATATGGTAATGGTAATTTTTCTATTGGTAGGCAGAATTGGAACATGAAATTTGAGGATGCTACCTCTGCTGCTCAAGTAGCGACTGAGTTTGCAGAACAGGCAAGCCTAGCGGCCAGAACTGTTGTAGAATTTTCAAGGCAATATTGTGTTGATGATGGTGGTTCATGCCACTTAGTTTTCAAGGATGAAAGATTGGAACATGGGCAATCATTTCCTTGAGATGGTGATGGTAAATCTTCTTGTTGGTAGGCAGTATTGGAACATGAAATTTAAGGATGCTACCTATGCTGCTCAAGCAGCGGTTGAGTTTGGAGAACATGCAAGCCTAGCTGCCAGAGCTGCTGGAGAACTTTCAAGGCAATATTGTTTTGATGATGGTGGTTCATTCCACTTAGGTTTAAAGGATGAAAGGTTGGAACATGGGCAAGCATTTCCTGGATATGGTATTGGTAATTTTTCTGTTGGCAAGAAGAATTGGAACATGAAATTTAAGGATGCTACCTCTGCTGCTCAAACAACGGCTGAGTTTGCAGAACATGCAAGCCTAGCTGCCAGAGCTGTTGTAGAACTTTCAAGGCAATATTGTGTTGATGATGGTGGTTCATGCCACTTAGGTTTCAAGGATGAAAGGTTGGAACATGGGCAATCATTTCCTTGAGATAGTAATGGTAAATCTTCTTGTTGGTAGGCAGTATTGGAACATGAAATTTAAGGATGCTACCTATGCTGCTCAAGCAGCGGCTGAGTTTGGAGAACATGCAAGCCTAGCTGCCAGAGCTGTTGGAGAACTTTCAAGGCAATATTGTGTTGATGATGGTGGTTCATGCCACTTAGGTTTCAAGGATGAAAGGTTGGACCATGGGCAATCATTTCCTGGAGATGGTAATGGTAATTTTTCTATTGGCAGGCAGAATTGGAACATGAAATTTGAGGATGCTACCTCTACTGCTCAAGTAGCGACTGAGTTTGGAGAACATGCAAGCCTAGCTGCCAGAGCTGTTGGAGAACTTTCAAGGCAATATTATGTTGATTAGGGTGGTTCATGCCACTTAGGTTTCAAGGATGAAAGGTTGGAACATGGTCAAGCATTTCCTGGAGATTGTTATGGTAATTTTTCTGTTGGCAAGAAGAATTGGAACATGAAATTTAAGGATGCTACCTCTGCTGCTCAAGCAGCGGCTGAGTTTGCAAAACATGCAAGCCTAGCTGCCAGAGATGTTGTACAACTTTCAAGGCAATATTGTGTTGATGATGGTGGTTCATGCCACTTAGGTTTAAAGGATGGAAGGTTGGAACATGGGCAAGCATTTCCTGGATATGGTAATGGTAATTTTTCTATTGGTAGGCAGAATTGGAACATGAAATTTGAGGATGCTACCTCTGCTGCTCAAGTAGCGACTGAGTTTGCAGAACAGGCAAGCCTAGCGGCCAGAACTGTTGTAGAATTTTCAAGGCAATATTGTGTTGATGATGGTGGTTCATGCCACTTAGTTTTCAAGGATGAAAGATTGGAACATGGGCAATCATTTCCTTGAGATGGTGATGGTAAATCTTCTTGTTGGTAGGCAGTATTGGAACATGAAATTTAAGGATGCTACCTATGCTGCTCAAGCAGCGGTTGAGTTTGGAGAACATGCAAGCCTAGCTGCCAGAGCTGCTGGAGAACTTTCAAGGCAATATTGTTTTGATGATGGTGGTTTATGCCACTTAGTTTTCAAGGTTGAAAGGTTGGAACATGGGCAAGCATTTCCTGGATATGGTATTGGTAATTTTTCAGTTGGCAAGAAGAATTGGAACATGAAATTTAACGATGCTACCTCTGCTGCTCTAGCAGCGAATGAGTTTTTATAACATGCAAGCCTAGCTGCCAGAGATGTTGGAGAACTTTCAAGGCAATATTGTGTTGATGATGGTGGTTCATGCCACTTAGGTTTCAAGGATGAAAGGTTGGAACATGGGCAATCATTTCCTTGATATGGTAATGGTAATTTTTCTGTTGGTAGGCAGTATTGGAACATGAAATTTAAGGATGCTACCTCTGTTGCTCAAGCAGCGGATGAGTTTGGAGATCATGCAAGCCTAGCTGCCAGAGCTGTTGGAGAACTTTCAAGGAAATATTGTGTTGATGATGGTGGTTCATGCCACTTAGGTTTCAAGGACGAAAGGTTGGAACATGGGCAATCATTTCCTAGAGATTGTAATGGTAATTTTTCTGTTGGCAGGCAGTATTGGAACATGAAATTTAAGGATGCTACCTCTGCTGCACAAGCAGCGGTTGAGTTTGGAGAACATGCAAGCCTAGCTGCCAGAGCTGTTGGAGAACTTTCAAGGCAATATTGTGTTGATGATGGTGGTTTATGCCACTTAGTTTTCAAGGTTGAAAGGTTGGAACATGGGCAATCATTTCCTTGAGATGGTAATGGTAATTTTTCTATTGGTAGGCAGTATTGGAACATGAAATTTAAGGATGCTACCTCTGCTGCTCAAGCAGCGGCTGAGTTTGGAGAACATGCAAGCCTAGCTACCAGAGCTGTTGGAGAACTTTCAACGCAATATTGTGTTGATGATGGTGGTTCATGCCACTTAGGTTTCAAGGATGAAAGGTTGGAACATGGTCAAGCATTTCCTGGAGATGGTAATGGTAATTTTTCTGTTGGTAGGCAGTATTGGAACATGAAATTTAAGGATGCTACCTATGCTGCTCAAGCAGCGGTTGAGTTTGGAGAACATGCAAGCCTAGCTGCCAGTGCTGTTGGAGAACTTTCAAGGCAATATTGTTTTGATGATGGTGGTTCATGCCACTTAGGTTTAAAGGATGGAAGGTTGGAACATGGGCAAGCATTTCCTGGATATGGTATTGTTAATTTTTCTGGTGGTAGGCAGTATTGGAACATGAAATTTAAGGATGCTACCTCTGTTGCTCAAGCAGCGGATGAGTTTGGAGATCATGCAAGCCTAGCTGCCAGAGCTATTGGAGAACTTTCAAGGAAATATTGTGTTAATGATGGTGGTTCATGCCGCTTAGGTTTCAAGGACGAAAGGTTGGAACACGGGCAATCATTTCCTAGAGATTGTAATGGTAATTTTTCTGTTGGCAGGCAGTATTGGAACATGAAATTTAAGGATGCTACCTCTGCTGCACAAGCAGCAGTTGAGTTTGGAGAACATGCAAGCCTAGCTGCCAGAGCTGTTGGAGAACTTTCAAGGCAATATTGTGTTGATGATGGTGGTTTATGTCACTTAGTTTTCAAGGTTGAAAGGTTGGAACATGGGCAATCATTTCCTTGAGATGGTAATGGTAATTTTTCTGTTGGTAGGTAGTATTGGAACATGAAATTTAAGGATGCTACCTCTGCTGCATAAGCAGCGACTGAGTTTGGAGAACATGCAAGCCTAGCTGCCAGAGCTGTTGGAGAACTTTCAAGGCAATATTATGTTGATTAGGGTGGTTCATGCCACTTAGGTTTCAAGGATGAAAGGTTGGAACATGGTCAAGCATTTCCTGGAGATTGTTATGGTAATTTTTCTGTTGGCAAGAAGAATTGGAACATGAAATTTAAGGATGCTACCTCTGCTGCTCAAGCAGCGGCTGAGTTTGCAGAACATGCAAGCCTAGATGCCAGAGCTGTTGTAGAACATTCAAGGCAATATTGTGTTGATGGTGGTGGTCCATGCCACTTAGGTTTCAAGGATGAAAGGTTGGAACATGGACAATCATTTCCTTGAGATGGTAATGGTAAATCTTATTGTTGGTAGGGAGTATTGGAACTTGAAATTTAAGGATGCTACCTATGCTGCTCAAGCAGTGGTTGAGTTTGGAGAACATGCAAGCCTAGCTGCCAGAGCTGTTGGAGAACTTTCAAGGCAATATTGTGTTGATGATGGTGGTTCATGCCACTTAGGTTTCAAGGATGAAAGGTTGGAACATGGGCAATCATTTCCTTGATATGGTAATGGTAAATCTTCTTGTTTGTAGGGAGTATTGGAACATGAAATTTAAGGATGCTACCTATGCTGCTCAAGCAGCGGTTGAGTTTGGAGAACATGCAAGCCTAGCTGCCAGTGCTGTTGGAGAACTTTCAAGGCAATATTGTTTTGATGATGGTGGTTCATGCCACTTAGGTTTAAAGGATGGAAGGTTGGAACATGGGCAAGCATTTCCTGGATATGGTATTGTTAATTTTTCTGGTGGTAGGCAGTATTGGAACATGAAATTTAAGGATGCTACCTCTGTTGCTCAAGCAGCGGATGAGTTTGGAGATCATGCAAGCCTAGCTGCCAGAGCTATTGGAGAACTTTCAAGGAAATATTATGTTAATGATGGTGGTTCATGCCGCTTAGGTTTCAAGGACGAAAGGTTGGAACATGGGCAATCATTTCCTTGAGATGGTAATGGTAATTTTTCTGTTGGTAGGTAGTATTGGAACATGAAATTTAAGGATGCTACCTCTGCTGCATAAGCAGCGACTGAGTTTGGAGAACATGCAAGCCTAGCTGCCAGAGCTGTTGGAGAACTTTCAAGGCAATATTATGTTGATTAGGGTGGTTCATGCCACTTAGGTTTCAAGGATGAAAGGTTGGAACATGGTCAAGCATTTCCTGGAGATTGTTATGGTAATTTTTCTGTTGGCAAGAAGAATTGGAACATGAAATTTAAGGATGCTACCTCTGCTGCTCAAGCAGCGGCTGAGTTTGCAGAACATGCAAGCCTAGATGCCAGAGCTGTTGAAGAACATTCAAGGCAATATTGTGTTGATGATGGTGGTCCATGCCACTTAGGTTTCAAGGATGAAAGGTTGGAACATGAACAATCATTTCCTTGAGATGGTAATGGTAAATCTTATTGTTGGTAGGGAGTATTGGAACTTGAAATTTAAGGATGCTACCTATGCTGCTCAAGCAGCGGTTGAGTTTGGAGAACATGCAAGCCTAGCTGCCAGAGCTGTTGGAGAACTTTCAAGGCAATATTGTGTTGATGATGGTGGTTCATGCCACTTAGGTTTCAAGGATGAAAGGTTGGAACATGGGCAATCATTTCCTTGATATGGTAATGGTAAATCTTCTTGTTTGTAGGGAGTATTGGAACATGAAATTTAAGGATGCTACCTATGCTGCTCAAGCAGCGGTTGAGTTTGGAGAACATGCAAGCCTAGCTGCCAGTGCTGTTGGAGAACTTTCAAGGCAATATTGTTTTGATGATGGTGGTTCATGCCACTTAGGTTTAAAGGATGGAAGGTTGGAACATGGGCAAGCATTTCCTGGATATGGTATTGTTAATTTTTCTGGTGGTAGGCAGTATTGGAACATGAAATTTAAGGATGCTACCTCTGTTGCTCAAGCAGCGGATGAGTTTGGAGATCATGCAAGCCTAGCTGCCAGAGCTATTGGAGAACTTTCAAGGAAATATTGTGTTAATGATGGTGGTTCATGCCGCTTAGGTTTCAAGGACGAAAGGTTGGAACACGGGCAATCATTTCCTAGAGATTGTAATGGTAATTTTTCTGTTGGCAGGCAGTATTGGAACATGAAATTTAAGGATGCTACCTCTGCTGCACAAGCAGCAGTTGAGTTTGGAGAACATGCAAGCCTAGCTGCCAGAGCTGTTGGAGAACTTTCAAGGCAATATTGTGTTGATGATGGTGGTTTATGTCACTTAGTTTTCAAGGTTGAAAGGTTGGAACATGGGCAATCATTTCCTTGAGATGGTAATGGTAATTTTTCTATTGGTAGGTAGTATTGGAACATGAAATTTAAGGATGCTACCTCTGCTGCATAAGCAGCGACTGAGTTTGGAGAACATGCAAGCCTAGCTGCCAGAGCTGTTGGAGAACTTTCAAGGCAATATTATGTTGATTAGGGTGGTTCATGCCACTTAGGTTTCAAGGATGAAAGGTTGGAACTTGGTCAAGCATTTCCTGGAGATTGTTATGGTAATTTTTCTGTTGGCAAGAAGAATTGGAACATGAAATTTAAGGATGCTACCTCTGCTGCTCAAGCAGCGGCTGAGTTTGCAGAACATGCAAGCCTAGATGCCAGAGCTGTTGTAGAACATTCAAGGCAATATTGTGTTGATGATGGTGGTCCATGCCACTTAGGTTTCAAGGATGAAAGGTTGGAACATGGACAATCATTTCCTTGAGATGGTAATGGTAAATCTTATTGTTGGTAGGGAGTATTGGAACTTGAAATTTAAGGATGCTACCTATGCTGCTCAAGCAGCGGTTGAGTTTGGAGAACATGCAAGCCTAGCTGCCAGAGCTGTTGGAGAACTTTCAAGGCAATATTGTGTTGATGATGGTGGTTCATGCCACTTAGGTTTCAAGGATGAAAGGTTGGAACATGGGCAATAATTTCCTTGATATGGTAATGGTAAATCTTCTTGTTTGTAGGGAGTATTGGAACATGAAATTTAAGGATGCTACCTATGCTGCTCAAGCAGCGGTTGAGTTTGGAGAACATGCAAGCCTAGCTGCCAGAGCTGTTGGAGAACTTTCAAGGCAATATTATTTTAATGATGGTGGTTCATGCCACTTAGGTTTAAAGGATGAAAGGTTGGAACATGGGCAAGCATTTCCAGGATATGGTATTGGATCATGAAATTTAAGGATGCTACCTCTGCTGCACAAGCAGCGGTTAAGTTTGGAGAACATGCAAGACTACTTGCCAGAGCTGTTGGAGAACTTTCAAGGCAATATTGTGTTGATGATGGCGGTTCATGCCACTTAGTTTTCAAGGATGAAAGGTTGGAACATGGGCAATCATTTCCTTGAGATGGTAATGGTAATTTTTCTGTTGGTAGGTAGTATTGGAACATGAAATTTAAGGATGCTACCTCTGCTGCATAAGCAGCGGCTGAGTTTGGAGAACATGCAAGCCTAGCTGCCAGAGCTGTTGGAGAACTTTCAAGGCAATATTATGTTGATTAGGGTGGTTCATGCCACTTAGGTTTCAAGGATGAAAGGTTGGAACATGGTCAAGCATTTCATAGAGATTGTTATGTTAATTTTTCTGTTGGTAGGCAGAATTGGAAGATGAAATTTAAGGATGCTATCTCTGCTGCTAAAGTAGCGGCTGAGTTTGCAAAATATGCAAGCCTAGCTGCCAGAGCTGTTGTAGAACTTTCAAGGCAATATTGTGTTGATGATGGTGGTTCATGCCACTTAGGTTTCATGTATGAAAGGTTGGAACATGGGCAATAAATTTCCTTGAGATGGTAATGGTAAAGCTTATTGTTGGTAGGGAGTATTGGAATATGAAATTTAAGGATGCTACCTATGCTGCTCAAGCAGCGGTTGAGTTTGGAGAACATGCAAGCCTAGCTGCCAGAGCTGTTGGAGAACTTTCAAGGCAATATTGTGTTGATGATGGTGGTTCATGCCACTTAGGTTTCAAGGATGAAAGGTTGGAACATGGGCAATCATTTCCTTAAGATGGTAATGGTAAATCTTCTTGTTGGTAGGGAGTATTGGAACATGAAATTTAAGGATGCTACCTATGCTGCTCAAGCAGCGGTTGAGTTTGGAGAACATGCAAGCCTAGCTGCCAGAGCAGTTGGAGAACTTTCAAGGCAATATTGTTTTGATGATTGTGGTTCATGCCACTTAGGTTTAAAGGATGAAAGGTTGGAACATGGGCAAGCATTTCCAGGATATGGTATTGGTAATTTTTCTGTTGGCAAAAAGAATTGGAACATGAAATTTAAGGATGCTACCTCTGCTGCTCAAACAACGGCTGAGTTTGCAAAACATGCAAGCCTAGCTGCCAGAGCTGTTATAGAACTTTCAAGGCAATATTGTGTTGATGATGGCGGTTCATGCCACTTAGTTTTCAAGGATGAAAGGTTGGAACATGGGCAATCATTTCCTTGAGATGGTAATGGTAAATCTTCTTGTTGGTAGGCAGTATTGGAACATGAAATTTAAGGATGCTACCTATGCTGCTCAAGCAGCGGCTGAGTTTGCAGAACATGCAAGCCTAGATGCCAGAGCTGTTGTAGAACATTCAAGGCAATATTGTGTTGATGATGGTGGTCCATGCCACTTAGGTTTCAAGGATGAAAGGTTGGAACATGGACAATCATTTTCTTGAGATGGTAATGGTAAATCTTATTGTTGGTAGGGAGTATTGGAACTTGAAATTTAAGGATGCTACCTATGCTGCTCAAGCAGCGGTTGAGTTTGGAGAACATGCAAGCCTAGCTGCCAGAGCTGTTGGAGAACTTTCAAGGCAATATTGTGTTGATGATGGTGGTTCATGCCACTTAGGTTTCAAGGATGAAAGGTTGGAACATGGGCAATCATTACCTTGATATGGTAATGGTAAATCTTCTTGTTTGTAGGGAGTATTGGAACATGAAATTTAAGGATGCTACCTATGCTGCTCAAGCAGCGGTTGAGTTTGGAGAACATGCAAGCCTAGCTGCCAGAGCTGTTGGAGAACTTTCAAGGCAATATTATTTTAATGATGGTGGTTCATGCCACTTAGGTTTAAAGGATGAAAGGTTGGAACATGGGCAAGCATTTCCAGGATATGGTATTGGTAATTTTTCTGTTGGCAAAAAGAATTGGAACATGAAATTTAAGGATGCTACCTCTGCTGCTCAAACAACGGCTGAGTTTGCAAAACATGCAAGCCTAGCTGCCAGAGCTGTTATAGAACTTTCAAGGCAATATTGTGTTGATGATGGCGGTTCATGCCACTTAGTTTTCAAGGATGAAAGGTTGGAACATGGGCAATCATTTCCTTGAGATGGTAATGGTAAATCTTCTTGTTGGTAGGCAGTATTGGAACATGAAATTTAAGGATGCTACCTATGCTGCTCAAGCAGCGGTTGAGTTTGGAGAACATGCAAGCCTAGCTGCCAGTGCTGTTGGAGAACTTTCAAGGCAATATTGTTTTGATGATGGTTGTTCATGCCACTTAGGTTTAAAGGATGGAAGGTTGGAACATGGGCAAGCATTTCCTGGATATGGTATTGGTAATTTTTCTGTTGGCAAGAAGAATTGGAACGTGAAATTTAAGGATGCTACCTCTGCTGCTCAAATAACGGCTGAGTTTGCAGAACATGCAAGCTTAGCTGCCAGAGCTGTTGTAGAACTTTCAAGGCAATATTGGGTTGATGATGGCGGTTCATGCCACCTAGGTTTCAAGGATGAAAGGTTGGAACATGGGCAATCATTTCCTTGAGATGGTAATGGTAAATCTTCTTGTTGGTAGGCAGTGTTGGAACATGAAATTTAAGGATGCTACCTATGCTGCTCAAGCAGCGGCTGAGTTTGGAGAACATGCAAGCCTAGCTGCCAGAGCTGTTGTAGAACTTTCAAGGCAATATTGTGTTGATGATGGTGGTTCATGCCACTTAGGTTTCAAGGATGAAATGTTGGACCATGGGCAATCATTTACTGGAGATGGTAATGGTAATTTTTCTATTGGCAGGCAGAATTTGAACATGAAATTTGAGGATGCTACCTCTACTGCTCAAGTAGCGACTGAGTTTGCAGAACAGGCAAGCCTAGCGGCCAGAACTGTTGTAGAATTTTCAAGGTAATATTGTGTTGATGATGGTGGTTCATGCCACTTAGTTTTCAAGGATGAAAGATTGGAACATGGGCAATCATTTCCTTGAGATGGTAATGGTAATTTTTCAGTTGGCAGGCAGTATTGGAACATGAAATTTAACGATGCTACGTCTGCTGCTCTAGCAGCGAATGAGTTTTTAGAACATGCAAGCCTAGCTGCCAGAGATGTTGGAGAACTTTCAAGGCAATATTGTGTTGATGATGGTGGTTCATGCCACTTAGGTTTCAAGGATGAAAGGTTGGAACATGGGCAATCATTTCCTTGATATGGTAATAGTAATTTTTCTGTTGGTAGGCAGTATTGGAACATGAAATTTAAGGATGCTACCTTTGCAGCTCAAGCAGCGGCTGAGTTTGGAGAACATGCAAGCCTAGCTACCAGAGTTGTTGTAGCACTTTCAAGGCAATATTGTGTTGATGATGGTGGTTCATGCCACTTAGGTTTCAAGGATGAAAGGTTGGAACATGGGCAAGCATTTCCTAGAGATGGTAATGGTAATATTTCTATTGGCAAGCAGAATTGGAACATGAAATTTAAGGATATTACCTCTGCTGCTCAAGTAGCGACTGAGTTTGCAGAACATGCAAGCCTAGCTGCCAGAGCTGTTGTAGAACTTTCAAAGCAATATTGTGTTGATGATGGTGGTTCATGCCGCTTAGGTTTCAAGGATGAAAGGTTGGAACATGGGCAATCATTTCCTGGAAATGGTAATTTTTCTATTGGCCGGCAGAATTGGAACATTCAATTTAAGGATGCTACCTCTGCTGCTCAGGCAGCGGCTGAGTTTTCAAAACATCCAAGCCTAGCTGCCAGAGCTGTTGTAGAACTTTCAAGGCAATATTTTGTTGATGCTGGTGGTTCATGCCACTTAGGTTTCAATGATGAAAGGTTGGAACATGGGCAATCATTTCCTGGAGATGGTAATGGTAATTTATCTATTGGAAGGCATAATTGGAACATGAAATTTAAGGATGCTACCTCTACTGCTCAAGTAGCGACTGATTTTGCAGAGCAGGCAAGCCTAGCTGCCAGAGCTGTCGTAGAACTTTTATGGCAATATTGTGTTGATAATGGTGGTTCATGCCACTTACTTTCAAGGATGAAAGGTTGGAACATGGGCAATCATTTAATTGAGATGGTAATGGTAATTTTTCTGTTGGCAGGCAGTATTGGAACATGAAGTTTTAGGATGCTACCTCTGCTGCTCAAGCAGCGGTCGAGTTTGGAGAACATGCAAGCCTAGCTGCCAGAGCTGTTGTAGAACTTTCAAGGCAATATTGTGTTGATGTTGGTGGTTCATGCCGCTTAGGTTTCAAGGATGAAAGGTTGGAACATAGGCAATCATTTCCTTGAGATGGTAATGGTAATTGTTCTATTGGCAGGCAGTATTGGAACATGAAATTTAAGGATGCTACCTCTGCTGCACAAGCAGCGGTTGAGTTTGGAGAATATGCAAGCTTAGCTGCCAGAGCTATTGGAGAACTTTCAAGGCAATATTGTGTTGATGATGGTGGTTCATGCCACTTAGTTTTCAAGGATGAAAGGTTGGAACATGGGCAATCATTTCCTTGAGATGGTAATGGTAATTTTTCTGTTGGCAGGCAGTATTGGAACATGAAATTTAAGGATGCTACCTCTGCTGCTCAAGCAGCGGCTGAGTTTGGAGAACATGCAAGCCTAGCTGCCAGAGCTGTTGGAGAACTTTCAAGGCAATATTATGTTGATGATGGTGGTTCATGCCACTTAGTTTTCAAGGATGAAAGGTTGGAACATGGGCAATCATTTCCTCGAGATGGTAATGGTAATTTTTCTGTTGGCAGGCAGAATTGGATCATGAAATTTAACGATGGTACCTCTGCTGCTCAAGTGGCGATTGAGTTTGCAGAACATGCAAGCCTAGATCCCAGAGCTGTTGTAGAACTTTCAAGGCAATATTGTGTTGATGATGGTGGTTCATGCCACTTAGTTTTCAAGGATTAAAGGTTGGAACATGGGCAATCATTTCCTTGAGATGGTAATGGTAATTTTTCTATTGGCAGGCACTATTGGAACATGAAATTGAAGGATGCTACCTCAGCTGCTCATGCAGCGGCTGAGTTTGGAGAACATGCAAGCCTAGCTGCCAGAGTTGTTGTAGAACTTTAAAGGCAATATTGTGTTGATGATGGTGGTTCATGCCACTTAGGTTTCAAGGATGAAAGGTTGGAACATGGGCAAGCATTTCCTAGAGATGGTAATGGTAATATTTCTATTGGCAAGCAGAATTGGAACATGAAATTTAAGGATATTACCTCTGCTACTCAAGCAGCGACTGAGTTTGCAGAACTTGTAAGCCTAGCTGCCAGAGCTGTTTTAGAAGTTTCAAGGCAATATTGTGTTGATGATGGTGGTTCATGCCGCTTAGGTTTCAAGGATGAAAGGTTGGAACATGGGCAATCATTTCCTGGAAATGGTAATGGTAAATTTTCTTGTTGGTAGGCAGTATTGGAATATGAAATTTAAGGATGCTACCTCTGCTGCTCATGTAGCGACTGAGTTTGCAGAACATGAAAGGCTAGCTACCAGAGATGTTGTAGAACTTTAAAGGCAATATTGTGTTGATGATGGTGGTTCATGCCACTTAGGTTTCAAGGATGAAAGGTTGGAACATGGGCAAGCATTTCCTAGAGATGGTAATGGTAATATTTCTATTGGCAAGCAGAATTGGAACATGAAATTTAAGGATATTACCTCTGCTACTCAAGCAGCGACTGAGTTTGCAGAACTTGTAAGCCTAGCTGCCAGAGCTGTTTTAGAAGTTTCAAGGCAATATTGTGTTGATGATGGTGGTTCATGCCGCTTAGGTTTCAAGGATGAAAGGTTGGAACATGGGCAATCATTTCCTGGAAATGGTAATGGTAAATTTTCTTGTTGGTAGGCAGTATTGGAATATGAAATTTAAGGATGCTACCTCTGCTGCTCATGTAGCGACTGAGTTTGCAGAACATGAAAGGCTAGCTACCAGAGATGTTGTAGAACTTTCAAGGCAATATTGTGTTGATGATGGTGGTTCATGCCACTTAGGTTTCAAGGATGAAAGATTGGAACATGGGCAATCATTTCCTGGAGATGGTAAAGGTATTTTTTCTGTTGGGAGGTAGAATTGGAACATGCAATTTAAGGATGTTATCTCTGCTACTCAAGCAGCGGCTCAGTTTGCAGATCATGCAAGCCTAGTTGCCAGAGCTGTTGTAGAACTTTCAAGGCAATATTGTGTTGATGATGGTGGTTCTTGCCACTTAGGTTTTTAAGGATAAAATGTTGGAACATGGGCAATCATTTCCTTGAGATGGTAAATTTTCTATTGGCAGGCATAATTGGAACATGAAATTTAAGGATGCTACCTCTGCTGCTCAAGCAGCGGCTGAGTTTGCAAAACATCCAAGCCTAGCTGCCAGAGCTAGTGTAGAACTTTTAAGGCAATATTGTGTTGATGATGGTGGTTCATGCCACTTAGGTTTCAAGGATAAAAGGTTGGAACATGGGCAATCATTTCCTTGAGATGGTAATGATATTTTTTCTGTTGGCAGGTAGAATTGGAACATGCAATTTAAGGATGTTACCTCTACTACTCAAGCAGCGATTGAGTTTGCAGAACATGCAAGCCTAGCTGCCAGAGCTGTTGGAGTAATTTCAAGGCAATATTGTGTTGATGATGGTGGTTCATGCCACTTAGGTTTCAGGGATGAAAGGTTGGAACATGGGAAAGCATTTCCTGGAAATGGTAATGGTAATTTTTCTATTGGCAGGCAGAATTGGATCATGAAATTTAACGATGGTACCTCTGCTGCTAAAGTGGCGATTGAGTTTGCAGAACATGCAAGCCTAGCTCCCAGAGCTGTTGTAGAACTTTCAAGGCAATATTGTGTTGATGATGGTGGTTCATGCCACTTAGTTTTCAAGGATTAAAGGTTGGAACATGGGCAATCATTTCCTTGAGATGGTAATGGTAATTTTTCTATTGGCAGGCACTATTGGAACATGAAATTGAAGGATGCTACCTCAGCTGCTCAAGCAGCGGCTGAGTTTGGAGAACATGCAAGCCTAGCTGCCAGAGTTGTTGTAGAACTTTAAAGGCAATATTGTGTTGATGATGGTGGTTCATGCCACTTAGGTTTCAAGGATGAAAGGTTGGAACATGGGCAAGCATTTCCTAGAGATGGTAATGGTAATATTTCTATTGGCAAGCAGAATTGGAACATGAAATTTAAGGATATTACCTCTGCTACTCAAGCAGCGACTGAGTTTGCAGAACTTGCAAGCCTAGCTGCCAGAGCTGTTTTAGAAGTTTCAAGGCAATATTGTGTTGATGATGGTGGTTCATGCCGCTTAGGTTTCAAGGATGAAAGGTTGGAACATGGGCAATCATTTCCTGGAAATGGTAAATTTTCTATTGGCAGGCAGAATTGGAACATTAAATTTAAGGATGCTACCTCTATTGCTCAAGCAGCGGCTGAGTTTGCAAAACATCCAAGCCTAGCTGCCAGAGCTGTTGTAGAACTTTCAAGGCAATATTTTGTTGATGATGGTGGTTCATGCCACTTGGGTTTCAAGTATGAAAGGTTGGAACATGGGCAATCATTTCCTGGAGATGGTAATGGTAATTTTTCTATTGGCAGGCAGAACTGGAACATGAAATTTAAGGATGTTACCTCTGCTGCTCAAGTAGAGGCTGAGTTTGCAGAACATGCAAGCCTAGCTGCCAGAGCTGTTGGAGAACTTTCAAGGCAATAATGTGTTGATGATTGTGGTTCATGCCACTTAGTTTTCAAGGATGAAAGGTTGGAACATGGGCAATCATTTCCTTGAGATGGTAATGGTAATTTTTCTGTTGGCAGGCAATATTGGAACATGAAATTTAAGGATGCTACCTCTGCTGCTCAAGCAGCGGCTGAGTTTGGAGAACATGCAAGCCTAGCTGCCAGAGTCGTTGTAGCACTTTCAAGGCAATATTTTGTTGATGATGGTGGTTCATGCCACTTAGGTTTCAAGGATGAAAGGTTGGAACATGGGCAAGCATTTCCTAGAGATGGTAATGGTAATATTTCTGTTGGCAAGCTGAATTGGAACATGAAATTTAAGGATATTACCTCTGCTGCTCAAGTAGCGACTGAGTTTGCAGAACATGCAAGCCTAGCTGCCAGAGCTGTTGTAGAACTTTCAAGGCAATATTGTGTTGATGATGGTGGTTCATGCAGCTTAGGTTTCAAGGATGAAAGGTTGGAACATGGGCAATCGTTTCCTGAAAATGGTAAATTTTCTATTGGCCAGCAGTATTGGAACATTCAATTTAAGGATGCTACCTCTGCTGCTCAGGCAGCGGCTGAGTTTTCAAAACATCCAAGCCTAGCTGCCAGAGCTGTTGTAGAACTTTCAAGGCAATATTTTATTGATAATGGTGGTTCATGCCACTTAGGTTTCAATGATGAAAGGTTGGAACATGGGCAATCATTTCCTGGAGATGGTGATGGTAATTTTTCTATTGGAAGGCATAATTGGAACATGAAATTTAAGGATGCTACCTCTGCTGCTCAAGTAGCGACTGATTTTGCAGAGCAGGCAAGCCTAGCTGCCAGCGCTGTCGTAGAACTTTTAAGGCAATATTGTGTTGATGATGGTGGTTCATGCCACTTACTTTCAAGGATGAAAGGTTGGAACATGGGCAATCATTTCCTTGAGATGGTAATGGTAATTTTTCTGTTGGCAGGCAGTATCGGAACATGAAGTTTAAGGATGCTACCTCTGCTGCTCAAGCAGCGGCTGAGTTTGGAGAACATGCAAGCCTAGCTGCCATAGCTATTGTAGAACTTTCAAGGCAATATTGTGTTGATGTTGGTGGTTCATGCCGCTTAGGTTTCAAGGATGAAAGGTTGGAACATAGGCAATCATTTCCTTGAGATGGTAATGGTAATTTTTCTGTTGGCAGGCAGTATTGGAATATGAAATTTAAGGATGCTACCTCTGCTGCACAAGCAGTGGCTAAGTTTGGAGAACATGCAAGCCTAGCTGCCAGAGCTATTGGAGAACTTTCAAGGCAATATTGTGTTGATGATGGTGGTTCATGCCACTTAGGTTTCAAGAATGAAAGGTTGGAACATGGGCAAGCATTTCCTGGAGATGGTTATGGTAATTTTTCTGTTGGCAAGAATAATTGGAACATGAAATTTAAGGATGCTACCTCGGCTGCTCAAGCAGTGACTGAGTTTACAGAACATGAAAGCCTAGCTGCCAGAGCTGTTGTAGAACTTTCAAGGCAATATTGTGTTGATGATGGGGGTTCTTGCCACTTAGGTTTCAAGGATGAAAGGTTGGAACATGGACAATCATTTCCTTGAGATGGTAATGGTAAATTTTCTTGTTGGTAGGAAGTATTGGAATATGAAATTTAAGGATGCTACCTCTGCTGCTCAAGTAGCGACTGAGTTTGCAGAACATGAAAGGCTAGCTACCAGAGATGTTGTAGAACTTTCAAGGCAATATTGTGTTGATGATGGTGGTTCATGCCACTTAGTTTCAAGGATGAAAGGTTGGAACATGGGCAATCATTTCCTGGAGATGGTAATGGTATTTTTTCTGTTGGCAGGTAGAATTGGAACATGCAATTTAAGGATGTTGTCTCTGCTACTCAAGCAGCGGCTCAGTTTGCAGAACATGCAAGCCTAGTTGCCAGAGCTGTTGTAGAACTTTCAAGGCAATATTGTGTTGATGATGGTGGTTCTTGCCACTTAGGTTTCAAGGATAAAAGGTTGGAAAATGGGCAATCATTTCCTTGAGATGGTAAATTTTCTATTGGCAGGCACAATTGGAACATGAAATTTAAGGATGCTACCTCTGCTGCTCAAGCAGCGGCTGAGTTTGCAAAACATCCAAGCCTAACTGCCAGAGCTAGTGTAGAACTTTCCTGGCAATATTTTGTTGATGATGGTGGTTCATGCCACTTAGGTTTCAAGGATGAAAGGTTGGAACATGGGCAATCATTTCCTGGAGATAGTAATGGTAATTTTTCTGTTGGCAGGTAGAATTAGAACATGAAATTTAAGGATGCTACCTCTGCTACTCAAGCAGCAGCTGAGTTTGCAGAACATGCAAGCCTAGCTGCTAGAGCTATTGTAGAACTTTCAAGGCAATATTGTGTTGATGATGGTGGTTCTTGCCACATAGGTTTCAAGGATAAAAGGTTGGAACATGGGCAATCATTTCCTTGAGATGGTAATGGTATTTTTTCTGTTGGCAGGTAGAATTGGAACATGAAATTTAAGGATGCTACCTCTACTGCTCAAGCAGCGGCTGAGTTTGCAGAACATGCAAGCCTAGCTGCCAGAGCTGTTGGAGAACTTTCAAGGCAATATTGTGTTGATGATGGTGGTTCATGCCACTTAGGTTTCAAGGATGAAAGGTTGGAACATGGGCAATCATTTCCTGGAGATGGTAATGGTAATTTTTCTATTGGCAGGCAGAATTGGAAAATGAAATTTAACAATGGTACCTCTGCTGCTCAAGTAGCGATTGAGTTTGTAGAACACGCAAGCCTAGCTCCCAGAGCTATTGTAGAACTTTCAAGGCAATATTGTGTTGATGATGGTGGTTCATGCCACTTAGTTTTCAAGGATTAAAGGTTGGAACATGGGCAATCATATCCTTGAGATGGTAATGGTAATTTTTCAGTTGGCAGGCAGTATTGGAACATGAAATTTAAGGATGCTACCTCAGCTGCTCAAGCAGCGGCTGAGTTTGGAGAACATGCAAGCCTAGCTGCCAGAGTTGTTGTACAACTTTCAAGGCAATATTGTGTTGATAATGGTGGTTCATGCCACTTAGGTTTCAAGGATGAAAGGTTGGAACATGGGCAAGCATTTCCTAGAGATGGTAATGGTAATATTTCTGTTTGCAAGCAGAATTGGAACAAGAAATTTAAGGATATTACCTTTGCTACTCAAGCAGCGACTGAGCTTGCAGAACATGCAAGCCTAGCTGCCAGAGCTGTTGTAGAAGTTTCAAGACAATATTATGTTGATGATGGTGGTTCATGCCGCTTAGGTTTCAAGGATGAAAGGTTGGAACATGGGCAATCATTTCCTAGAAATGATAAATTTTCTATTGGCAGGAAGAATTGGAACATTAAATTTAAGGATGCTACCTTTGCTGCTCAAGCAGCGGCTGAGTTTGTAAAACATCTAAGCCAAGCTGCCAGAGCAGTTGTAGAACTTTCAAGGCAATATTTTGTTGATGATGGTGGTTAATGCCACTTAAGTTTCAATGATGAAAGGTTGGAACATGGGCAATCATCTCCTGGAGATGGTAATGGTAATTTTTCTATTGGTAGGCAGAATTGGAACATAAAATTTAAGGATGTTACCTCTGCTGCTCAAGTAGAGGCTGAGTTTGCAGAACATGCAAGCCTAGCTGCCAGAGCTATTGGAGAACTTTCAAGGCAATATTATGTTGATGATGGTGGTTCATGCCACTTAGTGTTCAAGGATGAAAGGTTGGAACATGGGCAATCATTTCCTTGAGATGGTAATGGTAATTTTTCTGTTGGCAGGCAGTATTGGAACATGAAATTTAAGGATGCTACCTCTGCTGCTCAAGCAGCGGCTGAGTTTGGAGAACATGCAAGCCTAGCTGCCAGAGTTGTTATAGAACTTTCAAGGCAATATTGTGTTGATGATGGTGGTTCATGCCACTTAGGTTTCAAGGATAAAAGGTTGGAACATGGGCAAGCATTTCTTGGAAATGGTAAAGTTTCTATTGGCAGGCCGAATTGGAACATTAAATTTAAGGATGCTACCTCTGCTTCTCATGCAGCGGCTGAGTTTGCAAAACATGCAAGCCTAGGTGCCAGAGTTGTTGTAGAACATTCAAGACAATATTGTGTTGATGAATGTGGTTCATGCCACTTAGGTTTTAAGGATGAAAGGTTGGAACATGGGCAAGCATTTCTTGGAGATAGTAATGTTAATTTATCTGTTGGCAAGCAGAATTGGAACATAAAATTTAAGGATGCTACCTCTGCTGCTCAAGCAGCGGCTGAGTTTGCAAGACATGCAAGCCTAGCTACAAGATCTGTTGCAGAACTTTCAAGGCAATATTGTGTTGATGATGGTGGTTCATGCCACTTAGGTTTTAAGGATGAAAGGTTGGAACATGGGCAAGCATTTCCTGGAGATGGTAATGTTAATTTATCTGTTGGCAAGTAGAATTGGAACATAAAATTTAAGGATGCTACCTCTGCTGCTCAAGCAGCGGCTGAGTTAGCAAAACATGCAAGCCTAGCTGATAGAGTTCCTGTAGAACTTCCAAGGCAATATTATGTTGATGATGGTGGTTCATGCCACTTAGGTTTCAAGGATGAAAGGTTGGAACATGGGTAATCATTTCCTTAAGATGGTAATGGTAATTTTTCTGTTGGCAAGCAGTATTGGAACATGAAATTTAAGGATGCTACCTCTGCTGCTCAAGTAGCGACTAAGTTTGCAGAACATGCCAGCCTAGCTACAAGAGCTGTTGTAGAACTTTCAAGGCAATATTGTGTTGATGATGGTGGTTCATGCCACTTAGGTTTCAAGAATGAAAGGTCGGAACATGGGCTATCATTTCTTAGAGATGGTAATGGTAATTTTTTTGTTGGCATGTAGAATTGGAACATAAAATTTAAGGATGCTACCTCTGCTACTCAAGCAGCGGCTGAGTTTGCAGAACATGCAAGCCTAGCTGCCAGAGCTGTTGTAGAACTTTCAAGGCAATTTTGTGTTGATGATGGTGGTTCATGCCACTTAGTTTTCAATGATGAAAGGTTGGAACATGGGCAATCATTTCCTTGAGATGGTAATGGTAATTTTTCTGTTGGCAAGAAGAATTGGAACATGAAATTTAAGGATGGTACCTCTGCTGTTCAAGTAGCGACTAAGTTTGCAGAACATGCAAGCCTAGCTACAAGAGTTGTTGCAGAACTTTCAATGTAATATTGTGTTGATGAATGTGGTTCATGCCACTTAGGTTTTAAGGATGAAAGGTTGGAACATGGGCAAGCATTTCCTGGAGATGGTAATGTTTATTTATCTGTTGGCAAGCAGAATTGGAACATAAAATTTAAGGATGCTACCTCTGCTGCTCAAGCAGCGGCTGAGTTTGGAGAACATGCAAGCCTACCTACAAGAGGTGTTGCAGAACATTCAAGACAATATTGTGTTGATGAATATGGTTCATGCCACTTAGGTTTTAAGGATGAAAGGTTGGAACATGGGCAAGCATTTCCTGGAGATGGTAATGTTAATTTATCTGTTGGCATGCAGAATTGGAACATAAAATTTAAGGATGCTACCTCTGCTGCTCAAGCAGCGGCTGAGTTTGCAGAATATGCAAGCCTAACTGACAGAGTTCCTGTAGAACTTTCAAGGCAATATTATGTTGATGATGGTGGTTCATGCCACTTAGGTTTCACGGATGAAAGGTTGGAACATGGGCAATCATTTCCTTGAGATGGTAATGGTAATTTTTCTGTTGGCAGGCAGTATTAGAACATGAAATTTAAGGATGCTACCTCTGCTGCTCAAGTAGCGACTAAGTTTGTAAAACATGCCGGCCTAGCTACAAGAGCTGTTGTAGATCTTTCAAGGTAATATTGTGTTGATGATGGTGGTTCATGCCACTTAGGTTTCAAGAATGAAAGGTCGGAACATGGGCAATCATTTCTTGGAGATGGTAATGGTAATTGTTTTGTTGGCAGGTAGAATTGGAACATAAAATTTAAGGATGCTACCTCTGCTACTCAAGCAGCGGCTGAGTTTGCAGAATATGCAAGCCTAGTTGCCAGAGCTGTTGTAGAACTTTCAAGGAAATATTGTGTTGATGATGATGGTTCACGCCACTTAGGTTTCAAGGATAAAAGGTTGGAACATGGGCAATCATTTCCTGGAGATGGTAAATTTTCTATTGGCAGGTAGAATTGGAACATGAAATTTAAGGATGCTACCACTGCTGCTCAAGCAGCGGCTGAGTTTGGAGAACATGCAAGCCTAGCTGCCAGAGCTGTTGTAGATCTTTCAAGGCAATATTGTGTTGATGATGGTGCTTCATGCCACTTAGTTTTCAAGGATGAAAGGTTGGTATATGGGCAATCATTTCCTTGAGATGGTAATGGTAATTGTTCTGTTGGCATGCAGAATTGGAACATGAAATTTAAGGATGCTACCTCTGCTGCTCAAGTAGCAACTGAGTTTGCAGAACATGCAAGCCTAGCTACAAGATCTGTTGCAGAACTTTCAAGGCAATATTGTGTTGATGATGGTGGTTCATGCCACTTAGGTTTTAAGGATGAAAGGTTGGAACATGGGCAAGCATTTCCTGGAGATGGTAATGTTAATTTATCTGTTGGCAAGCAGAATTGGAACATAAAATTTAAGGATGCTACCTCTGCTGCTCAAGCAGCGGCTGAGTTTGCAAAATATGCAAGCCTAGCTGATAGAGTTCCTGTAGAACTTTCAAGGCAATATTATGTTGATGATGGTGGTTCATGCCACTTAGGTTTCAAGGATGAAAGGTTGGAACATGGGCAATCATTTCCTTGAGATGGTAATGGTAATTTTTCTGTTGGCAGGCAGTATTGGAACATGAAATTTAAGGATGCTACCTCTGCTGCTCAAGTAGCGACTAAGTTTGCAGAACATGCCGGCCTAGCTACAAGAGCTGTTGTAGAACTTTCAAGGCAATATTGTGTTGATGATGGTGGTTCATGCCACTTGGGTTTCAAGAATGAAAGGTCGGAACATGGGCAATCATTTCTTAGAGATGGTAATGGTAATTTTTTTGTTGGCATGTAGAATTGGAACATAAAATTTAAGGATGCTACCTCTGCTACTCAAGCAGCGGCTGAGTTTGCAGAACATGCAAGCCTAGCTGCCAGAGCTGTTGTAGAACTTTCAAGGCAATTTTGTGTTGATGATGGTGGTTCATGCCACTTAGTTTTCAATGATGAAAGGTTGGAACATGGGCAATCATTTCCTTGAGATGGTAATGGTAATTTTTCTGTTGGCAAGAAGAATTGGAACATGAAATTTAAGGATGGTACCTCTGCTGTTCAAGTAGCGACTAAGTTTGCAGAACATGCAAGCCTAGCTACAAGAGTTGTTGCAGAACTTTCAATGTAATATTGTGTTGATGAATGTGGTTCATGCCACTTAGGTTTTAAGGATGAAAGGTTGGAACATGGGCAAGCATTTCCTGGAGATGGTAATGTTTATTTATCTGTTGGCAAGCAGAATTGGAACATAAAATTTAAGGATGCTACCTCTGCTGCTCAAGCAGCGGCTGAGTTTGGAGAACATGCAAGCCTACCTACAAGAGGTGTTGCAGAACATTCAAGACAATATTGTGTTGATGAATATGGTTCATGCCACTTAGGTTTTAAGGATGAAAGGTTGGAACATGGGCAAGCATTTCCTGGAGATGGTAATGTTAATTTATCTGTTGGCATGCAGAATTGGAACATAAAATTTAAGGATGCTACCTCTGCTGCTCAAGCAGCGGCTGAGTTTGCAGAATATGCAAGCCTAACTGACAGAGTTCCTGTAGAACTTTCAAGGCAATATTATGTTGATGATGGTGGTTCATGCCACTTAGGTTTCACGGATGAAAGGTTGGAACATGGGCAATCATTTCCTTGAGATGGTAATGGTAATTTTTCTATCGGCAGGCAGTATTAGAACATGAAATTTAAGGATGCTACCTCTGCTGCTCAAGTAGCGACTAAGTTTGTAGAACATGCCGGCCTAGCTACAAGAGCTGTTGTAGATCTTTCAAGGCAATATTGTGTTGATGATGGTGGTTCATGCCACTTAGGTTTCAAGAATGAAAGGTCGGAACATGGGCAATCATTTCTTGGAGATGGTAATTGTAATTGTTTTGTTGGCAGGTAGAATTGGAACATAAAATTTAAGGATGCTACCTCTGCTACTCAAGCAGCGGCTGAGTTTGCAGAATATGCAAGCCTAGTTGCCAGAGCTGTTGTAGAACTTTCAAGGAAATATTGTGTTGATGATGATGGTTCACGCCACTTAGGTTTCAAGGATAAAAGGTTGGAACATGGGCAATCATTTCCTGGAGATGGTAAATTTTCTATTGGCAGGTAGAATTGGAACATGAAATTTAAGGATGCTACCTCTGCTGCTCAAGCAGCGGCTGAGTTTGGAGAACATGCAAGCCTAGCTGCCAGAGCTGTTGGAGAACTTTCAAGGCAATATTGTGTTGATGATGGTGGTTCATGCCACTTAGGTTTCAAGGATGAAAGGTTGGAACATGGGCAATCATTTCCTTGAGATGGTAATGGTAATTTTTCTGTTGGCAGGAAGAATTGGAACATGAAATTTAAGGATGCTACCTCTGCTGCTCAAGCAGCGGCTGAGTTTGCAGAACATGCAAGCCTAGCTGCCAGAGCTGTTGGAGAACTTTCAAGGCAATATTGTGTTGATGATGGTGGTTCATGCCACTTTGGTTTCAAGGATGAAAGGTTGGAACATGGGAAATCATTTCTTTGAGATGGTAAATTTTATATTGGCAGGCAGAATTGGAACATGAAATTTAAGGAATGTACCTCTACTGCTCAGGCAGTAGCTGAGTTTGCAGAACATCCAAGCCTAGCTGCCAGAGTTGTTGTAGAACTTTCAAGGCAATATTGTGTTGATGATGGTGGTTCATGCCACTTAGATTTCAAGGATGAAAGGTTGGAATATGGGCAATCATTTCCTTGAGATGGTAATGGTAATTGTTCTGTTGGCATGTAGAATTGGAACATGAAATTTAAGGATGCTACCTCTGCTGCTCAAGTAGTGACTGAGTTTGCAGAACATGCAAGCCTAGCTACAAGAGCTGTTGTAGAACTTTCAAGGCAATATTATGTTGATGATGGTGGTTCATGCCACTTAGGTTTCAAGAATGAAAGGTCGGAACATGGGCTATCATTTCTTAGAGATGGTAATGGTAATTTTTTTGTTGGCATGTAGAATTGGAACATAAAATTTAAGGATGCTACCTCTGCTACTCAAGCAGCGGCTGAGTTTGAAGAACATGCAAGCCTAGCTGCCAGAGCTGTTGTAGAACTTTCAAGGCAATTTTGTGTTGATGATGGTGGTTCATGCCACTTAGTTTTCAATGATGAAAGGTTGGAACATGGGCAATCATTTCCTTGAGATGGTAATGGTAATTTTTCTATTGGCAGGCAGTATTGGAACATGAAATTTAAGGATGGTACCTCTGTTGTTCAAGTAGCGACTAAGTTTGCAGAACATGCAAGCCTAGCTACACGAGTTGTTGCAGAACTTTCAATGCAATATTGTGTTGATGAATGTGGTTCATGCCACTTAGGTTTTAAGGATGAAAGTTTGGAACATGGGCAAGCATTTCCTGGAGATGGTAATGTTTATTTATCTGTTGGCAAGCAGAATTGGAACATAAAATTTAAGGATGCTACCTCTGCTGCTCAAGCAGTGGCTGAGTTTGGAGAACATGCAAGCCTACCTACAAGAGGTATTGTAGAACATTCAAGACAATATTGTGTTGATGAATATGGTTCATGCCACTTAGGTTTTAAGGATGAAAGGTTGGAACATGGGCAAGCATTTCCTGGAGATGGTAATGTTAATTTATCTGTTGGCAAGCAGAATTGGAACAAAAAATTTAAGGATGCTACCTCTACTGCTCAAGCAGCGGCTAAGTTTGCAGAACATGCAGGCCTAACTGACAGAGTTCCTGTAGAACTTTCAAGGCAATATTATGTTGATGATGGTGGTTCATGCCACTTAGGTTTCACGGATGAAAGGTTGGAACATGGGCAATCATTTCCTTGAGATGGTAATGGTAATTTTTCTGTTGGCAGGCAGTATTAGAACATGAAATTTAAGGATGCTACCTCTGCTGCTCAAGTAGCGACTAAGTTTGTAAAACATGCCGGCCTAGCTACAAGAGCTGTTGTAGATCTTTCAAGGTAATATTGTGTTGATGATGGTGGTTCATGCCACTTAGGTTTCAAGAATGAAAGGTCGGAACATGGGCAATCATTTCTTGGAGATGGTAATGGTAATTGTTTTGTTGGCAGGTAGAATTGGAACATAAAATTTAAGGATGCTACCTCTACTACTCAAGCAGCGGCTGAGTTTGCAGAATATGCAAGCCTAGTTGCCAGAGCTGTTGTAGAACTTTCAAGGAAATATTGTGTTGATGATGATGGTTCACGCCACTTAGGTTTCAAGGATAAAAGGTTGGAACATGGGCAATCATTTCCTGGAGATGGTAAATTTTCTATTGGCAGGTAGAATTGGAACATGAAATTTAAGGATGCTACCATTGCTGCTCAAGCAGCGGCTGAGTTTGGAGAACATGCAAGCCTAGCTGCCAGAGCTGTTGTAGAACTTTCAAGGCAATATTGTGTTGATGATGGTGGTTCATGCCACTTAGTTTTCAAGGATGAAAGGTTGGAATATGGGCAATCATTTCCTTGAGATGGTAATGGTAATTGTTCTGTTGGCATGCAGAATTGGAACATGAAATTTAAGGATGCTACCTCTGCTGCTCAAGTAGCAACTGAGTTTGCAGAACATGCAAGCCTAGCTACAAGATCTGTTGCAGAACTTTCAAGGCAATATTGTGTTGATGATGGTGGTTCATGCCACTTAGGTTTTAAGGATGAAAGGTTGGAACATGGGCAAGCATTTCCTGGAGATGGTAATGTTAATTTATCTGTTGGCAAGCAGAATTGGAACATAAAATTTAAGGATGCTACCTCTGCTGCTCAAGCAGCGGCTGAGTTTGCAAAACATGCAAGCCTAGCTGATAGAGTTCCTGTAGAACTTTCAAGGCAATATTATGTTGATGATGGTGGTTCATGCCACTTAGGTTTCAAGGATGAAAGGTTGGAACATGGGCAATCATTTCCTTGAGATGGTAATGGTAATTTTTCTGTTGGCAGGCAGTATTGGAACATGAAATTTAAGGATGCTACCTCTGCTGCTCAAGTAGCGACTAAGTTTGCAGAACATGCCGGCCTAGCTACAAGAGCTGTTGTAGAACTTTCAAGGCAATATTGTGTTGATGATGGTGGTTCATGCCACTTGGGTTTCAAGAATGAAAGGTCGGAACATGGGCAATCATTTCTTAGAGATGGTAATGGTAATTTTTTTGTTGGCATGTAGAATTGGAACATAAAATTTAAGGATGCTACCTCTGCTACTCAAGCAGCGGCTGAGTTTGCAGAACATGCAAGCCTAGCTGCCAGAGCTGTTGTAGAACTTTCAAGGCAATTTTGTGTTGATGATGGTGGTTCATGCCACTTAGTTTTCAATGATGAAAGGTTGGAACATGGATAATCATTTCATTGAGATGGTAATGGTAATTTTTCTATTGGCAGGCAGTATTGGAACATGAAATTTAAGGATGGTACCTCTGTTGTTCAAGTAGCGACTAAGTTTGCAGAACATGCAAGCCTAGCTACACGAGTTGTTGCAGAACTTTCAATGCAATATTGTGTTGATGAATGTGGTTCATGCCACTTAGGTTTTAAGGATGAAAGTTTGGAACATGGGCAAGCATTTCCTGGAGATGGTAATGTTTATTTATCTGTTGGCAAGCAGAATTGGAACATAAAATTTAAGGATGCTACCTCTGCTGCTCAAGCAGTGGCTGAGTTTGGAGAACATGCAAGCCTACCTACAAGAGGTATTGCAGAACATTCAAGACAATATTGTGTTGATGAATATGGTTCATGCCACTTAGGTTTTAAGGATGAAAGGTTGGAACATGGGCAAGCATTTCCTGGAGATGGTAATGTTAATTTATCTGTTGGCAAGCAGAATTGGAACAAAAAATTTAAGGATGCTACCTCTACTGCTCAAGCAGCGGCTAAGTTTGCAGAACATGCAGGCCTAACTGACAGAGTTCCTGTAGAACTTTCAAGGCAATATTATGTTGATGATGGTGGTTCATGCCACTTAGGTTTCACGGATGAAAGGTTGGAACATGGGCAATCATTTCCTTGAGATGGTAATGGTAATTTTTCTGTTGGCAGGCAGTATTAGAACATGAAATTTAAGGATGCTACCTCTGCTGCTCAAGTAGCGACTAAGTTTGTAAAACATGCCGGCCTAGCTACAAGAGCTGTTGTAGATCTTTCAAGGTAATATTGTGTTGATGATGGTGGTTCATGCCACTTAGGTTTCAAGAATGAAAGGTCGGAACATGGGCAATCATTTCTTGGAGATGGTAATGGTAATTGTTTTGTTGGCAGGTAGAATTGGAACATAAAATTTAAGGATGCTACCTCTACTAGTCAAGCAGTGGCTGAGTTTGCAGAATATGCAAGCCTAGTTGCCAGAGCTGTTGTAGAACTTTCAAGGAAATATTGTGTTGATGATGGTGGTTCATGCCACTTAGGTTTCAAGGATGAAAGGTTGGAACATGGGCAATCATTTCCTTGAGATGGTAATGGTAATTTTTCTGTTGGCAGGCAGTATTGGAACATGAAATTTAAGGATGCTACCTCTGCTGCTCAAGTAGCGACTAAGTTTGCAGAACATGCCGGCCTAGCTACAAGAGCTGTTGTAGAACTTTCAAGGCAATATTGTGTTGATGATGGTGGTTCATGCCACTTGGGTTTCAAGAATGAAAGGTCGGAACATGGGCAATCATTTCTTAGAGATGGTAATGGTAATTTTTTTGTTGGCATGTAGAATTGGAACATAAAATTTAAGGATGCTACCTCTGCTACTCAAGCAGCGGCTGAGTTTGCAGAACATGCAAGCCTAGCTGCCAGAGCTGTTGTAGAACTTTCAAGGCAATTTTGTGTTGATGATGGTGGTTCATGCCACTTAGTTTTCAATGATGAAAGGTTGGAACATGGATAATCATTTCATTGAGATGGTAATGGTAATTTTTCTATTGGCAGGCAGTATTGGAACATGAAATTTAAGGATGGTACCTCTGTTGTTCAAGTAGCGACTAAGTTTGCAGAACATGCAAGCCTAGCTACACGAGTTGTTGCAGAACTTTCAATGCAATATTGTGTTGATGAATGTGGTTCATGCCACTTAGGTTTTAAGGATGAAAGTTTGGAACATGGGCAAGCATTTCCTGGAGATGGTAATGTTTATTTATCTGTTGGCAAGCAGAATTGGAACATAAAATTTAAGGATGCTACCTCTGCTGCTCAAGCAGTGGCTGAGTTTGGAGAACATGCAAGCCTACCTACAAGAGGTATTGCAGAACATTCAAGACAATATTGTGTTGATGAATATGGTTCATGCCACTTAGGTTTTAAGGATGAAAGGTTGGAACATGGGCAAGCATTTCCTGGAGATGGTAATGTTAATTTATCTGTTGGCAAGCAGAATTGGAACAAAAAATTTAAGGATGCTACCTCTACTGCTCAAGCAGCGGCTAAGTTTGCAGAACATGCAGGCCTAACTGACAGAGTTCCTGTAGAACTTTCAAGGCAATATTATGTTGATGATGGTGGTTCATGCCACTTAGGTTTCACGGATGAAAGGTTGGAACATGGGCAATCATTTCCTTGAGATGGTAATGGTAATTTTTCTGTTGGCAGGCAGTATTAGAACATGAAATTTAAGGATGCTACCTCTGCTGCTCAAGTAGCGACTAAGTTTGTAAAACATGCCGGCCTAGCTACAAGAGCTGTTGTAGATCTTTCAAGGTAATATTGTGTTGATGATGGTGGTTCATGCCACTTAGGTTTCAAGAATGAAAGGTCGGAACATGGGCAATCATTTCTTGGAGATGGTAATGGTAATTGTTTTGTTGGCAGGTAGAATTGGAACATAAAATTTAAGGATGCTACCTCTACTACTCAAGCAGCGGCTGAGTTTGCAGAATATGCAAGCCTAGTTGCCAGAGCTGTTGTAGAACTTTCAAGGAAATATTGTGTTGATGATGATGGTTCACGCCACTTAGGTTTCAAGGATAAAAGGTTGGAACATGGGCAATCATTTCCTGGAGATGGTAAATTTTCTATTGGCAGGTAGAATTGGAACATGAAATTTAAGGATGCTACCATTGCTGCTCAAGCAGCGGCTGAGTTTGGAGAACATGCAAGCCTAGCTGCCAGAGCTGTGGTAGAACTTTCAAGGCAATATTGTGTTGATGATGGTGGTTCATGCCACTTAGTTTTCAAGGATGAAAGGTTGGAATATGGGCAATCATTTCCTTGAGATGGTAATGGTAATTGTTCTGTTGGCATGCAGAATTGGAACATGAAATTTAAGGATGCTACCTCTGCTGCTCAAGTAGCAACTGAGTTTGCAGAACATGCAAGCCTAGCTACAAGATCTGTTGCAGAACTTTCAAGGCAATATTGTGTTGATGATGGTGGTTCATGCCACTTAGGTTTTAAGGATGAAAGGTTGGAACATGGGCAAGCATTTCCTGGAGATGGTAATGTTAATTTATCTGTTGGCAAGCAGAATTGGAACATAAAATTTAAGGATGCTACCTCTGCTGCTCAAGCAGCGGCTGAGTTTGCAAAACATGCAAGCCTAGCTGATAGAGTTCCTGTAGAACTTTCAAGGCAATATTATGTTGATGATGGTGGTTCATGCCACTTAGGTTTCAAGGATGAAAGGTTGGAACATGGGCAATCATTTCCTTGAGATGGTAATGGTAATTTTTCTGTTGGCAGGCAGTATTGGAACATGAAATTTAAGGATGCTACCTCTGCTGCTCAAGTAGCGACTAAGTTTGCAGAACATGCCGGCCTAGCTACAAGAGCTGTTGTAGAACTTTCAAGGCAATATTGTGTTGATGATGGTGGTTCATGCCACTTGGGTTTCAAGAATGAAAGGTCGGAACATGGGCAATCATTTCTTAGAGATGGTAATGGTAATTTTTTTGTTGGCATGTAGAATTGGAACATAAAATTTAAGGATGCTACCTCTGCTACTCAAGCAGCGGCTGAGTTTGCAGAACATGCAAGCCTAGCTGCCAGAGCTGTTGTAGAACTTTCAAGGCAATTTTGTGTTGATGATGGTGGTTCATGCCACTTAGTTTTCAATGATGAAAGGTTGGAACATGGATAATCATTTCATTGAGATGGTAATGGTAATTTTTCTATTGGCAGGCAGTATTGGAACATGAAATTTAAGGATGGTACCTCTGTTGTTCAAGTAGCGACTAAGTTTGCAGAACATGCAAGCCTAGCTACACGAGTTGTTGCAGAACTTTCAATGCAATATTGTGTTGATGAATGTGGTTCATGCCACTTAGGTTTTAAGGATGAAAGTTTGGAACATGGGCAAGCATTTCCTGGAGATGGTAATGTTTATTTATCTGTTGGCAAGCAGAATTGGAACATAAAATTTAAGGATGCTACCTCTGCTGCTCAAGCAGTGGCTGAGTTTGGAGAACATGCAAGCCTACCTACAAGAGGTATTGCAGAACATTCAAGACAATATTGTGTTGATGAATATGGTTCATGCCACTTAGGTTTTAAGGATGAAAGGTTGGAACATGGGCAAGCATTTCCTGGAGATGGTAATGTTAATTTATCTGTTGGCAAGCAGAATTGGAACAAAAAATTTAAGGATGCTACCTCTACTGCTCAAGCAGCGGCTAAGTTTGCAGAACATGCAGGCCTAACTGACAGAGTTCCTGTAGAACTTTCAAGGCAATATTATGTTGATGATGGTGGTTCATGCCACTTAGGTTTCACGGATGAAAGGTTGGAACATGGGCAATCATTTCCTTGAGATGGTAATGGTAATTTTTCTGTTGGCAGGCAGTATTAGAACATGAAATTTAAGGATGCTACCTCTGCTGCTCAAGTAGCGACTAAGTTTGTAAAACATGCCGGCCTAGCTACAAGAGCTGTTGTAGATCTTTCAAGGTAATATTGTGTTGATGATGGTGGTTCATGCCACTTAGGTTTCAAGAATGAAAGGTCGGAACATGGGCAATCATTTCTTGGAGATGGTAATGGTAATTGTTTTGTTGGCAGGTAGAATTGGAACATAAAATTTAAGGATGCTACCTCTACTACTCAAGCAGCGGCTGAGTTTGCAGAATATGCAAGCCTAGTTGCCAGAGCTGTTGTAGAACTTTCAAGGAAATATTGTGTTGATGATGATGGTTCACGCCACTTAGGTTTCAAGGATAAAAGGTTGGAACATGGGCAATCATTTCCTGGAGATGGTAAATTTTCTATTGGCAGGTAGAATTGGAACATGAAATTTAAGGATGCTACCATTGCTGCTCAAGCAGCGGCTGAGTTTGGAGAACATGCAAGCCTAGCTGCCAGAGCTGTGGTAGAACTTTCAAGGCAATATTGTGTTGATGATGGTGGTTCATGCCACTTAGTTTTCAAGGATGAAAGGTTGGAATATAGGCAATCATTTCCTTGAGATGGTAATGGTAATTTTTCTGTTGGCATGCAGAATTGGAACATGAAATTTAAGGATGCTACCTCTGCTGCTCAAGTAGCAACTGAGTTTGCAGAACATGCAAGCCTAGCTACAAGATCTGTTGCAGAACTTTCAAGGCAATATTGTGTTGATGATGGTGGTTCATGCCACTTAGGTTTTAAGGATGAAAGGTTGGAACATGGGCAAGCATTTCCTGGAGATGGTAATGTTAATTTATCTGTTGGCAAGCAGAATTGGAACATAAAATTTAAGGATGCTACCTCTGCTGCTCAAGCAGCGGCTGAGTTTGCAAAACATGCAAGCCTAGCTGATAGAGTTCCTGTAGAACTTTCAAGGCAATATTATGTTGATGATGGTGGTTCATGCCACTTAGGTTTCAAGGATGAAAGGTTGGAACATGGGCAATCATTTCCTTGAGATGGTAATGGTAATTTTTCTGTTGGCAGGCAGTATTGGAACATGAAATTTAAGGATGCTACCTCTGCTGCTCAAGTAGCGACTAAGTTTGCAGAACATGCCGGCCTAGCTACAAGAGCTGTTGTAGAACTTTCAAGGCAATATTGTGTTGATGATGGTGGTTCATGCCACTTGGGTTTCAAGAATGAAAGGTCGGAACATGGGCAATCATTTCTTAGAGATGGTAATGGTAATTTTTTTGTTGGCATGTAGAATTGGAACATAAAATTTAAGGATGCTACCTCTGCTACTCAAGCAGCGGCTGAGTTTGCAGAACATGCAAGCCTAGCTGCCAGAGCTGTTGTAGAACTTTCAAGGCAATTTTGTGTTGATGATGGTGGTTCATGCCACTTAGTTTTCAATGATGAAAGGTTGGAACATGGGCAATCATTTCCTTGAGATGGTAATGGTAATTTTTCTGTTGGCAAGAAGAATTGGAACATGAAATTTAAGGATGGTACCTCTGCTGTTCAAGTAGCGACTAAGTTTGCAGAACTTGCAAGCCTAGCTACAAGAGTTGTTGCAGAACTTTCAATGCAATATTGTGCTGATGAATGTGGTTCATGCCACTTAGGTTTTAAGGATGAAAGGTTGGAACATGGGCAAGCATTTCCTGGAGATGGTAATGTTTATTTATCTGTTGGCAAGCAGAATTGGAACATAAATTTTAAGGATGCTACCTCTGCTGCTCAAGCAGCGGCTGAGTTTGGAGAACATGCAAGCCTACCTACAAGAGGTGTTGCAGAACATTCAAGACAATATTGTGTTGATGAATATGGTTCATGCCACTTAGGTTTTAAGGATGAAAGGTTGGAACATGGGCAAGCATTTCCTGGAGATGGTAATGTTAATTTATCTGTTGGCAAGCAGAATTGGAACATAAAATTTAAGGATGCTACCTCTGCTGCTCAAGCAGCGGCTGAGTTTGCAAAATATGCAAGCCTAGCTGACAGAGTTCCTGTAGAACTTTCAAGGCAATATTATGTTGATGATGGTGGTTCATGCCACTTAGGTTTAACGGATGAAAGGTTGGAACATGGGCAATCATTTCCTTGAGATGGTAATGGTAATTTTTCTGTTGGCAGGCAGTATTAGAACATGAAATTTAAGGATGCTACCTCTGATGCTCAAGTAGCGACTAAGTTTGTAGAACATGCCGGCCTAGCTACAAGAGCTGTTGTAGATCTTTCAAGGCAATATTGTGTTGATGATGGTGGTTCATGCCACTTAGGTTTCAAGAATGAAAGGTCGGAACATGGGCAATCATTTCATGGAGATGGTAATTGTAATTGTTTTGTTGGCAGGTAGAATTGGAACATAAAATTTAAGGATGCTACCTCTGCTACTCAAGCAGCGGCTGAGTTTGCAGAATATGCAAGCCTAGTTGCCAGAGCTGTTGTAGAACTTTCAAGGAAATATTGTGTTGATGATGATGGTTCACGCCACTTAGGTTTCAAGGATAAAAGGTTGGAACATGGGCAATCATTTCCTGGAGATGGTAAATTTTCTATTGGCAGGTAGAATTGGAACATGAAATTTAAGGATGCTACCTCTGCTGCTCAAGCAGCGGTTGAGTTTGGAGAACATGCAAGCCTAGCTGCCAGAGCTGTTGGAGAACTTTCAAGGCAATATTGTGTTGATGATGATGGTTCACGCCACTTAGGTTTCAAGGATAAAAGGTTGGAACATGGGAAATCATTTCCTGGAGATGGTAAATTTTCTATTGGCAGGTAGAATTGGAACATGAAATTTAAGGATGCTACCTCTGCTGCGCAAGCAGCGGCTGAGTTTGGAGAACATGCAAGCCTAGCTGCCAGAGCTGTTGGAGAACTTTCAAGGCAATATTTTGTTGATGATGGTGGTTCATGCCACTTAGGTTTCAAGGATGAAAGGTTGGAACATGGGAAATCATTTCTTTGAGATGGTAAATTTTATATTGGCGGGTAGAATTGGAACATGAAATTTAAGGAATGTACCTCTACTGCTCAGGCAGTAGCTGAGTTTGCAGAACATCCAAGCCTAGCTGCCAGAGTTGTTGTAGAACTTTCAAGGCAATATTGTGTTGATGATGGTGGTTCATGCCACTTAGATTTCAAGGATGAAAGGTTGGAATATGGGCAATCATTTCCTTGAGATGGTAATGGTAATTGTTCTGTTGGCATGTAGAATTGGAACATGAAATTTAAGGATGCTACCTCTGCTGCTCAAGTAGTGACTGAGTTTGCAGAACATGCAAGCCTAGCTACAAGATCTGTTGCAGAACTTTCAAGGCAATATTGTGTTGATGATGGTGGTTCATGCCACTTAGGTTTTAAGGATGAAAGGTTGGAACATGGGCAAGCATTTCCTGGAGATGGTAATGTTAATTTATCTGTTGACAAGCAGAATTGGAACATAAAATTTAAGGATGCTACCTCTGCTGCTCAAGCAGCGACTGAGTTTGCAGAACATGCACGCCTAGCTGACAGAGTTCCTGTAGAACTTTCAAGGCAATATAATGTTGATGATGGTGGTTCATGCCATTTAGGTTTCAAGGATGAAAGGTTGGAACATGGGCAATCATTTCCTTGAGATGGTAATGGTAATTTTTCTATTGGCAGGCAGTATTGGAACATGAAATTTAAGGATGCTACCTCTGCTGCTCAAGTAGCGACTAAGTTTGTAGAACATGCCGGCCTAGCTACAAGAGCTGTTGTAGAACTTTCAAGGCAATATTGTGTTGATGATGGTGGTTCATGCCACTTAGGTTTTAAGGATGAAAGGTTGGAACATGGGCAAGCATTTCCTGGAGATGGTAATGTTAATTTATCTGTTGGCAAGCAGAATTGGAACATAAAATTTAAGGATGCTACCTCTGCTGCTCAAGCAGCGGCTGAGTTTGCAAAACATGCAAGCCTAGCTGATAGAGTTCCTGTAGAACTTTCAAGGCAATATTATGTTGATGATGGTGGTTCATGCCACTTAGGTTTCAAGGATGAAAGGTTGGAACATGGGCAATCATTTCCTTGAGATGGTAATGGTAATTTTTCTGTTGGCAGGCAGTATTGGAACATGAAATTTAAGGATGCTACCTCTGCTGCTCAAGTAGCGACTAAGTTTGCAGAACATGCCGGCCTAGCTACAAGAGCTGTTGTAGAACTTTCAAGGCAATATTGTGTTGATGATGGTGGTTCATGCCACTTAGGTTTCAAGAATGAAAGGTCGGAACATGGGCAATCATTTCTTAGAGATGGTAATGGTAATATTTTTGTTGGCAGGTAGAATTGGAACATAAAATTTAAGGATGCTACCTCTGCTACTCAAGCAGCGGCTGAGTTTGCAGAACATGCAAGCCTAGCTGCCAGGGCTGTTGTAGAACTTTCAAGGCAATATTGTGTTGATGATGGTGGTTCATGCCACTTAGTTTTCAAGAATGAAAGGTTGGAACATGGGCAATCATTTCCTTGAGATGGTAATTTTTCTGTTGGCAAGAATAATTGGAACATGAAATTTAAGGATGGTACCTCTGCTGTTCAAGTAGCGACTAAGTTTGCAGAACATGCAAGCCTAGCTACAAGAGTTGTTGCAGAACTTTCAATTCAAAATTGTGTTGATGAATGTGGTTCATGCCACTTAGGTTTTAAGGATGAAAGGTTGGAACATGGGCAAGCATTTCCTAGAGATGGTAATGTTAATTTATCTGTTGGCAAGCAAAATTGGAACATAAAATTTAAGGATGCTACCTCTGCTGCTCAAGCAGCGGCTGAGTTTGCAGAACATGCAAGCCTAACTGACAGAGTTCCTGTAGAACATTCAAGGCAATATTATGTTGATGATGGTGGTTCATGCCACTTACGTTTCACGGATGAAAGGTTGGAACATGGGCAACCATTTCCTTGAGATGGTAATGGTAATTTTTCTGTTGGCAGGCAGTATTTGAACATGAAATTTAAGGATGCTACCTCTGCTGCTCAAGTAGCGACTAAGTTTGCAGAACATTCCGGCCTAGCTACAAGAGCTGTGTAGAACTTTCAAGGCAATATTGTGTTGATGATGGTGGTTCATGCCACTTAGGTTTCAAGAATGAAAGGTCGGAACATGGGCAATCATTTCTTAGAGATGGTAATGGTAATTTTTTTGTTGGCATGTAGAATTGGAACATAAAATTTAAGGATGCTACCTCTGCTACTCAAGCAGCGGCTAAGTTTGCAGAACATGCAAGCCTAGCTGCCAGAGCTGTTGTAGAACTTTCAAGGCAATTTTGTGTTGATGATGGTGGTTCATGCCACTTAGTTTTCAAGGATGAAAGGTTGGAACATGGGCAATCATTTCCTTGAGATGGTAATGGTAATTTTTCTGTTGGCAAGAAGAATTGGAACATGAAATTTAAGGATGGTACCTTTGCTGTTCAAGTAGCGACTAAGTTTGCAGAAAATTCAAGCCTAGCTACAAGAGTTGTTGTAGAACTTTCAATGCAATATTGTGTTGATGAATGTGGTTCATGCCACTTAGGTTTTAAGGATGAAAGGTTGGAACATGGGCAAGCATTTCCTGGAGATGGTAATGTTCATTTATCTGTTGGCAAGCAAAATTGGAACATAAAATTTAAGGATGCTACCTCTGCTGCTCAAGCAGCGGCTGAGTTTAGAGAACATGCAAGCCTACCTACAAGAGGTGTTGCAGAACATTCAAGACAATATTGTGTTGATGAATGTGGTTCATGCCACTTAGGTTTTAAGGATGAAAGGTTGGAACATGGGCAAGCATTTCCTGGAGATGGTAATGTTAATTTATATGTTGGCAAGCAGAATTGGAACATAAAATTTAAGGATGCTACCTCTGCTGCTCAAGCAGCGACTGAGTTTGCAGAACATGCACGCCTAACTGACAGAGTTCCTGTTGAACTTTCAAGGCAATATTATGTTGATGATGGTGGTTCATGCCACATAGGTTTCGCGGATGAAAGGTTGGAACATGGGCAATCATTTCCTTGAGATGGTAATGGTAATTTTTCTGTTGGCAGGCAGTATTAGAACATGAAATTTAAGGATGCTACCTCTGCTGCTCAAGTAGCGACTAAGTTTGCAGAACATGCCGGCCTAGCTACAAGAGCTGTTGTATATCTTTCAAGGCAATATTGTGTTAATGATGGTGGTTCATGCCACTTAGGTTTCAAGAATGAAAGGTCGGAACATGGGCAATCATTTCTTGGAGATGGTAATGGTAATTTTTTTGTTGGCAGGTAGAATTGGAACATAAAATTTAAGGATGCTACCTCTGCTACTCAAGCAGCGGCTGTGTTTGCAGAATATGCAAGCCTAGTTGCCAGAGCTGTTGTAGAACTTTCAAGGAAATATTGTGTTGATGATGATGGTTCACGCCACTTAGGTTTCAAGGATAAAAGGTTGGAACATGGGCAATCATTTCCTGGAGATGGTAAATTTTCTATTGGCAGGTAGAATTGGAACATGAAATTTAAGGATGCTACCTCTGCTGCTCAAGCAGCGGCTGAGTTTGGAGAACATGCAAGCCTAGCTGCCAGAGATGTTGGAGAACTTTCAAGGCAATATTTTGTTGATGATGGTGGTTCATGCCACTTTGGTTTCAAGAATGAAAGGTTGGAACATGGGAAATCATTTCTTTGAGATGGTAAATTTTATATTGGCAGGCAGAATTGGAACATGAAATTTAAGGAATGTACCTCTGCTGCTCAGGCAGCGGCTGAGTTTGCAGAACATCCAAGCCTAGTTGCCAGAGTTGTTGTAGAACTTTCAAGGCAATATTGTGTTGATGATGGTGGTTCATGCCACTTAGTTTTCAAGGATGAAAGGTTGGAATATGGGCAATCATTTCCTTGAGATGGTAATGGTAATTGTTCTGTTGGCATGCAGAATTGGAACATGAAATTTAAGGATGCTACCTCTGCTGCTCAAGTAGCAACTGAGTTTGCAGAACATGCAAGCCTAGCTACAAGATCTGTTGCAGAACTTTCAAGGCAATATTGGGTTGATGATGGTGGTTCATGCCACTTAGGTTTCAAGGATAAAAGGTTGGAACATGGGCAATCATTTCCTCGAGATGGTAATGGTAATATTTATATTGGCAGGCAGAATTGGAACATGAAACTTAAGGATGCTACCTCTACTGCTCAAGCAGCGACTGAGTTTGCAGAACATACAAGCCAAGCTGCCAGAGCTGTTGTAGAACTTTCAAGGCAATTTTGTGTTGATAATGATGGTTCATGCCACTTAGGTTTCAAGGATAAAAGGTTGGAACAAGGGCAATCATTTCCTGGAGATGGTAATTTTTCTATTGGCAGGCAGAATTGGAAAATGAAATTTAAGGATGCTACCTCTGCTACTCAAGCAGCGGCTGAGTTTGCAGAACATGCAAGCCTAGCTGCCAGAGCTGTTGTAGAACTTTCAAGGCAATATTGTGTTGATGATGGTGGTTCATGCCACTTAGTTTTCAAGAATGAAAGGTTGGAACATGGGCAATCATTTCCTTGAGATGATAATTTTTCTGTTGGCAAGAAGAATTGGAACATGAAATTTAAGGATGGTACCTCTGCTGTTCAAGTAGCGACTAAGTTTGCAGAACATGCAAGCCTAGCTACAAGAGTTGTTGCAGAACTTTCAATACAATATTGTGTTGATGAATGTGGTTCATGCCACTTAGGTTTTAAGGATGAAAGGTTGGAACATGGGCAAGCATTTCCTAGAGATGGTAAGGTTAATTTATCTGTTGGCAAGCAGAATTGGAACATAAAATTTAAGGATGCTACCTCTGCTGCTCAAGCAGCGGCTGAGTTTGCAGAACATGCAAGCCTAACTGACAGAGTTCCTGTAGAACTTTCAAGGCAATATTATGTTGATGATGGTGGTTCATGCCACTTACGTTTCACGGATGAAAGGTTGGAACATGGGCAATCATTTCCTTGAGATGGTAATGGTAATTTTTCTGTTGGCAGGCAGTATTGGAACATGAAATTTAAGGATGCTACCTCTGCTGCTCAAGTAGCGACTAAGTTTGCAGAACTTGCCGGCCTAGCTACAAGAGCTGTTGTAGAACTTTCAAGGAAATATTGTGTTGATGATGATGGTTCATGCCACTTAGGTTTCAAGGATAAAAGGTTGGAACATGGGCATCATTTCATGGAGATGGTAAATTTTCTATTGGCAGGCAGAATTGGAACATGAAATTTAAGGATGCTACCTCTGCTGCTCAAGCAGCGGCTGAGTTTGGAGAACATGCAAGCCTAGCTGCCAGAGCTGTTGGAGAACATTCAAGGCAATAATTTGTTGATGATGGTGGTTCATGCCACTTAGGTTTCAAGGATGAAAGGTTGGAACATGGGAAATCATTTCTTTGAGATGGTAAATTTCATATTGGCACGCAGAATTGGAACATGAAATTTAAGGAATGTACCTCTGCTGCTCAAGCAGCGGCTGAGTTTGCAGAACATCCAAGCCTAGCTGCCAGAGTTGTTGTAGAACTTTCAAGGCAATATTGTGTTGATGATGGTGGTTCAAGCCACTTAGTTTTCAAGGATGAAAGGTTGGAACATGGGCAATCATTTCCTTGAGATGGTAATGGTAATTGTTCTGTTGGCAGGCAGAATTGGAACATGAAATTTAAGGATGCTACCTCTGCTGCTCAAGTAGCGACTGAGTTTGCAGAACATGCAAGCCTAGCTACAAGAGCTGTTGCAGAACTTTCAAGGTAATATTGTGTTGATGATGGTGTTTCACGCCACTTAGGTTTTAAATATGAAAGGTTGGAACATGGGCAAGCATTTCCTGGAGATGGTAATGTTAATTTATCTGTTGGCAAGCAGAATTGGAACATAAAATTTAAGGATGCTACCTCTGCTGCTTAAGCAGCGGCTGAGTTTGTAGAAGATGCAAGCCTAGCGGGCAGAGTTCCTATAGAACTTTCAAGGCAAAATTATGTTGATGATGTTGGTTCATGCCACTTAGGTTTCAAGGATGAAAGGTTGGAACATGGGCAATCATTTCCATGATATGGTAATGGTACTTTTTATGTTGGCAGGCAGAATTGGACCATGAAATTTAAGGATGCTACCTCTGCTGCTCAAGTAGCGACTGAGTTTGCAGAACATGCAAGCCCAGCTACATGAGCTGTTGTAGAACTTTCAAGGCAATATTGTGTTGATGATGGTGGTTCATGACACTAAGTTTTCAAGGATGAAAGGTTGGAACATGGGCAATCATTTCCTTGAGATGGTAATGGTAATTTTTCTGTTGGCAGGCAGTATTGGAACATGAAATTTAAGGATGCTACCTCTACTGCTCAAGAAGCGGCTGAGTTTGCAGAACATGCAAGCCTAGCTGCTAGAGCTGTTGTAGAACTTTCAAGGAAATATTGTGTTGATGATGATGGTTCATGCCTCTTAGGTTTCAAGGATAAAAGGTTGGAACATGGGCAATCATTTCCTGGAGATGGTAAATTTTCTATTGGCAGGCAGAATTGGAACATGAAATTTAAGGATGCTACCTCTGCTGCTCAAGCAGCGGCTGAGTTTGGAGAACATGCAAGCCTAGCTGCCAGAGCTGTTGGAGAACTTTCAAGGCAATATTTTGTTGATGATGGTGGTTCATGCCACTTAGGTTTCAAGGATGAAAGGTTGGAACATGGGAAATCATTTCTTTGAGATAGTAATGGTAATTATTTTGTTGGCAGGCAGAATTGGAACATGAAATTTAAGGATGCTACCCCTGCTGCTCAAGCAGCGGCTGAGTTTGCAGAACATGCAAGCCTAGCTGTCAGAGCTGTTGTAGAACTTTCAAGGAAATATTGTGTTGATGATGATGGTTCATGCCACTTAGGTTTCAAGGATAAAAGGTTGGAACATGGGCAATCATTTCCTCGAGATGGTAAATTTTCTATTGGCAGGCAGAATTGGAACATGAAATTTAAGGATGCTACCTCTGCTGCTCATGCAGCGGCTGAGTTTGTAGAATATGCAAGCCTAGCTGCCAGAGCTGTTGGAGAACTTTCAAGGTAATATTTTGTTGATGATGGTGGTTCATGCCACTTAGGTTTAAGGGATGAAAGGTTCGAACATGGGAAATCATTTCTTTGAGATGGTAAATTTTATATTGGCAGGCAGAATTGGAACATGAAATTTAAGGAATGTACCTCTGCTGCTCAAGCAGCGGCTGAGTTTGTAGAACATCCAAGCCTAGCTGCCAGAGTTGTTGTAGAACTTTCAAGGCAATATTGTGTTGATGATGGTGGTTCATGCCACTTAGTTTTCAAGGATGAAAGGTTGGAACATGGGCAATCATTTCCTTGAGATGGTAATGGTAATTGTTCAGTTGGCAGGCAGAATTGGAACATGAAATTTAAGGATGCTACCTCTGCTGCTCAAGTAGGGACTGAGTTTGCAGAACATGCAAGCCTAGCTACAAGAGCTGTTGCAGAACTTTCAAGGCAATATTGTGTTGATGATGGTGGTTCATGCCACTTAGGTTTTAAATATGAAAGGTTGGAACATGGGCAAGCATTTCCTGGAGATGGTAATGTTAATTTATCTGTTGGCAAGCAAAATTGGAACATAAAATTTAAGGATCCTACCTCTGCTGCTTAAGCAGCGGCTGAGTTTGCAGAACATTCAAGCCTAGCTGACAGAGTTCCTGTAGAACTTTCAAGGCAATATAATGTTGATGATGGTGGTTCATGCCACTTAGGTTTCAAGGATAAAAGGTTGGAACATGGGCAATCATTTCCTCGAGATGGTAATGGTGATATTTATATTGGCAGGCAGAATTGGAACATGAAACTTAAGGATGCTACCTCTACTGCTCAACAGCGACTGAGTTTGCAGAACATGCAAGCCTAGCTGCCAGAGCTGTTGTAGAACTTTCAAGGCAATTTTGTGTTGATAATGATGGTTCATGCCACTTAGGTTTCAAGGATAAAACATTGGAACATGGGCAATCATTTCCTGGAGATGGTAATTTTTCTATTGGATGGCAAAATTGGAAAATGAAATTTAAGGATGCTACCTCTGCTGCCCAAGCAGCGGCTGAGTTTGCAGAACATTCAAGCCTAGCTGCCAGAGCTGTTGTAGAACTTTCAAGGAAATATTGTGTTGATGATGATGGTTCATGCCACTTAGGTTTCAAGGATAAAAGGTTGGAACATGGGCAATCATTTCCTAGAGATGGTAATGGTAAATTTGCTATTGGCAGGCAGAATTGGAACATGAAATTTAAGGATGCTACCTCTACTGCTCAAGCAGCGGCTGAGTTTGCAGAACATGCAAGCCTAGCTGCCAGAGCTGTTGGAGAACTTTCAAGGCAATATTGTGTTGATGATGGTGGTTCATGCCACTTAGGTTTAAGGGATGAAAGGTTGGAACATGGGAAATCATTTCTTTGAGATGGTAAATTTTATATTGGCAGGCAGAATTGGAACATGAAATTTAAGGAATGTACCTCTGCTGCTCAAGCAGCGGCTAAGTTTGTAGAACATCCAAGCCTAGCTGCCAGAGTTGTTGTAGAACTTTCAAGGCAATATTGAGTTGTAGAACTTTCAAGGCAATATTGTGTTGATGATGGTGGTTCATGCCACTTAGTTTTCAAGGATGAAAGGTTGGAACATGGGCAATCATTTCCTTGAGATGGTAATGGTAATTGTTCTGTTGGCAGGCAGAATTGGAAAATGAAATTTAAGGATGCTACCTCTGCTGCTCAAGTAGCGACTGAGTTTGCAGAACATGCAAGCCTAGCTACAAGAGCTGTTACAGAACTTTCAAGGCAATATTGTGTTGATGATGGTGGTTCATGCCACTTAGGTTTTAAATATGAAAGGTTGGAACATGGGCAAGCATTTCCTGGAGATGGTAATGTTAATTTATCTGTTGGCAAGCAAAATTGGAACATAAAATTTAAGGATCCTACCTCTGCTGCTTAAGCAGCGGCTGAGTTTGCAGAACATTCAAGCCTAGCTGACAGAGTTCCTGTAGAACTTTCAAGGCAATATAATGTTGATGATGGTGGTTCATGCCACTTAGGTTTCAAGGATAAAAGGTTGGAACATGGGCAATCATTTCCTCGAGATGGTAATGGTGATATTTATATTGGCAGGAAGAATTGGAACATGAAACTTAAGGATGCTACCTCTACTGCTCAACAGCGATTGAGTTTGCAGAACATGCAAGCCTAGCTGCCAGAGCTGTTGTAGAACTTTCAAGGCAATTTTGTGTTGATAATAATGGTTCATGCCACTTAGGTTTCAAGGATAAAACATTGGAACATGGGCAATCATTTCCTGGAGATGGTAATTTTTCTATTGGATGGCAAAATTGGAAAATGAAATTTAAGGATGCTACCTCTGCTGCCCAAGCAGCGGCTGAGTTTGCCGAACATGCAAGCCTAGCTGCCAGAGCTATTGTAGAACTATCAAGGCAATATTGTGTTGATGATGATGGTTTATGCCACTTAGTATTCAAGAATGAAAGGTTGGAACATGGGCAATCATTTCCTGGAGATGGTAATGGTAATGTTTCTATTAGTAGGCAGAATTGGACCATGAAATTTAAGGATGCTACCTCTGCTACTCAAGTAGCGACTGAGTTTGTAGAACATGCAAGCCCAACTACAGGAGCTGTTGTAGAACTTTCAAGGCAATATTGTGTTGATGATGGTGGTTCATGCCACTTAGGTGTCAAGGATGAAAGGTTGGAACATGGGCAATCATTTCCTGGAGATGGTAATGGTAATGTTTCTATTAGTAGGAAGAATTGGACCATGGAATTTAAGGATGCTACCTCTGCTGCTCAAGTAGCGACTGAATTTGCAGAACATGCAAGCCCAGCTACAAGTGCTGTTGTAGAACATTTAAGGCAATATTGTGTTGATGATGGTGGTTCATGCCACTTAGGTTTCAAGAATGAAAGGTCGGAACATGGGCAATCATTTCCTCGAGATGGTAATGGTAATTGTTTTGTTGGCAGGTAGAATTGGAACATAAAATTTAAGGATGCTACCTCTGCTACTCAAGCAGCAGCTGAGTTTGCAGAACATGCAAGCCAAGCTGCCAGAGCTGTTGTAGAACTTTTAAGGCAATATTATGTTGATGATGGTGGTTCATGCCACTTAGGATTCAAGGATAAAAGGTAGGAACAAGGGCAATCATTTCCTCGAGATGGTAATTTTTCTATTGGCAGGCAGAATTGGAAAATAAAATTTAAGGATGCTACCTCTGCTACTCAAGCAGCGGCTGAGTTTGCAGATCATTCAAGCCTAGCGGCCAGAGCTGTTGTAGGACTTCCAAGGCAATATTGTTTTGATGATGATGGTTCATGCCACTTAGTTTTCAAGGATGAAAGGTTAGAACATGGGCAATCATTTCCTTGAGATGGTAATGGTAATTTTTCTGTTGGCAGGCAGAATTGGAACATTTAATTTAAGGATGCTACCTCTACTGTTCAAGTAGCGACTGAGTTTGCAGAATATGCAAGCCTAGCAACAAGAGTTATTGTAGAACTTTCAAGGCAATATTGTGTTGATAATGGTGGTTCATGACACTTAGGTTTCAAGGATGAAAGGTTGGAACATGGGCATGCATTTCCTGGAGATGAAAATGGTAATTTTTCTGTTGGAAAGCAGAATTGGAACATGAAATTTAAGGATGCTACCTCTGCTGCTCAATCAGCGGCTGAGTTTGCAGAACATGCAAGCCTAGCTGCCAGAGCTGTTGTAGAACTTTCAAGGCAATATTGTGATGGTGATGGTGGTTCATGCCACTTAAGTTTCAAGGATAAAAGGTTGGAACATGGGCAATCATTTCTTAGAGATGGTATTGGTAATTTTTCTATTGGCAGGCAGAATTGGAACATGAAATTTAAGGATGCTACCTTTGCTGCTTAAGCAGCGGCTGAGTTTGCAGAATATGCAAGCCTAGCTGCCAGAGCTGTTGTAGAACTTTCAAGGCAATATTGTGATGGTGATGGTGGTTCATGCTACTTAGGTTTCAAGGATAAAAGGTTGGAACATGGGCAATCATTTCCTCGAGATGTTAATGGTAATATTTATATTGGCAAGCAGAATTGGAATATGAAACTTAAGGATGCTACCTCTACTGCTCAAGAAGCGACTGAGTTTGCAGAACATGCAAGCCTAGCTGCCAGAGCTGTTGTAGAACTTTCAAGGCAATTTTGTGTTGATAATGATGGTTCATGCCACTTAGGTTTCAAGGATAAAAGGTTGGAACAAGGGCAATCATTTCCTGGAGATGGTAATTTTTCTATTGGCAGGCAGAATTGGAAAATGAAATTTAAGGATGCTACCTCTGCTACTCAAGCAGCGGCTGAGTTTGCAGAACATGCAAGCCTAGCTGCCAGAGCTGTTGTAGAACTTTCAAGGCAATATTGTGTTGATGATGGTGGTTCATGCCACTTAGTTTTCAAGGATGAAAGGTTAAAACATGGGCAATCATTTCCTTGAGATGGTAATGGTAATTTTTCTGTTGGCAGGCAGAATTGGAACATGAAATTTAAGGATGCTACCTCTACTGCTCAAGTAGCGACTGAGTTTGCAGAATATGCAAGCCTAGCAACAAGAGTTGTTGTAGAACTTTCAAGGCAATATTGTGTTGATGATGGTGGTTCATGAAACTTAGGTTTCAAGGATGAAAGGTTGGAACATGGGCATTTCCTGGAGATGAAAATGGTAATTTTTCTGTTGGAAAGCAGAATTGGAACATGAAATTTAAGGATGCTACCTCTGCTGCTCAAGCAGCGGCTGAGTTTGCAGAACATGCAAGCCTAGTTGCCAGAGCTGTTATAGAACTTTCAAGGCAATATTGTGTTGATGATGGTGGTTCATGCTACTTAGGTTTCAAGGATAAAAGGTTGGAACATGGGCAATCATTTCCTCGAGATGGTAATGGTAATATTTATATTGGCAGGCAGAATTGGAACATGAAACTTAAGGATGCTACCTCTACTGCTCAAGCAGCGACTGAGTTTGCAGAACATGCAAGCCTAGCTGCCAGAGCTGTTGTAGAACTTTCAAGGCAATTTTGTGTTGATAATGATGGTTTATGCCACTTAGGTTTCAAGGATAAAAGGTTGGAACAAGGGCAATCATTTCCTGGAGATGGTAATGGTAATTTTTCTGTTGGCAGGCAGAATTGGAAAATGAAATTTAAGGATGCTACCTCTGCTACTCAAGCAGCGGCTTAGTTTGCAGAACATTCAAGCCTAGCTGCCAAAGCTGTTGTAGAACTTCCAAGGCAATATTGTGTTGATGATGATGGTTCATGCCACTTAGTTTTCAAGGATGAAAGGTTAAAACATGGGCAATCATTTCCTTGAGATGGTAATGGTAATTTTTCTGTTGGCAGGCAGAATTGGAACATGAAATTTAAGGATGCTACCTCTACTGCTCAAGTAGCGACTGAGTTTGCAGAATATGCAAGCCTAGCAACAAGAGTTGTTGTAGAACTTTCAAGGCAATATTGTGTTGATGATGGTGGTTCATGAAACTTAGGTTTCAAGGATGAAAGGTTGGAACATGGGCATTTCCTGGAGATGAAAATGGTAATTTTTCTGTTGGAAAGCAGAATTGGAACATGAAATTTAAGGATGCTACCTCTGCTGCTCAAGCAGCGGCTGAGTTTGCAGAACATGCAAGCCTAGCTGCCAGAGCTGTTGTAGAACTTTCAAGGCAATATTGTGATGGTGATGGTGGTTCATGCCACTTAGGTTTCAAGGATAAAAGGTTGGAACATGGGCAATCATTTCCTCGAGATGGTAATGGTAATATTTATATTGGCAGGCAGAATTGGAACATGAAACTTAAGGATGCTACCTCTACTGCTCAAGCAGCGACTGAGTTTGCAGAACATGCAAGCCTAGCTGCCAGAGCTGTTGTAGAACTTTTAAGGCAATTTTTTGTTGATAATGATGGTTCATGCCACTTAGGTTTCAAGGATAAAAGGTTGGAACAAGGGCAATCATTTCCTGGAGATGGTAATTTTTCTATTGGCAGGCAGAATTGGAAAATGAAATTTAAGGATGCTACCTCTGCTACTCAAGCAGCGGCTGAGTTTGCAGAACATTCAAGCCTAGCTGCCAGAGCTGTTGTAGAACTTCCAAGGCAATATTGTGTTGATGATGATGGTTCATGCCACTTAATTTTCAAGGATGAAAGGTTAGAACATGGGCAATCATTTTCTTGAGATGGTAATGGTAATTTTTCTGTTGGCAGGCAGAATTGGAACATGAAATTTAAGGATGCTACCTCTACTGCTCAAGTAGCGACTGAGTTTGCAGAATATGCAAGCCTAGCAACAAGAGTTGTTGTAGAACTTTCAAGGCAATATTGTGTTGATGATGGTGGTTCATGACACTTAGGTTTCAAGGATGAAAGGTTGGAACATGGGCAAGCATTTCCTGGAGATGAAAATGGTAATTTTTCTGTTGGAAAGCAGAATTGGAACATGAAATTTAAGGATGCTACCTCTGCTGCTCAAGCAGCGGCTGAGTTTGCAGAACATGCAAGCCTAGCAACCAGAGCTGTTGTAGAACTTTCAAGGCAATATTGTGATGGTGATGGTGGTTCATGCTACTTAAGTTTCAAGGATAAAAGGTTGGAACATGGGCAATCATTTCTTAGAGATGGTATTGGTAATTTTTCTATTGGCAGGCAGAATTGGAACATGAAATTTAAAGATGCTACCTCTGCTTCTTAAGAAGCGGCTGAGTTTGTAGAACATGCTAGCCTAGCTGCCAGAGCTGTTGTATAACTTTCAAGGCAATATTGTGTTGATGATAATGGTTCATGCCACTTAGGTTTCAAGGATAAAAGTTTGGAACATGGGCAATCATTTCCTGGAGATGGTAAATTTTCTATTGGCAGGAAAAATTGGAACATGAAATTTAAGGATGCTACCTCTGCTGCTCAAGCAGCGGCTGAGTTTGCACAACATGCAAGCCTAGCAGCCAGAGCTGTTGTAGAACTTTCAAGAAAATATTGTGTTGATGATGGTGGTTCATGCCACTTAGGTTTCAAGGATAAAAGGTTGGAACATGGGCAATCATTTCCTGGAGATTGTAATGGTAATTTTTCTATTGGCAGGAATAATTGGGAAATGAAAATTAAGGATGCTACCTCTGCTGCTCAAGCAGCGGTTGAGTTTGCAGAACATGCAAGCCTAACTACAAGAGCTGTTGTAGAACTTTCAAGGCAATATTGTGTTGGTGATAATGGTTCATGCCACTTATTTTTCAAGGATAAAAGGTTGTAACATGGGCAATCATTTTATGGAGATGGTAATGGTAATTAATCTATTTGCAGGCAGAATTGGAAAATGAAATTTAAGGATGCTACCTCTGCTGCTCAAGTAGCGACTGAATTTGTAGAACATGCAAGCCTAGCTGCCAGAGCTGTTGTAGAACTTTCAAGGAAATATTGTATTGATGATGGTGGATCATGCCACTTAGGTTTCAAGGATAAAAGGTTGGAACATGGGCAATCATTTCCTGGAGATGGTAAATTTTCTATTGGCAGGCAGAATTGGAACATGAAATTTAAGGATGCTACCTCTGCTGTTCAAGCAGCGGCTGAGTTTGAAGAACATGAAAGCCTAGTTGCCAGAGCTATTGCAGAACTTTCAAGGCAATATAGTGTTGATGATGATGGTTCATGCCACTTAGTTTTCAAGTATAAAAGGTTAGAACATGGGCAATCATATCCTGGAGATGGTAATGGTAATATTTCTATTGCCAGGGAGAATTGGAACATGAAATATAAGATTGCTACCTCTGCTGCTCAAGCAGCGGCTGAGTTTGCAGAACATGCAAGCCTAGCTGCCAGACCTGTTGTAGAACTTTTAAGGCAATATTGTGTTGATGATGATGGTTCATGCCACTTAGGTTTCAAGGATAAATGTTTGGAACATGGGCAATCATTTCCTGGAGATGGTAATTTTTCTATTGGCAGGCAGAATTGGAAAATGAAATTTAAGGATGCTACCTCTGCTACTCAAGCAGCGGCTGAGTTTGCAGAACATTCAAGCCTAGCTGCCAGAGCTGTTGTAGAACTTCCAAGGCAATATTGTGTTGATGATGATGGTTCATGCCACTTAGTTTTCAAGGATGAAAGGTTAGAACATGGGCAATCATTTCCTTCAGATGGTAATGGTAATTTTTTTGTTGGCAGGCTGAATTGGAACATGAAATTTAAGGATGCTACCTCTACTGCTCAAGTAGCGACTGAGTTTGCAGAATATGCAAGCCTAGCAACAAGAGTTGTTGTAGAACTTTCAAGGCAATATTGTGTTGATGATGGTGGTTCATGACACTTAGGTTTCAAGGATGAAAGGTTGGAACATGGGCAAGCATTTCCTGGAGATGAAAATGGTAATTTTTCTGTTGGAAAGCAGAATTGGAACATGAAATTTAAGGATGCTACCTCTGCTGCTCAAGCAGCGGCTGAGTTTGCAGAACATGCAAGCCTAGCAACCAGAGCTGTTGTAGAACTTTCAAGGCAATATTGTGATGGTGATGGTGGTTCATGCCACTTAAGTTTCAAGGATAAAAGGTTGGAACATGGGCAATCATTTCTTAGAGATGGTATTCGTAATTTTTCTATTGGCAGGCAGAATTGGAACATGAAATTTAAGGATGCTACCTCTACTGCTTAAGAAGCGGCTGAGTTTGCAGAACATGCAAGCCTAGCTGCCAGAGCTGTTGCATAACTTTCAAGGCAATATTGTGTTGATGATAATGGTTCATGCCACTTAGGTTTCAAGGATAAAAGTTTGGAACATGGGCAATCATTTCCTGGAGATGGTAAATTTTCTATTGGCAGGAAGAATTGGAACATGAAATTTAAGGATGCTACCACTGCTGCTCAAGCAGCGGCTGAGTTTGCACAACATGCATGCCTAGCTGCCAGAGCTGTTGTAGAACTTTCAAGGAAATATGGTGTTGATGATGGTGGTTCATGCCACTTAGGTTTCAAGGATAAAAGGTTGGAACATGGGCAATCATTTCCTGGAGATTGTAATGGTAATTTTTCTATTGGCAGGAATAATTGGGAAATGAAAATTAAGGATGCTACCTCTGCTGCTCAAGCAGCGGTTGAGTTTGCAGAACATGCAAGCCTAACTACAAGAGCTGTTGTAGAACTTTCAAGGCAATATTGTGTTGGTGATAATGGTTCATGCCACTTATTTTTCAAGGATAACAGGTTGTAACATGGGCAATCATTTTATGGAGATGGTAATGGTAATTTTTCTATTGGCAGGTAGAATTGGAAAATGAAATTTAAGGATGCTACCTCTACTGCTCAAGTAGCGACTGAATTTGCAGAACATGCAAGCCTAGCTGCCAGAGCTGTTGTAGAACTTTCAAGGAAATATTGTATTGATGATGGTGGATCATGCCACTTAGGTTTCAGGGATAAAAGGTTTGAACATGGGCAATCATTTCCTGGAGATGGTAAATTTTCTATTGGCAGGTAGAATTGGAACATGAATTTTGAGGATGCTACCTCTGCTGTTCAAGCAGCGGCTGAGGCTGAAGAATATGAAAGCCTAGTTACCAGAGCTGTTGCAGAACTTTCAAGGCAATATAGTGTTGATGATGATGGTTCATGCCACTTAGTTTTCAAGTATAAAAGGTTGGAACATGGGCAATCATATCCTGGAGATGGTAATGGTAATATTTCTATTGCCAGGGAGAATTGGAACATGAAATATAAGATTGCTACCTCTGCTGCTCAAGCAGCGGCTGAGTTTGCAGAACATGCAAGCCTAGCTGCCAGACCTGTTGTAGAACTTTCAAGGCAATATTGTGTTGATGATGGTGGTTCATGCCACTTAGGTTTCAAGGATAAAAGGTTGGAACATGGGCAATCATTTCCTGGAGATGGTGATGGTAATTTTTCTATTGGCAGGCAGAATTGGACCATGAAATTTAAGGATGCTACCTCTGCTGCTCAAGCAGCGACTGAGATTGCAGTAAATGCAAGCCTAGCTGCCAGAGCTGTTGTAGAACTTTCAAGGCAATATTGTGTTGATGATGATGGTTCGTGCCACTTAGGTTTCAAGGATAAATGTTTGGAACATGGGCAATCATTTCCTGGAGATGGTAAATTTTCTATTGGCAGGTAGAATTGGAACATGAAATTTAAGGATGCTACCTCTGCTGCTCAAGTAGCGGCTGAGTTTGCAGAACATGCAAACCTAGCTTCCAGAGCTGTTGTAGAACTTTCAAGGCAAAATTGTGTTGATGATGATGGTTCATGCCACTTAGTTTTCAAGGATAAAAAGTTTGGAACATGGGCAATTATTTCCTAGAGATGGTAAATTTTCTATTGGCAGGAAGAATTGGAACATAAATTTAAGGATGCTACCTCTGCTGCTCAAGCAACGGCTGAGTTTGCAGAACATGCAAGCCTAGCTACCAGAGCTGTTGTAGAACTTTCAAGGCAATATTGTGTTGATGATGATGGTTCATGCCACTTAGTTTTCAAGGATAAAAGTTTGGAACATGGGCAATCATTTTGTACAGATTGTAATGGTAATTTTTCTATTGGCAGGCAGAAATGGAACATGAAATTTAAGGATGCTACCTCTGTTGTTCAAGCAGCGGCTGAGTTTGCAGAACATGAAAGCCTAGTTGCCAGAGCTGTTGCAGAACTTTCAAGGCAATATAGTGTTGATGATGATGGTTCATGCCACTTAGTTTTCAAGTATAAAAGGTTGGAACATGGGCAATCATATCCTGGAGATGGTAATGGTAATATTTCTATTGCCAGGCAGAATTGGAACATGAAATATAAGGATGCTACCTCTGCTACTCAAGCAGCGGCTGAGTTTGCAAACATGCAAGCCTAGCTGCCAGAGCTGTCGTAGAATTTTCAAGGCAATATTGTGTTGATGATGGTGGTTCATGCCACTTAGGTTTCAAGGATAAAAGGTTGGAACATGGGCAATCATTTCCTGGAGATGGTAATGGTAATTTTTCTATTGGCAGGCAGAATTGGAACATGAAATTTAAGGATGCTACCTCTGCTGCTCAAGCAGCGGCTGAGATTGCAAAACATGCAAGCCTAGCTACCAGAGCTGTGGTAGAACTTTCAAGGAAATATTGTATTGATGATGGTGGATCATGCCACTTAGGTTTCAAGGGTAAAAGGTTGGAACATGGGCAATCATTTCCTGGAGATGGTAAATTTTCTATTGGCAGGCAGTATTGGAACATGAAATTTAAGGATGCTACCTCTGCTGTTCAAGCTGCGGCTGAGTTTGCAGAACATGAAAGCCTAGTTGCCAGAGCTATTGCAGAACTTTCAAGGCAATATAGTGTTGATGATGATGGTTCATGCCAGTTAGGTTTCAAGGATAAAAGGTTGGAACATGGGCAATCATTTCCTAGAGATGGTAATGGTAATTTTTCTATTGGCAGGCAGAATTGGAACATGAAATTTAAGGATGCTACCTCTGCTACTCAAGCAGCGGCTGAGATTGCAGAACATGCAAGCCTAGCTGCCAGAGCTGTTGTAGAACTTTCAAGGAAATATTGTGTTAATGATGATGGTTCATGCCACTTAGGCTTCAAGGATAAATGTTTGGAACATGGGCAATCATTTCCTAGAGATGGTAATGGTAATTTTTCTATTGGCAGGCATTATTGGAACATGTAATTTAAGGATGCTACCTCTGCTGCTCAAGCAGCGGCTGAGATTGCAGAACATGCAAGCCTAGCTGCCAGAGCTGTTGTAGAACTTTCAAGGCAATATTGTGTTGATGATAGTGGTTCATGCCACTTAGGTTTCAAGGATAAAAGGTTGGAACATGGGCAATCATTTCCTAGAGATGGTAATGGTAAGTTTTCTATTGGCAGGCAGAATTGGAACATGAAATTTAAGGATGCTACCTCTGCTGCTCAAGCAGCGGCTGAGATTGCAGAACATGCAAGCCTAGCTGCCAGAGCTGTTGTAGAACTTTCAAGGCAATATTGTGTTGATGATGATGGTTCATGCCGCTTAGGTTTCAAGGATAAATGTTTGGAACATGGGCAATCATTTCCTGGAGATGGTAAATTTTCTATTGGCAGGAAGAATTGGAACATGAAATTTAAGGATTCTACCTCTGCTGCTCAAGCAGTGGCTGAGTTTGCAGAACATGCAAGCCTAGCTTCCAGAGCTTTTGTAGCACTTTCAAGGAAAAATTGTGTTGATGATGATGGTTCATGCCACTTAGTTTTCAGGGATAAAAGTTTGGAGCATAGGCAATCATTTCCTGGAGATGGTAAATTTTCTATTGGCAGGAAGAATTGGAACATAAATTTAAGGATGCTACTTCTGCTGCTCAAGCAACGGCTGAGTTTGCAGAACATGCAAGCCTAGCTGCCAGAGCTGTTGTAGAACTTTCAAGGCAATATTGTGTTGATGATGATGGTTCATGCCACTTAGTTTTCAAGGATAAAATGTTGGAACATGGGCAATCATTTTCTAGAGATGGTAATGGTAATTTTTCCATTGGGAGGCAGAATTGGAACATGAAATTTAAGGATGCTACCTCTGCTGTTCAAGCAGCGGCTGAGTTTGCAGAACATGAAAGCCTAGTTGCCCGAGCTGTTGCAGAACTTTCAAGGCAATATAGTGTTGATGATGATGGTTCATGCCACTTAGTTTTTGAGTATAAAAGGTTGGAACATGGGCAATCACATCCTGGAGATGGTAATGGTAATATTTCTATTGCTAGGAAGAATTGGAACTTGAAATATAAGGATGCTACCTCTGCTGCTCAAGCAGCGGCTGAGTTTGTAGAACATGCAAGCCTAACTGCTAGAGCTGTTGTAGAATTTCAAGGCAATATCTTGTTGATGATGGTGGTTCATGCCACTTAAGTTTCAAGGATAAAAGGTTGTAACATGGGCAATCATTTTATGGAGATGGTAATGGTAATTTTTCTATTGGCAGGTAGAATTGGAAAATGAAATTTAAGGATGCTACCTCTACTGCTCAAGTAGCGACTGAATTTGCAGAACATGCAAGCCTAGCTGCCAGAGCTGTTGTAGAACTTTCAAGGAAATATTGTATTGATGATGGTGGATCATGCCACTTAGGTTTCAGGGATAAAAGGTTGGAACATGGGCAATCATTTCCTGGAGATGGTAAATTTTCTATTGGCAGGCAGAATTGGAAGATGAATTTTGAGGATGCTACCTCTGCTGTTCAAGCAGCGGCTGAGTTTGAAGAATATGAAAGCCTAGTTACCAGAGCTGTTGCAGAACTTTCAAGGCAATATAGTGTTGATGATGATGGTTCATGCCACTTAGTTTTCAAGTATAAAAGGTTGGAACATGGGCAATCATATCCTGGAGATGGTAATGGTAATATTTCTATTGCCAGGGAGAATTGGAACATGAAATATAAGATTGCTACCTCTGCTGCTCAAGCAGCGGCTGAGTTTGCAGAACATGCAAGCCTAGCTGCCAGACCTGTTGTAGAACTTTCAAGGCAATATTGTGTTGATGATGGTGGTTCATGCCACTTAGGTTTCAAGGATAAAAGGTTGGAACATGGGCAATCATTTCCTGGAGATGGTGATGGTAATTTTTCTATTGGCAGGCAGAATTGGACCATGAAATTTAAGGATGCTACCTCTGCTGCTCAAGCAGCGGCTGAGATTGCACTAAATGCAAGCCTAGCTGCCAGAGCTGTTGTAGAACTTTCAAGGCAATATTGTGTTGATGATGATGGTTCGTGCCACTTAGGTTTCAAGGATAAATGTTTGGAACATGGGCAATCATTTCCTGGAGATGGTAAATTTTCTATTGGCAGGTAGAATTGGAACATGAAATTTAAGGATGCTACCTCTGCTGCTCAAGTAGCGGCTGAGTTTGCAGAACATGCAAACCTAGCTTCCAGAGCTGTTGTAGAACTTTCAAGGCAAAATTGTGTTGATGATGATGGTTCATGCCACTTAGTTTTCAAGGATAAAAAGTATGGAACATGGGCAATTATTTCCTAGAGATGGTAAATTTTCTATTGGCAGGAAGAATTGGAACATAAATTTAAGGATGCTACCTCTGCTGCTCAAGCAATGGCTGAGTTTGCAGAACATGCAAGCCTAGCTACCAGAGCTGTTGTAGAACTTTCAAGGCAATATTGTGTTGATGATGATGGTTCATGCCACTTAGTTTTCAAGGATAAAAGTTTGGAACATGGGCAATCATTTTGTACAGATTGTAATGGTAATTTTTCTATTGGCAGGCAGAAATGGAACATGAAATTTAAGGATGCTACCTCTGTTGTTCAAGCAGCGGCTGAGTTTGCAGAACATGAAAGCCTAGTTGCCAGAGCTGTTGCAGAACTTTCAAGGCAATATAGTGTTGATGATGATGGTTCATGCCACTTAGTTTTCAAGTATAAAAGGTTGGAACATGGGCAATCATATCCTGGAGATGGTAATGGTAATATTTCTATTGCCAGGAAGAATTGGAACATGAAATATAAGGATGCTACCTCTGCTACTCAAGCAGCGGCTGAGTTTGCAAACATGCAAGCCTAGCTGCCAGAGCTGTCGTAGAATTCTCAAGGCAATATTTTGTTGATGATGGTGGTTCATGCCACTTAGGTTTCAAGGATAAAAGGTTGGAACATGGGCAATCATTTCCTGGAGATGGTAATGGTAATTTTTCTATTGGCAGGCAGAATTGGAACATGAAATTTAAGGATGCTACCTCTGCTGCTCAAGCAGCGGCTGAGATTGCAGAACATGCAAGCCTAGCTACCAGAGCTGTTGTAGAACTTTCAAGGAAATATTGTATTGATGATGGTGGATCATGCCACTTAGGTTTCAAGGGTAAAAGGTTGGAACATGGGCAATCATTTCCTGGAGATGGTAAATTTTCTATTGGCAGGCAGTATTGGAACATGAAATTTAAGGATGCTACCTCTGCTGTTCAAGCTGCGGCTGAGTTTGCAGAACATGAAAGCCTAGTTGCCAGAGCTATTGCAGAACTTTCAAGGCAATATAGTGTTGATGATGATGGTTCATGCCAGTTAGGTTTCAAGGATAAAAGGTTGGAACATGGGCAATCATTTCCTAGAGATGGTAATGGTAATTTTTCTATTGGCAGGCAGAATTGGAACATGCAATTTAAGGATGCTACCTCTGCTACTCAAGCAGCGGCTGAGATTGCAGAACTTGCAAGCCTAGCTGCCAGAGCTGTTGTAGAACTTTCAAGGAAATATTGTGTTAATGATGATGGTTCATGCCACTTAGGCTTCAAGGATAAATGTTTGGAACATGGGCAATCATTTCCTAGAGATGGTAATGGTAATTTTTCTATTGGCAGGCATTATTGGAACATGTAATTTAAGGATGCTACCTCTGCTGCTCAAGCAGCGGCTGAGATTGCAGAACATGCAAGCCTAGCTGCCAGAGCTGTTGTAGAACTTTCAAGGCAATATTGTGTTGATGATAGTGGTTCATGCCACTTAGCTTTCAAGGATAAAAGGTTGGAACATGGGCAATCATTTCCTAGAGATGGTAATGGTATGTTTTCTATTGGCAGGCAGAATTGGAACATGAAATTTAAGGATGCTACCTCTGCTGCTCAAGCAGCGGCTGAGATTGCAGAACATGCAAGCCTAGCTGCCAGAGCTGTTGTAGAACTTTCAAGGCAATATTGTGTTGATGATGATGGTTCATGCCGCTTAGGTTTCAAGGATAAATGTTTGGAACATGGGCAATCATTTCCTGGAGATGGTAAATTTTCTATTGGCAGGAAGAATTGGAACATGAAATTTAAGGATTCTACCTCTGCTGCTCAAGCAGTGGCTGAGTTTGCAGAACATGCAAGCCTAGCTTCCAGAGCTGTTGTAGCACTTTCAAGGAAAAATTGTGTTGATGATGATGGTTCATGCCACTTAGTTTTCAGGGATAAAAGTTTGGAGCATAGGCAATCATTTCCTGGAGATGGTAAATTTTCTATTGGCAGGAAGAATTGGAACATAAATTTAAGGATGCTACTTCTGCTGCTCAAGCAACGGCTGAGTTTGCAGAACATGCAAGCCTAGCTGCCAGAGCTGTTGTAGAACTTTCAAGGCAATATTGTGTTGATGATGATGGTTCATGCCACTTAGTTTTCAAGGATAAAATGTTGGAACATGGGCAATCATTTTCTAGAGATGATAATGGTAATTTTTCCATTGGGAGGCAGAATTGGAACATGAAATTTAAGGATGCTACCTCTGCTGTTCAAGCAGCGGCTGAGTTTGCAGAACATGAAAGCCTAGTTGCCCGAGCTGTTGCAGAACTTTCAAGGCAATATAGTGTTGATGATGATGGTTCATGCCACTTAGTTTTTGAGTATAAAAGGTTGGAACATGGGCAATCACATCCTGGAGATGGTAATGGTAATATTTCTATTGCTAGGAAGAATTGGAACTTGAAATATAAGGATGCTACCTCTGCTGCTCAAGCAGCGGCTGAGTTTGTAGAACATGCAAGCCTAACTGCTAGAGCTGTTGTAGAATTTCAAGGCAATATCTTGTTGATGATGGTGGTTCATGCCACTTATGTTTCAAGGATAAAAGGTTGTAACATGGGCAATCATTTCCTGGAGATGGTAATGGTAATTTTTCTATTGGCAGGTAGAATTGGAACATGAAATTTAAGGATGCTACCTCTGCTGCTCAAGCAGCGGCTGAGAGTGCAGAATATGCAAGCCTAGCTGCCAGAGCTGTTATAGAACTTTCAAGGCAATATTGTGTTGATGATGATGGTTCATGCCACTTAGGTTTCAAGGATAAATGTTTGGAACATGGACAAACATTTCCTGGAGATGGTAAATTTTCTATTGGCAGGAAGAATTGGAACATGAAATTTAAGGATGCTACCTCTACTGCTCAAGCGGTGGCTGAGTTTGCAGAACATGCAAGCCTAGCTTCCAGAGTTGTTGTAGAACTTTCAAGGCAAAATTGTGTTGAGGATAATGGTTCATGCCACTTAGTTTTCAAGGATAAAAGTTTGGAACATGGGCAATCATTTCTAGGAGATGCTAAATTTTCTGTTGGTAGGAAGAATTGGAACATAAATTTAAGGATGCTACCTCTGCTGCTCAAGCAACGACTGAGTTAGCAGAACATGCAAGCCTAGCTGCCAGAGCTGTTGTAGAACTTTCAAGGCAATATTGTGTTGATGATGATGGTTCATGCCACTTAGTTTTCAAGGATAAAAGGTTGGAACATGGGCAATCATTTTCTAGAGATGGTAATGGTAATTTTTCTAATGGCAGGCAGAATTGGAACATGAAATTTAAGGATGCTACCTCTGCTGCTCAAGTAGCGACTGAATTTGCAGAACATGCCCAGAGATGTTATAGAACTTTCAAGGCAATATTGTGTTGATGATGATGGTTCATTCCACTTAGGTTTCAAAGATAAAAGGTTGGAACATGGGCAATCATTTCCTGGAGATGGTAAATTTTCTATTAGCAGGCAGAATTGGAACATGAAATTTAAGGATGCTACCTCTGTTGTTCAAGCAGTGGCTGAGTTTGCAGAACATGCAAGCCTAGATGCCAGAGCTGTTGTAGAACTTTCAAGGCAATATAGTGTTGATGATGATGGTTCATGCCACTTAGTTTTCAAGTATAAAAGGTTGGAACATGGGCAATCATATCCTAGAGATGGTAATGGTAATATTTCTATTGCCAGGCAGAATTGGAATATGAAATATAAGGATTCTACCTCTGCTTCTCCAGCAGCGGCTGAGTTTGCAGAACATGCAAGCCTAGCTGCCAAAGCTGTTGTAGAACTTTCAAAGCAATATTGTGTTGATGATGGTGGTTCATGCAACTTAGGTTTCAAGGTTAAAAGGTTGGATCATGGGCAATCATTTCCTGGAGATGGTAATGGTAATTTTTCTATTGGCATGCAGAATTGGAATATGAAATTTAAGCATGCTACCTCTGCTGCTCAAGCAGCGGCTGAGATTGCAGAATATGCAAGCCTAGCTGCCAGAGCTGTTGTAGAACTTTCAAGGCAATATAGTTTTGATGATGATGGTTCATGCCACTTAGTTTTCAAGTATAAAAGGTTGGAACATGGGCAATCATATCCTGGAGATGGTAATGGTAATATTTCTATTGCCAGGAAGAATTGGAACATGAAATATAAGGATGCTACCTCTGCTACTCAAGCAGCGGCTGAGTTTGCAAACATGCAAGCCTAGCTGCCAGAGCTGTCGTAGAATTCTCAAGGCAATATTTTGTTGATGATGGTGGTTCATGCCACTTAGGTTTCAAGGATAAAAGGTTGGAACATGGGCAATCATTTCCTGGAGATGGTAATGGTAATTTTTCTATTGGCAGGCAGAATTGGAACATGAAATTTAAGGATGCTACCTCTGCTGCTCAAGCAGCGGCTGAGATTGCAGAACATGCAAGCCTAGCTACCAGAGCTGTTGTAGAACTTTCAAGGAAATATTGTATTGATGATGGTGGATCATGCCACTTAGGTTTCAAGGGTAAAAGGTTGGAACATGGGCAATCATTTCCTGGAGATGGTAAATTTTCTATTGGCAGGCAGTATTGGAACATGAAATTTAAGGATGCTACCTCTGCTGTTCAAGCTGCGGCTGAGTTTGCAGAACATGAAAGCCTAGTTGCCAGAGCTATTGCAGAACTTTCAAGGCAATATAGTGTTGATGATGATGGTTCATGCCAGTTAGGTTTCAAGGATAAAAGGTTGGAACATGGGCAATCATTTCCTAGAGATGGTAATGGTAATTTTTCTATTGGCAGGCAGAATTGGAACATGCAATTTAAGGATGCTACCTCTGCTACTCAAGCAGCGGCTGAGATTGCAGAACTTGCAAGCCTAGCTGCCAGAGCTGTTGTAGAACTTTCAAGGAAATATTGTGTTAATGATGATGGTTCATGCCACTTAGGCTTCAAGGATAAATGTTTGGAACATGGGCAATCATTTCCTAGAGATGGTAATGGTAATTTTTCTATTGGCAGGCATTATTGGAACATGTAATTTAAGGATGCTACCTCTGCTGCTCAAGCAGCGGCTGAGATTGCAGAACATGCAAGCCTAGCTGCCAGAGCTGTTGTAGAACTTTCAAGGCAATATTGTGTTGATGATAGTGGTTCATGCCACTTAGCTTTCAAGGATAAAAGGTTGGAACATGGGCAATCATTTCCTAGAGATGGTAATGGTATGTTTTCTATTGGCAGGCAGAATTGGAACATGAAATTTAAGGATGCTACCTCTGCTGCTCAAGCAGCGGCTGAGATTGCAGAACATGCAAGCCTAGCTGCCAGAGCTGTTGTAGAACTTTCAAGGCAATATTGTGTTGATGATGATGGTTCATGCCGCTTAGGTTTCAAGGATAAATGTTTGGAACATGGGCAATCATTTCCTGGAGATGGTAAATTTTCTATTGGCAGGAAGAATTGGAACATGAAATTTAAGGATTCTACCTCTGCTGCTCAAGCAGTGGCTGAGTTTGCAGAACATGCAAGCCTAGCTTCCAGAGCTGTTGTAGCACTTTCAAGGAAAAATTGTGTTGATGATGATGGTTCATGCCACTTAGTTTTCAGGGATAAAAGTTTGGAGCATAGGCAATCATTTCCTGGAGATGGTAAATTTTCTATTGGCAGGAAGAATTGGAACATAAATTTAAGGATGCTACTTCTGCTGCTCAAGCAACGGCTGAGTTTGCAGAACATGCAAGCCTAGCTGCCAGAGCTGTTGTAGAACTTTCAAGGCAATATTGTGTTGATGATGATGGTTCATGCCACTTAGTTTTCAAGGATAAAATGTTGGAACATGGGCAATCATTTTCTAGAGATGATAATGGTAATTTTTCCATTGGGAGGCAGAATTGGAACATGAAATTTAAGGATGCTACCTCTGCTGTTCAAGCAGCGGCTGAGTTTGCAGAACATGAAAGCCTAGTTGCCCGAGCTGTTGCAGAACTTTCAAGGCAATATAGTGTTGATGATGATGGTTCATGCCACTTAGTTTTTGAGTATAAAAGGTTGGAACATGGGCAATCACATCCTGGAGATGGTAATGGTAATATTTCTATTGCTAGGAAGAATTGGAACTTGAAATATAAGGATGCTACCTCTGCTGCTCAAGCAGCGGCTGAGTTTGTAGAACATGCAAGCCTAACTGCTAGAGCTGTTGTAGAATTTCAAGGCAATATCTTGTTGATGATGGTGGTTCATGCCACTTATGTTTCAAGGATAAAAGGTTGTAACATGGGCAATCATTTCCTGGAGATGGTAATGGTAATTTTTCTATTGGCAGGTAGAATTGGAACATGAAATTTAAGGATGCTACCTCTGCTGCTCAAGCAGCGGCTGAGAGTGCAGAATATGCAAGCCTAGCTGCCAGAGCTGTTATAGAACTTTCAAGGCAATATTGTGTTGATGATGATGGTTCATGCCACTTAGGTTTCAAGGATAAATGTTTGGAACATGGACAAACATTTCCTGGAGATGGTAAATTTTCTATTGGCAGGAAGAATTGGAACATGAAATTTAAGGATGCTACCTCTACTGCTCAAGCGGTGGCTGAGTTTGCAGAACATGCAAGCCTAGCTTCCAGAGTTGTTGTAGAACTTTCAAGGCAAAATTGTGTTGAGGATAATGGTTCATGCCACTTAGTTTTCAAGGATAAAAGTTTGGAACATGGGCAATCATTTCTAGGAGATGCTAAATTTTCTGTTGGTAGGAAGAATTGGAACATAAATTTAAGGATGCTACCTCTGCTGCTCAAGCAACGACTGAGTTAGCAGAACATGCAAGCCTAGCTGCCAGAGCTGTTGTAGAACTTTCAAGGCAATATTGTGTTGATGATGATGGTTCATGCCACTTAGTTTTCAAGGATAAAAGGTTGGAACATGGGCAATCATTTTCTAGAGATGGTAATGGTAATTTTTCTAATGGCAGGCAGAATTGGAACATGAAATTTAAGGATGCTACCTCTGCTGCTCAAGTAGCGACTGAATTTGCAGAACATGCCCAGAGATGTTATAGAACTTTCAAGGCAATATTGTGTTGATGATGATGGTTCATTCCACTTAGGTTTCAAAGATAAAAGGTTGGAACATGGGCAATCATTTCCTGGAGATGGTAAATTTTCTATTAGCAGGCAGAATTGGAACATGAAATTTAAGGATGCTACCTCTGTTGTTCAAGCAGTGGCTGAGTTTGCAGAACATGCAAGCCTAGATGCCAGAGCTGTTGTAGAACTTTCAAGGCAATATAGTGTTGATGATGATGGTTCATGCCACTTAGTTTTCAAGTATAAAAGGTTGGAACATGGGCAATCATATCCTAGAGATGGTAATGGTAATATTTCTATTGCCAGGCAGAATTGGAATATGAAATATAAGGATTCTACCTCTGCTTCTCCAGCAGCGGCTGAGTTTGCAGAACATGCAAGCCTAGCTGCCAAAGCTGTTGTAGAACTTTCAAAGCAATATTGTGTTGATGATGGTGGTTCATGCAACTTAGGTTTCAAGGTTAAAAGGTTGGATCATGGGCAATCATTTCCTGGAGATGGTAATGGTAATTTTTCTATTGGCATGCAGAATTGGAATATGAAATTTAAGCATGCTACCTCTGCTGCTCAAGCAGCGGCTGAGATTGCAGAATATGCAAGCCTAGCTGCCAGAGCTGTTGTAGAACTTTCAAGGCAATATTGTGTTGATGATGATGGTTCATGCCACTTAGGTTTCAAGGATAAATGTTTGGAACATAGGAAATCATTTCCTGGAGATGTTAAATTTTCTATTGGCAAGAAGAATTGGAACATGAAATTTAAGGATGCTACCTCTGCTGCTCAAGCAGCGGCTGAGTTTGCAGAACATGCAAGCCTGGCTTCCAGAGCTGTTGTAGAACTTTCAAGGCAAAATTATTTTGATGATGATGGTTCATGCCACTTAGTTTTCAAGGATATAAGTTTGGAACATCGGTAATCAATTCCTGGAGATGGTAAATTTTCTATTGGCAGGAAGAATTGGAACATATATTTAAGGATGCTACCTCTGCTGCTCAAGCAACGGCTGAGTTTGCAGAACATGCAAGCCTAGCTGCCAGAGCTGTTGTAGAACTTTCAAGGCAATATTGTGTTGATGATGATGGTTCATGCCACTTAGGTTTCAAGGATAAATGTTTGGAACATTGGCAATCATTTCCTAGAGATGGTAATGGTAATTTTTCTATTGGCAGGCATTATTGGAACATGTAATTTAAGGATGCTACCTCTGCTGCTCAAGCAGCGGCTGAGATTGCAGAACATGCAAGCCTAGCTGCCAGAGCTGTTGTAGAACTTTCAAGGCAATATTGTGTTGATGATAGTGGTTCATGCCACTTAGGTTTCAAGGATAAAAGGTTGGAACATGGGCAATCATTTCCTAGAGATGGTAATGGTAAGTTTTCTATTGGCAGGCAGAATTGGAACATGAAATTTAAGGATGCTACCTCTGCTGCTCAAGCAGCGGCTGAGATTGCAGAACATGCAAGCCTAGCTGCCAGAGCTGTTGTAGAACTTTCAAGGCAATATTGTGTTGATGATGATGGTTCATGCCGCTTAGGTTTCAAGGATAAATGTTTGGAACATGGGCAATCATTTCCTGGAGATGGTAAATTTTCTATTGGCAGGAAGAATTGGAACATGAAATTTAAGGATTCTACCTCTGCTGCTCAAGCAGTGGCTGAGTTTGCAGAACATGCAAGCCTAGCTTCCAGAGCTGTTGTAGCACTTTCAAGGAAAAATTGTGTTGATGATGATAGTTCATGCCACTTAGTTTTCAGGGATAAAAGTTTGGAACATAGGCAACCATTTCCTGGAGATGGTAAATTTTCTATTGGCAGGAAGAATTGGAACATAAATTTAAGGATGCTACTTCTGCTGCTCAAGCAACGGCTGAGTTTGCAGAACATGCAAGCCTAGCTGCCAGAGCTGTTGTAGAACTTTCAAGGCAATATTGTGTTGATGATGATGGTTCATGCCACTTAGTTTTCAAGGATAAAAGGTTGGAACATGGGCAATCATTTTCTAGAGATGGTAATGGTAATTTTTCTATTGGCAGGCAGAATTGGAACATGAAAATTAAGGATGCTACCTCTGTTGTTCAAGCAGTGGCTGAGTTTGCAGAACATGAAAGCCTAGTTACCAGAGCTGTTGCAGAACTTTCAAGGCAATATAGTGTTGATGATGATGGTTCATGCCACTTAATTTTCAAGTATAAAAGGCTGGAACATGGGCAATCATATCCTGGAGATGGTAACGGTAATATTTCCATTGCCAGGAAGAATTGGAACATGAAATATAAAGATGCTACCTCTGCTGCTCAAGCAGCGGCTGAGTTTGCAGAACATGCAAGCCTAGCTGCCAGAGCTGTTATAGAACTTTCAAGGCAATATTGTGTTGATGATGGTGGTTCATGCCACTTAGATTTCAAGGATAAAAGGTTGGAACATGGGCAATCATTTCCTGGAGATGGTAATGGTAATTTTTCTATTGGCAGGAAGAATTGGAACATCAAATTTAAGGATGCTACCTCTGCTGCTCAAGCAGCGGCTGAGTTTGCAGAACATGGAAGACTGGCTTCCAGAGCTGTTGTAGAACTTTCAAGGCAAAATTGTCTTGATGATGATGGTTCATGCTACTTAGTTTTCAAGGATAAAAGTTTGAAACATGGGCAATCATTTCCTGGAGATGGTAAATTTTCTATTGGCAGGAAGAATTGGAACATATATTTAAGGATGCTACCTCTGCTGCTCAAGCAACGGCTGAGTTTGCAGAACATGCAAGCCTAGCTGCTAGAGCTGTTGTAGAACTTTCAAGGCAATATTGTGTTGATGATGATGGTTCATGCCACTTAGTTTTCAAGGATAAAAGGTTGGAACATGGGCAATCATTTTCTAGAGATGGTAATGGTAATTTTTCTATAGGGAGGCAGAATTGGAACATGAAATTTAAGGATGCTACCTCTGCTGCTCAAGTAGCGACTGAGTTTGCAGAACATGCAAGCCTAGCTACAAGAGCTGTTGCAGAACTTTCAAGGCAATATAGTGTTGATGATGATGGTTCATGCCACTTAGTTTTTGAGTATAAAAGGTTGGAACATGGGCAATCACATCCTGGAGATGGTAATGGTAATATTTCTATTGCTAGGAAGAATTGGAACTTGAAATATAAGGATGCTACCTCTGCTGCTCAAGCAGCGGCTAAGTTTGTAGAACATGCAAGCCTAGCTGCTAGAGCTGTTGTAGAATTTCAAGGCAATATCTTGTTGATGACGGTGGTTCATGCCACTTAGGTTTCAAGGATAAAAGGTTGTAACATGGGCAATCATTTCCTGGAGATGGTAATGGTAATTTTTCTATTGGCAGGTAGAATTGGAACATGAAATCTAAGGATGCTACCTCTGCTGCTCAAGCAGCGGCTGAGAGTGCAGAACATGCAAGCCTAGCTGCCAGAGCTGTTGTAGAACTTTCAAGGCAATATTGTGTTGATGATGGTGCTTCATGCCACTTAGGTTTCAAATATGAAAGGTTGGAACATGGACAATCATTTCCTGGAGATGGTAAATTTTCTATTGGCAGGAAGAATTGGAACATGAAATTTAAGGATGCTACCTCTACTGCTCAAGCGGTGGCTGAGTTTGCAGAACATGCAAGCCTAGCTTCCAGAGTTGTTGTAGAACTTTCAAGGCAAAATTGTGTTGATGATGATGGTTCATGCCACTTAGTTTTCAAGGATAAAAGTTTGGAACATGGGCAATCATTTCCAGGAGACGCTAAATTTTCTGTTGGTAGGAAGAATTGGAACATAAATTTAAGGATGCTACCTCTGCTGCTCAAGCAACGACTGAGTTTGCAGAACATGCAAGCCTAGCTTCCAGAGTTGTTGTAGAACTTTCAAGGCAAAATTGTGTTGATGATGATGGTTCATGCCACTTAGTTTTCAAGGATAAAAGTTTGGAACATGGGCAATCATTTCCAGGAGACGCTAAATTTTCTGTTGGTAGGAAGAATTGGAACATAAATTTAAGGATGCTACCTCTGCTGCTCAAGCAACGACTGAGTTTGCAGAACATGCAAGCCTAGCTGCCAGAGCTGTTGTAGAACTTTCAAGGCAATGTTGTGTTGATGATGATGGTTCATGCCACTTAGTTTTCAAGGATAAAAGGTTGGAACATGGGCAATCATTTTCTAGAGATGGTAATGGTAATTTTTCTATTGGCAGGCAGAATTGGAACATGAAATTTAAGGATGCTACCTCTGCTGCTCAAGTAGCGACTGAATTTGCAGAACATGCCCAGAGATGTTATAGAACTTTCAAGGCAATATTGTGTTGATGATGATGGTTCATTCCACTTAGGTTTCAAAGATAAAAGGTTGGAACATGGGCAATCATTTCCTGGAGATGGTAAATTTTCTATTAGCAGGCAGAATTGGAACATGAAATTTAAGGATGCTACCTCTATTGTTCAAGCAGTGGCTGAGTTTGCAGAATATGCAAGCCTAGATGCCAGAGCTGTTGTAGAACTTTCAAGGCAATATAGTGTTGATGATGATGGTTCATGCCACTTAGTTTTCAAGTATAAAAGGTTGGAACATGGGCAATCATATCCTGGAGATGGTAATGGTAATATTTCTATTGCCAGGCAGAATTGGAATATGAAATATAAGGATGCTACCTCTGCTTCTCCAGCAGCGGCTGAGTTTGCAGAACATGCAAGCCTAGCTGCCAAAGCTGTTGTAGAACTTTCAAAGCAATATTGTGTTGATGATGGTGGTTCATGCAACTTAGGTTTCAAGGTTAAAAGGTTGGATCATGGGCAATCATTTCCTGGAGATGGTAATGGTAATTTTTCTATTGGCAGGCAGAATTGGAATATGAAATTTAAGCATGCTACCTCTGCTGCTCAAGCAGCGGCTGAGATTGCAGAATATGCAAGCCTAGCTGCCAGAGCTGTTTTAGAACTTTCAAGGCAATATTGTGTTGATGATGATGGTTCATGCCACTTAGGTTTCAAGGATAAATGTTTGGAATATGGGAAATCATTTCCTGGAGATGTTAAATTTTCTATTGGCAAGAAGAATTGGAACATGAAATTTAAGGATGCTACCTCTGCTGCTCAAGCAGCGGCTGAGTTTGCAGAACATGCAAGCCTGGCTTCCAGAGCTGTTGTAGAACTTTCAAGGCAAAATTATTTTGATGATGATGGTTCATGCCACTTAGTTTTCAAGGATAAAAGTTTGGAACATCGGTAATCATTTCCTGGAGATGGTAAATTTTCTATTGGCAGGAAGAATTGGAACATATATTTAAGGATGCTACCTCTGCTGCTCAAGCAACGGCTGAGTTTGCAGAACATGCAAGCCTAGCTGCCAGAGGTTTTGTAGAACTTTCAAGGCAATATTGTGTTGATGATGATGGTTCATGCCACTTAGTTTTCAAGGATAAAAGGTTGGAATATGGGCAATCATTTTCTAGAGATGGTAATGGTAATTTTTCTATAGGGAGGCAGAATTGGAACATGAAATTTAAGGATGCTACCTCTGCTGCTCAAGTAGCGACTGAGTTTGCAGAACATGCAAGCCTAGCTACAAGAGCTGTTGCAGAACTTTCAAGGCAATATAGTGTTGATGATGATGGTTCATGCCACTTAGTTTTTGAGTATAAAAGGTTGGAACATGGGCAATCACATCCTGGAGATGGTAATGGTAATATTTCTATTGCTAGGAAGAATTGGAACTTGAAATATAAGGATGCTACCTCTGCTGCTCAAGCAGCGGCTAAGTTTGTAGAACATGCAAGCCTAGCTGCTAGAGCTGTTGTAGAATTTCAAGGCAATATCTTGTTGATGACGGTGGTTCATGCCACTTAGGTTTCAAGGATAAAAGGTTGTAACATGGGCAATCATTTCCTGGAGATGGTAATGGTAATTTTTCTATTGGCAGGTAGAATTGGAACATGAAATCTAAGGATGCTACCTCTGCTGCTCAAGCAGCGGCTGAGAGTGCAGAACATGCAAGCCTAGCTGCCAGAGCTGTTGTAGAACTTTCAAGGCAATATTGTGTTGATGATGGTGCTTCATGCCACTTAGGTTTCAAATATGAAAGGTTGGAACATGGACAATCATTTCCTGGAGATGGTAAATTTTCTATTGGCAGGAAGAATTGGAACATGAAATTTAAGGATGCTACCTCTACTGCTCAAGCGGTGGCTGAGTTTGCAGAACATGCAAGCCTAGCTTCCAGAGTTGTTGTAGAACTTTCAAGGCAAAATTGTGTTGATGATGATGGTTCATGCCACTTAGTTTTCAAGGATAAAAGTTTGGAACATGGGCAATCATTTCCAGGAGACGCTAAATTTTCTGTTGGTAGGAAGAATTGGAACATAAATTTAAGGATGCTACCTCTGCTGCTCAAGCAACGACTGAGTTTGCAGAACATGCAAGCCTAGCTTCCAGAGTTGTTGTAGAACTTTCAAGGCAAAATTGTGTTGATGATGATGGTTCATGCCACTTAGTTTTCAAGGATAAAAGTTTGGAACATGGGCAATCATTTCCAGGAGACGCTAAATTTTCTGTTGGTAGGAAGAATTGGAACATAAATTTAAGGATGCTACCTCTGCTGCTCAAGCAACGACTGAGTTTGCAGAACATGCAAGCCTAGCTGCCAGAGCTGTTGTAGAACTTTCAAGGCAATGTTGTGTTGATGATGATGGTTCATGCCACTTAGTTTTCAAGGATAAAAGGTTGGAACATGGGCAATCATTTTCTAGAGATGGTAATGGTAATTTTTCTATTGGCAGGCAGAATTGGAACATGAAATTTAAGGATGCTACCTCTGCTGCTCAAGTAGCGACTGAATTTGCAGAACATGCCCAGAGATGTTATAGAACTTTCAAGGCAATATTGTGTTGATGATGATGGTTCATTCCACTTAGGTTTCAAAGATAAAAGGTTGGAACATGGGCAATCATTTCCTGGAGATGGTAAATTTTCTATTAGCAGGCAGAATTGGAACATGAAATTTAAGGATGCTACCTCTATTGTTCAAGCAGTGGCTGAGTTTGCAGAATATGCAAGCCTAGATGCCAGAGCTGTTGTAGAACTTTCAAGGCAATATAGTGTTGATGATGATGGTTCATGCCACTTAGTTTTCAAGTATAAAAGGTTGGAACATGGGCAATCATATCCTGGAGATGGTAATGGTAATATTTCTATTGCCAGGCAGAATTGGAATATGAAATATAAGGATGCTACCTCTGCTTCTCCAGCAGCGGCTGAGTTTGCAGAACATGCAAGCCTAGCTGCCAAAGCTGTTGTAGAACTTTCAAAGCAATATTGTGTTGATGATGGTGGTTCATGCAACTTAGGTTTCAAGGTTAAAAGGTTGGATCATGGGCAATCATTTCCTGGAGATGGTAATGGTAATTTTTCTATTGGCAGGCAGAATTGGAATATGAAATTTAAGCATGCTACCTCTGCTGCTCAAGCAGCGGCTGAGATTGCAGAATATGCAAGCCTAGCTGCCAGAGCTGTTTTAGAACTTTCAAGGCAATATTGTGTTGATGATGATGGTTCATGCCACTTAGGTTTCAAGGATAAATGTTTGGAATATGGGAAATCATTTCCTGGAGATGTTAAATTTTCTATTGGCAAGAAGAATTGGAACATGAAATTTAAGGATGCTACCTCTGCTGCTCAAGCAGCGGCTGAGTTTGCAGAACATGCAAGCCTGGCTTCCAGAGCTGTTGTAGAACTTTCAAGGCAAAATTATTTTGATGATGATGGTTCATGCCACTTAGTTTTCAAGGATAAAAGTTTGGAACATCGGTAATCATTTCCTGGAGATGGTAAATTTTCTATTGGCAGGAAGAATTGGAACATATATTTAAGGATGCTACCTCTGCTGCTCAAGCAACGGCTGAGTTTGCAGAACATGCAAGCCTAGCTGCCAGAGGTTTTGTAGAACTTTCAAGGCAATATTGTGTTGATGATGATGGTTCATGCCACTTAGTTTTCAAGGATAAAAGGTTGGAATATGGGCAATCATTTTCTAGAGATGGTAATGGTAATTTTTCTATTGGGAGGCAGAATTGGAACATGAAATTTAAGGATTCTACCTCTGCTGTTCAAGCAGCGGCTGAGTTTGCAGAACATGAAAGCCTAGTTGCCCGAGCTGTTGCAGAACTTTCAAGGCAATATAGTGTTGATGATGATGGTTCATGCCACTTAGTTTTTAAGTATAAAAGGTTGGAACATGGGCAATCACATCCTAGAGATGGTAATGGAAATATTTCTATTGCTAGGAAGAATTGGAACATGAAATATAAGGATGCTACCTCTGCTGCTCAAGCAGCGGCTGAGTTTGCAGAACATGCAAGCCTAGCTGCTAGAGCTGTTGTAGAATTTCAAGGCAATATTGTGTTGATGATGGTGGTTCATGCCCCTTAGGTTTCAAGGATAAAAGGTTGTAACATGGGCAATCATTTCCTGGAGATGGTAATGGTAATTTTTCTATTGGCAGGTAGAATTGGAACATGAAATCTAAGGATGCTACCTCTGCTTCTCAAGCAGCGGCTGAGAGTGCAGAACATGCAAGCCTAGCTGCCAGAGCTGTTATAGAACTTTCAAGGCAATATTGCTTTGATGATGATGGTTCATGCCACTTAGGTTTCAAGGATAATTGTTTGGAACATGGACAATCATTTCCTGGAGATGGTAAATTTTCTATTGGCAGGAAGAATTGGAACATAAAATTTAAGGATGTTACCTCTACTGCGCAAGCGGTGGCTGAGTTTGCAGAACATGCAAGCCTAGCTTCCAGAGTTGTTGTAGAACTTTCAAGGCAAAATTGTGTTGATGATGATGGTTCATGCCACTTAGTTTTCAAGGATAAAAGTTTGGAACATGGGCAATCATTTCCAGGAGATGCTAAATTTTCTATTGGTAGGAAGAATTGGAACATAAATTTAAGGATGCTACCTCTGCTGCTCAAGCAACGACTGAGTTTGCAGAACATGCAAGCCTAGCTGCCAGAGCTGTTGTAGATATTTCAAGGCAATATTGTATTGATGATGGTGGATCATGCCACTTAGGTTTCAAGGATAAAAGGTTGGAACATGGGCAATCATTTCATGGAGATGGTAATGGTAATTTTTATATTGGCAGGTAGAATTAGAACATGAAATTTAAGGATGCTACCTCTGCTGCTCAAGTAGCGACTGAATTTGCAGAACATGCCCAGAGATGTTATAGAACTTTCAAGGCAATATTGTGTTGATGATGATGGTTCATTCCACTTAGGTTTCAAAGATAAAAGGTTGGAACATGGGCAATCATTTCCTGGAGATGGTAAATTTTCTATTAGCAGGCAGAATTGGAACATGAAATTTAAGGATGCTACCTCTGTTGTTCAAGCAGTGGCTGAGTTTGCAGAACATGCAAGCCTAGATGCCAGAGCTGTTGTAGAACTTTCAAGGCAATATAGTGTTGATGATGATGGTTCATGCCACTTAGTTTTCAAGTATAAAAGGTTGGAACATGGGCAATCATATCCTGGAGATGGTAATGGTAATATTTCTATTGCCAGGCAGAATTGGAATATGAAATATAAGGATGCTACCTCTGCTTCTCCAGCAGCGGCTGAGTTTGCAGAACATGCAAGCCTAGCTGCCAAAGCTGTTGTAGAACTTTCAAAGCAATATTGTGTTGATGATGGTGGTTCATGCAACTTAGGTTTCAAGGTTAAAAGGTTGGATCATGGGCAATCATTTCCTGGAGATGGTAATGGTAATTTTTCTATTGGCAGGCAGAATTGGAATATGAAATTTAAGCATGCTACCTCTGCTGCTCAAGCAGCGGCTGAGATTGCAGAATATGCAAGCCTAGCTGCCAGAGCTGTTGTAGAACATTCAAGGCAATATTGTGTTGATGATGATGGTTCATGCCACTTAGGTTTCAAGGATAAATGTTAGGAACATGGGAAATCATTTCCTAGAGATGTTAAATTTTCTATTGGCAAGAAGAATTGGAACATGAAATTTAAGGATGCTACCTCTGCTGCTCAAGCAGCGGCTGAGTTTGCAGAACATGCAAGCCTGGCTTCCAGAGCTGTTGTAGAACTTTCAAGGCAAAATTATTTTGATGATGATGGTTCATGCCACTTAGTTTTCAAGGATAAAAGTTAGGAACATCGGTAATCATTTCCTGGAGATGGTAAATTTTCTATTGGCAGGAAGAATTGGAACATATATTTAAGGATGCTACCTCTGCTGCTCAAGCAACGGCTGAGTTTGCAGAACATGCAAGCCTAGCTGCCAGAGCTGTTGTAGAACTTTCAAGGCAATATTGTGTTGATGATGATGGTTCATGCCACTTAGTTTTCAAGGATAAAAGTTTGGAACATCGGTAATCATTTCCTGGAGATGGTAAATTTTCTATTGGCAGGAAGAATTGGAACATATATTTAAGGATGCTACCTCTGCTGCTCAAGCAACGGCTGAGTTTGCAGAACATGCAAGCCTAGCTGCCAGAGGTTTTGTAGAACTTTCAAGGCAATATTGTGTTGATGATGATGGTTCATGCCACTTAGTTTTCAAGGATAAAAGGTTGGAATATGGGCAATCATTTTCTAGAGATGGTAATGGTAATTTTTCTATTGGGAGGCAGAATTGGAACATGAAATTTAAGGATGCTACCTCTGCTGTTCAAGCAGCGGCTGAGTTTGCAGAACATGAAAGCCTAGTTGCCCGAGCTGTTGCAGAACTTTCAAGGCAATATAGTGTTGATGATGATGGTTCATGCCACTTAGTTTTTAAGTATAAAAGGTTGGAACATGGGCAATCACATCCTAGAGATGGTAATGGAAATATTTCTATTGCGAGGAAGAATTGGAACATGAAATATAAGGATGCTACCTCTGCTGCTCAAGCAGCGGCTGAGTTTGCAGAACATGCAAGCCTAGCTGCTAGAGCTGTTGTAGAATTTCAAGGCAATATTGTGTTGATGATGGTGGTTCATGCCCCTTAGGTTTCAAGGATAAAAGGTTGTAACATGGGCAATCATTTCCTGGAGATGGTAATGGTAATTTTTCTATTGGCAGGTAGAATTGGAACATGAAATCTAAGGATGCTACCTCTGCTTCTCAAGCAGCGGCTGAGAGTGCAGAACATGCAAGCCTAGCTGCCAGAGCTGTTGTAGAACTTTCAAGGCAATATTGCTTTGATGATGATGGTTCATGCCACTTAGGTTTCAAGGATAATTGTTTGGAACATGGACAATCATTTCCTGGAGATGGTAAATTTTCTATTGGCAGGAAGAATTGGAACATAAAATTTAAGGATGCTACCTCTACTGCGCAAGCGGTGGCTGAGTTTGCAGAACATGCAAGCCTAGCTTCCAGAGTTGTTGTAGAACTTTCAAGGTAAAATTGTGTTGATGATGATGGTTCATGCCACTTAGTTTTCAAGGATAAAAGTTTGGAACATGGGCAATCATTTCCAGGAGATGCTAAATTTTCTATTGGTAGGAAGAATTGGAACATAAATTTAAGGATGCTACCTCTGCTGCTCAAGCAACGACTGAGTTTGCAGAACATGCAAGCCTAGCTGCCAGAGCTGTTGTAGATATTTCAAGGCAATATTGTATTGATGATGGTGGATCATGCCACTTAGGTTTCAAGGATAAAAGGTTGGAACATGGGCAATCATTTCATGGAGATGGTAATGGTAATTTTTATATTGGCAGGTAGAATTAGAACATGAAATTTAAGGATGCTACCTCTGCTGCTCAAGTAGCGACTGAATTTGCAGAACATGCCCAGAGATGTTATAGAACTTTCAAGGCAATATTGTGTTGATGATGATGGTTCATTCCACTTAGGTTTCAAAGATAAAAGGTTGGAACATGGGCAATCATTTCCTGGAGATGGTAAATTTTCTATTAGCAGGCAGAATTGGAACATGAAATTTAAGGATGCTACCTCTGTTGTTCAAGCAGTGGCTGAGTTTGCAGAACATGCAAGCCTAGATGCCAGAGCTGTTGTAGAACTTTCAAGGCAATATAGTGTTGATGATGATGGTTCATGCCACTTAGTTTTCAAGTATAAAAGGTTGGAACATGGGCAATCATATCCTGGAGATGGTAATGGTAATATTTCTATTGCCAGGCAGAATTGGAATATGAAATATAAGGATGCTACCTCTGCTTCTCCAGCAGCGGCTGAGTTTGCAGAACATGCAAGCCTAGCTGCCAAAGCTGTTGTAGAACTTTCAAAACAATATTGTGTTGATGATGGTGGTTCATGCAACTTAGGTTTCAAGGTTAAAAGGTTGGATCATGGGCAATCATTTCCTGGAGATGGTAATGGTAATTTTTCTATTGGCAGGCAGAATTGGAATATGAAATTTAAGCATGCTACCTCTGCTGCTCAAGCAGCGGCTGAGATTGCAGAATATGCAAGCCTAGCTGCCAGAGCTGTTGTAGAACTTTCAAGGCAATATTGTGTTGATGATGATGGTTCATGCCACTTAGGTTTCAAGGATAAATGTTAGGAACATGGGAAATCATTTCCTAGAGATGTTAAATTTTCTATTGGCAAGAAGAATTGGAACATGAAATTTAAGGATGCTACCTCTGCTGCTCAAGCAGCGGCTGAGTTTGCAGAACATGCAAGCCTGGCTTCCAGAGCTGTTGTAGAACTTTCAAGGCAAAATTATTTTGATGATGATGGTTCATGCCACTTAGTTTTCAAGGATAAAAGTTAGGAACATCGGTAATCATTTCCTGGAGATGGTAAATTTTCTATTGGCAGGAAGAATTGGAACATATATTTAAGGATGCTACCTCTGCTGCTCAAGCAACGGCTGAGTTTGCAGAACATGCAAGCCTAGCTGCCAGAGCTGTTGTAGAACTTTCAAGGCAATATTGTGTTGATGATGATGGTTCATGCCACTTAGTTTTCAAGGATAAAAGGTTGGAACATGGGCAATCATTTTCTAGAGATTGTAATGGTAATTTTTCTATTGGGACGAAGAATTGGAACATGAAATTTAAGGATGCTACCTCTGCTATTCAAGCAGCGGCTGAGTTTGCAGAACATGAAAGCCTAGTTGCCCGAGCTGTTGCAGAACTTTCAAGGCAATATAGTGTTGATGATGATGGTTCATGCCACTTAGTTTTTAAGTATAAAAGGTTGGAACATGGGCAATCACATCCTAGAGATGGTAATGGATATATTTCTATTGCTAGGAAGAATTGGAACATGAAATATAAGGATGCTACCTCTGCTGCTCAAGCAGCGGCTGAGTTTGCAGAACATGCAAGCCTAGCTGCTAAAGCTGTTGTAGAATTTCAAGGCAATATTGTGTTGATGATGGTGGTTCATGCCACTTAGGTTTCAAGGATTAAAGGTTGTAACATGGGCAATCATTTCCTGGAGATGGTAATGGTAATTTTTCTATTGGCAGGTAGAATTGGAACATGAAATCTAAGGATGCTACCTCTGCTGCTCAAGCAGCGGCTGAGAGTGCAGAAGATGCAAGCCTAGCTGCCAGAGCTGTTGTAGAACTTTCAAGGCAATATTGTGTTGATGATGATGGTTCATGCCACTTAGGTTTCAAGGATAATTGTTTGGAACATGGACAATCATTTCCTGGAGATGGTAAATTTCCTATTGGCAGGAAGAATTGGAACATAAAATTTAAGGATGTTACCTCTACTGCGCAAGCGGTGGCTGAGTTTGCAGAACATGCAAGCCTAGCTTCCAGAGTTGTTGTAGAACTTTCAAGGCAAAATTGTGTTGATGATGATGGTTCATGCCACTTAGTTTTCAAGGATAAAAGTTTGGAACATGGGCAATCATTTCCAGGAGATGCTAAATTTTCTATTGGTAGGAAGAATTGGAACATAAATTTAAGGATGCTACCTCTGCTGCTCAAGCAACGACTGAGTTTGCAGAACATGCAAGCCTAGCTGCCAGAGCTGTTGTAGATATTTCAAGGCAATATTGTATTGATGATGGTGGATCATGCCACTTAGGTTTCAAGGATAAAAGGTTGGAACATGGGCAATCATTTCATGGAGATGGTAATGGTAATTTTTCTATTGGCAGGTAGAATTAGAACATGAAATTTAAGGATGCTACCTCTGCTGCTCAAGCAGCGGTTGAGTTTGCAGAACATGCAAGCCTAGCTGCCAGAGCTGTTGTAGAACTTTCAAAGAAATATTGTGTTGATGATGATGGTTCATGCCACTTTGGTTTAAAGAATAAAAGTTTGGAACATGGGCAATCATTTCCTAGAGATGGTAAATTTTCTATTGGCAGGATGAATTGGAACATAAATTTAAGGATGCTACCTCTGCTGCTCAAGCATCGGCTGAGTTTGTAGAACATGCAAGCCTAGCTGCCAGAGCTGTTGCATAACTTTCAAGGCAATATAGTGTTGATGATGATGGTTCATGCCACTTAGTTTTCAAGTATAAATGGGTGGCACATGGGCAATCATATCCTGGAGATGGTAATGGTAATATTTCTATTGACAGGCAGAATTGGAACATGAAATTTAAGGATGCTACCTCTGCTGCTCAAGCAGCGGCTGAGTTTGCAGAACATGCAAGCCTAGCTGCCAGAGCTATTGTAGAACTTTCAAGGCAATATTGTGTTGATGATGGTGGTTCATGCCACTTAGGTTTCAAGGATGAAAGGTTGGAACATGGGCAATCATTTCCTGGAGATGGTAATTTTTCTATTGGCAGGAAGAATTGGAACATGAAATTTAAGGATGCTACCTCTGCTGCTCAAGCAGCGGCTGAGTTTGGAGAACATGCAAGCCTAGCTTCCAAAGCTGTTGTAGAACTTTCAAGACAAAATTGTATTGATGATGATGGTTTATGCCACTTAGTTTTCAAGGATAAAAGGTTGGAACATGGGCAATCATTTTCTGGAGATGGTAATGGTAATTTTTCTATTGGCAGGCAGAATTGGAACATGAAATTTAAGGATGCTACCTCTGCTGCTCAAGTAGCGACTGAATTTGCAGAACATGCAAGCCTAGCTGGCAGAGCTGTTGTAGAACTTTCAAGGAAATATTGTATTGATGATGGTGGATCATGCCACTTAGGTTTCAAGGATAAAAGGTTGGAACATGGGCAATCATTTCCTGGAGGTGGTAATGGTAAGTTTTCTATTGGCAGGTAGAATTAGAACATTAAATTTAAGGATGCTACCTCTGCTGCTCAAGCATCGGTTGAGTTTGCAGAACATGCAAGCCTAGCTGCCAGAGCTGTTGTAGAACTTTCAAAGAAATATTGTGTTGATGATGATGGTTCATGCCACTTAGGTTTCAAGAATAAAAGTTTGGAACATGGGCAATCATTTCCTAGAGATGGTAAATTTTCTATTGGCAGGAAGAATTGGAACATAAATTTAAGGATGCTACCTCTACTGCTCAAGCAACGGCTGAGTTTGTAGAACATGCAAGCCTAGCTGCCAGAGCTGTTGTAGAACTTTGAAGGCAATATTGTGTTGATGATGATGGTTCATGCCACTTAGTTTTCAAGTATAAAAGGTTGGAACATGGGCAATCATTTTCTGGAGATGGTAATGGTAATTTTTCTATTGGCAGGCAGAATTGGAACATGAAATTTAAGGATGCTACCTTTGCTGCTCAAGTAGCGACTGAATTTGCAGAACATGCAAGCCTAGCTGGCAGAGCTGTTGTAGAACTTTCAAGGAAATATTGTATTGATGATGGTGGATCATGCCACTTAGGTTTCAAGGATAAAAGGTTGGAACATGGGCAATCATTTCCTGGAGATGGTAATGGTAATATTTCTATTGGCAGGTAGAATTAGAACATGAAATTTAAGGATGCTACCTCTGCTGCTCAAGCAGCGGTTGAGTTTGCAGAACATGCAAGCCTAGCTGGCAGAGCTGTTGTAGAACTTTCAAGGAAATATTGTATTGATGATGGTGGATCATGCCACATAGGTTTCAAGGATAAAAGGTTGGAACATGGGCAATCATTTCCTGGAGATGGTAATGGTAATTTTTCTATTGGCAGGTAGAATTAGAAGATGAAATTTAAGGATGCTACCTCTGCTGCTCAAGTAGCAGTTGAGTTTGCAGAACATGCAAGCCTAGCTGCCAGAGCTGTTGTAGAACTTTCAAAGAAATATTGTGTTGATGATGATGGTTCATGCCACGTAGGTTTCAAGGATAAATGTTTGGAACATGGGCAATCATTTCCTGGAGATGGTAAATTTACTATTGGCAGGAAGAATTCGAACATGAAATTTAGGGATGCTACCTCTGCTGCTCAAGCAGTGGCTGAGTTTGCAGAACATGCAAGCCTAGCTTCCAGAGCAGTTGTAGAACTTTCAAGGCAAAATTATGTTGATGATGATGGTTCATGCCACTTAGTTTTCAAGGATAAAAGGTTGGAACATGGGCAATCATTTTCTGGAGATGGTAATGGTAATTTTTCTATTGGCAGGCAGAATTGGAACATGAAATTCAAGGATGCTACCTCTGCTGCTCAAGTAGCGACTGAATTTGCAGAACATGCAAGCCTAGCTGGCAGATCTGTTGTAGAACTTTCAAGGAAATATTGTATTGATGATGGTGGATCATGCCACTTAGGTTTCAAGGATAAAAGGTTGGAACATGGGCAATCATTTCCTAGAGATGGTAATGGTATTTTTTCTTTTGGCAGGTAGAATTAGAACATGAAATTTAAGGATTCTACCTCTGCTGCTCAAGCAGCGGTTGAGTTTGCAGAACATGCAAGCCTAGCTGCCAGAGCTGTTGTAGAACTTTCAAAGAAATATTGTGTTGATGATGATGGTTCATGCCACTTAGGTTTCAAGAATAAAAGTTTGGAACATGGGCAATCATTTCCTAGAGATGGTAAATTTTCTATTGGCAGGAAGAATTGGAACATAAATTTAAGGATGCTACCTCTGCTGCTCAAGCAACGGCTGAGTTTGCAGGAAATGATTGCCCATGTTCCAACCTTTCATCCTTGAAACCTAAGTGGCATGAACTACCATCATCAACACAATATTGCCTTGAAAGTTCTACAACAGCTCTGGCAGCTAGGCTTGCATGTTCTGCAAACTCAGCCGCTGCTTGAGCAGCAGAGGTAGCATCCTTAAATTTCATGTTCCAATTCTGCCTGCCAATAGAAAATTTACCATCTCCAGGAAATGATTGCCCATGTTCCAACCTTTTATCCTTGAAACCTAAGTGGCATGAACCACCATCATCAACACAATATTGCCTTGAAAGTTCTACAACAGCTCTGGCAGCTAGGCTTGCATGTTCTGCAAACTCAGCCGCTGCTTGAGTAGCAGAGGTAGCATCCTTAAATTGCATGTTCCAATTCTACCTGCCAACAGAAAAATTACCATTACCATCTCCAGGAATTGATTTCCCATGTTCCAACCTTTCATCCTTGAAACCTAAGTGGCATGAACCACCATCATCAACACAATATTGCCTTGAAAGTTCTCCAACAGCTCTGGCAGCTAGGCTTGCATGTTCTGCAAACTCAGCCGCTGCTTGAGTAGCAGAGGTAGCATCCTTAAATTTCATGTTCCAATTCTGCCTGCCAACGGAAACATTACCATCACAATCTCAAGGAAATGATTGCCCATGTTCCAACCTTTCAACCTTGAAAACTAAGTGGCATGAACCACCATCATCAACATAGTATTGCCTTGAAAGTTCTCCAACAGCTCTGGCAGCTAGGCTTGCGTGTTCTGCAAACTAAGTCGCTACTTGAGCAGCAAAGGTAGCATCCTTAAATTTCATGTTCCAATACTGCCTGCCAACAGAAAAATTACCATTACCATCTCCAGGAAATGATTGCCCATGTTCCAACTTTTCATCCTTGAAACCTAAGTGACATGAACCACCATTATCAACACAATATTGCCTTGAAAGTTCTACAACAGCTCTAGCAGCTAAGCTTGGATGTTCTACAAACTCAGTCGCTCCTTGAGCAGCAGAGGTAGCATCCTTAAATTTCATGTTCCAATTCTGCCTGCCATCAAAAAAATTACCATTACCATCTCCAAGAAATGATTGCCCATTTTCCAACCTTTTATCCTTGAAAACTAAGTGGCATGAACCACCATCATCGACATAGTATTGCCTTGAAAGTTCTCCAACAGCTCTGGCAGCTAGGCTTGCATGTTCTGCAAACTCAGTCGCTACTTGAGCAGCAGAGGTAGCATCATTAAATTGTATGTTCCAATTCTGCCTGCCAATAGAAAAGTTACCATTACCATCTCCAGGAAATGCTTTCCCATGTTCCAACCATTCATCCTTGAAACCTAAGTGGCATGAACCACCATCATCAACATAGTATTGCCTTGAAAGTTCTCCAACAGCTCTGGCAGCTAGGCTTGCATGTTCTGCAAACTCAGTCGCTACTTGAGCAGCAAAGGTAGCATCCTTAAATTTCATGTTCCAATACTGCCTGCCAACAGAAAAATTACCATTACCATCTCCAGGAAATGATTGCCGATGTTCCAACCTTCCATACTTGAAACCTAAGTGGCACGAACCACCATTATCAATACAATATTGCCTTGAAAGTTCTACAACAGCTCTGGCAGCTAGGCTTGGATGTTCTACAAACTCAGTCGCTCCTTGAGCAGCAGAGGTAGCATCCTTAAATTTCATGTTCCAATTCTGCCTTCCATCAGAAAAATTACCATTACCATCTCCAAGAAATGATTGCCCATTTTCCAACCTTTCATCCTTGAAACCTAAGTGGCATGAACCACCATCATCAACACAATATTGCCTTGAAAGTTCTACAACAGCTCTGGCAGCTACGCTTGCATATTTTGCAAACTCAGTCGCTACTTGAGTAGCAGAGGTAGCATCCTTAAATTTCATGATCCAATTCTGCCTGCCAATGGAAAAATTACCATTACCATCTCTAGGAAATGATTGCCCATGTTCCAACCTTTCAACCTTGAAACCTAAGTGGCATGAACCACCATCATCAACACAATATTGCCTTGAAAGTTCTACAACAGCTCTGGCATCTAGGCTTGGTTGTTCTACAAACTCAGCCGCTGCTTGAGCAGCAGAGGTAGCATCCTTAAATTTCATGTTCCAATTCTGCCTTCCAATAGTAAATTTACCATTTCCAGGAAATGATTGCCCATGTTCCAACCTTTTATCCTTGAAACTTAAGTGGCATGAACCACCATCATCAACACAATATTGCCTTGAAAGTTCTCCAACAGCTCTGACAGCTAGGCTTGCATGTTCTGCAAACTCAGCCGCTTCTTGAGCAGTAGAGGTAGCATCCTTAAATTTCATGTTCCAATTCTGCCTGCCAACAGAAAAATTACTATTACCATCTCAAGGAAATGATTGCCCATGTTTTAACCTTTCATCCTTGAAAACTAAATGGCATGAACCACCATCATCAACATAATATTGCCTTGAAAGTTCTAAAACAGCTCTGGCAGCTAGGCTTGCATGTTCTGCAAACTCAGCCGCTGCTGTGCAGCAGAGGTAGCATCCTTAAATTTCATGTTCCAATTCTGCCTGCCAACAGAAACATTACCATCACCTTCTCAAGGAAATGATTGCCCATGTTCTAACCTTTCATCCTTGAAAACTAAGTGGCATGAACCACCATCATCAACACAGTATTACCTTGAAAGTTCTACAACAGCTCTGGCAGCTAGGCTTACATGTTCTGCAAACTCAGTCGCTCCTTGAGCAGCAGAGGTAGCATCCTTAAATTTCATGTTCCAATTCTGCCTGCCATCAGAAAAATTACCATTACCATCTCCAAGAAATGATTGCCCATTTTCCAACCTTTCATCCTTGAAACCTAAGTGGCATGAACCACCATCATCAACACAATATTGCCTTGAAAGTTCTACAACAACTCTGGCAGCTACGCTTGCATGCTCTGCAAACTCAGTCGCTACTTGAGCAGCAGAGGTAGCATTCTTAAATTTCATGATCCAATTCTGCCTGCCAATGGAAAAATTACCATTACCATCTCTAGGAAATGATTGCCCATGTTCCAACCTTTCATCCTTGAAACCTAAGTGGCATGAACCACCATCATCAACACAATATTGCCTTGAAAGTTCCACAACAGCTCTGGCTGCTAGGCTTGGTTGTTCTGCAAACTTAGCCGCTGCTTGAGCAGTAGAGGTAGCATCCTTAAATTTCATGTTCCAATTCTGCCTTCCAATAGTAAATTTACCATTTCCAGGAAATGATTGCCCATGTTCCAACCTTTTATTCTTGAAACTTAAGTGGCATGAACCACCATCATCAACACAATATTGCCTTGAAAGTTCTCCAACAGCTTTGGCAGCTAGGCTTGCATGTTCTGCAAACTCAGCCGCTTCTTGAGCAGTAGAGGTAGCATCCTTAAATTTCATGTTCCATTTCTGCCTGCCAACAGAAAATTTACTATTACCATCTTAAGGAAATGATTGCCCATGTTTTAACCTTTCATCCTTGAAAACTAAATGGCATGAACCACCATCATCAACATAATATTGCCTTGAAAGTTCTAAAACAGCTCTGGCAGCTAGGCTTGCATGTTCTGCAAACTCAGCCGCTACTGTGCAGCAGAGGTAGCATCCTTAAATTTCATGTTCGAATTCTGCCTACCAACGGAAACCTAAGTGGCATGAACCACCATTATCAACACAATATTGCCTTGAAAGTTCTACAACAGCTCTGGCAGCTAGGCTTGGATGTTGTACAAACTCAGTCGCTCCTAGAGCAGCAGAGGTAGCATCCTTAAATTTCAGGTTCCAATTCTGCCTGCCATCAGAAAAATTACCATTACCATCTCCAAGAAATGATTGCCCATTTTCCAACCTTTCATCCTTGAAACCTAAGTGGCATGAACCACCATCATCAACACAATATTGCCTTGAAAGTTCTACAACAACTCTGGCAGCTAGGCTTGCATGTTCTCCGAACTCAGCTGCTGCTTGAGCAGCAGAGGTAGCATCCTTAAATTTCATGTTCTAATACTGCCTGCCAACAGAACAATTACCATTACCATCTCAAGGAAATGATTGCCCATGTTCCAACCTTTCATCCTAGAAACCTAAGTGGCATGAACCACCATCATCAACATAATATTGCCTTGAAAGTTCTACAACAGCTCTGGCAGCGAGGCTTGCATGGTCTGCAAATTCAGCTGCTACTTGAGCAGCAGAGGTAGCATCCTTAAATTTCATGTTCCAATTCTGCCTTCCAATAGTAAATTTACCATTTCCAGGAAATGATTGCCCATGTTCCAACCTTTTATCCTTGAAACTTAAGTGGCATGAACCACCATCATCAACACAATATTGCCTTGAAAGTTCTCCAACAGCTCTGGCAGCTAGGCTTGCATGTTCTGCAAACTCAGCCGCTTCTTGAGCAGTAGAGGTAGCATCCTTAAATTTCATGTTCCAATTCTGCCTGCCAACAGAAAAATTACTATTACCATCTCAAGGAAATGATTGCCCATGTTTTAACCTTTCATCCTTGAAAACTAAATGGCATGAACCACCATCATCAACACAGTATTGCCTCGAAAGTTCTACAACAGCTCTGGCAGCTAGGCTTGTATGTTCTCAGCCACTGCTTGACCAGCAGAGGTAGCATCCTTAAATTTCATGTTCTAATTCTGCCTGGCAATAGAAAAATTACCATTAACATCTCCAGGAAATGATTGCCCATGTTCCAACCTTTCATCCTCGAAACCTAAGTGGCATGAACGAACATCATCAACACAATATTGCCTTGAAAGTTCTACAACAGCTCTGGCAGCTAGGCTTGGATGTTCTACAAACTCAGTCGCTCCTTGAGCAGCAGAGGTAGCATCCTTAAATTTCATGTTCCAATTCTGCCTGCCATCAGAAAAATTATCATTACCATCTCCAAGAAATGATTGCCCATTTTCCAACCTTTCATCCTTGAAACCTAAGTGGCATGAACCACCATCATTAACACAGTATTGCCTTGAAAGTTCTACAACAGCTCTGGCAGCTGGGCTTGCATGTTCTGCAAACTCAGCCGCTGCTTGAGTAGCAGAGGTAGCATCCTTAAATTTCATGTTCCAATTCTGCCTGCCCATAGAAAAATTACCATTACCATCTCCAAGAAATGATTGCCCATGTTCCAAACTTTCATCTTTGAAACCTAAGTGGCATGAACCAACATCATCAACACAATATTGCCTTGAAAGTTCAACAACAGCTCTGGCAGCTAGGCTGGCATATTCTGCAAAATCAGCCGCTACTTGAGCAGCAGAGGTAGCATCCTTAAATTTAATGTTCCAACTCTGCCTGCCAACAGAAACATTACCATTACCATCTCTGTGAAATGATTGCCAATGTTCCAACCTTTCATCCTTGAAACCTAAGTGGCATGAACCACCATCATCAACACAATATTGCCTTGAAAGTTCTACAACAGCTCTGGCAGCTAGGCTTGCATGTTCTCCAAACTCAGCCGCTTCTTGAGCAACAGAGGTAGCATCCTTAAATTTCATGTTCCAATACTGCTTACTAAAAGAAAAATTACCATTACCATCTCCAGGAAATGCTTGCCAATTTTCCAACCTTTCATCCTTGAAACCTAAGTGGCATGAACCACCATCATCAACACAATATTGCTTGAAAGTTCTCCAACAGCTAGGCTTGCATGTTCTCCGAACTCAGCTGCTGCTTGAGCAGCAGAGGTAGCATCCTTAAATTTCATGTTCTAATACTGCCTGCCAACAGAACAATTACCATTACCATCTCAAGGAAATGATTGCCCATGTTCCAACTTTACATCCTTGAAAACTAAGTGGCATAAACCACCATCATCAACACAATATTGCCTTGAATGTTCTACAACAGCTCTGGCAGCTAGGCTTGGATGTTCTGCAAACTCAGCCGCTGCTTGAGCAGCAGAGGTAGCATCCTTAAATTTCATGTTCCAATTCTGCCTACCAAGAGAAAAATTACCATTACCATCTCAAGGAAATGATTGCCCATGTTCCAACCTTTTATCCACGAAACCTAAGTGGCATGAACCACCATCATCAACACAATATTGCATTGAAAGTTCTACAATAGCTCTGGCAGCTAGGCTTGCATGTTCTCCAAACTCGGCCGCTGCTTGAGCAGCAGAGGTAGCATCCTTAAATTTCATGTTCCAATACTGACTGCCAACACAAAATTTAGCATTACCATCACAAGGAAATGATTGCCAACATTCCAACCTTTCATCCTTGAAAACTAAGTGGTATGAACCACCATCATCAACACTATATTGCCTTGAAAGTTTTACAACAGCTCTGGAACCTAGGCTTGCATGTTCTCCAAACTCAGCCGTTGCTTGACCAGCAGAGGTAGCAACCTTAAATTTCATGTTCCAATACTGCTTGCCAACAAAAAAAATTACCATTACCATCTCCAGGAAATGCTTGCCCATGTTCCAACCTTTCATCCTTGAAACCTAAGTGGCATGAACCACCATCATCAACACAATATTGCATTGAAAGTTCTACAATAGCTCTGGCAGCTAGGCTTGCATGTTCTTCAAGCTCAGTCGCTCCTTGAGCAGCAGAGGTAGCATCCTTAAATTTAATGTTCCAATTCTGCCTGCATATAGAAAACTTACCATTACCATCTCCAGGAAATGCTTGCCAATGTTCCAACCTTTCATCATTGAAACCTAAGTGGCATGAACCACCATCATCAACACAATATTGCCTTGAAAGTTCTACAATAGCTCTGGCAGCTAGGCTTGCATGTTCTTCAAACTCAGTCGCTCCTTGAGCAGCAGAGGTAGCATCCTTAAATTTAATGTTCCAATACTGCCTGCCAACAGAAAAATTACCATTACCACCTCAAGGAAATGATTGCCAATGTTCCAACCTTTCATCATTGAATCCTAAGTGGCATGAACAACCATCATCAACATAATATTGCCTTGAAAGTTCTACAACAGCTGGGGCAGCTTGGCTTGCATGTTCTCCAAACTCAGTCGTTGCTTGAGCAGCAGAGGTAGCATCCTTAAATTTCATGTTCCAATATTGCGTGCCAACAGAAAAATTACCATTACCATCGCAAGGAAATGATTGCCCATGTTCGGACCTTTCATACTTGAAAACTAAGTGGCATGAACCACCATCATCAACACAATATTGCCTTGAAAGTTCTACAACAGCTCTAGCAGCTAGGCTTGCATGTTCTGCAAACTCAGTCGCTACTTGAGCAGCAGAGGTAGCATCCTTAAATTTCATGTTCCAATTCTGCCTGCCAATAGAAAAATTACCATTACCATCTCCAGGAAATGCTTGCCAATGTTCCAACCTTTCATCCTTGAAACCTAAGTGGCATGAACCACCATCATCAACACAATATTGCCTTGAAAGTTCTCCAACAGCTGGGGCAGTTAGGCTTGCATGTTCTCCAAACTCAGTCGCTGCTTGAGCAGCAGAGGTAGCATCCTTAAATTGTATGTTCCAATACTGGCTGCCAACAGAAAAAATACCATTACCATCTCAAGGAAATGATTGCCCATGTTCCAACCTTTTATTCTTGAAACCTAAGTGGCATGAACCACCATCATCAACACAATATTGCCTTGAAAGTTCTAAAATAGCTCTGGCAGCTAGGCTTGCATGTTCTCCAAACTCAGCCGCTTCTTGAGCAGCAGAGGTAGCATCCTTAAATTTCATGTTCCAATACTGCCTGCCAACAGAAAAATTACCATTACCATCTCAAGGAAATGATTGCCCATGTTCCAACCTTTCATCCTTGAAAACTAAGTGGTATGAACCACCATCATCAACACTATATTGCCTTGAAAGTTCTACAACAGCTCTGGCACCTAGGCATGCATGTTCTCCAAACTCAGCCGTTGCATGAGCAGCAGAGGTAGCAACCTTAAATTTCATGTTTCAATACTGCTTGCCAACAGAAAAATTACCATTACCATCTCCAGGAAATGCTTGCCCATGTTCCAACCTTTCATCCTTGAAACCTAATTGGCATGAACCACCATCATCAACACAATATTGCCTTGAAAGTTCTATAATAACTCTGGCAGCAAGGCTTTCATGTTCTTCAAACTCAGTCGCTCTTTGAGTAGCAGAGGTAGCATCCTTAAATTTAATGTTCCAATTCTGCCTGCCAATAGAAAACAAACCATTACCATCTCCAGGAAATGCTTGCCAATGTTCCAACCTTTCATCATTGAAACCTAAGTGGCATGAACCATCATCATCAACACAATATTGCCTTGAAAGTTCTACAACGGCTGGGGCAGCTTGGCTTGCATGTTCTCCAAACTCAGCCGCTGCTTAAGCAGCAGAGGTAGCATCCTTATATTTCATGTTCCAATACTGACTGCCAACATAAAAATTAGCATTACCATCTCAAGGAAATGATTGCCCATGTTCCAACTTTCATCCTTGAAAACTAAGTGGCATGAACCACCATCATCAACACAATATTGCCTTGAAAGTTCTACAACAGCTCTAGCATCTAGGCTTGCATGTTCTGCAAACTCAGTCGCTACTTGAGCAGCAGAGGTAGCATCCTTAAATTTCATGTTCCAATTCTGCCTGCCAATAGAAAAATTACCATTACCATCTCCAGGAAATGCTTGCCAATATTCCAACCTTTCATCCTTGAAACCTAAGTGGCATGAACCACCATCATCAACACAATATTGCCTTGAAAGTTCTCCAACAGCTGGGGCAGCTAGGCTTGCATGTTCTCCAAACTCAGTCGCTGCTTGAGCAGCAGAGGTAGCATCCATAAATTTCATGTTCCAATTCTTCCTACCAACAGAAAAATTACCATTACCATCTCAAGGAAATGATTGCCCATGTTCCAGCGTTTGATCCTTGAAACCTAAGTGGCATGAACCACCATCATCAACACAATATTGCCTTGAAAGTTCTACAACAGCTCTAGCAGCTAGGCTTGCATGTTTTACAAACTCAGCCGCTGATTGAGCAGCAGAGGTAGCATCCTTAAATTTCATATTCCAATTCTGCCTGCCAATAGAAAATTTACCATCTCGAGGAAATGATTGCCCATGTTCTAACCTTTTATCCTTGAAACCTAAGTGGCATGAACCATCATCATCAACACAATATTGCCTTGAAAGTTCTGTAATAGCTATGGTAGATAGGCTTGCATGTTTTGCAAACTTAATCGCTACTTGAGCAGTAGAGGTAGCATCCTTAAATTTCGTGCTCCAATTCTGCCTGCCAATAGAAATATTTCCATTACCATCACCAGGAAATGATTGCCCATGTTCCAACCTTTCATCCTTGAAACCTAAGTGGCATGAACCACCATCATCAACATAATATTTCCTTGAAAGTTCTCCAATAGCTGGGGCAGCTAGGCTTGCATGTTCTCCAAACTCAGCCGTTGCTTGAGCAGCAGATGTAGCATCCTTAAATTTCATGTTCCAATTCTGCCTGCCAACAGAAAAATTACCATTACCATCTCAAGGAAATGATTGCCCATGTTCCAACCTTTTATCCTTGAAACCTAAGTGACATGAACCACCATCATCAACACAATATTGCCTTGAAAGTTCTAAAATAGCTCTGGCAGCTAGGCTTGCATGTTCTCCAAACTCAGCCGCTTCTTGAGCAGCAGAGGTAGCATCCTTAAATTTCATGTTCCAATACTGCCTGCCAGCAGAAAATTACCATTACCATCTCAAGGAAATTATTGCACATGTTCCAACCTTTCATCCTTCAAAACTAAGTGGTATGAACCACCATCATCAACACAATATTGCCTTGAAAGTTCTACAACAGCTCTGGCACCTAGGCTTGCATGTTCTCCAAACTCAGCCGTTGCTTGAGCAGCAGAGGTAGCAACCTTAAATTTCATGTTCCAATACAGCTTGCCAACAGAAATATTACCATTACCATCTCCAGGAAATGATTGCCCATGTTCCAACATTTCATCCTTGAAACCTAAGTGGCATGAACCACCATCATCAACACAATATTGCCTTGAAAGTTCTACAACAGCTCTAGAAGCTAGGCTTGCATGTTCTCCAAACTCAGTCGCTACTTGAGCATCAGAGGTAGCATCCTTTAATTTCATGTTCCAATTCTGCCTGCCAATAGAAAAATTACCATTACCATCTCTAGGAAATGCTTGCCAATGTTCCAACCTTTCATCCTTGAAACCTAAGTGCCAGGAACCACCATTATCAACACAATATTGCCTTGAAAGTTCTCCAATAGCTGGGGCAGCTAGGCTTGCATGTTCTCCAAACTAAGTTGTTGCTTGAGCAGCAGAGGTAGCATCCTTAAATTTCATGTTCCAATTCTGCCTGCACCATTACCATCTCAAGGAAATGATTGCCCATGTTCCAACCTTTTATCCTTGAAACCTAAGTGGCATGAACTACCATCATCAACACAATAGTGCCTTGAAAGTTCTAAAACAGCTCTGGCAGCTAGGCTTGCATGTTCTCCAAACTCAGCCGTTGCTTGAGCAACAGAGGTAACATCCTTAAATTTCATGTTCCAATACTGCCTGCCAATAGAAAAATTACCATTACCATCTCAAGGAAATGATTGCCCATGTTCCAACCTTTCATCCTTGAAAACTAAGTGGTATGAACCACCATCATCAACACTATATTGCCTTGAAAGTTCTACAACAGCTCAGGCACCTATGCTTGCATGTTCTCCAAACTCAGCCGTTGCTTGAGCAGCAGAGGTAGCAACCTTAAATTTCATGTTCCAATACTGCTTGCCAAAAGAAAAATTACCATTACCATCTCCAGGAAATGCTTACCCATGTTCCAACCTTTCATCCTTGAAACCTAATTGGCATGAACCACCATCATCAACACAATATTGCCTTGAAAGTTCTACAATAGCTCTTGCAGCAAGGCTTGCATGTTCTTCAAACTCAGTCGCTCTTTGAGCAGCAGAGGTAGCATCCTTAAATTTAATGTTCTTATTCTGCCTGCCAATAGAAAACATACCATTACCATCACCAGGAAATGCTTGCCAATGTTCCAACCTTTCATCATAGAAACCTAAGTGGCATGAACCACCATCATCAACACAATATTGCCTTGAAAGTTCTACAACGGCTGGGGCAGCTTGGCTTGCATGTTCTCCAAACTCGGCCGCTGCTTGAGCAGCAGAGGTAGCATCCTTAAATTTCATGTTCCAATACTGACTGCCAACATAAAAATTAGCATTACCATCTCAAGGAAATGATTGCCCATGTTCCAACTTTCATCCTTGAAAACTAAGTGGCATGAACCACCATCATCAACACAATATTGCCTTGAAAGTTCTACAACAGCTCTAGCATCTAGGCTTGCATGTTCTGCAAACTCAGTCGCTACTTGAGCAGCAGAGGTAGCATCCTTAAATTTCATGTTCCAATTCTGCCTGCCAATAGAAAAATTACCATTACCATCTCCAGGAAATGCTTGCCAATATTCCAACCTTTCATCCTTGAAACCTAAGTGGCATGAACCACTATCATCAACACAATATTGCCTTGAAAGTTCTCCAACAGCTGGGGCAGCTAGGCTTGCATGTTCTCCAAACTCAGTCGCGGCTTGAGCAGCAGAGATAGCATCCATAAATTTCATGTTCCAATTCTTCCTACCAACAGAAAAATTACCATTACCATCTCAAGGAAATGATTGCCTATGTTCCAGCGTTTGATCCTTGAAACCTAAGTGGCATGAACCACCATCATCAACACAATATTGCCTTGAAAGTTCTACAACAGCTCTAGCAGCTAGGCTTGCATGTTCTGCAAACTCAGTCGCTACTTGAGCAGCAGAGGTAGCATCCTTAAATTTCATGTTCCAATTCTGCCTGCCAATAGAAAAATTACCATTACCATCTCCAGGAAATGCTTGCCAATGTTCCAACCTTTAATCCTTGAAACCTAAGTGGCATGAACCACCATCATCAACACAATATTGCCTTGAAAGTTCTCCACCAGCTGGGGCAGCTAGGCTTGCATGTTCTCCAAACTCAGTAGTTGCTTGAGCAGCAGAGGTAGCATCCTTAAATTTCATGTTCCAATTCTGCCTGCCAACAGAAAAATTTCCATTACCATCTCAAGGAAATGATTGCCCATGTTCCAACCTTTTATCCTTGAAACCTAAGTGACATGAACCACCATCATCAACACAATATTGCCTTGAAAGTTCTTAAATAGCTCTGGCAGCTAGGCTTGCATGTTCTCCAAACTCCGCCGCTTCTTGAGCAGCAGAGGTAGCATCCTTAAATTTCATGTTCCCATACTGCCTGCTAGTAGAAAATTACCATTACCATCTCAAGGAAATTATTGCACATGTTCCAACCTTTCATCCTTCAAAACTAAGTGGTATGAACCACCATCATCAACACAATATTGCCTTGAAAGTTCTACAACAGCTCTGGCACCTAGGCTTGCATGTTCTCCAAACTTAACCGTTGCTTGAGCAGCAGAGGTAGCAACCTTAAATTTCATGTTCCAATACAGCTTGCCAACAGAAATATTACCATTACCATCTCCAGGAAATGATTGCCCATGTTCAAACCTTTCATCCTCGAAACCTAAGTGGCATGAACCACCATCATCAACACAATATTGCCTTGAAAGTTCTACAACAGCTCTAGCAGCTAGGCTTGCATGTTCTGCAAACTCAGTCGCTACTTGAGCAGCAGAGGTAGCATCCTTAAATTTCATGTTCCAATTCTGCCTGCCAATAGAAAAATTACCATTACCATCTCTAGGAAATGCTTGCCAATGTTCCAACCTTTCATCCTTGAAACCTAAGTGGCAGGAACCACCATCATCAACACAATATTGCCTTGAAAGTTCTCCAATAGCTGGGGCAGCTAGGCTTGCATGTTCTCCAAACTCTGCCGTTGCTTGAGCAGGAGAGGTAGCATCCTTAAATTTCATGTTCCAATTCTGCCTGCCAACAGAAATATTACCATTACCATCTCAAGGAAATGATTGCCCATGTTCCAACCTTTTATCCTTGAAACCTAAGTGGCATGAACTACCATCATCAACACAATATTGCCTTGAAAGTTCTAAAACAGCTCTGGCAGCTAGGCTTGCATGTTCTCCAAACTCAGCCGCTTCTTGAGCAGCAGAGGTAGCATCCTTAAATTTCATGTTCCAATACTGCCTGCCAACTGAAAAATTACCATTACTATCTCAAGGAAATGATTGCCCATGTTCCAACCATTCATCCTTGAAACCTAAGTGGCATGAACCACCATCATCAACACAATATTGCCTTGAAAGTTCTACAACAGCTCTAGCAGCTAGGCTTGCATGTTCTGCAAACTCAGTCGCTACTTGAGCAGCAGAGGTAGCATCCTTAAATTTCATGTTCCAATTCTGCCTGCCAATAGAAAAATTACCATTACCATCTCCAGGAAATGCTTGCCAATGTTCCAACCTTTAATCCTTGAAACCTAAGTGGCATGAACCACCATCATCAACACAATATTGCCTTGAAAGTTCTCCACCAGCTGGGGCAGCTAGGCTTGCATGTTCTCCAAACTCAGTAGTTGCTTGAGCAGCAGAGGTAGCATCCTTAAATTTCATGTTCCAATTCTGCCTGCCAACAGAAAAATTTCCATTACCATCTCAAGGAAATGATTGCCCATGTTCCAACCTTTTATCCTTGAAACCTAAGTGACATGAACCACCATCATCAACACAATATTGCCTTGAAAGTTCTTAAATAGCTCTGGCAGCTAGGCTTGCATGTTCTCCAAACTCCGCCGCTTCTTGAGCAGCAGAGGTAGCATCCTTAAATTTCATGTTCCCATACTGCCTGCTAGTAGAAAATTACCATTACCATCTCAAGGAAATTATTGCACATGTTCCAACCTTTCATCCTTCAAAACTAAGTGGTATGAACCACCATCATCAACACAATATTGCCTTGAAAGTTCTACAACAGCTCTGGCACCTAGGCTTGCATGTTCTCCAAACTTAACCGTTGCTTGAGCAGCAGAGGTAGCAACCTTAAATTTCATGTTCCAATACAGCTTGCCAACAGAAATATTACCATTACCATCTCCAGGAAATGATTGCCCATGTTCAAACCTTTCATCCTTGAAACCTAAGTGGCATGAACCACCATCATCAACACAATATTGCCTTGAAAGTTCTACAACAGCTCTAGCAGCTAGGCTTGCATGATCTGCAAACTCAGTCGCTACTTGAGCAGCAGAGGTAGCATCCTTAAATTTCATGTTCTAATACTGCTTGCCAGCAGAAAAATTACCATTACCATCTCAAGGAGATGATTGCACATGTTCCATCCTTTATCCTTCAAAACTAAGTGGTATGAACCACCATCATCAACACAATATTGCCTTGAAAGTTCTACAACAGCTCTGGTACCTAGGCTTGCATGTTCTCCAAACTCAGCCGTTGCTTGAGCAACCGAGGTAGCAACCTTAAATTTCATGTTCCAACGCAGCTTGCCAACAGAAATATTACCATTACCATCTCCAGGAAATGATTGCCCATGTTCCAACCTTTCATCCTTGAAACCTAAGTGGCATGAACCACCATCATCAACACAATATTGCCTTGAAAGTTCTACAACAGCTCTAGCAGCTAGGCTTGCATGTTCTGCAAACTCAGTCGCTACTTGAGCAACAGAGGTAGCATCCTTAAATTTCATGTTCCAATACTGCCTGCCAACTGAAAAATTACCATTACCATCTCTAGGAAATGCTTGCCAATGTTCCAACCTTTCATCCTTGAAAACTAAGTGGCATGAACCACCATCATCAACACAATATTGCCTTGAAAGTTCTACAATAGCTCTAGCACCTAGGCTTGCATGTTCTCCAAACTCAGCCGTTGCTTGAGCAGCAGAGGTAGCAACCTTAAATTTCATGTTTCAATACTGCTTGCCAACAGAACAATTGCCATTACCATCTCCAGGAAATGCTTGCCCATGTTCCAACCTTTCATCCTTGAAACCTAAGTGGCATGAACAACCATCATCAACACAATATTGCCTTGAAAGTTCTCCAACAGCTGGGGCAGCTAGGCTTGCATGTTCTCCAAACTCAGCCGTTGCTTGAGCAGCAGAGGTAGCATCCTTAAATTTAATGTTCCAATTCTGCCTGCCAATAGAAAACTTACCATTACCATCTCATGGAAATGATTGCCCATGTTCCAACCTTTCATGCTTGAAAACTAAGTGGTATGAACCACCATCATCAACACAATATTGCCTTGAAAGTTCTACAACAGCTCTGGCACATAGGCTTGCATGTTCTCCAAACTCAGCCGTTGCTTGAGCAGCAGAGGTAGCAACCTTAAATTTCATGTTCCAATACAGCTTGCCAACAGAAATATTACCATTACCATCTCCAGGAAATGATTGCCCATGTTCCAACATTTCATCCTTGAAACCTAAGTGGCATGAACCACCATCATCAACACAATATTGCCTTGAAAGTTCTACAACAGCTCTAGAAGCTAGGCTTGCATGTTCTGCAAACTCAGTCGCTACTTGAGCAGCAGAGGTAGCATCCTTAAATTTCATGTTCTAATACTGCTTGCCAGCAGAAAAATTACCATTACCATCTCAAGGAGATGATTGCACATGTTCCATCCTTTATCCTTCAAAACTAAGTGGTATGAACCACCATCATCAACACAATATTGCCTTGAAAGTTCTACAACAGCTCTGGTACCTAGGCTTGCATGTTCTCCAAACTCAGCCGTTGCTTGAGCAACAGAGGTAGCAACCTTAAATTTCATGTTCCAACGCAGCTTGCCAACAGAAATATTACCATTACCATCTCCAGGAAATGATTGCCCATGTTCCAACCTTTCATCCTTGAAACCTAAGTGGCATGAACCACCATCATCAACACAATATTGCCTTGAAAGTTCTACAACAGCTCTAGCAGCTAGGCTTGCATGTTCTGCAAACTCAGTCGCTACTTGAGCAACAGAGGTAGCATCCTTAAATTTCATGTTCCAATTCTGCCTGCCAATAGAATAATTACCATTACCATCTCTAGGAAATGCTTGCCAATGTTCCAACCTTTCATCCTTGAAACCTAAGTGGCATGAACCACCATCATCAACACAATATTGCCTTGAAAGTTCTCCAACAGCTGGGGCAGCTAGGCTTGCATGTTCTGCAAACTCAGCCACTGCTTGAGCAGCAGAGGTAGTATACTTAAATTTCATGTTCGAATTCTGCTTGCCAACAGAAAAATTGCCATTACCATCTCCAGGAAATGCTTGCCCATGTTCCAACCTTTCATCCTTGAAACCTAAGTGGCATGAACCACCATCATCAATACAATATTGCCTTGAAAGTTCTCCAACAGCTGGGGCAGCTAGGCTTGCATGTTCTCCAAACTCAGCCGTTGCTTGAGCAGCAGAGGTAGCATCCTTAAATTTAATGTTCCAATTCTGCCTGCCAATAGAAAACTTACCATTACCATCTCATGGAAATGATTGCCCATGTTCCAACCATTCATGCTTGAAAACTAAGTGGTATGAACCACCATCATCAACACAATATTGCCTTGAAAGTTCTACAACAGCTCTGGCACCTAGGCTTGCATGTTCTCCAAACTCAGCCGTTGCTTGAGCAGCAGAGGTAGCAACCTTAAATTTCATGTTCCAATATAGCTTGCCAACAGAAATATTACCATTACCATCTCCAGGAAATGATTGCCCATGTTCAAACATTTCATCCTTGAAACCTAAGTGGCATGAACCACCATCATCAACACAATATTGCCTTGAAAGTTCTACAACAGCTCTAGAAGCTAGGCTTGCATGTTCTGCAAACTCAGTCGCTACTTGAGCAGCAGAGGTAGCATCCTTAAATTTCATGTTCTAATACTGCTTGCCAGCAGAAAAATTACCATTACCATCTCAAGGAGATGATTGCACATGTTCCAACCTTTATCCTTCAAAACTAAGTGGTATGAACCACCATCATCAACACAATATTGCCTTGAAAGTTCTACAACAGCTCTGGTACCTAGGCTTGCATGTTCTCCAAACTCAGCCGTTGCTTGAGCAACAGAGGTAGCAACCTTAAATTTCATGTTCCAACGCAGCTTGCCAACAGAAATATTACCATTACCATCTCCAGGAAATGATTGCCCATGTTCCAACCTTTCATCCTTGAAACCTAAGTGGCATGAACCACCATATCAACACAATATTGCCTTGAAAGTTCTACAACAGCTCTAGCAGCTAGGCTTGCATGTTCTGCAAACTCAGTCGCTACTTGAGCAACAGAGGTAGCATCCTTAAATTTCATGTTCCAATTCTGCCTGCCAATAGAATAATTACCATTACCATCTCTAGGAAATGCTTGCCAATGTTCCAACCTTTCATCCTTGAAACCTAAGTGGCATGAACCACCATCATCAACACAATATTGCCTTGAAAGTTCTCCAACAGCTGGGGCAGCTAGGCTTGCATGTTCTCCAAACTCAGCCGTTGCTTGAGCAGCCGAGGTAGCATCCTTAAATTTCATGTTCCAATTCTGCCTGCCAACAGAAAAATTACCATTACCATCTCAAGGAAATGATTGCCCATGTTCCAACCTTTTATCCTTGAAACCTAAGTGGCATGAACCACCATCATCAACACAATATTTCCTTGAAAGTTCTAAAATAGCTCTGGCAGCTAGGTTTGCATGTTCTCCAAACTCAGCCGCTTCTTGAACAGCAGAGGTAGCATCCTTAAATTTCATGTTCCAATACTGCCTGCCAATAGAAAAATTACCATTACCATCTCAAGGAAATGATTGCCCATGTTCCAACCTTTCATGCTTGAAAACTAAGTGGTATGAACCACCATCATCAACACAATATTGCCTTGAAAGTTCTACAACAGCTCTGGCACCTAGGCTTGCATGTTCTCCAAACTCAGCCGTTGCTTGAGCAGCAGAGGTAGCAACCTTAAATTTCATGTTCCAATATAGCTTGCCAACAGAAATATTACCATTACCATCTCCAGGAAATGATTGCCCATGTTCAAACATTTCATCCTTGAAACCTAAGTGGCATGAACCACCATCATCAACACAATATTGCCTTGAAAGTTCTACAACAGCTCTAGAAGCTAGGCTTGCATGTTCTGCAAACTCAGTCGCTACTTGAGCAGCAGAGGTAGCATCCTTAAATTTCATGTTCTAATACTGCTTGCCAGCAGAAAAATTACCATTACCATCTCAAGGAGATGATTGCACATGTTCCAACCTTTATCCTTCAAAACTAAGTGGTATGAACCACCATCATCAACACAATATTGCCTTGAAAGTTCTACAACAGCTCTGGTACCTAGGCTTGCATGTTCTCCAAACTCAGCCGTTGCTTGAGCAACAGAGGTAGCAACCTTAAATTTCATGTTCCAACGCAGCTTGCCAACAGAAATATTACCATTACCATCTCCAGGAAATGATTGCCCATGTTCCAACCTTTCATCCTTGAAACCTAAGTGGCATGAACCACCATATCAACACAATATTGCCTTGAAAGTTCTACAACAGCTCTAGCAGCTAGGCTTGCATGTTCTGCAAACTCAGTCGCTACTTGAGCAACAGAGGTAGCATCCTTAAATTTCATGTTCCAATTCTGCCTGCCAATAGAATAATTACCATTACCATCTCTAGGAAATGCTTGCCAATGTTCCAACCTTTCATCCTTGAAACCTAAGTGGCATGAACCACCATCATCAACACAATATTGCCTTGAAAGTTCTCCAACAGCTGGGGCAGCTAGGCTTGCATGTTCTCCAAACTCAGCCGTTGCTTGAGCAGCCGAGGTAGCATCCTTAAATTTCATGTTCCAATTCTGCCTGCCAACAGAAAAATTACCATTACCATCTCAAGGAAATGATTGCCCATGTTCCAACCTTTTATCCTTGAAACCTAAGTGGCATGAACCACCATCATCAACACAATATTTCCTTGAAAGTTCTAAAATAGCTCTGGCAGCTAGGTTTGCATGTTCTCCAAACTCAGCCGCTTCTTGAACAGCAGAGGTAGCATCCTTAAATTTCATGTTCCAATACTGCCTGCCAATAGAAAAATTACCATTACCATCTCAAGGAAATGATTGCCCATGTTCCAACCTTTCATCCTTGAAACCTAAGTGGCAGGAACCACCATCATCAACACAATATTGCCTTGAAAGTTCCCCAATAGCTGGGGCAGCTAGGCTTGCACGTTCTCCAAACTCAGCCGTTGCTTGAGCAGCAGAGGTAGCATCCTTAAATTTCATGTTCCAATTCTGCCTGCCAACAGAAATATTACCATTACCATCTCAAGGAAATGATTGCCCATGTTCCAACATTTTATCCTTGAAACCTAAGTGGCATGAACTACCATCATCAACACAATATTGCCTTGAAAGTTCTAAAACAGCTCTGGCAGCTAGGCTTGCATGTTCTCCAAACTCAGCCGCTTCTTGAGCAGCAGAGGTAGCATCCTTAAATTTCATGTTCCAATACTGCCTGCCAACTGAAAAATTACCATTACTATCTCAAGGAAATGATTGCCCATGTTCCAACCATTCATCCTTGAAAACTAAGTGGTATGAACCACCATCATCAACACAATATTGCCTTGAAAGTTCTACAATAGCTCTAGCACCTAGGCTTGCATGTTCTCCAAACTCAGCCGTTGCTTGAGCAGCAGAGGTAGCAACCTTAAATTTCATGTTTCAATACTGCTTGCCAACAGAACAATTACCATTACCATCTCCAGGAAATGCTTGCCCATGTTCCAACCTTTCATCCTTGAAACCTAAGTGGCATGAACAACCATCATCAACACAATATTGCCTTGAAAGTTCTCCAACAGCTGGGGCAGCTAGGCTTGCATGTTCTCCAAACTCAGCCGTTGCTTGAGCAGCAGAGGTAGCATCCTTAAATTTAATGTTCCAATTCTGCCTGCCAATAGAAAACTTACCATTACCATCTCATGGAAATGATTGCCCATGTTCCAACCTTTCATGCTTGAAAACTAAGTGGTATGAACCACCATCATCAACACAATATTGCCTTGAAAGTTCTACAACAGCTCTGGCACATAGGCTTGCATGTTCTCCAAACTCAGCCGTTGCTTGAGCAGCAGAGGTAGCAACCTTAAATTTCATGTTCCAATACAGCTTGCCAACAGAAATATTACCATTACCATCTCCAGGAAATGATTGCCCATGTTCCAACATTTCATCCTTGAAACCTAAGTGGCATGAACCACCATCATCAACACAATATTGCCTTGAAAGTTCTACAACAGCTCTAGAAGCTAGGCTTGCATGTTCTGCAAACTCAGTCGCTACTTGAGCAGCAGAGGTAGCATCCTTAAATTTCATGTTCTAATACTGCTTGCCAGCAGAAAAATTACCATTACCATCTCAAGGAGATGATTGCACATGTTCCATCCTTTATCCTTCAAAACTAAGTGGTATGAACCACCATCATCAACACAATATTGCCTTGAAAGTTCTACAACAGCTCTGGTACCTAGGCTTGCATGTTCTCCAAACTCAGCCGTTGCTTGAGCAACAGAGGTAGCAACCTTAAATTTCATGTTCCAACGCAGCTTGCCAACAGAAATATTACCATTACCATCTCCAGGAAATGATTGCCCATGTTCCAACCTTTCATCCTTGAAACCTAAGTGGCATGAACCACCATCATCAACACAATATTGCCTTGAAAGTTCTACAACAGCTCTAGCAGCTAGGCTTGCATGTTCTGCAAACTCAGTCGCTACTTGAGCAACAGAGGTAGCATCCTTAAATTTCATGTTCCAATTCTGCCTGCCAATAGAATAATTACCATTACCATCTCTAGGAAATGCTTGCCAATGTTCCAACCTTTCATCCTTGAAACCTAAGTGGCATGAACCACCATCATCAACACAATATTGCCTTGAAAGTTCTCCAACAGCTGGGGCAGCTAGGCTTGCATGTTCTGCAAACTCAGCCACTGCTTGAGCAGCAGAGGTAGTATACTTAAATTTCATGTTCGAATTCTGCTTGCCAACAGAAAAATTGCCATTACCATCTCCAGGAAATGCTTGCCCATGTTCCAACCTTTCATCCTTGAAACCTAAGTGGCATGAACCACCATCATCAATACAATATTGCCTTGAAAGTTCTCCAACAGCTGGGGCAGCTAGGCTTGCATGTTCTCCAAACTCAGCCGTTGCTTGAGCAGCAGAGGTAGCATCCTTAAATTTAATGTTCCAATTCTGCCTGCCAATAGAAAACTTACCATTACCATCTCATGGAAATGATTGCCCATGTTCCAACCTTTCATGCTTGAAAACTAAGTGGTATGAACCACCATCATCAACACAATATTGCCTTGAAAGTTCTACAACAGCTCTGGCACATAGGCTTGCATGTTCTGCAAACTCAGCCACTGCTTGAGCAGCAGAGGTAGTATACTTAAATTTCATGTTCGAATTCTGCTTGCCAACAGAAAAATTGCCATTACCATCTCCAGGAAATGCTTGCCCATGTTCCAACCTTTCATCCTTGAAACCTAAGTGGCATGAACCACCATCATCAATACAATATTGCCTTGAAAGTTCTCCAACAGCTGGGGCAGCTAGGCTTGCATGTTCTCCAAACTCAGCCGTTGCTTGAGCAGCAGAGGTAGCATCCTTAAATTTAATGTTCCAATTCTGCCTGCCAATAGAAAACTTACCATTACCATCTCATGGAAATGATTGCCCATGTTCCAACCTTTCATGCTTGAAAACTAAGTGGTATGAACCACCATCATCAACACAATATTGCCTTGAAAGTTCTACAACAGCTCTGGCACATAGGCTTGCATGTTCTCCAAACTCAGCCGTTGCTTGAGCAGCAGAGGTAGCAACCTTAAATTTCATGTTCCAATACAGCTTGCCAACAGAAATATTACCATTACCATCTCCAGGAAATGATTGCCCATGTTCCAACATTTCATCCTTGAAACCTAAGTGGCATGAACCACCATCATCAACACAATATTGCCTTGAAAGTTCTACAACAGCTCTAGAAGCTAGGCTTGCATGTTCTCCAAACTCAGCCGTTGCTTGAGCAGCAGAGGTAGCATCCTTAAATTTAATGTTCCAATTCTGCCTGCCAATAGAAAACTTACCATTACCATCTCATGGAAATGATTGCCCATGTTCCAACCTTTCATGCTTGAAAACTAAGTGGTATGAACCAACCATCATCAACACAATATTGCCTTGAAAGTTCTACAACAGCTCTGGCACCTAGGCTTGCATGTTCTCCAAACTCAGCCGTTGCTTGAGCAGCAGAGGTAGCAACCTTAAATTTCATGTTCCAATATAGCTTGCCAACAGAAATATTACCATTACCATCTCCAGGAAATGATTGCCCATGTTCAAACATTTCATCCTTGAAACCTAAGTGGCATGAACCACCATCATCAACACAATATTGCCTTGAAAGTTCTACAACAGCTCTAGAAGCTAGGCTTGCATGTTCTGCAAACTCAGTCGCTACTTGAGCAGCAGAGGTAGCATCCTTAAATTTCATGTTCTAATACTGCTTGCCAGCAGAAAAATTACCATTACCATCTCAAGGAGATGATTGCACATGTTCCAACCTTTATCCTTCAAAACTAAGTGGTATGAACCACCATCATCAACACAATATTGCCTTGAAAGTTCTACAACAGCTCTGGTACCTAGGCTTGCATGTTCTCCAAACTCAGCCGTTGCTTGAGCAACAGAGGTAGCAACCTTAAATTTCATGTTCCAACGCAGCTTGCCAACAGAAATATTACCATTACCATCTCCAGGAAATGATTGCCCATGTTCCAACCTTTCATCCTTGAAACCTAAGTGGCATGAACCACCATATCAACACAATATTGCCTTGAAAGTTCTACAACAGCTCTAGCAGCTAGGCTTGCATGTTCTGCAAACTCAGTCGCTACTTGAGCAACAGAGGTAGCATCCTTAAATTTCATGTTCCAATTCTGCCTGCCAATAGAATAATTACCATTACCATCTTTAGGAAATGCTTGCCAATGTTCCAACCTTTCATCCTTGAAACCTAAGTGGCATGAACCACCATCATCAACACAATATTGCCTTGAAAGTTCTCCAACAGCTGGGGCAGCTAGGCTTGCATGTTCTCCAAACTCAGCCGTTGCTTGAGCAGCCGAGGTAGCATCCTTAAATTTCATGTTCCAATTCTGCCTGCCAACAGAAAAATTACCATTACCATCTCAAGGAAATGATTGCCCATGTTCCAACCTTTTATCCTTGAAACCTAAGTGGCATGAACCACCATCATCAACACAATATTTCCTTGAAAGTTCTAAAATAGCTCTGGCAGCTAGGTTTGCATGTTCTCCAAACTCAGCCGCTTCTTGAACAGCAGAGGTAGCATCCTTAAATTTCATGTTCCAATACTGCCTGCCAATAGAAAAATTACCATTACCATCTCAAGGAAATGATTGCCCATGTTCCAACCTTTCATGCTTGAAAACTAAGTGGTATGAACCACCATCATCAACACAATATTGCCTTGAAAGTTCTACAACAGCTCTGGCACCTAGGCTTGCATGTTCTCCAAACTCAGCCGTTGCTTGAGCAGCAGAGGTAGCAACCTTAAATTTCATGTTCCAATACTGCTTGCCAACAGAACAATTACCATTACCATCTCCAGGAAATACTTGCCCATGTTCCAACCTTTCATCCTTGAAACCTAAGTGGCATGAACCACCATCATCAACACAATATTGCCTTGAAAGTTCTACAATAGCTCTGGCAGCTAGGCTTGCATGTTCTTCAAACTCAGTCGCTCCTTGAGCAGCAGAGGTAGCATCCTTAAATTTAATGTTCCAATTCTGCCTGCCAATAGAAAACTTACCATTACCATCTCAAGGAAATGATTGCCCATGTTCCAACCTTTCATCCTTGAAAACTAAGTGGTATGAACCACCATCATCAACACAATATTGCCTTGAAAGTTCTACAATAGCTCTGGCACCTAGGCTTGCATGTTCTCCAAACTCAGCCGTTGCTTGAGCAGCGGAGGTAGCAACCTTAAATTTCATGTTTCAATACTGCTTGCCAACAGAACAATTACCATTACCATCTCCAGGAAATGCTTGCCCATGTTCACCCCCTTTCATCTGTGAAACCTAAGTGGCATGAACCACCATCATCAACACAATATTGCATTGAAAGTTCTCCAACAGCTGGGGCAGCTAGGCTTGCATGTTCTCCAAACTCAGCCGTTGCTTGAGCAGCAGAGGTAGCATCCTTAAATTTAATGTTCCAATTCTGCCTGCCAATAGAAAACTTACCATTACCATCTGAAGGAAATGATTGCCTATGTTCCAACCTTTCATGCTTGAAAACTAAGTGGTATGAACCACCATCATCAACACAATATTGCCTTGAAATTTCTACAACAGCTCTGGCACCTAGGCTTTCATGTTCTCCAAACTCAGCCGTTGCTTGAGCAGCAGAGGTAGCAACCTTAAATTTCATGTTCCAATACAGCTTGCCAACAGAAATATTACCATTACCATCTCCAGGAAATGATTGCCCATGTTCCAACCTTTCATCCTTGAAACCTAAGTGGCATGAACCACCATCATCAACACAATATTGCCTCGAAAGTTCTACAACAGCTCTAGCAGCTAGGCTTGCATGTTCTGCAAACTCAGTCTCTACTTGAGCAACAGAGGTAGCATCCTTAAATTTCATGTTCCAATTCTGCCTGCCAATAGAATAATTACCATTACCATCTCAAGGAAATGCTTGCCAATGTTCCAACCTTTCATCCTTGAAATCTAAGTGGCATGAACCACCATCATCAACACAATATTGCCTTGAAAGTTCTCCAACAGCTGGGGTAGCTAGGCTTGCATGTTCTCCAAACTCAGCCGTTGCTTGAGCAGCCGAGGTAGCTTCCTTAAATTTCATGTTCCAATTCTGCCTGCCAACAGAAAAATTACCATTACCATCTCAAGGAAATGATTGCCCATATTCCAACCTTTTATCCTTGAAACCTAAGTGGCATGAACCACCATCATCAACACAATATTTCCTTGAAAGTTCTAAAATAGCTCTGGCAGCTAGGCTTGCATGTTCTCCAAACTTAGCCGCTTCTTGAACAGCAGAGGTAGCATCCTTAAATTTCATGTTCCAATACTGCCTGCCAACAGAAAAATTACCATTACCATCTCAAGGAAATGATTGCCCATGTTCTAACCTTTCATCCTTGAAAACTAAGTGGTATGAAGCACCATCATCAACACAATATTGCCTTGAAAGTTCTACAACAGCTCTGGCACCTAGGCTTGCATGTTCTCCAAACTCAGCCGTTGCTTGAGCAGCAGAGGTAGCAACCTTAAATTTCATGTTCCAATACTGCTTGCCAACAGAACAATTACCATTACCATCTCCAGGAAATGCTTGCCCATGTTCCAACCTTTCATCCTTGAAACCTAAGTGGCATGAACCACCATCATCAACATAATATTGCCTTGAAAGTTCTACAATAGCTCTGGCAGCTAGGCTTGCATGTTCTTCAAACTCAGTCGCTCCTTGAGCAGCAGAGGTAGCATCCTTAAATTTAATGTTCCAATTCTGCCTGCCAATAGAAAACATACCATTACCATCTCAAGGAAATGATTGCCCATGTTCCAACCTTTCATCCTTGAAAACTAAGTGGTATGAACCACCATCATCAACACAATATTGCCTTGAAAGTTCTACAATAGCTCTGGCACCTAGGCTTGCATGTTCTCCAAACTCAGCCGTTGCTTGAGCAGCGGAGGTAGCAACCTTAAATTTCATGTTTCAATACTGCTTGCCAATAGAAATATTACCATTACCATCTCCAGGAAATGATTGCCCATGTTCCAACATTTCATCCTTGAAACCTAAGTGGCATGAACCACCATCATCAACACAATATTGCCTTGAAAGTTCTACAACAGCTCTAGCAGCTAGGCTTGCATGTTCTGCAAACTCAGTCGCTACTTGAGCAGCAGAGGTAGCATCCTTAAATTTCATGTTCCAATACTGCCTGCCAGCAGAAAAATTACCATTACCATCTCAAGGAAATGATTGCACATGTTCCAACCTTTCATCCTTCAAAACTAAGTGGTATGAACCACCATCATCAACACAATATTGCCTTGAAAGTTCTACAACAGCTCTGGCACCTAGGCTTGCATGTTCTCCAAACTCAGCCGTTGCTTGAGCAGCAGAGGTAGCAACCTTAAATTTCATGTTCCAATACAGCTTGCCAACAGAAATATTACCATTACCATCTCCAGGAAATGATTGCCCATGTTCCAACCTTTCATCCTTGAAACCTAAGTGGCATGAACCACCATCATCAACACAATATTGCCTTGAAAGTTCTACAACAGCTCTAGCAGCTAGGCTTGCATGTTCTGCAAACTCAGTCGCTACGTGAGCAGCAGAGGTAGCATCCTTATATTTCATGTTCCAATACTGCCTGCCAATAGAAAAATTACCATTACCATCTCTAGGAAATGCTTGCCACTGTTCCAACCTTTCATCCTTGAAACCTAAGTGGCATGAACCACCATCATCAACACAATATTGCCTTGAAAGTTCTAAAATAGCTCTGGCAGCTAGGCTTGCATGTTCTCCAAACTTAGCCGCTTCTTGAACAGCAGAGGTAGCATCCTTAAATTTCATGTTCCAATACTGCCTGCCAACAGAAAAATTACCATTACCATCTCAAGGAAATGATTGCCCATGTTCTAACCTTTCATCCTTGAAAACTAAGTGGTATGAAGCACCATCATCAACACAATATTGCCTTGAAAGTTCCACAACAGCTCTGGCACCTAGGCTTGCATGTTCTCCAAACTCAGCCGTTGCTTGAGCAGCAGAGGTAGCAACCTTAAATTTCATGTTCCAATACTGCTTGCCAACAGAACAATTACCATTACCATCTCCAGGAAATGCTTGCCCATGTTCCAACCTTTCATCCTTGAAACCTAAGTGGCATGAACCACCATCATCAACATAATATTGCCTTGAAAGTTCTACAATAGCTCTGGCAGCTAGGCTTGCATGTTCTTCAAACTCAGTCGCTCCTTGAGCAGCAGAGGTAGCATCCTTAAATTTAATGTTCCAATTCTGCCTGCCAATAGAAAACATACCATTACCATCTCAAGGAAATGATTGCCCATGTTCCAACCTTTCATCCTTAAAAACTAAGTGGTATGAACCACCATTATCAACACAATATTGCCTTGAAAGTTCTACAATAGCTCTGGCACCTAGGCTTGCATGTTCTCCAAACTCAGCCGTTGCTTGAGCAGCGGAGGTAGCAACCTTAAATTTCATGTTTCAATACTGCTTGCCAATAGAAATATTACCATTACCATCTCCAGGAAATGATTGCCCATGTTCCAACATTTCATCCTTGAAACCTAAGTGGCATGAACCACCATCATCAACACAATATTGCCTTGAAAGTTCTACAACAGATCTAGCAGCTAGGCTTGCATGTTCTGCAAACTCAGTCGCTACTTGAGCAGCAGAGGTAGCATCCTTAAATTTCATGTTCCAATACTGCCTGCCAGCAGAAAAATTACCATTACCATCTTAAGGAAATGATTGCACATGTTCCAACCTTTCATTCTTCAAATCTAAGTGGTATGAACCACCATCATCAACACAATATTGCCTTGAAAGTTCTACAATAGCTCTGGTACCTAGGCTTGCATGTTCTCTAAACTCAGCCGTTGCTTGAGCAGCAGAGGTAGCAACCTTAAATTTCATGTTCCAATACAGCTTGCCAACAGAAATATTACCATTACCATCTCCAGGAAATGATTGCCCATGTTCCAACCTTTCATCCTTGAAACCTAAGTGGCATGAACCACCATCATCAACACAATATTGCCTTGAAAGTTCTACAACAGCTCTAGCAGCTAGGCTTGCATGTTCTGCAAACTCAGTCGCTACTTGAGCAACAGAGGTAGCATCCTTATATTTCATGTTCCAATACTGCCTGCCAATAGAAAAATTACCATTACCATCTCTAGGAAATGCTTGCCACTGTTCCAACCTTTCATCCTTGAAACCTAAGTGGCATGAACCACCATCATCAACACAATATTGCCTTGAAAGTTCTCCAACAACTAGGACAGCTAGGCTTGCATGTTCTCCAAACTCAGCCGTTGCTTGAGCAGCCGAGGTAGCATCCTTAAATTTCATGTTCCAATTCTGCCTGCCGGCAGAAAAATTACCATTACCATCTCAAGAAAATGATTGCCCATGTTCCAACCTTTTATCCTTGAAACCTAAGTAGCATGAACCACCATCATCAACACAATATTTCCTTGAATGTTCTAAAACAGCTCTGGCAGCTAGGATTGCATGTTCTCAAAACTCAGCCGCTTCTTGAACAGCAGAGGTAGCATCCTTAAATTTCATGTTCCAATACTGCCTGCCAACAGAAAAATTACCATTACCATCTCAAGGAAATGCTTGCCCATGTTCCAACCTTTCATCCTTGAAACCTAAGTGGCATGAACCACCATCATCAACATAATATTGCCTTGAAAGTTCTACAATAGCTCTGGCAGCTAGGCTTGCATGTTCTTCAAACTCAGTCGCTCCTTGAGCAGCAGAGGTAGCATCCTTAAATTTAATGTTCCAATTCTGCCTGCCAATAGAAAACATACCATTACCATCTCAAGGAAATGATTGCCCATGTTCCAACCTTTCATCCTTAAAAACTAAGTGGTATGAACCACCATTATCAACACAATATTGCCTTGAAAGTTCTACAATAGCTCTGGCACCTAGGCTTGCATGTTCTCCAAACTCAGCCGTTGCTTGAGCAGCGGAGGTAGCAACCTTAAATTTCATGTTTCAATACTGCTTGCCAATAGAAATATTACCATTACCATCTCCAGGAAATGATTGCCCATGTTCCAACATTTCATCCTTGAAACCTAAGTGGCATGAACCACCATCATCAACACAATATTGCCTTGAAAGTTCTACAACAGATCTAGCAGCTAGGCTTGCATGTTCTGCAAACTCAGTCGCTACTTGAGCAGCAGAGGTAGCATCCTTAAATTTCATGTTCCAATACTGCCTGCCAGCAGAAAAATTACCATTACCATCTTAAGGAAATGATTGCACATGTTCCAACCTTTCATTCTTCAAAACTAAGTGGTATGAACCACCATCATCAACACAATATTGCCTTGAAAGTTCTACAATAGCTCTAGCAGCTAGGCTTGCATGTTCTCTAAACTCAGCCGTTGCTTGAGCAGCAGAGGTAGCAACCTTAAATTTCATGTTCCAATACAGCTTGCCAACAGAAATATTACCATTACCATCTCCAGGAAATGATTGCCCATGTTCCAACCTTTCATCCTTGAAACCTAAGTGGCATGAACCACCATCATCAACACAATATTGCCTTGAAAGTTCTCCAACAACTAGGACAGCTAGGCTTGCATGTTCTCCAAACTCAGCCGTTGCTTGAGCAGCCGAGGTAGCATCCTTAAATTTCATGTTCCAATTCTGCCTGCCGGCAGAAAAATTACCATTACCATCTCAAGAAAATGATTGCCCATGTTCCAACCTTTTATCCTTGAAACCTAAGTAGCATGAACCACCATCATCAACACAATATTTCCTTGAATGTTCTAAAACAGCTCTGGCAGCTAGGATTGCATGTTCTCAAAACTCAGCCGCTTCTTGAACAGCAGAGGTAGCATCCTTAAATTTCATGTTCCAATACTGCCTGCCAACAGAAAAATTACCATTACCATCTCAAGGAAATGCTTGCCCATGTTCCAACCTTTCATCCTTGAAACCTAAGTGGCATGAACCACCATCATCAACATAATATTGCCTTGAAAGTTCTACAATAGCTCTGGCAGCTAGGCTTGCATGTTCTTCAAACTCAGTCGCTCCTTGAGCAGCAGAGGTAGCATCCTTAAATTTAATGTTCCAATTCTGCCTGCCAATAGAAAACATACCATTACCATCTCAAGGAAATGATTGCCCATGTTCCAACCTTTCATCCTTAAAAACTAAGTGGTATGAACCACCATTATCAACACAATATTGCCTTGAAAGTTCTACAATAGCTCTGGCACCTAGGCTTGCATGTTCTCCAAACTCAGCCGTTGCTTGAGCAGCGGAGGTAGCAACCTTAAATTTCATGTTTCAATACTGCTTGCCAATAGAAATATTACCATTACCATCTCCAGGAAATGATTGCCCATGTTCCAACATTTCATCCTTGAAACCTAAGTGGCATGAACCACCATCATCAACACAATATTGCCTTGAAAGTTCTACAACAGATCTAGCAGCTAGGCTTGCATGTTCTGCAAACTCAGTCGCTACTTGAGCAGCAGAGGTAGCATCCTTAAATTTCATGTTCCAATACTGCCTGCCAGCAGAAAAATTACCATTACCATCTTAAGGAAATGATTGCACATGTTCCAACCTTTCATTCTTCAAAACTAAGTGGTATGAACCACCATCATCAACACAATATTGCCTTGAAAGTTCTACAATAGCTCTAGCAGCTAGGCTTGCATGTTCTCTAAACTCAGCCGTTGCTTGAGCAGCAGAGGTAGCAACCTTAAATTTCATGTTCCAATACAGCTTGCCAACAGAAATATTACCATTACCATCTCCAGGAAATGATTGCCCATGTTCCAACCTTTCATCCTTGAAACCTAAGTGGCATGAACCACCATCATCAACACAATATTGCCTTGAAAGTTCTCCAACAACTAGGACAGCTAGGCTTGCATGTTCTCCAAACTCAGCCGTTGCTTGAGCAGCCGAGGTAGCATCCTTAAATTTCATGTTCCAATTCTGCCTGCCGGCAGAAAAATTACCATTACCATCTCAAGAAAATGATTGCCCATGTTCCAACCTTTTATCCTTGAAACCTAAGTAGCATGAACCACCATCATCAACACAATATTTCCTTGAATGTTCTAAAACAGCTCTGGCAGCTAGGATTGCATGTTCTCAAAACTCAGCCGCTTCTTGAACAGCAGAGGTAGCATCCTTAAATTTCATGTTCCAATACTGCCTGCCAACAGAAAAATTACCATTACCATCTCAAGGAAATGCTTGCCCATGTTCCAACCTTTCATCCTTGAAACCTAAGTGGCATGAACCACCATCATCAACATAATATTGCCTTGAAAGTTCTACAATAGCTCTGGCAGCTAGGCTTGCATGTTCTTCAAACTCAGTCGCTCCTTGAGCAGCAGAGGTAGCATCCTTAAATTTAATGTTCCAATACTGCCTGCCAATAGAAAAATTACCATTACCATCTCTAGGAAATGCTTGCCACTGTTCCAACCTTTCATCCTTGAAACCTAAGTGGCATGAACCACCATCATCAACACAATATTGCCTTGAAAGTTCTCCAACAACTAGGACAGCTAGGCTTGCATGTTCTCCAAACTCAGCCGTTGCTTGAGCAGCCGAGGTAGCATCCTTAAATTTCATGTTCCAATTCTGCCTGCCGGCAGAAAAATTACCATTACCATCTCAAGAAAATGATTGCCCATGTTCCAACCTTTTATCCTTGAAACCTAAGTAGCATGAACCACCATCATCAACACAATATTTCCTTGAATGTTCTAAAACAGCTCTGGCAGCTAGGATTGCATGTTCTCAAAACTCAGCCGCTTCTTGAACAGCAGAGGTAGCATCCTTAAATTTCATGTTCCAATACTGCCTGCCAACAGAAAAATTACCATTACCATCTCAAGGAAATGCTTGCCCATGTTCCAACCTTTCATCCTTGAAACCTAAGTGGCATGAACCACCATCATCAACATAATATTGCCTTGAAAGTTCTACAATAGCTCTGGCAGCTAGGCTTGCATGTTCTTCAAACTCAGTCGCTCCTTGAGCAGCAGAGGTAGCATCCTTAAATTTAATGTTCCAATTCTGCCTGCCAATAGAAAACATACCATTACCATCTCAAGGAAATGATTGCCCATGTTCCAACCTTTCATCCTTAAAAACTAAGTGGTATGAACCACCATTATCAACACAATATTGCCTTGAAAGTTCTACAATAGCTCTGGCACCTAGGCTTGCATGTTCTCCAAACTCAGCCGTTGCTTGAGCAGCGGAGGTAGCAACCTTAAATTTCATGTTTCAATACTGCTTGCCAATAGAAATATTACCATTACCATCTCCAGGAAATGATTGCCCATGTTCCAACATTTCATCCTTGAAACCTAAGTGGCATGAACCACCATCATCAACACAATATTGCCTTGAAAGTTCTACAACAGATCTAGCAGCTAGGCTTGCATGTTCTGCAAACTCAGTCGCTACTTGAGCAGCAGAGGTAGCATCCTTAAATTTCATGTTCCAATACTGCCTGCCAGCAGAAAAATTACCATTACCATCTTAAGGAAATGATTGCACATGTTCCAACCTTTCATTCTTCAAAACTAAGTGGTATGAACCACCATCATCAACACAATATTGCCTTGAAAGTTCTACAATAGCTCTAGGCAGCTAGGCTTGCATGTTCTCTAAACTCAGCCGTTGCTTGAGCAGCAGAGGTAGCAACCTTAAATTTCATGTTCCAATACAGCTTGCCAACAGAAATATTACCATTACCATCTCCAGGAAATGATTGCCCATGTTCCAACCTTTCATCCTTGAAACCTAAGTGGCATGAACCACCATCATCAACACAATATTGCCTTGAAAGTTCTACAACAGCTCTAGCAGCTAGGCTTGCATGTTCTGCAAACTCAGTCGCTACGTGAGCAGCAGAGGTAGCATCCTTAAATTTCATGTTCCAATTCTGCCTGCCAATAGAATAATTACCATTACCATCTCTAGGAAATGCTTGCCAATGTTCCAACCTTTTATCCTTGAAACCTAAGTGGCATGAACCACCATCATCAACACAATATTGCCTTGAAAGTTCTCCAACAGCTGGGGCAGCTAGGCTTGCATGTTCTCCAAACTCAGCCGTTACTTGAGCAGCAGAGGTAGCATCCTTAAATTTCATGTTCCAATTCTGCCTGCCAACAGAAAAATTACCATTACCATCTCAAGGAAATGATTGCCCATGTTCCAACCTTTCATGCTTGAAAACTAAGTGGTATGAACCACCATCATCAACACAATATTGCCTTGAAAGTTCTACAACAGCTCTGGCACCTAGGCTTGCATGTTCTCCAAACTCAGCCGTTGCTTGAGCAGCAGAGGTAGCAACCTTAAATTTCATGTTCCAATACAGCTTGCCAACAGAAATATTACCATTACCATCTCCAGGAAATGATTGCCCATGTTCCAACCTTTCATCCTTGAAACCTAAGTGGCATGAACCACCATCATCAACACAATATTGCCTTGAAAGATCTACAACAGCTCTGGCAGCTAGGCTTGCATGTTCTGCAAACTCAGTCGCTACTTGAGCAGCAGAGGTAGCATCCTTAAATTTCATGTTCCAATTCTGCCTGCCAATAGAAAAATTACCATTACCATCTCCAGGAAATGCTTGCCAATGTTCCAACCTTTCATCCTTGAAACCTAAGTGGCATGAACCACCATCATCAACACAATATTGCCTTGAAAGTTCTCCAACAGCTGGGGCAGCTAGGCTTGCATGTTCTCCAAACTCAGCCGTTGCTTGAGCAGCAGAGGTAGCATCCTTAAATTTCATGTTCCAATTCTGCCTGCCAACAGAAAAATTAACATTACCATCTCAAGGAAATGATTGCCCATGTTTCAACCTTTCATGCTTGAAAACTAAGTGGTATGAACCACCATCATCAACACAATATTGCCTTGAAAGTTCTACAACAGCTCTGGCACCTAGGCTTGCATGTTCTCCAAACTCAGCCGTTGCTTGAGCAGCAGAGGTAGCAACCTTAAATTTCATGTTCCAATACAGCTTGCCAACAGAAATATTACCATTACCATCTCCAGGAAATGATTGCCCATGTTCCAACCTTTCATCCTTGAAACCTAAGTGGCATGAACCACCATCATCAACACAATATTGCCTTGAAAGTTCTCCAACAGCTGGGGCAGCTAGGCTTGAATGTTCTCCAAACTCAGCCGTTGCTTGAGCAGCAGAGGTAGCATCCTTAAATTTCATGTTCCAATTCTGCCTGCCAACAGAAAAATTTCATTACCATCTCCAGGAAATGCTTGCCAATGTTCCAACCTTTCATCCTTGAAACCTAAGTGGCATGAACCACCATCATCAACACAACATTGCCTTCCAAGTTCTACAACAGCTCTGGCAACTAGGCTTTCATGTTCTCCAAACTCAGTCGCTGCTTGAGCAGCAGAGGTAGCATCCTTAAATTTCATGTTCCAATTCTGCTTGCCAACAGAAAAATTACCATTACCATCTCCAGGAAATGATTGCCCATGTTCCAACCTTTCATACTTGAAACCTAAGTGGCATGAACCACCATCATCAACACAATATTGCCTTGAAAGTTCTACAATAGCTCTGGCAGCTAGGCTTGCATGTTCTTCAAACTCAGTCGCTCCTTGAGCAGCAGAGGTAGCATCCTTAAATTTAATGTTCCAATTCTGCCTGCCAATAGAAAACTTACCATTACCATCTCAAGGAAATATTGCCCATGTTCCAACCTTTCATGCTTGAAAACTAAGTGGTATGAACCACCATCATCAACACAATATTGCCTTGAAAGTTCTACAACAGCTCTGGCACCTAGGCTTGCATGTTCTCCAAACTCAGCCGTTGCTTGAGCAGCAGGGGTAGCAACCTTAAATTTCATGTTCCAATACAGCTTGCCAACAGAAATATTACCATTACCATCTCCAGGAAATGATTGCCCATGTTCCAACCTTTCATCCTTGAAACCTAAGTGGCATGAACCACCATTATCAACACAATATTGCCTTGAAAGTTCTACAACAGCTCTGGCAGCTAGGCTTGCATGTTCTGCAAACTCAGTCGCTACTTGAGCAGCAGAGGTAGCATCCTTAAATTTCATGTTCCAATTCTGCCTGCCAATAGAAAAATTACCATTACCATCTCCAGGAAATGATTGCCAATGTTCCAACCTTTCATCCTTGAAACCTAAGTGGCATGAACCACCATCATCAACACAATATTGCCTTGAAAGTTCTCCAACAGCTGGGGCAGCTAGGCTTGCATGTTCTCCAAACTCAGCCGTTGCTTGAGCAGCAGAGGTAGCATCCTTAAATTTCATGTTCCAATTCTGCCTGCCAACAGAAAAATTAACATTACCATCTCAAGGAAATGATTGCCCATGTTCCAACCTTTTATCCTTGAAACCTAAGTGCCATGAACCACCATCATCAACAAAATATTGCCTTGAAAGTTCTAAAAGAGCTCTGGCAGCTAGGCTTGCATGTGCTCCAAACTCAACCGCTTCTTGAGCAGCAGAGGTAGCATCCTTAAATTTCATGTTCCAATTCTGCCTGCCAATAGAATAATTACCATTACCATCTCTAGGAAATGCTTGCCAATGTTCCAACCTTTTATCCTTGAAACCTAAGTGGCATGAACCACCATCATCAACACAATATTGCCTTGAAAGTTCTCCAACAGCTGGGGCACCTAGGCTTGCATGTTCTCCAAACTCAGCCGTTGCTTGAGCAGCAGAGGTAGCAACCTTAAAATTCATGTTTCAATACTGCTTGCCAACAGAACAATTACCATTACCATCTCCAGGAAATGCTTGCCCATGTTCCAACCTTTTATCCTTGAAACCTAAGTGGCATGAACCACCATCATCAACACAATATTGCCTTGAAAGTTCTACAATAGCTCTGGCAGCTAGGTTTGCATGTTCTTCAAACTCAGTCGCTCCTTGAGCAGCAGAGGTATCATCCTTAAATTTAATGTTCCAATTCTTCCTGCCAATAGAAAACTTACCATTACCATCTCAAGGAAATGATTGCCCATGTTCCAACCTTTCATCCTTGAAAAGTAAGTGGTATGAACCACCATCATCAACACAATATTGCCTTGAAAGTTCTACAATAGCTCTGGCACCTAGGCTTGCATGTTCTCCAAACTCAGTCGTTGCTTGAGCAGCAGAGGTAGCAACCTTAAATTTCATGTTCCAATACAGCTTGCCAACAGAAATATTACCATTACCATCTCAAGGAAATGATTGCCCATGTTCCAACCTTTCATGCTTGAAAACTAAGTGGTATGAACCACCATCATCAACACAATATTGCCTTGAAAGTTCTGCAACAGCTCTGGCACCTAGGCTTGCATGTTCTCCAAACTCAGCCGTTGCTTGAGCAGCAGAGGTAGCAACCTTAAATTTCATGTTTCAATGCTGCTTGCCAACAGAAAAATTACCATTACCATCTCCAGGAAATGCTTGCCAATGTTCCAGCCTTTCATCCTTGAAACCTAAGTGGCATGAACCACCATCATCAACACAATATTGCCTTGAAAGTTCTACAACAGCTCTAGCAGCTAGGCTTGTATGTTCTGCAAACTCAGTCGCTACTTGAGCAGCAGAGGTAGCATCCTTAAATTTCATGTTCCAATTCTGCCTGCCAATAGAAAAATTACCATTACTATCTCCAGGAAATGGTCGCCAATGTTCCAACCTTTCATCCTTGAAACCTAAGTGGCATGAACCACCATCATCAACACAATATTGCCTTGAATGTTCTCCAACAGCTGGGGCAGCTAGGCTTGCATGTTCTCCAAACTCAGCGGTCGCTTGAGCAGCAGAGGTAGCATCCTTAAATTTCATGTTCTAATTCTTCCTGCCAATAGAAAACTTACCATTACCATCTCAAGGAAATGATTGCCCATGTTCCAAACTTTTATCCTTGAAACCTAAGTGGCATGAACGTCCATCATCAACACAATATTGCCTTGAAAGTTCTAAAACAGCTCTGGCAGCTAGGCTTGCATGTTCTCCAAACTCAGCCGCTTCTTGAGCGGCAGAGGTAGTATCCTTAAATTTCATGTTCCAATACTGCCTGCCAACAGAAAAATTACCATTACCATCTCAAGGAAATGATTGCCCATGTTCCAACCTTTCATCCATGAAAACTAAGTGGTATGAACCACCATCATCAACGCAATATAGCCTTGAAAGTTCTACAACAGCTCTGGCACCTAGGCTTGCATGTTCTCCAAACTCAGCCGTTGCTTGAGCAGCAGAGGTAGCAACCTTAAATTTCATGTTTCAATACTGCTTGCCAACAGATAAATTACCATTACAATCTCTAGGAAATGCTTGCCCATGTTCCAACCTTTCATCCTTGAAACCTAAGTGGCATGAACCACCATCATCAACACAATATTTCCTTGAAAGTTCTACAACAGCTCTAGCAGCTAGGCTTGCATGTTCTGCAAGCTCAGTCGCTCCTTGAGCAGCAGAGGTAGCATCCTTAAATTTAATGTTCCAATTCTGCCTGCATATAGAAAACTTACCATTACCATCTCCAGGAAATGCTTGCCAATGTTCCAACCTTTCATCATTGAAACCTAAGTGGCATGAACCACCATCATTAACACAATATTGCCTTGAAAGTTCTACAACAGCTCTGGCAGCTAGGCTTGCATGTTCTCCAAACTCAGCCGCTGCTTGAGCAGCAGAGGTAGCATCCTTAAATTTCATGTTCCAATACTGCCTGCCAACAGAAAAATTACCATTACCATCTCAAGGAAATGATTGCCCATGTTCCAACCTTTCATCCTTGAAAACTAAGTGGCATGGACCACCATCATCAACACAATATTGCCTTGAAAGCTCTACAACAGCTCTGGCAGCTAGGCTTGCATATTCTGCAAACTCAGTCGCTACTTGAGCAGCAGAGGTAGCATCCTTAAATTTCATGTTCCAATTCTGCCTGCCAATAGAAAAATTACCATTACCATCTCCAGGAAATGCTTGCCAATGTTCCAACCTTTCATCCTTGAAACCTAAGTGGCAAGAACCACCATCATCAACACAATATTGCCTTTGAAAGTTCTCCAACAGCTGGGGCAGCTAGGCTTGCATGTTCTCCAAACTCAGTCGCTGCTTGAGCAGCAGAGGTAGCATCCTTAAATTGTATGTTCCAATACTGGCTGCCAACAGAAAAAATACCATTACCATCTCAAGGAAATGATTGCCTATGTTCAAACTTTTCATCCTTGAAAACTAAGTGGCATGAACCACTATCATCAACACAATATTGCCTTGAAAGTTCTACAACAGCTCTGGCAGCTAGGCTTGCATGTTCTACAAACTCAGTCGCTCCTTGAGCAGCTGAGGTAGCATCCTTAAATTTCATGTTCCAATTATGCCTACCAACAAAAAAATTACCATTACCATCTCAAGGAAATGATTGCACATGTTCCAACCTTTCATCCTTGAAATCTAAGTGGCATGAACCACCATCATCAACACAATATTGCTTTTAAAGTTCTCCAACACCTCTGGCAGCTAGGCTTGCATATTCTGCAAACTCAACCGCTGCTTGAGTAGCAGAGGTAGCATCCTTAAAGTTCATGTTCAAATTCTGCCTGCCAATAGAAAAATTACCATCACCATCTCAAGGAAATGATTGCCCATGTTCCAACCTTTCATCCTTGAAAACTAAGTGGCATGAACCACCATCATCAACAAAATATTGCCTTGAAAGTTCTACAACAGCTCTGGCAGCTAGGCTTGCATGTTCTGCAAACTCAATCGCTACTTGAGCAACAGAGGTAGCATCCTTAAATTTCATGTTCCAATTCTGCCTGCCAATAGAAAAATTACCATTACCATTTACGGGAAATGATTGCCCATGTTCCAACCTTTCATCCTTAAAACCTAAGTGGAATGAACCACCATCATCAACACAATATTGCCTTGAAAGTTCTACAATAGCTCTGGCAGCTAGGCTTGCATGTTCTGCAAACTCAGTCGCTCCTTGAGCAGGAGAGGTAGCATCCTTAAATTTCATGTTCCAATTCTGCCTGCCAACAGAAAAATTACCATTACTATCTCAAGGAAATGATTGTCCATGTTCCGACATTTCATCCTTGAAAACTAAGTTGCATGAACCACCATCATCAACACAATATTGCCTTGAAAGTTCTACAACAGCTCTAGCAGCTAGGCTTGCATGTTCTGCAAACTCTGTCGCTACTTGAGCAGCAGAGGTAGCATCCTTAAATTTCATGTTCCAATTCTGCCTGCCAATAGAAAATTTACCATTACCATCTCCAGGAAATGCTTGCCAGTGTTCCAACCTTTCATCCTTGAAACCTAAGTGGCATGAACCACCATTATCAACATAATATTGCCTTGAAAGTTCTCCAATAGCTGGGGCAGCTAAGCTTGCATGTTCTCCAATCTCAGCTGCTGCTTGAGCAGCAGAGGTAGCATCCTTAAATTTCATGTTCCAATACTGCCTGCTAATAGAAAAATTACCATTACCATCTCAAGGAAATGATTGCACATGTTCCAACCTTTCATCCTTGAAATCTAAGTGGCATGAACCGCCATCATCAACACAATACTGCTTTTAAAGTTCTCCAACACCTCTGGCAGCTAGGCTTGCATGTTCTGCAAACTCAACCGCTGCTTGAGTAGCAGAGGTAGCATCCTTAAATTTCATGTTCAAATTCTGCCTGCCAATAGAAAAATTACCATTACCATCTCAAGGAAATGATTGCCCATGTTCCAACCTTTCATCCTTGAAAACTAAGTGGCATGAACCACCATCATCAACACAATATTGCCTTGAAAGTTCTACAACAGCTCTGGCAGCTAGGCTTGCATGTTCTGCAAACTCAATCGCTACTTGAGCAGCAGAGGTAGCATCCTTAAATTTCATGTTCCAATTCTGCCTGCCAATAGAAAATATACCATTACCATCTCCAGGAAATGCTTGCCAGTGTTCCAACCTTTCATCCTTGAAACCTAAGTGGCATGAACCACCATTATCAACATAATATTGCCTTTAAAGTTCTCCAATAGCTGGGGCAGCTAGGCTTGCATGTTCTCCAATCTCAGCCGCTGCTTGAGCAGCAGAGGTAGCATCCTTAAATTTCATGTTCCAATACTGCCTGCCAATAGAAAAATTACCATTACCATCTCAAGGAAATGATTGCACATGTTCCAACCTTTCATCCTTGAAATCTAAGTGGCATGAACCACCATCATCAACACAATATTGCTTTTAAAGTTCACCAACACCTCTGGCAGCTAGGCTTGCATGTTCTGCAAACTCAACCGCTGCTAGAGTAGCAGAGGTAGCATCCTTAAATTTCATGTTCAAATTCTGCCTGCCAATAGAAAAATTACCATTACCATCTCAAGGAAATGATTGCCCATGTTCCAACCATTCATCCTTGAAAACTAAGTGGCATGAACCACCATCATCAACACAATATTGCCTTGAAAGTTCTACAACAGCTCTGGCAGCTAGGCTTGCATGTTCTGCAAACTCAATCGCTACTTGAGCAGCAGAGGTAGCATCCTTAAATTTCATGTTCCAATTCTGCCTGCCAATAGAAAAATTACCATTACCATTTTCGGGAAATGATTGCCCATGTTCCAACCTTTCATCCTTAAAACATAAGTGGAATGAACCACCATCATCAACACAATATTGCCTTGAAAGTTCTACAATAGCTCTGGCAGCTAGGCTTGCATGCTCTGCAAACTCAGTCGCTCCTTGAGCAGGAGAGGTAGCATCCTTAAATTTCAGGTTCCAATTCTGCCTGCCAACAGAAAAATTACCATTACTATCTCAAGGAAATGATTGTCCATGTTCCGACATTTCATCATTGAAAACTAAGTTGCATGAACCACCATCATCAACACAATATTGCCTTGAAAGTTCTCTAATAGCTGGGGCAGCTAGGCTTGCATGTTCTCCAATCTCAGCCGCTGCTTGAGCAGCAGAGGTAGCATCCTTAAATTTCATGTTCCAATACTGCCTGCCAATAGAAAAATTACCATTACCATCTCAAGGAAATGATTGCACATGTTCCAACCTTTCATCCTTGAAATCTAAGTGGCATGAACCACCATCATCAACACAATATTGCTTTTAAAGTTCTCCAACACCTCTGGCAGCTAGGCTTGCATGTTCTGCAAACTCATCCGCTGCTTGAGTAGCGGAGGTAGCATCCTTAAATTTCATGTTCAAATTCTGCCTGCCAATAGAAAAATTACCATTACCATCTCAAGGAAATGATTGCCCATGTTCCAACCTTTCATCCTTGAAAACTAAGTGGCATGAACCACCATCATCAACACAATATTGCCTTGAAAGTTCTACAACAGCTCTTGGCAGCTAGGCTTGCATGTTCTGCAAACTCAATCGCTACTTGAGCAGCAGAGGTAGCATCCTTAAATTTCATGTTCCAATTCTGCCTGCCAATAGAAAAATTACCATTACCATTTCCGGGAAATGATTGCCCATGTTCCAACCTTTCATCCTTAAAACCTAAGTGGAATGAACCACCATCATCAACACAATATTGCCTTGAAAGTTCTACAATAGCTCTGGCAGCTAGGCTTGCATGTTCTGCAAACTCAGTCGCTCCTTGAGCAGGAGAGGTAGCATCCTTAAATTTCATGTTCCAATTCTGCCTGCCAACAGAAAAATTACCATTACTATCTCAAGGAAATGATTGTCCATGTTCCGACATTTCATCCTTGAAAACTAAGTTGCATGAACCACCATCATCAACACAATATTGCCTTGAAAGTTCTACAACAGCTCTAGCAGCTAGGCTTGCATGTTCTGCAAACTCTGTCGCTACTTGAGCAGCAGAGGTAGCATCCTTAAATTTCATGTTCCAATTCTGCCTGCCAATAGAAAATTTACCATTACCATCTCCAGGAAATGCTTGCCAGTGTTCCAACCTTTCATCCTTGAAACCTAAGTGGCATGAACCACCATTATTAACATAATATTGCCTTGAAAGTTCACCAATAGCTGGGGCAGCTATGCTTGCATGTTCTCCAATCTCAGCCGCTGCTTGAGCAGCAGAGGTAGCATCCTTAAAATTCATGTTCCAATACTGCCTGCCAATAGAAAAATTACCATTACCATCTCAAGAAAATGATTGCCCATGTTCCAACTTTTCATCCTTGAAAACTAAGTGGCATGAACCACCATCATAGACACAATATTGCCTTGAAAGTTCTACAGCGGCTCTGGCAGTTAGAAGTTCTGCAAACTCAGCCGCTACTTGAGCAGCAAAGGTAGCATCCTTAAATTTCATGTTCTTATTCTACCTGCAAATAGAAAAATTACCATTACCATCACCAGGAAATGATTAGCCATGTTCCAACCTTTCATCCTTGAAACCTAAGTGGCATGAACCACCATCATCAACATAATATTGCCTTGAAAGTTCTACAACAACTCTAGTAGATAGGCTTGCATGTTTTGCAAACTTAATCGCTACTTGAGCAGCAGAGGTAGCATCCTTAAATTTCATGCTCCAATTCTGCCTGCCAATAGAAATATTTCCATTACCATCACCAGGAAATGATTGCCCATGTTCCAACCTTTCATCCTTGAAACCTAAGTGGCATGAACCACCATCATCAACACAATATTGCCTTGAAAATTCTACAACAACTCTGGTTGATAGGCTTGCATGTTCTGCAAACTCAGTCGCTACTTGAGCAACAGAGGTAGCATCCTTAAATTTCATGTTCCAATTCTACCTGCCAATAGAAAAATTACCATTACCATCTCCAGGAAATGATTGCCCATGTTCCAACCTTTCATCCTTGAAACCTAAGTGGCATGAACCACCATTATCAACACAATATTGCCTTGAAAGTTCTAGAACAGCTCTGGCAGCTAGGCTTGGATATTCTACAAACTCAGCCGCTGCTTGAGCAGCTGAGGTAGCATTCTTAAATTTCATGTTCCAATTCTGCCTGCCAAAAGAAAATTTACCATCTCCAGGAAATGATTCCCCATGTTTCAACCTTTCATCCTTGAAACCTAAGTGGCATGAACCTCCATCATCAACACAATATTTCCTTGAAAGTTCCACAACAGCTCTGGCAGGTAGGCTTGCATGTTCTGCAAACTCTGCCGCTGCTTGAGCAGCAGTGGTAGTATCCTTAAATTTCATGTTCCAATTCTGCTTGCCAACAGAAAAATTACCATTACAAACTACAGGAAATGCTTGCCCATGTTCCAACCTTTCATCCTTGAAACCTAAGTGGCATGAACCACCATCATGAACATAATATTGCCTTGAAAGTTCTCCAACAGCTCTGGCAGCTAGGCTTGCATGTTCTCCAAACTCAGCCGCTGCTTGAGCAGCAGAGATAGCATCCTTAAATTTCCTATTCCAATACTGCCTACCAACAGAAAAATTACCATTAACATCTCAAGGAAATGATTGCCCATGTTCCAACCTTTTATCCTTGAAACCTAAGTGGCATGAACCACCATCATCAACATAATATTGCCTTGAAAGTTCTCCAACAGCTCTGGCAGCTAGGCTTGCATGTTCTCCAAACTCAGCCGCTACTTGAGCAGCAGAGATAGCATCCTTAAATTTCCTGTTCCAATACTGCCTACCAACAGAAAAATTACTATTACCATCTCAAGGAAATGATTGCCCATGTTCCAACCTTTTATCCTTGAAATCTAAGTGGCATGAACCACCATCATCAACACAATATTGCCTTGAAAGTTCCACAACATCTCCTGCAGCTAGGCTTGCATGTTCTGCAAACTCAACCGCTGCTTGAGCAGCAGAGGTAGCATCCTTAAATATCATGATCCAATACTGCCTGCCACCAGAAGAATTACCATTACCATCTCAAGGAAAGGATTTCCCATGTTCCAACCTTTCATCCTTGAAACCTAAGTGGCATGAACCACCATCATCAACACAATATTGCCTTGAAAGTTCTACAACATCTCTGGCAGCTAGGCTTGCATGTTCTGCAAACTCAGTCGGTACTTGACCAACAGAGGTAGCATCCTTAAATTTCATGTTCCATTTCTGCATGCCAACAGAAAAATTACTATTACCATCTCCAGAAAATGATTGCCCATGTTCCAACCTTTCATCCTTGAAACCTAAGTGGCATGAACCACCATCATCAACACAATATTGCCTTGAAAGTTCTAGAACTGCTCTGGCAGCTAGGCTTGGATGTTCTACAAACTTAGCCACTGCTTGAGCAGCAGAGGTAGCATTCTTAAATTTCATGTTCCAATTCTGCCTGCCAATAGAAAATTTACCATCTCCAGGAAATGATTTCCCATGTTCCAACCTTTTATTCTTGAAACCTAAGTGGCATGAACCACCATCATAACAAAATATTGCCTTGAAAGTTCTACAACATCTCTGGCAGCTAGGCTTGCATGTTCTGCAAACTCAGTCGCTACTTGAGCAACAGAGGTAGCATCCTTAAATTTCATGTTCCAATTCTACCTGCCAATAGAAAAATTACCATTACCATCTCCAGGAAATGATTGCCCATGTTCCAACCTTTCATCCTTGAAACCTAAGTGGCATGAACCACCATTATCACCATTATCAACACAATATTGCCTTGAAAGTTCTAGAACAGCTCTGGCAGCTAGGCTTGGATGTTCTACAAACTCAGCCGCTGCTTGAGCAGCTGAGGTAGCATTCTTAAATTTCATATTCCTATTCTGCCTGCCAATAGAAAATTTACCATCTCCAGGAAATGATTTCCCATGTTCCAACCTTTTATTCTTGAAACCTAAGTGGCATGAACCACCATCATCAACAAAATATTGCCTTGAAAGTTCTACAATAGCTCTGGCAGCTAGGCTTGCATGTTCTGCAAACTCAGTCGCCGCTTGAGTAGCAGAGGTAGCATCCTTAAATTTCATGTTCCTATTCTACCTGCCAACAAAAGAATTACCATTACCATCTCCAGGAAATGATTCCCCATGTTTCAACCTTTCATCCTTGAAACCTAAGTGGCATGAACCACCATCATCAACACAATATTGCCTTGAAAGTTCCACAACAGCTCTAGCAGCTAGGCTTGCAAGTTCTGCAAACTCAGCCGCTGCTTGAGCAGCAGAGGTAGTATCCTTAAATTTCATGTTCCAATTCTGCTTGCCAACAGAAAAATTACCATTACAATCTCCAGGAAATGCTTGCCCATGTTCCAACCTTTCATCCTTGAAACCTAGGTGGCATGAACTACCATCATGAACATAATATTGCCTTGAAAGTTCTCCAACATCTCTGGCAGCTGGCCTTGCATGTTCTCCAAACTCAGCCGCTGCTTGAGCAGCAGAGGTAGCATCCTTAAATTTCCTGTTCCAATACTGCCTACCAACAGAAAAATTACCATTACCATCTCAAGGAAATGATTGCCCATGTTCCAACCTTTCATCCTTGAAACCTAAGTGGCATGAACCACCATCATCAACACAATATGGCCTTGAAAATTCTACAACAACTCTGGCAGCTAGGCTTGCATGTTCTGCAAACTCAGTCGCTACTTGAGCAACAGAGGTAGCATCCTTTAATTTCATTCTCCAATTCTGCCTACCAATAGAAAAATTTCAATTACCATCACCAAGAAAAGATTGCCCATGTTCCAACCTTTCATCCTTGAAACCTAAGTGGCATGAACCACCATCATCAACACAATATTGCCTTGAAAGTTCTACAACAGCTCTGGCAGCTAGGCTTGGATGTTCTGCAAACTCAGCTGCTGCTTGAGCAGCAGAGGTAGCATTCTTAAATTTCATGTTCCAATTCTGCCTGCAAATAGAAAATTTACCATCTCCAGAAAATGATTTCCCATGTTCCAACCTTTTATTCTGGAAACCTAAGTGGCATGAACCACCATCATCAACAAAATATTGCCTTGAAAGTTCTACAATAGCTCTGGCAGCTAGGCTTGCATGTTCTGCAAACTCAGCCGCTGCTTGAGCAGCAGAGGTAGTATCCTTAAATTTCATGTTCCAATTCTGCTTGCCAACAGAAAAATTACCATTACAAACTACAGGAAATGCTTGCCCATGTTCCAACCTTTCATCCTTGAAACCTAAGTGGCATGAACCACCATCATGAACATAATATTGCCTTGAAAGTTCTCCAACAGCTCTGGCAGCTAGGCTTGCATGTTCTCCAAACTCAGCCGCTGCTTGAGCAGCAGAGATAGCATCCTTAAATTTCCTATTCCAATACTGCCTACCAACAGAAAAATTACCATTAACATCTCAAGGAAATGATTGCCCATGTTCCAACCTTTTATCCTTGAAACCTAAGTGGCATGAACCACCATCATCAACATAATATTGCCTTGAAAGTTCTCCAACAGCTCTGGCAGCTAGGCTTGCATGTTCTCCAAACTCAGCCGCTGCTTGAGCAGCAGAGATAGCATCCTTAAATTTCCTGTTCCAATACTGCCTACCAACAGAAAAATTACCATTACCATCTCAAGGAAATGATTGCCCATGTTCCAACCTTTTATCCTTGAAACCTAAGTGGCATGAACCACCATCATCAACACAATATTGCCTTGAAAGTTCCACAACATCTCCTGAAGCTAGGCTTGCATGTTCTGCAAACTCAACCGCTGCTTGAGCAGCAGAGGTAGCATCCTTAAATTTCATGATCCAATACTGCCTGCCACCAGAAGAATTACCATTACCATCTCAAGGAAAGGATTTCCCATGTTCCAACCTTTCATCCTTGAAACCTAAGTGGCATGAACCACCATCATCAACACAATATTGCCTTGAAAGTTCTACAACATCTCTGGCAGCTAGGCTTTCATGTTCTGCAAACTCAGTCGCTACTTGAGCAACAGAGGTAGCATCCTTAAATTTCATGTTCCATTTCTGCCTGCCAATAGAAAATTTACTATTACCATCTCCAGGAAATGATTGCCCATGTTCCAACCATTCATCCTTGAAACCTAAGTGGCATGAACCACCATCATCAACACAATATTGCCTTGAAAGTTCTAGAACTGCTCTGGCAGCTAGGCTTGGATGTTCTACAAACTTAGCCACTGCTTGAGCAGCAGAGGTAGCATTCTTAAATTTCATTTTCCAATTCTGCCTGCCAATAGAAAATTTACCATCTCCAGGAAATGATTTCCCATGTTCCAACCTTTTATTCTTGAAACCTAAGTGGCATGAACCACCATCATCAACAAAATATTGCATTGAAAGTTCTACAATAGCTCTGGCAGCTAGGCTTGCATGTTCTGCAAACTCAGCCGCTGCTTGAGTAGCAGAGGTAGCATCCTTAAATTTCATGTTCCTATTCTACCTGCCAACAAAAAAATTACCATTACCATCTCCATAAATGATTCACCATGTTTCAACCTTTCATCCTTGAAACCTAAGTGGCATGAACCACCATCATCAACACAATATTGCCTTGAAAGTTCTAGAATAGCTCTGGCAGCTAGGCTTGGATGTTCTACAAACTCAGCCGCTGCTTGAGCCGCAGAGGTAGCATTCTTAAATTTCATGTTCCAATTCTGCCTGCCAATAGAAAATTTACCATCTCCGGGAAATGATTTCCCATGTTCCAACCTTTTATTCTTGAAACCTAAGTAGCATGAACCACCATCATCAACAAAATATTGCCTTGAAAGTTCTACAACAGCTCTGGCAGCTAGGCTTGCATGTTCTGCAAACTCAGCCGCTCTTGAGTAGCAAAGGTAGCATCCTTAAATTTCATGTTCCTATTCTACCTGCCAATAAAAGAATTACCATTACCATCTCCAGGAAATGATTCCCCATGTTTCAACCTTTCATCCTTGAAACCTAAGTGGCATGAACCACCATCATCAACACAATATTGCCTTGAAAGTTCCACAACAGCTCTAGCAGCTAGGCTTGCAAGTTCTGCAAACTCAGCCGCTGCTTGAGCAGCAGAGGTAGTATCCTTAAATTTCATGTTCCAATTCTGCTTGCCAATAGAAAAATTACCATTACAATCTCCAGGATATGCTTGCCCATGTTCCAACCTTTCATCCTTGAAACCTAGGTGGCATAAACCACCATCATGAACATAATATTGCCTTGAAAGTTCTCCAACATCTCTGGCAGCTAGCCTTGCATGTTCTCCAAACTCAGCCGCTGCTTGAGCAGTAGAGGAAGCATCCTTAAATTTCATGTTCCAATTCATCTTGCCTATAGAAAAATTACCATTCCCATCTCCAGGAAATGCTTGCCCATGTTCCAACCTTTCATCCTTGAAACCTAAGTGGCATGAACCGCCATCATCAACACAATATTGCTTGAAAGTTTTCCAACAACTCTGGCAGCTAGGCTTGCATGTTCTGCAAACTCAGCCGCTACTTGAGTAGCAGAGGTAGCATCCTTAAATTTCATGTTCTTATTCTACCCGCCAACAAAAATATTATCATTACCATCTCTGATTCCCCATGTTTCAACCTTTCATCCGTGAAACCTAAGTGGCATGAACCTCATCATCAACACAATATTGCCTAGAAATTTCTACAACAGCTCTGGCAGGTAGGCTTGCATGTTCTGCAAACTCAGCCGCTGCTTGAGCAGCAGAGGTAGTATCCTTAAATTTCATCTTCCAATTCTGCTTGCCAATAGAAAAATTAAAATTACAAACTACAGGAAATGCTTGCCCATGGTCCAACCTTTCATCCCTGAAACCTAAGTGGCATGAACCACCATCATGAACATAATATTGCCTTGAAAGTTCTCCAACAGCTCTGGCAGCTAGGCTTGCATGTTCTCCAAACTCAGCCCCTGCTTGAGCAGCAGAGATAGCATCCTTAAATTTCCTATTCCAATACTGCCTACCAACAGAAAAATTACCATTACCATCTCAAGGAAATGATTGCCCATGTTCCAACCTTTTATCCTTGAAACCTAAGTGGCATGAACCACTATCATCAACACAATATTGCCTTGAAAGTTCCACAACAGCTCTTGCAGCTAGGCTTGCATGTTCTGCAAACTCAACCGCTGCTTGAGCAGCAGAGGTAGTATCCTTAAATTTCATGTTCCAATTCTGCTTGCCAATAGAAAAATTACCATTACAATCTCCAGGAAATGCTTGCCCATGTTCCAACCTTTCATCCTTGAAACCTAAGTGGCATGAACCACCATCATGAACATAATATTGCCTTGAAAGTTCTCCAACATCTCTGGCAGCTAGGCTTGCACTTTCTCCAAACTCAGCCGCTGCTTGAGCAGCAGAGGTAGCATCCTTAAATTTCATGATCCAATACTGCCTGCCACCAAAAAAATTACCATTACCATCTTAAGGAAATGATTTCCCATGTTCCAACCTTTCATCCTTGAAACCTAAGTGGCATGAACCACCATCATCAACACAATATTGCCTTGAAAGTTCTAGAAAATCTCTGGCAGCTAGGCTTGCATGTTCTGCAAACTCAGTCGCTAGTTGAGCAACAGAGGTAGCATCCTTAAATTTCATGTTCCAATTCTGCCTGCCAACAGAAAATTTACCATTACCATCTCCAGGAAATGATTGCCCATGTTCCAACCTTTCATCCTTGAAACCTAAGTGGCATAAACCACCATCATCAACACAATATTGCCTTGAAAGTTCTAGAACAGCTCTGGCAGCTAGGCTTGGATGTTCTACAAACTTAGCCGCTGCTTGAGCAGTAGAGGTAGCATTCTTAAATTTCATGTTCCAATTCTACCTGCCAATAGAAAATTTACCATCTCCAGGAAATGATTTCCCATGTTCCAACCTTTTATTCTTGAAACCTAAGTGGCATGAACCACCATCATCAACAAAATATTGCCTTGAAAGTTCTACAACAGCTCTGGCAGCTAGGCTTGCATGTTCTGCAAACTCAGCCGCTCTTGAGTAGCAAAGGTAGCATCCTTAAATTTCATGTTCCTATTCTACCTGCCAATAAAAGAATTACCATTACCATCTCCAGGAAATGATTCCCCATGTTTCAACCTTTCATCCTTGAAACCTAAGTGGCATGAACCACCATCATCAACACAATATTGCCTTGAAAGTTCCACAACAGCTCTAGCAGCTAGGCTTGCAAGTTCTGCAAACTCAGCCGCTGCTTGAGCAGCAGAGGTAGTATCCTTAAATTTCATGTTCCAATTCTGCTTGCCAATAGAAAAATTACCATTACAATCTCCAGGATATGCTTGCCCATGTTCCAACCTTTCATCCTTGAAACCTAGGTGGCATAAACCACCATCATGAACATAATATTGCCTTGAAAGTTCTCCAACATCTCTGGCAGCTAGCCTTGCATGTTCTCCAAACTCAGCCGCTGCTTGAGCAGCAGAGGTAGCATCCTTAAATTTCATGTTCCAATACTGCCTACCAACAGAAAAATTACCATTACCATCTCAAGGAAATGATTGCCCATGTTCCAACCTTTCATCCTTGAAACCTAAGTGGCATGAACCACCATCATCAACATAATATTGCCTTGAAAATTCTACAACAACTCTGGTAGATAGGTTTGCATGTTTTGCAAACTCAGTCGCTACTTGAGCAGCAGAGGTCGCATCCTTTAATTTCATGCTCCAATTCTGCTTGCCAATAGAAAAATTTCATTTACCATCACTAGGAAATGATTGCCCATGTTCTAACCGTCATCCTTGAATCCTAAGTGGCATGAACCACCATCATGAACATAATATTGCCTTGAAAGTTCTCCAACAGCTCTGGCAGCTAGGCTTGCATGTTCTCCAAACTCAGCCGCTGCTTGAGCAGCAGAGATAGCATCCTTAAATTTCCTATTCCAATACTGCCTACCAACAGAAAAATTACCATTAACATCTCAAGGAAATGATTGCCCATGTTCCAACCTTTTATCCTTGAAACCTAAGTGGCATGAACCACCATCATCAACATAATATTGCCTTGAAAGTTCTCCAACAGCTCTGGGCAGCTAGGCTTGCATGTTCTCCAAACTCAGCCGCTGCTTGAGCAGCAGAGATAGCATCCTTAAATTTCCTGTTCCAATACTGCCTACCAACAGAAAAATTACCATTACCATCTCAAGGAAATGATTGCCCATGTTCCAACCTTTTATCCTTGAAACCTAAGTGGCATGAACCACCATCATCAACACAATATTGCCTTGAAAGTTCCACAACATCTCCTGAAGCTAGGCTTGCATGTTCTGCAAACTCAACCGCTGCTTGAGCAGCAGAGGTAGCATCCTTAAATTTCATGATCCAATACTGCCTGCCACCAGAAGAATTACCATTACCATCTCAAGGAAAGGATTTCCCATGTTCCAACCTTTCATCCTTGAAACCTAAGTGGCATGAACCACCATCATCAACACAATATTGCCTTGAAAGTTCTACAACATCTCTGGCAGCTAGGCTTTCATGTTCTGCAAACTCAGTCGCTACTTGAGCAACAGAGGTAGCATCCTTAAATTTCATGTTCTATTTCTGCCTGCCAATAGAAAATTTACTATTACCATCTCCAGGAAATGATTGCCCATGTTCCAACCTTTCATCCTTGAAACCTAAGTGGCATGAACCACCATCATCAACACAATATTGCCTTGAAAGTTCTAGAACTGCTCTGGCAGCTAGGCTTGGATGTTCTACAAACTTAGCCACTGCTTGAGCAGCAGAGGTAGCATTCTTAAATTTCATTTTCCAATTCTGCCTGCCAATAGAAAATTTACCATCTCCAGGAAATGATTTCCCATGTTCCAACCTTTTATTCTTGAAACCTAAGTGGCATGAACCACCATCATCAACAAAATATTGCATTGAAAGTTCTACAATAGCTCTGGCAGCTAGGCTTGCATGTTCTGCAAACTCAGCCGCTGCTTGAGTAGCAGAGGTAGCATCCTTAAATTTCATGTTCCTATTCTACCTGCCAACAAAAAAATTACCATTACCATCTCCATAAATGATTCACCATGTTTCAACCTTTCATCCTTGAAACCTAAGTGGCATGAACCACCATCATCAACACAATATTGCCTTGAAAGTTCTAGAATAGCTCTGGCAGCTAGGCTTGGATGTTCTACAAACTCAGCCGCTGCTTGAGCCGCAGAGGTAGCATTCTTAAATTTCATGTTCCAATTCTGCCTGCCAATAGAAAATTTACCATCTCCGGGAAATGATTTCCCATGTTCCAACCTTTTATTCTTGAAACCTAAGTAGCATGAACCACCATCATCAACAAAATATTGCCTTGAAAGTTCTACAATAGCTCTGGCAGCTAGGCTTGCATGTTCTGCAAACTCAGCCGCTACTTGAGTAGCAGAGGTAGCATCCTTAAATTTCATGTTCTTATTCTACCCGCCAACAAAAATATTATCATTACCATCTCTGATTCCCCATGTTTCAACCTTTCATCCGTGAAACCTAAGTGGCATGAACCTCATCATCAACACAATATTGCCTAGAAATTTCTACAACAGCTCTGGCAGGTAGGCTTGCATGTTCTGCAAACTCAGCCGCTGCTTGAGCAGCAGAGGTAGTATCTTTAAATTTCATCTTCCAATTCTGCTTGCCAATAGAAAAATTAAAATTACAAACTACAGGAAATGCTTGCCCATGGTCCAACCTTTCATCCCTGAAACCTAAGTGGCATGAACCACCATCATGAACATAATATTGCCTTGAAAGTTCTCCAACAGCTCTGGCAGCTAGGCTTGCATGTTCTCCAAACTCAGCCCCTGCTTGAGCAGCAGAGATAGCATCCTTAAATTTCCTGTTCCAATACTGCCTACCAACAGAAAAATTACCATTACCATCTCAAGGAAATGATTGCCCATGTTCCAACCTTTTATCCTTGAAACCTAAGTGGCATGAACCACTATCATCAACACAATATTGCCTTGAAAGTTCCACAACAGCTCTTGCAGCTAGGCTTGCATGTTCTGCAAACTCAACCGCTGCTTGAGCAGCAGAGGTAGTATCCTTAAATTTCATGTTCCAATTCTGCTTGCCAATAGAAAAATTACCATTACAATCTCCAGGAAATGCTTGCCCATGTTCCAACCTTTCATCCTTGAAACCTAAGTGGCATGAACCACCATCATGAACATAATATTGCCTTGAAAGTTCTCCAACATCTCTGGCAGCTAGGCTTGCACTTTCTCCAAACTCAGCCGCTGCTTGAGCAGCAGAGGTAGCATCCTTAAATTTCATGATCCAATACTGCCTGCCACCAAAAAAATTACCATTACCATCTTAAGGAAATGATTTCCCATGTTCCAACCTTTCATCCTTGAAACCTAAGTGGCATGAACCACCATCATCAACACAATATTGCCTTGAAAGTTCTAGAAAATCTCTGGCAGCTAGGCTTGCATGTTCTGCAAACTCAGTCGCTAGTTGAGCAACAGAGGTAGCATCCTTAAATTTCATGTTCCAATTCTGCCTGCCAACAGAAAATTTACCATTACCATCTCCAGGAAATGATTGCCCATGTTCCAACCTTTCATCCTTGAAACCTAAGTGGCATAAACCACCATCATCAACACAATATTGCCTTGAAAGTTCTAGAACAGCTCTGGCAGCTAGGCTTGGATGTTCTACAAACTTAGCCGCTGCTTGAGCAGTAGAGGTAGCATTCTTAAATTTCATGTTCCAATTCTACCTGCCAATAGAAAATTTACCATCTCCAGGAAATGATTTCCCATGTTCCAACCTTTTATTCTTGAAACCTAAGTGGCATGAACCACCATCATCAACAAAATATTGCCTTGAAAGTTCTACAACAGCTCTGGCAGCTAGGCTTGCATGTTCTGCAAACTCAGCCGCTCTTGAGTAGCAAAGGTAGCATCCTTAAATTTCATGTTCCTATTCTACCTGCCAATAAAAGAATTACCATTACCATCTCCAGGAAATGATTCCCCATGTTTCAACCTTTCATCCTTGAAACCTAAGTGGCATGAACCACCATCATCAACACAATATTGCCTTGAAAGTTCCACAACAGCTCTAGCAGCTAGGCTTGCAAGTTCTGCAAACTCAGCCGCTGCTTGAGCAGCAGAGGTAGTATCCTTAAATTTCATGTTCCAATTCTGCTTGCCAATAGAAAAATTACCATTACAATCTCCAGGATATGCTTGCCCATGTTCCAACCTTTCATCCTTGAAACCTAGGTGGCATAAACCACCATCATGAACATAATATTGCCTTGAAAGTTCTCCAACATCTCTGGCAGCTAGCCTTGCATGTTCTCCAAACTCAGCCGCTGCTTGAGCAGCAGAGGTAGCATCCTTAAATTTCATGTTCCAATACTGCCTACCAACAGAAAAATTACCATTACCATCTCAAGGAAATGATTGCCCATGTTCCAACCTTTCATCCTTGAAACCTAAGTGGCATGAACCACCATCATCAACATAATATTGCCTTGAAAATTCTACAACAACTCTGGTAGATAGGTTTGCATGTTTTGCAAACTCAGTCGCTACTTGAGCAGCAGAGGTCGCATCCTTTAATTTCATGCTCCAATTCTGCTTGCCAATAGAAAAATTTCATTTACCATCACTAGGAAATGATTGCCCATGTTCTAACCGTCATCCTTGAATCCTAAGTGGCATGAACCACCATCATGAACATAATATTGCCTTGAAAGTTCTCCAACAGCTCTGGCAGCTAGGCTTGCATGTTCTCCAAACTCAGCCGCTGCTTGAGCAGCAGAGATAGCATCCTTAAATTTCCTATTCCAATACTGCCTACCAACAGAAAAATTACCATTAACATCTCAAGGAAATGATTGCCCATGTTCCAACCTTTTATCCTTGAAACCTAAGTGGCATGAACCACCATCATCAACATAATATTGCCTTGAAAGTTCTCCAACAGCTCTGGCAGCTAGGCTTGCATGTTCTCCAAACTCAGCCGCTGCTTGAGCAGCAGAGATAGCATCCTTAAATTTCCTGTTCCAATACTGCCTACCAACAGAAAAATTACCATTACCATCTCAAGGAAATGATTGCCCATGTTCCAACCTTTTATCCTTGAAACCTAAGTGGCATGAACCACCATCATCAACACAATATTGCCTTGAAAGTTCCACAACATCTCCTGAAGCTAGGCTTGCATGTTCTGCAAACTCAACCGCTGCTTGAGCAGCAGAGGTAGCATCCTTAAATTTCATGATCCAATACTGCCTGCCACCAGAAGAATTACCATTACCATCTCAAGGAAAGGATTTCCCATGTTCCAACCTTTCATCCTTGAAACCTAAGTGGCATGAACCACCATCATCAACACAATATTGCCTTGAAAGTTCTACAACATCTCTGGCAGCTAGGCTTTCATGTTCTGCAAACTCAGTCGCTACTTGAGCAACAGAGGTAGCATCCTTAAATTTCATGTTCTATTTCTGCCTGCCAATAGAAAATTTACTATTACCATCTCCAGGAAATGATTGCCCATGTTCCAACCTTTCATCCTTGAAACCTAAGTGGCATGAACCACCATCATCAACACAATATTGCCTTGAAAGTTCTAGAACTGCTCTGGCAGCTAGGCTTGGATGTTCTACAAACTTAGCCACTGCTTGAGCAGCAGAGGTAGCATTCTTAAATTTCATGTTCCAATTCTGCCTGCCAATAGAAAATTTACCATCTCCAGGAAATGATTTCCCATGTTCCAACCTTTTATTCTTGAAACCTAAGTGGCATGAACCACCATCATCAACAAAATATTGCCTTGAAAGTTCTACAATAGCTCTGGCTGCTAGGCTTGCATGTTCTGCAAACTCAGCCGCTGCTTGAGTAGCAGAGGTAGCATCCTTAAATTTCATGTTCCTATTCTACCTGCCAACAAAAAAATTACCATTACCATCTCTGATTCCCCATGTTTCAACCTTTCATCCGTGAAACCTAAGTGGCATGAACCTCATCATCAACACAATATTGCCTAGAAATTTCTACAACAGCTCTGGCAGGTAGGCTTGCATGTTCTGCAAACTCAGCCGTTGCTTGAGCAGCAGAGGTAGTATCCTTAAATTTCATCTTCCAATTCTGCTTGCCAATAGAAAAATTAAAATTACAAACTACAGGAAATGCTTGCCCATGGTCCAACCTTTCATCCTTGAAACCTAAGTGGCATGAACCACCATCATGAACATAATATTGCCTTGAAAGTTCTCCAACAGCTCTGGCAGCTAGGCTTGCATGTTCTCCAAACTCAGCCCCTGCTTGAGCAGCAGAGATAGCATCCTTAAATTTCCTGTTCCAATAATGCCTACCAACAGAAAAATTACCATTACCATCTCAAGGAAATGATTGCCCATGTTCCAACCTTTTATCCTTGAAACCTAAGTGGCATGAACCACCATCATCAACACAATATTGCCTTGAAAGTTCCACAACAGCTCTTGCAGCTAGGCTTGCATGTTCTGCAAACTCAACCGCTGCTTGAGCAGCAGAGGTAGTATCCTTAAATTTCATGTTCCAATTCTGCTTGCCAACAGAAAAATTACCATTACAATCTCCAGGAAATGCTTGCCCATGTTCCAACCTTTCATCCTTGAAACCTAAGTGGCATGAACCACCATCATGAACATAATATTGCCTTGAAAGTTCTCCAACATCTCTGGCAGCTAGGCTTGCACTTTCTCCAAACTCAGCCGCTGCTTGAGCAGCAGAGGTAGCATCCTTAAATTTCATGATCCAATACTGCCTGCCACCAGAAAAATTACCATTACCATCTTAAGGAAATGATTTCCCATGTTCCAACCTTTCATCCTTGAAACCTAAGTGGCATGAACCACCATCATCAACACAATATTGCCTTGAAAGTTCTAGAAAATCTCTGGCAGCTAGGCTTGCATGTTCTGCAAACTCAGTCGCTAGTTGATCAGCAGAGGTAGCATCCTTAAATTTCATGTTCCAATTCTGCCTGCCAATAGAAAATTTACCATTACCATCTCCAGGAAATGATTGCCCATGTTCCAATCTTTCATCCTTGAAACCTTTCATCAACACAATATTGCCTTGAAAGTTCTAGAACAGCTCTGGCAGCTAGGCTTGGATGTTCTACAAACTCAGCCGCTGCTTGAGCAGCAGAGGTAGCATTCTTAAATTTCATGTTCTAATTCTGCCTGCCAATTGAAAATTTACCATCTCCAGGAAATGATTTCCCATGTTCCATCCTTTTATTCTTGAAACGTAAGTGTCATGAACCACCATCATCAACAAAATATTGCATTGAAAATCCTACAATAGCTCTGGCAGCTAGACTTGCATGTTCTACAAACTCAGCCGCTGCTTGAGTAGCAGAGGTAGCATCCTTAAATTTCTTGTTCCTATTCTACCTGCCAACAAAAGAATTACCATTACCATCTCCAGGAAATGATTCCCCATGTTTCAACCTTTCATCCTTGAAACCTAAGTGGCATGAACCACCATCATCAACACAATATTGCCTTGAAAGTTCCACAACAGCTCTAGCAGCTAGGCTTGCAAGTTCTGCAAACTCAGCCGCTGCTTGAGCAGCAGAGGTAGTATCCTTAAATTTCATGTTCCAATTCTGCTTGCCAATAGAAAAATTACCATTACAATCTCCAGGATATGCTTGCCCATGTTCCAACCTTTCATCCTTGAAACCTAGGTGGCATGAACCACCATCATGAACATAATATTGCCTTGAAAGTTCTCCAACATCTCTGGCAGCTAGCCTTGCATGTTCTCCAAACTCAGCCGCTGCTTGAGCAGCAGAGGTAGCATCCTTAAATTTCCTGTTCCAATACTGCCTACCAACAGAAAAATTACCATTACCATCTCAAGGAAATGATTGCCCATGTTCTAACCTTTCATCCTTGAAACCTAAGTGGCATGAACCACCATCGTCAACATAATATTGCCTTGAAAATTCTACAACAACTCTGGTAGATAGGTTTGCATGTTTTGGAAACTCAGTCGCTACTTGAGCAGCAGAGGTCGCATCCTTTAATTTCATGCTCCAATTCTGCTTGCCAATAGAAAAATTTCATTTACCATCACTAGGAAATGATTGCCCATGTTCTAACCGTCATCCTTGAATCCTAAGTGGCATGAACCACCATCATGAACACAATATTGCCTTGAAAGTTCTACAACAGCTCTGGCAGCTAGGCTTGGATGTTCTGCAAACTCAGCCGCTGCTTGAGCAGCAGAGGTAGCATTCTTAAATTTCATGATCCAATTCTGCCTGCAAATAAAAAATTTACCATCTCCAGGAAATGATTTCCTATGTTCCAACCTTTTATTTTTGAAACCTAAGTGGCATGAACCACCATCATTAACAAAATATTGCCTTGAAAGTTCTACAATAGCTCTGGCAGCTAGGCTTGCCTGTTTCTCAAACTCAGCCGCTGCTTGAGTAGCAGAGGTAGCATCCTTAAATTTCATGTTCCTATTCTACATGCCAACAAAAAAATTACCATTACCATCTCCAGGAAATGAATCCCCATGTTTCAACCTTTCATCCTTGAAACCTATGTGGCATGAACCACCATCATCAACACAATATTGCCTTGAAAGTTCCACAACAGCTCTGGCAGCTAGGCTTGCATGTTCTGCAAACTCAGCCGCTGCTTGAGCAGCAGAGGTAGTATCCTTAAATTTCATGTTCCAATTCTGCTTGCCAACAGAAAAATTACCATTACAAACTACAGGAAATGCTTGCCCATGTTCCAACCTTTCATCCTTGAAACCTAAGTGGCATGAACCACCATCATGAACATAATATTGCCTTGAAAGTTCTCCAACAGCTCTGGCAGCTAGGCTTGCATGTTCTCCAAACTCAGCCGCTGCTTGAGCAGCAGAGATAGCATCCTTAAATTTCCTGTTCCAATACTGCCTACCAACAGAAAAATTACCATTACCATCTCAAGGAAATGATTGCCCATGTTCCAACCTTTTATCCTTGAAACCTAAGTGGCATGAACCACCATCATCAACACAATATTGCCTTGAAAGTTCCACAACAGCTCTTGCAGCTAGGCTTGCATGTTCTGCAAACTCAACCGCTGCTTGAGCAGCAGAGGTAGTATCCTTAAATTTCATGTTCCAATTCTGCTTGCCAACAGAAAAATTACCATTACAATCTCCAGGAAATGCTTGCCCATGTTCCAACCTTTCATCCTTGAAACCTAAGTGGCATGAACCACCATCATGAACATAATATTACCTTGAAAGTTCTAGAAAATCTCTGGCAGCTAGGCTTGCATGTTCTGCAAACTCAGTCGCTAGTTGAGCAACAGAGGTAGCATCCTTAAATTTCATGTTCCAATTCTGCCTGCCAATAGAAAATTTACCATCTCCAGGAAATGATTTCCCATGTTCCATCCTTTTATTCTTGAAACGTAAGTGTCATGAACCACCATCATCAACAAAATATTGCATTGAAAATCCTACAATAGCTCTGGCAGCTAGACTTGCATGTTCTACAAACTCAGCCGCTGCTTGAGTAGCAGAGGTAGCATCCTTAAATTTCTTGTTCCTATTCTACCTGCCAACAAAAGAATTACCATTACCATCTCCAGGAAATGATTCCCCATGTTTCAACCTTTCATCCTTGAAACCTAAGTGGCATGAACCACCATCATCAACACAATATTGCCTTGAAAGTTCCACAACAGCTCTAGCAGCTAGGCTTGCAAGTTCTGCAAACTCAGCCGCTGCTTGAGCAGCAGAGGTAGTATCCTTAAATTTCATGTTCCAATTCTGCTTGCCAATAGAAAAATTACCATTACAATCTCCAGGATATGCTTGCCCATGTTCCAACCTTTCATCCTTGAAACCTAGGTGGCATGAACCACCATCATGAACATAATATTGCCTTGAAAGTTCTCCAACATCTCTGGCAGCTAGCCTTGCATGTTCTCCAAACTCAGCCGCTGCTTGAGCAGCAGAGGTAGCATCCTTAAATTTCCTGTTCCAATACTGCCTACCAACAGAAAAATTACCATTACCATCTCAAGGAAATGATTGCCCATGTTCCAACCTTTCATCCTTGAAACCTAAGTGGCATGAACCACCATCATCAACATAATATTGCCTTGAAAATTCTACAACAACTCTGGTAGATAGGTTTGCATGTTTTGCAAACTCAGTCGCTACTTGAGCAGCAGAGGTCGCATCCTTTAATTTCATGCTCCAATTCTGCTTGCCAATAGAAAATTTTCATTTACCATCACTAGGAAATGATTGCCCATGTTCTAACCGTCATCCTTGAATCCTAAGTGGCATGAACCACCATCATCAACACAATATTGCCTTGAAAGTTCTACAACAGCTCTGGCAGCTACGCTTGGATGTTCTGCAAACTCAGCCGCTGCTTGAGCAGCAGAGGTACCATTCTTAAATTTCATGTTCCAATTCTGCCTGCAAATAAAAAATTTACCATCTCCAGGAAATGATTTCCCATGTTCCAACCTTTTATTTTTGAAACCTAAGTGGCATGAACCACCATCATTAACAAAATATTGCCTAGAAGGTTCTACAATAGCTCTGGCAGCTAGGCTTGCATGTTCCTCATACTCAGCCGCTGCTTGAGTAGCAGAGGTAGCATCCTTAAATTTCATGTTCCTATTCTACATGCCAACAAAAATATTACCATTACCATCTCCAGGAAATGAATCCCCATGTTTCAACCTTTCATCCTTGAAACCTATGTGGCATGAACCACCATCATCAACACAATATTGCCTTGAAAGTTCCACAACAGCTCTGGCAGCTAGGCTTGCATGTTCTGCAAACTCAGCCGCTGCTTGAGCAGCAGAGGTAGTATCCTTAAATTTCATGTTCCAATTCTGCTTGCCAACAGAAAAATTACCATTACAAACTACAGGAAATGCTTGCCCATGTTCCAACCTTTCATCCTTGAAACCTAAGTGGCATGAACCACCATCATGAACATAATATTGCCTTGAAAGTTCTCCAACAGCTCTGGCAGCTAGGCTTGCATGTTCTCCAAACTCAGCCGCTGCTTGAGCAGCAGAGATAGCATCCTTAAATTTCCTGTTCCAATACTGCCTACCAACAGAAAAATTACCATTACCATCTCAAGGAAATGATTGCCCATGTTCCAACCTTTTATCCTTGAAACCTAAGTGGCATGAACCACCATCATCAACACAATATTGCCTTGAAAGTTCCACAACAGCTCTTGCAGCTAGGCTTGCATGTTCTGCAAACTCAGCCGCTGCTTGAGCAGCAGAGGTAGTATCCTTAAATTTCATGTTCCAATTCTGCTTGCCAACAGAAAAATTACCATTACAAACTACAGGAAATGCTTGCCCATGTTCCAACCTTTCATCCTTGAAACCTAAGTGGCATGAACCACCATCATGAACATAATATTGCCTTGAAAGTTCTCCAACAGCTCTGGCAGCTAGGCTTGCATGTTCTCCAAACTCAGCCGCTGCTTGAGCAGCAGAGATAGCATCCTTAAATTTCCTGTTCCAATACTGCCTACCAACAGAAAAATTACCATTACCATCTCAAGGAAATGATTGCCCGTGTTCCAACCTTTTATCCTTGAAACCTAAGTGGCATGAACCACCATCATCAACACAATATTGCCTTGAAAGTTCCACAACAGCTCTTGCAGCTAGGCTTGCATGTTCTTCAAACTCAACCGCTGCTTGAGCAGAAGAGGTAGTATCCTTAAATTTCATGTTCCAATTCTGCTTGCCAACAGAAAAATTACCATTACAATCTCCAGGAGATGCTTGCCCATGTTCCAACCTTTCATCCTTGAAACCTAAGTGGCATGAACCACCATCATGAACATAATATTACCTTGAAAGTTCTCCAACATCTCTGGCAGCTAGGCTTGCACTTTCTCCAAACTCAGCCGCTGCTTGAGCAGCAGAAGTAGCATCCTTAAATTTCATGATCCAATACTGCCTGCCACCAGAAAAATTACCATTACCATCTCAAGGAAATGATTTCCCATGTTCCAACCTTTCATCCTTGAAACCTAAGTGGCATGAACCACCATCATCAACACAATATTGCCTTGAAAGTTCTACAACAGCTCTGGCAGCTAGGCTTGGATGTTCTGTAAACTCAGCCACTGCTTGATCAGCAGAGGTAGCATTCTTAAATTTCATGTTCCAATTTTGCATGCCAATAGAACATTTACCATTACCATCTACAGGAAATGATTGCCCATGTTCCATCCTTTTATTCTTGAAACGTAAGTGTCATGAACCACCATCATCAACAAAATATTGCATTGAAAGTTCTACAATAGCTCTGGCAGCTAGACTTGCATGTTCTGCAAACTCAGCCGCTGCTTGAGTAGCAGAGGTAGCATCCTTAAATTTCCTGTTCCTATTCTACTTGCCAACAAAAAAATTACCATTACCATCTCTAAGAAATGATTCCCCATGTTTCAACCTTTCATCCTTGAAACCTAAATGGCATGCACCACCATCATTAACATAATATTGCCTTGAAAGTTCCACAACAGCTCTGGCAGCTAGGCTTGCATGTTCTGCAAACTCAGCCGCTGCCTGAGCAGCAGAGGTAGTATCCTTAAATTTCATGTTCCAATTCTGCTTGCCAACAGAAAAATTACCATTACCATCTCCAGGAAATGCTTGCCCATGTTCCAACCTTTCATCCTTGAAACCTAAGTGGCATGAACCACCATCATCAACACAATATTGCCTTGAAAGTTCTCCAACAGCTCTGGCAGCTAGGCTTGCATGTTCTCCAAACTCAGCCGCTGCTTGAGCAGCAGAGATAGCATCCTTAAATTTCCTGTTCCAATACTGCCTACCAACAGAAAAATTACCATTACCATCTCAAGGAAATGATTGCCCATGTTCCAACCTTTTATCCTTGAAACCTAAGTGGCATGAACCACCATCATCAACACAATATTGCCTTGAAATTCCACAACAGCTCGTGCAGCTAGGCTTGCATGTTCTGCAAACTCAACCGCTGCTTGAGCAGCAGAGGTAGTATCCTTAAATTTCATGTTCCAATTCTGCTTGCCAACAGAAAAATTACCATTAGAATCTCCAGGAAATGCTTGCCCATGTTCCAACCTTTCATCCTTGTAACCTAAGTTGCATGAACCACTATCATGAACATAATATTGCCTTGAAAGTTCTCCATCATCTCTGGCAGCTAGGCTTGCACTTTCTCCAAACTCAGCCGCTGCTTGAGCAGCAGAGGTAGCATCCTTAAATTTCATGATCCAATACTGCCTGCCACCAGAAAATTTCATCCTTGAAACCTAAGTGGCATGAACCACCATTATCAACACAATATTGCCTTGAACGTTTTCAAACAACTCTGGTAGCTAGGCATGCATGTTCTCCAAACTCAGCCGCTGCTTGAGCAGCAGAGGTAGCATCCTTAAATTTCAAGTTCCAATACTGGCTGCCAACAGAAAAATTACCATTACCATCGCAAGGAAATGATTGCCCATGTTCCAACCTTTCATCCTTGAAACCTAAGTGGCATGAACCACCACCATCAACATAATATTGCCTTGAAAGTTCTACAACAGATCTGGCAGCTAGGCTTGCATGTTCTGCAAACCCAACCGCAACTTGAGCAGCAGAGGTAGCATCCTTAAATTTCATGTTCCAATTCTTCTTCCCAATAGAAAATTTACCATTACAATCTCCAGGAAATGCTTGCCCATGTTCCATCATTTCATCCTTGAATCCTGAGTGGCATGAAGCACCATCACCAACACAATATTGTCTTAAAAGTTCTCCAATAGCTCTGGCAGCTAGGCTTGCATGTTCTGCAAACTCAGCCGCTGCTTGAGCAGCAGAAGTAGCATCCTTAAATTTCCTGTTCCAATACTGCCTACCAACAGAAAAATTACCATTACCATCTCAAGGAAATGATTGCCCATGTTCCAACCTTTTATCCTTGAAACCTAAGTGGCATGAACCACCATCATAAACACAATATTGCCTTGAAAGTTCTCCAACAGCTCTGGCAGCTAGGCTTGCATGTTCTGCAAACTCAGCCGCTGCTTGAGAAGCAGAGGTAGTATCCTTAAATTTCATGTTCCAATTCTGCTTGCCAACAGAAAAATTACCATTACAATCTCCAGGAAATGCTTGCCCATGTTCCATCATTTCATCCTTGAAACCTAAGTGGCATGAACCACCATCACCAACACAATATTGCCTTGAAAGTTCTCCAATAGCTCTTGCAGCTAGGCTTGCATGTTCTGCAAACTCAACCGCTGCTTGAGCAGCAGAGGTAGCATCCTTAAATTTCATGTTCCAATTCTTCTTCCCAATAGAAAAATTACCATTACAATCTCCAGGAAATGCTTGCCCATGTTCCAACCTTTCATCCTTGAAACCTAAGTGGCATGAACCACCATCATAAACACAATATTGCCTTGAAAGTTCTCCAACAGCTCTGGCAGCTAGGCTTGCATGTTCTGCAAACTTAGCCGCTGTTTGAGCAGTAGAGAAAGCATCCTTAAATTTCATGTTCCAATTCATCTTGCCAACAGAAAAATTACCATTCCAATCTCCATTAAATGCTTGCCCATGTTCCAACCTTTCATCCTTGAAACCTAAGTGGCATGAACCACCATCATCAACACAATATTGCCTTGAAAGTTCTACAACAGCTTTGGCAGCTAGGTTTGGATGTTCTGTAAACTCACCCACTGCTTGATCAGCAGAGGTAGCATTCTTAAATTTCATGTTCCAATTCTGCCTACCAATATAAAATTTACCATCTCCTAGAAATGATTTCCCATGTTCCAACCTTTTATTCTTGAAACCTAAGTGACATGAACCACCATCATCAACAAAATACTGCCTTGAAAGTTAAATTTCATGTTCCAATCCTACTTGCCAACAGAAAAATTACCATTACAATCTCCAGGAAATGCTTGCCCATGTTCCAACCTTTCATCCTTGAAACCTAAGTGGCATGAACCACCATTATCAACACAATATTGCCTTGAACGTTTTCCAACAACTCTGGTAGCTAGGCTTGCATGTTCTCCAAACTCAGCCGCTGCTTGAGCAGCAGAGGTAGCATCCTTAAATTTCATGTTCCAATACTGCCTGCCAACAGAAAAATTACAATTACCATCGCAAGGAAATGATTGCCCATGTTCCAACCTTTCATCCTTGAAACCTAAGTGGCATGAACCACCACCATCAACACAATATTGCCTTGAAAGTTCTACAACAGCTCTGGCAACTAGGCTTGCAAGTTCTGCAAACTCAACCGCAACTTGAGCAGCAGAGGTAGCATCCTTAAATTTCATGTTCCAATTCTTCTTCCCAATAGAAAATTTACCATTACAATCTCCACGAAATGCTTGCCCATGTTCCATCATTTCATCATTGAATCCTAAGTGGCATGAACCACCATCACCAACACAATATTGCCTTAGAAGTTCTCCAATAGCTCTGGCAGCTAGGCTTGCATGTTCTGCAAACTCAGCCGCTGCTTGAGCAGCAGAAGTAGCATCCTTAAATTTCCTGTTCCAATACTGCCTACCAACAGAAAAATTACCATTACCATCTCAAGGAAATGATTGCCCATGTTCCAACCTTTTATCCTTGAAATCTAAGTGGCATGAACCACCATCATAAACACAATATTGCCTTGAAAGTTCTCCAACAGCTCTGGCAGCTAGGCTTGCATGTTCTGCAAACTCAGCCACTGCTTGAGAAGCAGAGGTAGTATCCTTAAATTTCATGTTCCAATTCTGCTTGCCAACAGAAAAATTACCATTACAATCTCCAGGAAATGCTTGCCCATGTTCCATCATTTCATCCTTGAAACCTAAGTGGCATGAACCACCATCACCAACACAATATTGCCTTGAAAGTTCTCCAATAGCTCTGGCAGCTAGGCTTGCATGTTCTGCAAACTCAGCCGCTGCTTGAGCAGCAGAAGTAGCATCCTTAAATTTCCCTTTCCAATACTGCCTACCAACAGAAAAATTACCATTACCATCTCAAGGAAATGCTTGCCTATGTTCCAACCTTTCATCCTTGAAACCTAAGTGGCATGAACCACCATCATAAACACAATATTGCCTTGATAGTTCTCCAACAGCTCTGGCAGCTAGGCTTGCATGTTCTGCAAACTCAGCCGCTGCTTGAGCAGCAGAGGTAGCATCTTTAAATTTCATGTTCCAATTCTGCTTGCCAACAGAAAAATTACCATTACAATCTCCAGGAAATGCTTGCCCATGTTCCATCATTTCATCCTTGAAACCTAAGTGGCATGAACCACCATCACCAACATAATATTGCCTTGAAAGTTCTCCAAAAGCTCTGGCAGCTAGGCTTGCATGTTCTGCAAACTCAGCCACTGCTTGAGCAGCAAAAGTAGCATCCTTAAATTTCCTGTTCCAATACTGCCTACCAACAGAAAAATTACCATGACCATCTCAAGGAAATGATTGCCCATGTTCCAACCTTTTATCCTTGAAACCTAAGTGGCATGAACCACCATCATAAACACAATATTGCCTTGAAAGTTCTCCAACAGCTCTGGCAGCTAGGCTTGTATGTTCTGCAAACTCAGCCGCTGCTTGAGCAACAGAGGTAGTATCCTTGAATTTCATGTTCCAATTCTGCTTGCCAACAGAAAAATTACCATTACAATCTCAAGGAAATGCTTGCCCATGTTCCAACCTTTCATCCTTGAAACCTAAGTGGCATGAACAAGCATCATAAACACAATATTGCCTTGAAAGTTCTCCAACAGCTCTGGCAGCTAGGCTTGCATGTACTGCAAACTCAGCCGCTGCTTGAGCAGTAGAGGAAGCATCCTTAAATTTCATGTTCCAATTCATCTTGCCTATAGAAAAATTACCATTCCCATCTCCAGGAAATGCTTGCCCATGTTCCAACCTTTCATCCTTGAAACCTAAGTGGCATGAACCGCCATCATCAACACAATATTGCTTGAAAGTTTTCCAACAACTCTGGCAGCTAGGCTTGCATGTTCTCCAAACTCAGTCGCTACTTGAGCAGCAGAGGTAGCATCCTTAAATTTCATGTTACAATACTTCCTGCCAACAGAAATATTACCATTACCATCTCAAGGAAATGCTTGCCTATGTTCCAACCTTTCATCCTTGAAACCTAAGTGGCATGAACCACCATCTTAAACACAATATTGCCTTGAAAGTTCTCCAACAGCTCTGGCAGCTAGGCTTGCATGTTCTGCAAACTCAGCCGCTACTTGAGCAGCAGAGGTAGTATCCTTAAATTTCATGTTCCAATTCTGCTTGCCTACAGAAAAATTACCATTACAATCTCCAGGAAATGCTTGCCCATGTTCCATCATTTCATCCTTGAAACCTAAGTGGCATGAACCACCATCACCAACACAATATTGCCTTGAAAGTTCTCCAATAGCTCTGGCAGCTAGGCTTGCATGTTCTGCAAACTCAGCCGCTGCTTGAGCAGCAGAAGTAGCATCCTTAAATTTCCTGTTCCAATACTGCCTACCAACAGAACAATTACCATTACCATCTCAAGGAAATGATTGCCCATGTTCCAACCTTTTATCCTTGAAACCTAGGTGGAATGAACCACCATCATAAACACAATATTGCCTTGAAAGTTCTCCAACAGCTCTGGCAGCTAGGCTTGTATGTTCTGCAAACTCAGCCACTGCTTGAGCAGCAGAAGTAGCATCCTTAAATTTCCTGTTCCAATACTGCCTGCCTACAGAAAAATCACCATTACAATCTCCAGGAAATACTTGCCCATGTTCCATCATTTCATCCTTGAAACCTAAGTGGCATGAACCACCATCACCAACACAATATTGCCTTGAAAGTTCTCCAATAGCTCTGGCAGCTAGGCTTGCATGTTCTGCAAACTCAGCCGCTGCTTGAGCAGCAGAAGTAGCATCCTTAAATTTCCTGTTCCAATACTGCCTACCAACAGAACAATTACCATTACCATCTCAAGGAAATGATTGCCCATGTTCCAACCTTTTATCCTTGCAACCTAGGTGGCATGAACCACCATCATAAACACAATATTGCCTTGAAAGTTCTCCAACAGCTCTGGCAGCTAGGCTTGCATGTTCTGCAAACTCAGCCACTGCTTGAGCAGCAGAAGTAGCATCCTTAAATTTCCTGTTCCAATACTGCCTACCAACAGAAAAATTACCATTACCATCTCAAGGAAATGATTGCCCATGTTCCAACCTTTTATCCTTGAAACCTAAGTGGCATGAACCACCATCATAAACATAACATTGCTTTGAAAGTTCTCCAATAGCTCTGGCACCTAGGCTTGCATGTTCTGCAAACTCAGCCGCTGCTTGAGCAGTAGAGGAAGCATCCTTAAATTTCATGTTCCAATTCATCTTGCCAATAGAAAAATTACCATTCCCATCTCCAGGAAATGCTTGCCCATGTTCCAACCTTTCATCCTTGAAACCTAAGTGGCATGAACCACCATCATAAACACAATATTGCCTTGAAAGTTCTCCAACAGCTCTGGCAGCTAGGCTTGCATGTTCTGCAAACTCAGCCGCTACTTGAGCAGCAGAGGTAGTATCCTTAAATTTCATGTTCCAATTCTGCTTGCCAACAGAAAAATTACCATTACAATCTCCAGGAAATGCTTGCCCATGTTCCATCATTTCATCCTTGAAACCTAAGTGGCATGAACCACCATCACCAACACAATATTGCCTTGAAAGTTCTCCAATAGCTCTGGCAGCTAGGCTTGCATGTTATGCAAACTCAGCCGCTGCTTGAGCAGCAGAAGTAGCATCCTTAAATTTCCTGTTCCAATACTGCCTACGAACAGAAAAATTACCATTACCATCTCAAGGAAATGATTGCCCATGTTCCAACCTTTTATCCTTGAAACCTAGGTGGCATGAACCACCATCATAAACACAATATTGCCTTGAAAGTTCTCCAACAGCTCTGGCAGCTAGGCTTGCATGTTCTGCAAACTCAGCCGCTGCTTGAGCAACAGAGGTAGTATCCTTGAATTTCATGTTCAATTCTGCTTGCCAACAGAAAAATTACCATTACAATCTCCAGGAAATGCTTGCCCATGTTCCAACCTTTCATCCTTGAAACCTAAGGGGCATGAACAAGCATCATAAACACAATATTGCCTTGAAAGTTCTCCAACAGCTCTGGCAGCTAGGCTTGCATGTTCTGCAAACTCAGCCGCTGCTTGAGCAGTAGAGGAAGCATCCTTAAATTTCATGTTCCAATTCATCTTGCCAAAAGAAAAATTACCATTCCCATCTCCAGGAAATGCTTGCCCATGTTCCAACCTTTCATCCTTGAAACCTAAGTGTCATGAACCGCCATTATCAACACAATATTGCTTGAAAGTTTTCCAACAACTCTGGCAGCTAGGCTTGCATGTTCTCCAAACTCAGTCGCTACTTGAGCAGCAGAGGTAGCATCCTTAAATTTCATGTTACAATACTTCCTGCCAACAGAAATATTACCATTACCATCTTAAGGAAATGCTTGCCTATGTTCCAATCTTTCATCCTTGAAACCTAATTGGCATGAACCACCATCATAAACACAATATTGCCTTGATAGTTCTCCAACAGCTCTGGCAGCTAGGCTTGCATATTCTGCAAACTCAGCCGCTACTTGAGCAGCAGAGGTAGTATCCTTAAATTTCATGTTCCAATTCTGCTTGCCAACAGAAAAATTACCATTACAATCTCCAGGAAATGCTTGCCCATGTTCCATCATTTCATCCTTGAAACCTAAGTGGCATGAACCACCATCACCAACACAATATTGCCTTGAAAGTTCTCCAATAGCTCTGGCAGCTAGGCTTGCATGTTCTGCAAACTCAGCCGCTGCTTGAGCAGCAGAAGTAGCATCCTTAAATTTCCTGTTCCAATACTGCCTACCAACAGAACAATTACCATTACCATCTCAAGGAAATGATTGCCAATGTTCCAACCTTTTATCCTTGAAACCTAGGTGGAATGAACCACCATCATAAACACAATATTGCCTTGAAAGTTCTCCAACAGCTCTGGCAGCTAGGCTTGCATGTTCTGCAAACTCAGCCACTGCTTGAGCAGCAGAAGTAGCATCCTTAAATTTCCTGTTCCAATACTGCCTGCGTACAGAAAAATTACCATTACAATCTCCAGGAAATACTTGCTCATGTTCCATCATTTCATCCTTGAAACCTAAGTGGCATGAACCACCATCATAAACACAATATTGCCTTGAAAGTTCTCCAACAGCTCTGGCAGCTAGGCTTGCATGTTCTGCAAACTCAGCCGCTGCTTGAGCAGCAGAGGTAGCATCTTTAAATTTCATGTTCCAATTCTGCTTGCCAACAGAAAAATTACCATTACAATCTCCAGGAAATGCTTGCCCATGTTCCATCATTTCAACCTTGAAACCTAAGTGGCATGAAGCACCATCACCAACACAATATTGTCTTGAAAGTTCTCCAATAGCTCTGGCAGCTAGGCTTGCATGTTCTGCAAACTCAGCCGCTGCTTGAGCAGCAGAAGTAGCATCCTTAAATTTCCTGTTCCAATACTGCCTACCAACAGAACAATTACCATTACCATCTCAAGGAAATGATTGCCCATGTTCCAACCTTTTATCCTTGAAACCTAGGTGGAATGAACCACCATCATAAACACAATATTGCCTTGAAAGTTCTCCAACAGCTCTGGCAGCTAGGCTTGCATGTTCTGCAAACTCAGCCACTGCTTGAGCAGCAGAAGTAGCATCCTTAAATTTCCTGTTCCAATACTGCCTGCGTACAGAAAAATTACCATTACAATCTCCAGGAAATACTTGCTCATGTTCCATCATTTCATCCTTGAAACCTAAGTGGCATGAACCACCATCACCAAACAATATTGCCTTGAAAGTTCTCCAATAGCTCTGGCAGCTAGGCTTGCATGTTCTGCAAACTCAGCCGCTGCTTGAGCAGCAGAAGTAGCATCCTTAAATTTCCTGTTCCAATACTGCCTACCAACAGAACAATTACCATTACCCTCTCAAGGAAATGATTGCCCATGTTCCAACCTTTTATCCTTAAAACCTAGGTGGCATGAACCACCATCATAAACACAATATTGCCTTGAAAGTTCTCCAACAGCTCTGGCAGCTAGGCTTGCATGTTCTGCAAACTCAGCCACTGCTTGAGACGCAGAAGTAGCATCCTTAAATTTCCTGTTCCAATACTGCCTACCAACAGAAAAATTACCATTACCATCTCAAAGAAATGATTGCCCATGTTCCAACCTTTTATCCTTGAAACCTAAGTGGCATGAACTACCATCATAAACACAATATTGCCTTGAAAGTTCTCCAACAGCTCTGGCACCTAGGCTTGCATGTTCTGCAAACTCAGCCGCTGCTTGAGCAGTAGAGGAAGCATCCTTAAATTTCATGTTCCAATTCATCTTGCCAATAGAAAAATTACCATTCCCATCTCTAGGAAATGCTTGCCCATGTTCCAACCTTTCATCCTTGAAACCTAAGTGGCATGAACCACCATCATAAACACAATATTGCCTTGAAAGTTCTCCAACAGCTCTGGCAGAGGTAGCAGAGGTAGCATCCTTAAATTTCATGTTTTAATTCTGCCTGCCAACAGAAAAATTACCATTACCATCTCAAGGAAATGATTTCCCATCTTCCAAACTTTCATCATTGAAACCTAAGTGGCATGAACCACCACTATCAACACAATATTGCCTTGAAAGTTCTACAACAGCTCTGGCAGCTAGGCTTGCATGTTCTGCAAACTCAGCCGCTGCTTGAGCAGCAGAGGTAGCATCCTTAAATTTCATGTTCCAATTCTGCCTGCCAACAAAAAATTTACCATTACCAACTCCAGGAAATGATTGCCCAAGTTCCAACCTTTCATCCTTGAAACCTAAGTGGCATGAACCACTATCATCAACAAAATATTGCCTTGAAAGTTCTACAACAACTCTGGCAGCTAGGTTTGCATGTTATACAAACTCAGCCGCTGCTTGAGCAGCAGAGGTAGCATCCTTAAATTTCATGTTCCAATTCTGCCTGCCAATAGAAAAATTACCATTACCATCTCTAGGAAATGATTGCCCATGTTCCAACCTTTCATCATTGAATCCAAGTGGCATGAACCACCATCATCAACATAATATTGCCTTTAAAGTTCTACAACAGCTCTGGCAGCTAGGCTTGCATGTTCTGCAAACTTAGCCGCTACTTGAGCAGCAGAGGTAGCATCCTTAAATTTCATGTTTTAATTCTGCCTGCCAACAGAAAAATTACCATTACCATCTCAAGGAAATGAATTTCCATCTTCCAACCTTTCATCCTTGAAACCTAAGTGGCATGAACCACCATCATCAACACAATATTGCCTTGAAAGTTCTACAACAGCTCTGGCAGCTAGGCTTGCATGTTCTGCAAACTCAGCCGCTGCTTGAGCAGCAGAGGTAGCATCCTTAAATTTCATGTTCCAATTCTGCCTGCCAACAGAAAAATTACCATTACCATCTCTAGGAAATGATTGCCCATGTTCCAACCTTTCATCCTAGAAACCTAAGTGGCATGAACCACCATCATCAACTCAATATTGCCTTGAAAGTTCAACAACAGCTCTGGCAGTGAGGCTTGCATGTTCTGCAAACTCAGCCGCTGCTTGAGCAACAGAGTTAGCATCCTTAAATTTCATGTTCCAATTCTGCCTGCCAACAGACAAATTACCATTACCATCTCTAGGAAATGATTGCCCATGTTCCAAACTTTCATCCTTGAAACCTATGTGGCATGAACCACCATCAACAACACAATATTGCCTTGAAAGTTCTACGACAGCTCTGCCAGCGAGGCTTGCATGTTCTGCAAACTCGGTTGCTGCTTGAGCAGCATAGGTAGCATCCTTAAATTTCATGTTCCATTTATGCCTGCCAACAGAAAAATTACCATTACCATCTCTACGAAATGATTACCCATGTTCCAACCTTTCATCCTTAAAACCTAAGTGGCATGGACCACCATCATCAACACAATATTGCCTTGAAAGTTCTACAGCAGCTCTGGCAGCTAGGCTTTCATGTTCTGCAAACTCAGCCGCTGCTTGAGCAGCAGAGGTATCATCCTTAAATTTCATGTTTTAATTCTGCCTGCCAACAGAAAAATTACCATTACCATCTCAAGGAAATGAATTTCCATCTTCCAACCTTTCATCCTTGAAACCTAAGTGGCATGAACCACCATCATCAACACAATATTGCCTTGAAAGTTCTACAACAGCTCTGGCAGCTAGGCTTGCATGTTCTGCAAACTCAGCCGCTGCTTGAGCAGCAGAGGTAGCATCCTTAAATTTCATGTTCCAATTCTGCCTGCCAATAGAAAAATTACCATTACCATCTCCAGGAAATGATTGCCCATGTTCCAACCTTTCATCCTTGAATCTAAGTGGCATGAACCACCATCATCAACACAATATTGCCTTTAAAGTTCTACAACAACTCTGGCAGCTAGGTTTGCATGTTATACAAACTCAGCCGCTGCTTGAGCAGCAGAGGTAGCATCCTTAAATTTCATGTTCCAATTCTGCCTGCCAATAGAAAAATTACCATTACCATCTCTAGGAAATGATTGCCCATGTTCCAACCTTTCATCCTTGAATCTAAGTGGCATGAACCACCATCATCAACACAATATTGCCTTTAAAGTTCTACAACAGCTCTGGCAGCTAGGCTAGCATGTTCTGCAAACTCAGCCGCTCCTTGAGCAGCAGAGGTAGCATCCTTAAATTTCATGCTCCAATTCTGCCTGCCAACAGAAAAATTACCATTAACATCTCTAGGAAATGATTTCCCATGCTTCAACCTTTCATCCTTGAAACCTAAGTGGCATGAACCACCATCATCAACGCAATATTGCCTTGAAAGTTCTACAAAAACTCTGGCAGCTAGGTTTGCATGTTCTATAAACTCAGCCGTTGCTTGAGCAACAGAGTTAGCATCCTTAAATTTCATGTTCCAATTCTACCTGCCAACAAAAAATTTCCATTAACATCTCTAGGAAATGATTGCCCATGTTCCAACCTTTCATCCTTGAAACCTAAGTGGCATGAACCTCCATCATCAACTCAATATTTCCTTGAAAGTTCTACAACAGCTCTGGCAGCTAGGCCTGCATGTTCTGCAAACTCAGCCGCTGCTTGAGCAGCAGAGGTAGCATCCTTAAATTTCATGTTCCAATTCTGCCTGCCAACAGAAAAATTACCATTACCATCTCTAGGAAATGATTGCCCATGTTCCAACCTTTCATCCTAGAAACCTAAGTGGCATGAACCACCATCATCAACTCAATATTGCCTTGAAAGTTCAACAACAGCTCTGGCAGTGAGGCTTGCATGTTCTGCAAACTCAGCCGCTGCTTGAGCAACAGAGTTAGCATCCTTAAATTTCACGTTCCAATTCTGCCTGCCAACAGACAAATTACCATTACCATCTCTAGGAAATAATTGCCCATGTTCCAAACTTTCATCCTTGAAACCTATGTGGCATGAACCACCATCAATAACGCAATATTGCCTTGAAAGTTCTACGACAGCTCTGCCAGCGAGGCTTGCATGTTCTGCAAACTCGGCTGCTGCTTGAGCAGCATAGGTAGCATCCTTAAATTTCATGTTCCATTTTTGCCTGCCAACAGAAAAATTACCATTACCATCTCAAGGAAATGATTTCCCATGTTCCAACCTTTTATCCTTGAAACCTAAGTGGCATGAACCACCATCATCAACTCAGTATTGCCTTGAAAGTTCTACAACAGCTCTGGCAGCTAGGCCTGCATGTTCTGCAAACTCAGCCGCTGCTTGAGCAGCAGAGGTAGCATCCTTAAATTTCATGTTCCAATTTTTCCTGCCAACAGAAAAATTACTGTTACCATCTCTAGGAAATGATTACCCATGTTCCAACCTTTCATCCTTAAAACCTAAGTGGCATGGACCACCATCATCAACACAATATTGCCTTGAAAGTTCTACAGCAGCTCTGGCAGCTAGGCTTTCATGTTCTGCAAACTCAGCCGCTGCTTGAGCAGCAGAGGTATCATCCTTAAATTTCATGTTTTAATTCTGCCTGCCAACAGAAAAATTACCATTACCATCTCAAGGAAATGATTTCCCATGTTCCAACCTTTCATCCTTGAAACCTAAGTGGCATGAACCATCATCATCAACACAATATTGCCTTAAAAGTTCTACAACAGCTCTGGCAGCTAGGCTTGCATGTTCTGCTAACTCAGCCGCTGCTTGAGCAGCAGAGGTAGCATCCTTAAATTTCATGTTCCAATTCTGCCTGCCAACAGACAAATTACCATTAACATCTCTAGGAAATGATTGCCCATGTTCCAACCTTTCATCCTTGAAACCTAAGTGGCATGAACCACCATCATCAACACAATATTGCCTTGAAAGTTCTACAACAACTCTGGCAGCTAGGTTTGCATGTTATACAAACTCAGCCGCTGCTTGAGCAGCAAAGGTAGCATCCTTAAATTTCATGTTCCAATTCTGCCTGCCAATAGAAAAATTACCATTACCATCTCCAGGAAATGATTGCCCATGTTCCAACCTTTCATCCTTGAATCTAAGTGGCATGAACCACCATCATCAACACAATATTGCCTTTAAAGTTCTACAACAGCTCTGGCAGCTAGGCTTGCATGTTCTGCAAACTCAGCCGCTCCTTGAGAAGCAGAGGTAGCATCCTTAAATTTCATGTTCCAATTCTGCCTACCAACAGAAAAATTACCATTAACATCTCTAGGAAATGATTTCCCATGCTCCAACATTTCATCCTTGAAACCTAAGTGGCATGAACCACCATCATCAACACAATATTGCCTTGAAAGATCTACAAAAACTCTGCCAGCTAGGTTTGCATGTTATGCAAACTCAGCCGCTACTTGAGCAGCAGAGGTAGCATCCTTAAATTTCAAGTTCCAATTCTACCTGCCAACAGAAAAATTACCATTTCCATCTCCAGGAAATGATTGCCCATGTTCCAACCTTACATCCTTGAAACCTAAGTGGCATGAACCACCATCATCAACACAATATTGCCTTTAAAGTTCTACAACAGCCCTGGCAGCTAGGCTTGCATGTTCTGCAAACTCAGCCGCTCCTTGAGCAGCAGAGGTAGCATCCTTAAATTTCATGTTCCAATTCTGCCTGCCAACAAAAAAATTACCATTAACATCTCTAGGAAATGATTTCCCATGCTCCAACCTTTCATCCTTGAAACCTAAGTGGCATGAACCACCATCATCAACACAATATTTCCTTGAAAGTTCTACAAAAACTCTGGCAGCTAGGTTTGCATGTTATGCAAACTCAGCCGCTACTTGAGCAGCAGAGGTAGCATCGTTAAATTTCATGTACCAATTCTGCCTGCCAACAAAAAAATTACCATTACCATCTCCAGGAAATGATTGCCCATGTTCCAACCTTACATCCTTGAAACCTAAGTGGCATGGACCACCATCATCAACACAATTATGCCTTGAAAGTTCTACAATAGCTCTGGCAGCTAGGCTTTCATGTTCTGCAAACTTAGCCGCTACTTGAGCAGCAGAGGTAGCATCCTTAAATTTCATGTTTTAATTCTGCCTGCCAACAGAAAAATTACCATTACCATCTCAAAGGGAAATGATTTCCCATCTTCCAACCTTTCATCCTTGAAACCTAAGTGGCATGAACCACCATCATCAACTCAATATTGCCTTGAAAGTTCTACAACAGCTCTGGCAGCTAGGCTTGCATGTTCTGCAAACTCAGCCGCTCCTTGAGCAGCAGAGGTAGCATCCTTAAATTTCATGTTCCAATTCTGCATCCCAACAGAAAAATTACCATTAACATCTCCAGGAAATGATTTCCCATGCTCCAACCTTTCATCCTTGAAACCTAAGTGGCATGGACCACCATCATCAACACAATATTGCCTTGAAAGTTCTACAACAGCTCTGGCAGCTAGGCTTTCATGTTCTGCAAACTTAGCCGCTACTTGAGCAGCAGAGGTAGCATCCTTAAATTTCATGTTTTAATTCTGCCTGCTAACAGAAAAATTAACATTACCATCTCAAGGAAATGATTTCCCATCTTCCAACCTTTCATCTTTGAAACCTAAGTGGCATGAACCACCATCATCAACACAATATTGCCTTGAAAGTTCTACAACAGCTCTGGCAGCTAGGCTTGCATGTTCTGCAAACTCAGCCGCTGCTTGAGCAGCAGAGGTAGCATCCTTAAATTTCATGTTCCAATTCTGCCTGCCAACAGAAAAATTACCATTACCATCTCCAGGAAATGATTGCCCATGTTCCAACCTTACATCCTTGAAACCTAAGTGGCATGAACCACCATCATCAACACAATATTGCCTTTAAAGTTCTACAACAGCTCTGGCAGCTAGGCTTGCTTGTTCTGCAAACTCAGCCGCTGCTTGAGCAGCAGAGGTAGCATCCATAAATTTCATGTTCCAATTCTGCCTGCGAACAAAAAAATTACCATTACGATCTCCAGGAAATGATTGCCTATGTTCCAACCTTTCATCCTTGAAACCTAAGTGGCATGAACCACCATCATCAACACAATATTGCCTTGAAAGTTCTACAAAAACTCTGGCAGCTAGGTTTGCATGTTATGCAAACTCAGCCGCTGCTTGAGCAGCAGAGGTAGCATCCTTAAATTTCATGTACCAATTCTGCCTGCCAACAGAAAAATAACATTACCATCTCCAGGAAATGATTGCCCATGTTCCAACCTTACATCCTTGAAACCTAAGTGGCATGGACCACCATCATCAACACAATTATGCCTTAAAAGTTCTACAATAGCTCTGGCAGCTAGGCTTTCATGTTCTGCAAACTTAGCTGCTACTTGAGCAGCAGAGGTAGCATCCTTAAATTTCATGTTTTAATTCTGCCTGCCAACAGAAAAATTACCATTACCATCTCAAGGAAATGATTTCCCATCTTCCAACCTTTCATCCTTGAAACCTAAGTGGCATGAACCACCATCATCAACACAATATTGCCTTGAATGTTCTACAACAACTCTGGCAGCTAGGTTTGCATGTTATACAAACTCAGCCGCTGCTTGAGCAGCAAAGGTAGCATCCTTAAATTTCATGTTCCAATTCTGCCTGCCAATAGAAAAATTACCATTACCATCTCCATGAAATGATTGCCCATGTTCCAACCTTTCATCCTTGAATCTAAGTGGCATGAACCACCATCATCAACACAATATTGCCTTTAAAGTTCTACAACAGCTCTGGCAGATGGCTTGCATGTTCTGCAAACTCAGCCGCTCCTTGAGAAGCAGAGGTAGCATCCTTAAATTTCATGTTCCAATTCTGCCTACCAACAGAAAAATTACCATTAACATCTCTAGGAAATGATTTCCCATGCTACAACATTTTATCCTTGAAACCTAAGTGGCATGAACCACCATCATCAACACAATATTGCCTTGAAAGATCTACAAAAACTCTGCCAGCTAGGTTTGCATGTTATGCAAACTCAGCCGCTACTTGAGCAGCAGAGGTAGCATCCTTAAATTTCAAGTTCCAATTCTACCTGCCAACAGAAAAATTACCATTTCCATCTCCAGGAAATGATTGCCCATGTTCCAACCTTACATCCTTGAAACCTAAGTGGCATGAACCACCATCATCAACACAATATTGCCTTTAAAGTTCTACAACAGCTCTGGCAGCTAGGCTTGCATGTTCTGCAAACTCAGCCGCTCCTTGAGCAGCAGAGGTAGCATCCTTAAATTTCATGTTCCAATTCTGCCTGCCAACAGAAAAATTACCATTAACATCTCTAAGAAATGATTTCCCATGCTCCAACCTTTCATCCTTGAAACCTAAGTGGCATGAACCACCATCATCAACACAATATTGCCTTGAAAGTTCTACAAAAACTCTGGCAGCTAGGTTTGCATGTTATGCAAACTCAGCCGCTGCTTGAGCAGCAGAGGTAGCATCCTTAAATTTCATGTACCAATTCTGCCTGCCAACAGAAAAATTACCATTACCATCTCCAGGAAATGATTGCCCATGTTCCAACCTTACATCCTTGAAACCTAAGTGGCATGGACCACCATCATCAACACAATTATGCCTTGAAAGTTCTACAATAGCTCTGGCAGCTAGGCTTTCATGTTCTGCAAACTTAGCCGCTACTTGAGCAGCAGAGGTAGCATCCTTAAATTTCATGTTTTAATTCTGCCTGCCAACAAAAAATACCATTACCATCTCAAGGAAATGATTTCCCATCTTCCAACCTTTCATCCTTGAAACCTAAGTGGCATGAACCACCATCATCAACTCAATATTGCCTTGAAAGTTCTACAACAGCTCTGGCAGCTAGGCTTGCATGTTCTGCAAACTCAGCCGCTCCTTGAGCAGCAGAGGTAGCATCCTTAAATTTCATGTTCCAATTCTGCATCCCAACAGAAAAATTACCATTAACATCTCCAGGAAATGATTTCCCATGCTCCAACCTTTCATCCTTGAAACCTAAGTGGCATGGACCACCATCATCAACACAATATTGCCTTGAAAGTTCTACAACAGCTCTGGCAGCTAGGCTTTCATGTTCTGCAAACTTAGCCGCTACTTGAGCAGCAGAGGTAGCATCCTTAAATTTCATGTTTTAATTCTGCCTGCTAACAGAAAAATTACCATTACCATCTCAAGGAAATGATTTCCCATCTTCCAACCTTTCATCCTTGAAACCTAAGTGGCATGAACCACCATCATCAACACAATATTGCCTTGAAAGTTCTACAACAGCTCTGGCAGCTAGGCTTGCATTTTCTGCAAAATCAGCCGCTGCTTGAGCAGTAGAGGTAGAATCCTCAAATTTCATGTTCCAATTCTGCCTGCCAACAGAAAAATTACCATTACCATCTCCAGGAAATGATTGCCCATGTTCCTACCTTACATCCTTGAAACCTAAGTGGCATGAACCACCATCATCAACACAATATTGCCTTTAAAGGTCTACAACAGCTCTGGCAGCTAGGCTTGCATGTTCTGCAAACTCAGCCGCTGCTTGAGCAGCAGAGGTAGCATCCATAAATTTCATGTTCCAATTCTGCCTGCGAACAAAAAAATTACCATTACGATCTCCAGGAAATGATTGCCTATGTTCCAACCTTTCATTCTTGAAACCTAAGTGGCATGAACCACCATCAGCAACACAATATTGCCTTGAAAGTTCTACAAAAACTCTGGCAGCTAGGTTTGCATGTTATGCAAACTCAGCCGCTGCTTGAGCAGCAGAGGTAGCATCCTTAAATTTCATGTACCAATTCTGCCTGCCAACAGAAAAATTACCATTACCATCTCCAGGAAATGATTGCCCATGTTCCAACCTTACATCCTTGAAACCTAAGTGGCATGGACCACCATCATCAACACAATTATGCCTTGAAAGTTCTACAATAGCTCTGGCAGCTAGGCTTTCATGTTCTGCAAACTTAGCCGCTACTTGAGCAGCAGAGGTAGCATCCTTAAATTTCATGTTTTAATTCTGCCTACCAACAGAAAAATTACCATTACCATCTCAAGGAAATGATTTCCCATCTTCCAACCTTTCATCCTTGAAACCTAAGTGGCATGAACCACCATCATCAACTCAATATTGCCTTGAAAGTTCTACAACAGCTCTGGCAGCTAGGCTTGCATGTTCTGCAAACTCAGCCGCTCCTTGAGCAGCAGAGGTAGCATCCTTAAATTTCATGTTCCAATTCTACATCCCAACAGAAAAATTACCATTAACATCTCCAGGAAATGATTTCCCATGCTCCAACCTTTCATCCTTGAAACCTAAGTGGCATGAACCACCATCATCAACACAATATTGCCTTTAAAGGTCTACAACAGCTCTGGCAGCTAGGCTTGCATGTTCTGCAAACTCAGCCGCTGCTTGAGCAGCAGAGGTAGCATCCATAAATTTCATGTTCCAATTCTGCCTGCGAACAAAAAAATTACCATTACGATCTCCAGGAAATGATTGCCTATGTTCCAACCTTTCATTCTTGAAACCTAAGTGGCATGAACCACCATCAGCAACACAATATTGCCTTGAAAGTTCTACAAAAACTCTGGCAGCTAGGTTTGCATGTTATGCAAACTCAGCCGCTGCTTGAGCAGCAGAGGTAGCATCCTTAAATTTCATGTACCAATTCTGCCTGCCAACAGAAAAATTACCATTACCATCTCCAGGAAATGATTGCCCATGTTCCAACCTTACATCCTTGAAACCTAAGTGGCATGGACCACCATCATCAACACAATTATGCCTTGAAAGTTCTACAATAGCTCTGGCAGCTAGGCTTTCATGTTCTGCAAACTTAGCCGCTACTTGAGCAGCAGAGGTAGCATCCTTAAATTTCATGTTTTAATTCTGCCTACCAACAGAAAAATTACCATTACCATCTCAAGGAAATGATTTCCCATCTTCCAACCTTTCATCCTTGAAACCTAAGTGGCATGAACCACCATCATCAACTCAATATTGCCTTGAAAGTTCTACAACAGCTCTGGCAGCTAGGCTTGCATGTTCTGCAAACTCAGCCGCTCCTTGAGCAGCAGAGGTAGCATCCTTAAATTTCATGTTCCAATTCTACATCCCAACAGGAAAATTACCATTAACATCTCCAGGAAATGATTTCCCATGCTCCAACCTTTCATCCTTGAAACCTAAGTGGCATGGACCACCATCATCAACACAATATTGCCTTGAAAGTTCTACAACAGCTCTGGCAGCTAGGCTTTCATGTTCTGCAAACTTAGCCGCTACTTGAGCAGCAGAGGTAGCATCCTTAAATTTCATGTTTTAATTCTGCCTGCTAACAGAAAAATTACCATTACCATCTCAAGGAAATGATTTCCCATCTTCCAACCTTTCATCCTTGAAACCTAAGTGGCATGAACCACCATCATCAACACAATATTGCCTTGAAAGTTCTACAACAGCTCTGGCAGCTAGGCTTGCATGTTCTGCAAAATCAGCCGCTGCTTGAGCAGCAGAGGTAGAATCCTTAAATTTCATGTTCCAATTCTGCCTGCCAACAGAAAAATTACCATTACCATATCCAGGAAATGATTGCCCATGTTCCAACCTTACATCCTTGAAACCTAAGTGGCATGAACCACCATCATCAACACAATATTGCCTTTAAAGGTCTACAACAGCTCTGGCAGCTAGGCTTGCATGTTCTGCAAACTCAGCCGCTACTTGAGCAGCAGAGGTAGCATCCTTAAATTTCATGTACCAATTCTGCCTGCCAACAGAAAAATTACCATAACCATCTCTAGGAAATGATTGCCCATGTTCCAACCTTACATCCTTGAAACCTAAGTGGCATGGACCACCATCATCAACACAATTATGCCTTGAAAGTTCTACAATAGCTCTGGCAGCTAGGCTTTCATGTTCTGCAAACTTAGCCGCTACTTGAGCAGCAGAGGTAGCATCCTTAAATTTCATGTTTTAATTCTGCCTGCCAACAGAAAAATTACCATTACCATCTCAAGGAAATGATTTCCCATCTTCCAACCTTTCATCCTTGAAACCTAAGTGGCATGAACCACCATCATCAACTCAATATTGCCTTGAAAGTTCTACAACAGCTCTGGCAGCTAGGCTTGCATGTTCTGCAAACTCAGCCGCTCCTTGAGCAGCAGAGGTAGCATCCTTAAATTTCATGTTCCAATTCTACATCCCAACAGAAAAATTACCATTAACATCTCCAGGAAATGATTTCCCATGCTCCAACATTTCATCCTTGAAACCTAAGTGGCATGAACCACCATCATCAACACAATATTGACTTGAAAGTTCTACAACAGCTCTGGCAGCCAGGCTTTTATGTTCTGCAAACTCAGCCGCTGCTTGAGCAGCAGAGGTAGCATCCTTAAATTTCATGTTTTAATTCTGCCTACCAAAAGAAAAATTACCATTACCATCTCAAGGAAATGATTTCCCATCTTCCAACCTTTCATCCTTGAAACCAAAGTGGCATGAACCACCATCATCAACACAATATTGCCTTGAAAGTTCTACAACAGCTCTGGTAGCTAGGCCTGCATGTTCTGCAAACTCAGCCGCTGCTTGAGCAGCAGAGGTAGAATCCTTAAATTTCATGTTCAAATTCTGCCTGCCAACAGAAAAATTACCATTACCATCTCCAGGAAATGATTGCCCATATTCCAACATTACATCCTTGAAACCTAAGTGGCATGAACCACCATTATCAACTCAATATTGCCTTTAAAGGTCTACAACAGCTCTGGCAGCTAGGCTTGCATGTTCTGCAAACTCAGCCGCTGCTTGAGCAGCAGAGGTAGCATCCTTAAATTTCATGTTCCAATTCTGCCTGCCAACAGAAAAATTACCATTACCACCTCTAGGAAATGATTGCCTATGTTCCAACCTTTCATCCTTGAAACCTAAGTGGCATGAACCACAATCATCAACACAATATTGCCTTGAAAGTTCTACAACAGCTTTGGAAGCGAGGCTTGCATGTTCTATAAACTCAGCCGCTGCTTGAGCAACAGAGGTAGCATCCTTAAATTTCATGTTCCAATTCTGCCTGCCAACAGAAAATTACCATTAACATCTCTAGGAAATGATTGCCCATGTTCCAACCTTTCATCCTTGAAACCTAAGTGGCATGAACCACCATCATCAACACAATATTGCCTTGAATGTTCTACAACAGCTCTGGCAGCTAGGCTTGCATGTTCTGCAAACTCAGCCGCTGCTTGAGCGGCAGAGGTAGCATCCTTAAATTTCATGTTCCAATTCTGCCTGCGAACAGAAAAATTACCATTACGATCTCTAGGAAATGATTGCTCATGTTCCAACCTTTCATCCTTGAAACCTAAGTGGCATGAACCACCACCATCAACACAATATTGCCTTGAAAGTTCTACAACAGCTTTGGAAGTGAGGCTTGCATGTTCTGCAAACTCAGCCGCTGGTTGAGCAACAGAGTTGGCATCCTTAAATTTCATGTTCCAATTCTGCCTGCCAACAGAAAATTACCATTAACATCTCTAGGAAATGATTGCCCATGTTCCAAACTTTCATCCTTGAAACCTATGTGGCATGAACCACCATCATTAACTCAATATTGCCTTGAAAGTTCTACGACAGCTCTGCCAGCGAGGCTTGCATGTTCTGCAAACTCGGCTGCTGCTTGAGTAGCATAGGTAGCATCCTTAAATTTCATGTTCCATTTCTGCCTGCCAACAGAAAAATTACCATTACCATCTCAAGGAAATGATTGCCCATGTTCCAACCTTTCATCCTTAAAACCTAAGTGGCATGAACCACCATCATCAACTCAATATTGCCTTGAAAGTTCTACAACAGCTCTGGCAGCTAGGCCTGCATGTTCTGCAAACTCAGCCGCTGCTTGAGCAGCAGAGGTAGCATCCTTAAATTTCATGTTCCAATTTTTCCTGCAAACAGAAAAATTACCGTTACCATCTCTAGGAAATGATTACCCATGTTCCAACCTTTCATCCTTAAAACCTAAGTGGCATGGACCACCATCATCAACACAATATTGCCTTGAAAGTTCTACAACAGCTCTGGCAGCTAGGCTTTCATGTTCTGCAAACTCAGCCGCTGCTTGAGCAGCAGAGGTATCATCCTTAAATTTCATGTTTTAATTCTGCCTGCCAACAGAAAAATTACCATTACCATCTCAAGGAAATGATTTCCCATGTTCCAACCTTTCATCCTTGAAACCTAAGTGGCATGAACCATCATCATCAACACAATATTGCCTTTAAAAGTTCTACAACAGCTCTGGCAGCTAGGCTTGCATGTTCTGCTAACTCAGCCGCTGCTTGAGCAGCAGAGGTAGCATCCTTAAATTTCATGTTCCAATTCTGCCTGCCAACAGACAAATTACCATTAACATCTCTAGGAAATGATTGCCCATGTTCCAACCTTTCATCCTTGAAACCTAAGTGGCATGAACCACCATCATCAACACAATATTACCTTGAAAGTTCTACAACAACTCTGGCAGCTAGGTTTGCACGTTATACAAACTCAGCCGCTGCTTGAGCAGCAAAGGTAGCATCCTTAAATTTCATGTTCCAATTCTGCCTGCCAATAGAAAAATTACCATTACCATCTCCAGGAAATGATTGCCCATGTTCCAACCTTTCATCCTTGAATCTAAGTGGCATGAACCACCATCATCAACACAATATTGCCTTTAAAGTTCTACAACAGCTCTGGCAGCTAGGCCTGCATGTTCTGCAAACTCAGCCGCTGCTTGAGCAGCAGAGGTAGCATCCTTAAATTTCATGTTCCAATTCTGCCTGCCAACAGAAAAATTACCATTACCATCTCTAGGAAATGATTACCCATGTTCCAACCTTTCATCCTTAAAACGTAAGTGGCATGGACCACCATCATCAACACAATATTGACTTGAAAGTTCTACAACAGCTCTGGCAGCCAGGCTTTTATGTTCTGCAAACTCAGCCGCCGCTTGAGCAGCAGAGGTAGCATCCTTAAATTTTCATGTTTTAATTCTGCCTACCAAAAGAAAAATTACCATTACCATCTCAAGGAAATGATTTCCCATGTTCCAACCTTTCATCCTTGAAAAATAAGTGGCATGAACCACCATCATCAACTCAATATTGCCTTGAAAGTTCTACAACAGCTCTGGTAGCTAGGCCTGCATGTTCTGCAAACTCAGCCGCTGCTTGAGCAGCAGAGGTAGCATCCTTAAATTTCATGTTCCAATTCTGCCTGCCAACAGAAAAATTACCATTACCACCTCTAGGAAATGATTACCCATGTTCCAACCTTTCATCCTTAAAACCTAAGTGGCATGGACCACCATCATCAACTCAATATTGCTTTGAAAGTTCTACAACAGCTCAGGTAGCTAGGCCTGCATGTTCTGCAAACTCAGCCGCTGCTTGAGCAGCAGAGGTAGCATCCTTAAATTTCATGTTCCAATTCTACCTGCCAACAGAAAAATTACCATTTCCATCTCCAGGAAATGATTGCCCATGTTCCAACCTTACATCCTTGAAACCTAAGTGGCATGAACCACCATCATCAACACAATATTGCCTTTAAAGTTCTACAACAGCTCTGGCAGCTAGGCTTGCATGTTCTTCAAACTCAGCCGCTGCTTGAGCAGCAGAGGTAGCATCCATAAATTTCATGTTCCAATTCTGCCTGCGAACAGAAAAATTACCATTACGATCTCCAGGAAATGATTGCTCATGTTCCAACCTTTCATCCTTGAAACCTAAGTGGCATGAACCACCATCATCAACACAATATTGCCTTGAAAGTTCTACAACAGCTTTGGAAGCGAGGCTTGCATGTTCTATAAACCCAGCCGCTGGTTGAGCAACAAAGTTAGCATCCTTAAATTTCATGTTCCAATTCTGCCTGCCAACAGAAAATTACCATTAACATCTCTAGGAAATGATTGCCCATGTTCCAACCTTTCATCCTTGAAACCTAACTGGCATGAACCACCATCATTAACTCAATATTGCCTTGAAAGTACTACAACAGCTCTGGCAGCTAGGCCTGCATGTTCTACAAACTCAGCCGCTGCTTGAGCAGCAGAGGTAGCATCCTTAAATTTCATGTTCCATTTCTGCTTGCCAACAGAAAAATTACCATTACCATCTCAAGGAAATGATTGCCCATGTTCCAACCTTTCATCCTTGAAACCTAAGTGGCATGAACCACCATCATCAACTCAATATTGCCTTAGAAGTTCTACAACAGCTCTGGCAGCTAGGCCTGCATGTTCTGCAAACTCAGCCGCTGCTTGAGCAGTAGAGGTAGCATCCTTAAATTTCATGTTCCAATTCTGCCTGCCAATAGAAAAATTACCATTACCATCTCTAGGAAATGATTACCCATGTTCCAACCTTTCATCCTTAAAACGTAAGTGGCATGGACCACCATCATCAACACAATATTGACTTGAAAGTTCTACAACAGCTCTGGCAGCCAGGCTTTTATGTTCTGCAAACTCAGCCGCCGCTTGAGCAGCAGAGGTAGCATCCTTAAATTTCATGTTTTAATTCTGCCTACCAAAAGAAAAATTACCATTACCATCTCAAGGAAATGATTTCCCATGTTCCAACCTTTCATCCTTGAAACCTAAGTGGCATGAACCACCATCATCAACTCAATATTGCCTTGAAAGTTCTACAACAGCTCTGGTAGCTAGGCTTGCATGTTCTGCTAACTCAGCTACTGCTTGAGCAGCAGAGGTAGAATCCTTAAATTTCATGTTCAAATTCTGCCTGCCAACAGAAAAATTACCATTACCATCTCCAGGAAATGATTGCCCATATTCCAACATTACATCCTTGAAACCTAAGTGGCATGAACCACCATTATCAACTCAATATTGCCTTTAAAGGTCTACAACAGCTCTGGCAGCTAGGCTTGCATGTTCTGCAAACTCAGCCGCTGCTTGAGCAGCAGAGGTAGCATCCTTAAATTTCATGTTCCAATTCTGCCTGCCAACAGAAAAATTACCATTACCACCTCTAGGAAATGATTGCCTATGTTCCAACCTTTCATCCTTGAAACCTAAGTGGCATGAACCACAATCATCAACACAATATTGCCTTGAAAGTTCTACAACAGCTTTGGAAGCGAGGCTTGCATGTTCTATAAACTCAGCCGCTGCTTGAGCAACAGAGGTAGCATCCTTAAATTTCATGTTCCAATTCTGCCTGCCAACAGAAAATTACCATTAACATCTCTAGGAAATGATTGCCCATGTTCCAACCTTTCATCCTTGAAACCTAAGTGGCATGAACCACCATCATCAACACAATATTGCCTTGAAAGTTCTACAACAGCTCTGGCAGCTAGGCTTGCATGTTCTGCAAACTCAGCCGCTGCTTGAGCGGCAGAGGTAGCATCCTTAAATTTCATGTTCCAATTCTGCCTGCCAACAGAAAAATTACCATTACCATCTCAAGAAATGATTGCCCATGTTCCAAAGTTTCATCCTTGAAACCTAAGTGGCATGAACCACCATCATCAACTCAATATTGCCTTGAAAGTTCTACAACAGCTCTGGCAGCTAGGCCTGCATGTTCTGCAAACTCAGCTGCTGCTTGAGCAGCAGAGGTAGCATCCTTAAATTTCATGTTCCAATTCTGCCTGCCAACAGAAAAATTACCATTACCATCTCTAGGAAATGATTACCCATGTTCCAACCTTTCATCCTTGAAACCTAAGTGGCATGAACCACCATCATCAACACAATATTGCCTTGAAAGTTCTACAACAGCTCTGGCAGCTAGGCTTTCATGTTCTGCAAACTCAGCCGCTAATTGAGCATCAGAGGTAGCATCCTTAAATTTCATGTTTTAATTCTGCCTGCCAACATAAAAATTACCATTACCATCTCAAGGAAATGATTTCCAATGTTCCAACCTTTCATCCTTGAAACCTAAGTGGCATGAACCACCATCATCAACACAATATTGCCTTGAAAGTTCTACAACAGCTCTGGCAGCTAGGATTGCATGTTCTGCAAACTCAGCCGCTGCTTGAGTAGCAGAGGTAGCATCCTTAAATTTCATGTTCCAATTCTGCCTGCCAAAAAAATATTTACCATTACCATCTTCAGGAAATGATTGCCCATGTTCCAACCTTTCATCCTTGAAACCTAAGTGGCATGAACCACCATCATCAACACAATATTACCTTGAAAGTTCTACAACAACTCTGGCAGCTAGGTTTGCATGTTATACAAACTCAGCCGCTGCATGAGCAGCAGAGGTAGCATCCTTAAATTTCATGTTCCAATTCTGCCTGCCAATAGAAAAATTACCATTACCATCTCCAGGAAATGATTGCCCATGTTCCAACCTTTCATCCTTGAATCTAAGTGGCATGAACCACCATCATCAACACAATATTGCCTTTAAAGTTCTACAACAGCTCTGGCAGCTAGGCTTGCATGTTCTGCAAACTCAGCCGCTCCTTGAGAAGCAGAGGTAGCATCCTTAAATTTCATGTTCCAATTTCTGCCTGCCAACAGAACAATTACCATTACCATCTCAAGGAAATGATTGCCCATGTTCCAACCTTTCATCCTTGAAACCTAAGTGGCATGAACCACCATCATCAACTCAATATTGCCTTGAAAGTTCTACAACAGCTCTGGCAGCTAGGCCTGCATGTTCTGCAAACTCAGCCGCTGCTTGAGCAGCAGAGGTAGCATCCTTAAATTTCATGTTCCAATTCTGCCTGCCAACAGAAAAATTACCATTACCATCTCTAGGAAATGATTACCCATGTTCCAACCTTTCATCCTTAAAACCTAAGTGGCATGGACCACCATCATCAACACAATATTGCCTTGAAAGTTCTACAACAGCTCTGGCAGCTAGGCTTTCATGTTCTGCAAACTCAGCCGCTACTTGAGCATCAGAGGTAGCATCCTTAAATTTCATGTTTTAATTCTGCCTGCCAACAGAAAAATTACCATTACCATCTCAAGGAAATGATTTCCAATGTTCCAACCTTTCATCCTTGAAACCTAAGTGGCATGAACCACCATCATCAACACAATATTGCCTTAAAAGTTCTACAACAGCTCTGGCAGCTAGGCTTGCATGTTCTGCAAACTCAGCCGCTGCTGAAGCAGTAGAGGTAGCATCCTTAAATTTCATGTTTCAATTCTGCCTGCCAAAAAAAATTTACCATTACCATCTCCAGGAAATGATTGCCCATGTTCCAACCTTTCATCCTTGAAACCTAAGTGGCATGAACCACCATCATCAACACAATATTACCTTGAAAGTTCTACAACAACCCTGGCAGCTAGGTTTGCATGTTATACAAACTCAGCCGCTGCTTGAGCAGCAGAGGTAGCATCCTTAAATTTCATGTTCCAATTCTGGCTGCCAATAGAAAATTACCATTAACATCTCTAGTAAATGATTGCCCATGTTCCAACCTTTCATCCTTTAAACCTAAGTGGCATGAACCACCATCATCAACACAATATTGCCTTTAAAGTTCTACAACAGCTCTGGCAGCTAGGCTTGCATGTGCTGCAAACTCAGCCGCTCCTTGAGCAGCAGAGGTAGCATCCTTAAATTTCATGTTCCAATTCTGCCTACCAATAGAAAAATTACCATTAACATCTCTAGGAAATGATTTCCCATGCTCCAACCTTTCATCCTTGAAACCTAAGTGGCATGAACCACCATCATCAACACAATATTGCCTTGAAAGTTCTACAAAAACTCTGGCAGCTAGGTTTGCATGTTATGCAAACTCAGCCGCTGCTTGAGCAGCAGAGGTAGCATCCTTAAATTTCATGTTCCAACTCTGCCTGCCAACAGAAAAATTACCATTACCATCTCCAGGAAATGATTGCCCATGTTCCAACCTTACATCCTTGAAACCTAAGTGGCATGAACCACCATCATCAACACAATATTGCCTTTAAAGTTCTACAACAGCTCTGGCAGTTAGGCTTGCATGTTCTGCAAACTCAGCTGCTGCTTGAGCAGCAGAGGTAGCATCCTTAAATTTCATGTTCCAATTCTTCCTGCAAACAGAAAAATTACCATTATGATCTCTAGGAAATGATTGCCCATGTTCCAACCTTTCATCCTTGAAACCTAAGTGTCATGAACCACCATCATCAACTCAATATTGCCTTGAATGTTCTACAACAGCTCTGGCAGCTAGGCCTGCATGTTCTGCAAACTCAGCCGCTGCTTGAGCAGCAGAGGTAGCATCCTTAAATTTCATGTTCCAATTCTGCCTGCCAACAGAAAAATTACCATTACCATCTCTAGGAAATAATTGCCCATGTTCCAACCTTTCATCCTAGAAACCTAAGTGGCATGAACCACCATCATTAACACAATATTGCCTTGAAAGTTCTACAACAGCTCTGGCAGTGAGGCTTGCATGTTCTGCAAACTCAGCCGCTGCTTGAGCAACAGAGTTAGCATCCTTAAATTTCACGTTCCAATTCTGCCTGCCAACAGATAAATTACCATTACCATCTCTAGGAAATGGTTGCCCATATTCCAACCTTTCATCCTTGAAACCTATGTGGCATGAACCATCATCAACAACACAATATTGCCTTGAAAGTTCTACAACAGCTCAAGCAGCGAGGCTTGCATGTTCTGCAAACTCAGCTGCTACTTGAGCAGCATAGGTAGCATCCTTAAATTTCATGTTCCATTTCTACCTGCCCACAGAAAAATTACCATTACCATCTCAAGGAAATGATTGCCCATGTTCCAACCTTTCATCCTTGAAACCTAAGTGGCATGAACCACCATCATCAACTCAATATTGCCTTTAAAGTTCTACAACAGCTCTGGCAGTTAGGCTTGCATGTTCTGCAAACTCAGCCGCTGCTTGAGCAGCAGAGGTAGCATCCATAAATTTCATGTTCCAATTCAGCCTGCCAACAGAAAATTACCATTAACATCTCTAGGAAATGATTGCCCATGTTCCAACCTTTCATCCTTGAAACCTAAGTGGCATGAACCACCATCATCAACTCAATATTGCCTTGAAAGTTCTACAACAGCTCTGGCAGCTAGGCCTGCATGTTCTGCAAACTCAGCCGCTGCTTGAGCAACAGAGTTAGCATCCTTAAATTTTATGTTCCAATTCTGCCTGCCAACAGACAAATTACCATTAACATCTCTAGGAAATGATTGCCCATGTTCCAACCTTTCATCCTAGAAACCTAAGTGGCATGAACCACCATCATCAACACAATATTGCCTTGAAAGTTCTACAACAGCTCTGGCAGCTAGGCCTGCATGTTCTGCAAACTCAGCCGCTGCTTGAGCAGCAGAGGTAGCATCCTTAAATTTCATGTTCCAATTCTGCCTGCCAACAGACAAATTACCATTAACATCTCTAGGAAATGATTGCCCATGTTCCAACCTTTCATCCTAGAAACCTAAGTGGCATGAACCACCATCATCAACCCAATATTGCCTTGAAAGTTCTGCAACAGCTCTGGCAGCTAGGCCTGCATGTTCTGCAAACTCAGCCGCTGCTTGAGCAGCAGAGGTAGCATCCTTAAATTTCATGTTCCAATTCTGCCTGCCAACAAAGAAATTACCATTACCATCTCTAGGAAATGATTGCCCATGTTCCAACCTTTCATCCTAGAAACCTAAGTGGCATGTACCACCATCATCAACACAATATTGCCTTGAAAGTTCTACAAAAGATCTGGCAGTGAGGCTTGCATGTTCTGCAAACTCAGCCGCTGCTTGAGCAACAGAGTTAGCATCCTTAAATTTCATGTTCCAATTCTGCCTGCCAACAGAAAAATCACCATTACCATCTCTAGAAAATGATTGCCCATGTTACAACCTTTCATCCTAGAAACCTAAGTGGCATGAACCACCATCATCAACATAATATTGCCTTGAAAGTTCTACAACAGCTCTGGCAGTGAGGCTTGCATGTTCTGCAAACTCAGCCGCTGCTTGAGCAACAGAGTTAGCATCCTTAAATTTCATGTTCCAATTCTGCCTGCCAACAGACAAATTACCATTAACATCTCTAGGAAATGATTGTCCATGTTCCAACCTTTCATCCTAGAAACCTAAGTGGCATGAAGCACCATCATCAACACAATATTGCCTTGAAAGTTCTACAACAGCTCTGGCAGCTAGGCCTGCATGTTCTGCAAACTCAGCCGCTGCTTGAGCAGCAGAGGTAGCATCCTTAAATTTCATGTTCCAATTCTGCCTGCCAATAGAAAAATTACCATTACCATCTCTAGGAAATGATTACCCATGTTCCAACCTTTCATCCTAGAAACCTAAGTGGCATGAACCACCACCATCAACACAATATTGCCTTGAAAGTTCTACAACAGCTCTGGCAGTGAGGCTTGCATGTTCTGCAAACTCAGCCGCTGCTTGAGCAACAGAGTTAGCATCCTTAAATTTCATATTCCAATTCTGCCTACCAACAAAAAATTTACCATTACCATCTCTAGGAAATGATTGCCCATGTTCCAACCTTTCATCCTTGAAACCTAAGTGGCATGAACCACCATCATCAACACAATATTGCCTTGAAAGTTCTACAACAGCTCTGGCAGTGAGGCTTGCATGTTCTGCAAACTCAGCCGCTGCTTGAGCAACAGAGTTAGCATCCTTAAATTTCATGTTCCATTTCTGCCTATCAACAGAAAAATTACCATTACCATCTCAAGGAAATGATTGCCCATGTTCCAACCTTTTATCCTTGAAACCTAAGTGGCATGAACCACCATCATCAACTCAATATTGCCTTGAACGTTCTACAACAGCTCTGGCAGCTAGGCCTGCATGTTCTGCAAACTCAGCCGCTGCTTGAGCAGCAGAGGTAGCATCCTTATATTTCATGTTCCAATTCTGCCTGCCAACAGAAAAATTACCATTACTATCAATATGAAATGATTGCCCATGTTCCAACCTTTCATCCTTGAAACCTAAGTGGCATGAACTACCATCCTGAATACAATATTGCCTTGAAAGTTCTTCAACAGCTTAGGAAGCGAGGCTTGCATGTTCTGCAAACTTAGCCGCTGCTTGAGCAACAGAGTTAACATCCTTAAATTTCATGTTCCAATTCTGCCTGCCAACAGAAAATTACCATTAACATCTCTAGGAAATGATTGCCCATGTTCCAACCTTTCATCCTTGAAACCTAAGTGGCATAAACCACCATCATCTTGCATGTTCTGCAAACTCAGCTGCTGCTTGAGCAACAGAGTTAGCATCCTTAAATTTCATGTTCCAATTCTGTCTGCCAACAGATAAATTACCATTAACATCTCTAGGAAATGATTGCCCATGTTCCAACCTTTCATCCTTGAAACCTATGTGGCATGAACCACCATCATCAACACAATATTGCCATGAAAGTTCTACAATAGCTCTGGCAGTGAGGCTCGCATGTTCTGCAAACTAAGCCGCTGCTTGAGCAGCATAGGTAGCATCCTTAAATTTCATGTTCCATTTCTGCCTGCCAACAGAAAAATTACCATTACCATCTCAAGGAAATGATTGTCCATGTTCCAACCTTTCATCCTTGAAACCTAAGTGGCATGAACCACCATCATCAACTCAATATTGCCTTGAAAGTTCTACAACAGCTCTGGCAGCTAGGCCTACATGTTCTGCAAACTCAGCCGCTGCTTGAGCAGCAGAGGTAGCATCCTTCAATTTCATTTTCCAATTCTGCCTGCCAACAGAAAAATTACCATTACCATCTCTAGGAAATGATTACCCATGTTCCAACCTTTCATCCTAGAAACCTAAGTGTCATGAACCACCATCATCAACTCAATATTGCCTTGAAAGTTCTACAACAGCTCTGGCAGTGAGGCTTGCATGTTCTGCAAACTCAGCCGCTGCTTGAGCAACAGAGTTAGCATCCTTAAATTCCATGTTCCAATTCTGCCTACCAACAGAAAATTTACCATTACCATCTCTAGGAAATGATTGCCCATGTTCTAAACTTTCATCCTTGAAACCTAAGTGGCATGAACAACCATCATCAACACAATATTGCCTTGAAAGTTCTACAACAGCTCTGGCAGTGAGGCTTGCATGTTCTGCAAACTCAGCCTCTGCTGAAGCAGCAGAGGTAGCATCCTTAAATTTCATGTTTCAATTCTGCATGCCAAAAAAAAATTTACCATTACCATCTCCAGGAAATGATTGCCCATGTTCCAACCTTTTATCCTTGAAACCTAAGTGGCATGAACCACAATTCATCAACTCAATATTGCCTTGAAAGTTCTACAACAGCTCTGGCTGTGAGGCTTGCATGTTTTGCAAACTCAGCCGCTGCTTGAGCAGCAGAGGTAGCATCCTTAAATTTCATGTTCCAATTCTGCTTGCCAACAAAAAAATTACCATTACCATCTCAAGGAAATGATTGTCCATGTTCCAACCTTTCATCCTTGAAACCTAAGTGGCATGAACCACCATCATCAACTCAATATTGCCTTGAAAGTTCTACAACAGCTCTGGCAGCTAGGCCTACATGTTCTGCAAACTCAGCCGCTGCTTGAGCAGCAGAGGTAGCATCCTTAAATTTCATGTTCCAATTCTGCCTGCCAACAGAAAAATTACCATTACCATCTCTAGGAAATGATTACCCATGTTCCAACCTTTCATCCTAGAAACCTAAGTGGCATGAACCACCATCATCAACACAATATTGCCTTGAAAGTTCTACAACAGCTCTGGCAGTGAGGCTTGCATGTTCTGCAAACTCAGCCGCTGCTTGAGCAACAGAGTTAGCATCCTTAAATTTCATATTCCAATTCTGCCTACCAACAGAAAATTTACCATTACCATCTCTAGGAAATGATTGCCCATGTTCCAACCTTTCATCCTTGAAACCTAAGTGGCATGAACCACCATCATCAACTCAATATTGCCTTGAAAGTTCTACAACAGCTCTGGCAGTGAGGCTTACATGTTCTGCAAACTCAGCCGCTGCTTGAGCAACAGAGTTAGCATCCTTAAATTTCATGTTCCAATTCTGCCTGCCAACAGAAAAATTACCATTACCATCTCTAGGAAATGATTGCCCATGTTCCAACCTTTCATCCTTGAAACCTAAGTGGCATGAACCACCATCATCAACATAATATTGCCTTGAAAGTTCTACAACAGCTCTGGCAGCTAGGCTTGCATGTTCTGCAAACTCAGCCGCTGCTTGAGCAGCATAGGTAGCATCCTTAAATTTCATGTTCCAATTCTGCCTGCCAACAGAAAATTTACCATTAACATCTCTAGGAAATGATTGCCCATGTTCCAACCTTTCATCCTTGAAACCTAAGTGGCATGAACCACCATCATCAACGCAATATTTCCTTGAAAGTTCTAACACAGCTCTGGCAGCTAGGCTAGCATGTTCTGCAAACTCAGCTGCCGCTTGAGCCGTGGAGGTAGCATCCTTAAATTTCATGTTCCAATTCTACCTGCTAAAAGAAAAATTGCCATTACCATTTCCAGGAAATGAATGCCCACGTTCCAACCTTTCATCCTTGAAACCTCAGTGGCATGATCCACCACCATCAACACAATATTGCCTTGAAAGTTCTACAACAACTCTGGCAGCTAGGCTTGCATGTTCTGCAAACTCAGCCGTTGCTTGAGCAGCAGAGGTAGCATCCTTAAATTTCATGTTCCAATTATGCCTGCCAATAGAAAAATTACCATTACCATCTCAAGGAAATGATTGCCCATGTTCCAACCTTTCATCCTTGAAACCTAAGTGGCATGAACCACCATCATCAACAAAATATTGCCCTGAAAGTTCTACAACAGCTCTGCAGCGAGGCTTGCATGTTCCACAAACTCAGCCGCTGCTTGAGTAGCAGAGTTAGCATCGTTAAATTTCATGTTCCAATTCTGCCTACCAACAGAAAAATTACCATTACCATCTCTAGGAAATGATTGCCCATGTTCCAACCTTTCATCCTTGAAACCTAAGTGGCATGAACCACCATCATCAACACAATATTGCCTTGAAAGTTCTACAACAGCTCTGGCAGCTAGGCTTGCATGTTCTACAAACTCAGCCGCTGCTTGAGCAGCAGAGGTAGCATCCTTAAATTTCATGTTTCAATTCTATCTGCTAACAGAAAAATTACCATTACCATCTCCAGGAAATGAAAGCCCACGTCCAACCTTTCATCCTTGTAACCTAAGTGGCATGATCCACCATCATCAACACAATATTGCATTGAAAGTTCTACAACAACTCTGGCAGCTATGCTTGCATGTTCTGCAAACCCAGCTGCTACTTGAGCAGCAGAGGTAGCATTCTTAAATTTCATGTTCCAATTCTGCCTGCCAACAGAAAAATTACCATTACCATCTCAAGGAAATGATTGCCCATGTTCCAACCTTTCATCCTTTAAACCTAAGTGGCATGAACCACCATCATTAACACAATATTGCCTAGAAAGTTCTACAACACCTCTGGCAGCTAGGCTTGCATGTTCTGCAAACTCAGCCGCTCCTTGAGAAGCAAAGGTAGCATCCTTAAATTTCATGTTCCAATTCTGCCTACCAACAGAAAAATTACCATTAACATCTCTAGGAAATGATTTCCCATGCTCCAACATTTCATCCTTGAAACCTAAGTGGCATGAACCACCATCATCAACACAATATTGACTTGAAAGTTCTACAACAGCTCTGGCAGCCAGGCTTTTATATTCTGAAAACTCAGCCGCTGCTTGAGCAGCAGAGGTAGCATCCTTAAATTTCATGTTCCAATTCTACCTGCTAATAGAAAAATTACCATTACCATCTCCAGGAAATGAATGCCCACGTTCCAACCTTTCATCCTTGAAACCTAAGTGGCATGATGTACCATCAACAACACAATATTGCCTTAAAAGTTCTACAACAACTCTGGCAGCTAGGCTTGTATGTTCTGCAAACTTAGCCGCTGCTTGAGAAGTAGAGGTAGCATCCTTAAATTTCATGTTCCAATTCTGCCTGCCAACAGAAAAATTACCATTACCATCTCTAGGAAATGATTGCCCATGTTCCAATATTTCATCCTTGAAACCTTAGTGGCATGAACCACCATCATCAACAAAATATTGGCTTGAAAGTTCTACAACAGCTCTGGCAGCTATGCTTGCATGTTCTGCAAACTCAGCTGCTGCTTGAGCAGCAGAGGTAGCATTCTTAAATTTTATGTTCCAATTCTGCCTGCCAATAGAAAAATTACCATTACCATCTCCAGGAAATGATTGCCCATGTTCCAACCTTTCATCCTTGAAACCTAAGTGGCATGATGTACCATCAACAACACAATATTGCCTTAAAAGTTCTACAACAACTCCGGCAGCTAGGCTTGCATGTTCTGCAAACTTAGCCGCTGCTTGAGAAGTTGAGGTAGCATCCTTAAATTTCATGTTCCAATTCTGCCTGCCAACAGAAAAATTACCATTACCATCTCTAGGAAATGATTGCCCATGTTCCAATATTTCATCCTTGAAACCTTAGTGGCATGAACCACCATCATCAACAAAATATTGGCTTGAAAGTTCTACAACAGCTCTGGCAGCTATGCTTGCATGTTCTGCAAACTCAGCTGCTGCTTGAGCAGCAGAGGTAGCATTCTTAAATTTTATGTTCCAATTCTACCTGCCAATAGAAAAATTACCATTACCATCTCCAGGAAATGATTGCCCATGTTCCAACCTTTCATCCTTGAAACCTAAGTGACATGAACAACCATCATCAACACAATATTGCCTTGAAAGATATACAACAGCTCTAGCAGCTAGGCTTGCATGTTCTACAAACTCAGTCGCTGCTTGAGCAGCAGAGGTAGCATCCTTAAATTTCATGTTCCAATTCCACCTGCTAACAGGAAAATTACCATTACCATCTCCAGGAAATGAATGCCCAGGTTCCAACCTTTCATCCTTGAAACCTAAGTGGCATGATCCGCCATCATCAACACAATATTGCATTGAAAGTTCTACAACAACTCTGGCAGCTAGGCTTGCATGTTCTGCAAACTTAGCCGCTGCTTGAGCAACAGAGGTACCATGCTTAAATTTCATGTTCCAATTCTGCTTGCCAACAGAAAAATTACCATTACCATCTCAAGGAAATGATTGCCTAAGTTCCAACCTTTCATCATTTAAACCTAAGTGGCAAGAACCACCATCATCAAGAAAATATTGCCTTGAAAGTTCTATAACCGCTATGGCAGCTAGGCTTGCATGTTCTGCAAACTCAACCGCTGCTTGAGCAACAGAGTTAGAATCCTTAAATTTCATGTTCCAATTCTGCCTGCCAACAAAACAATTTCCATTACTATCTCTAGGAAATGATTGCCCATGTTCCAACCTTTCATCCTTGAAACCTAAGTGGCATGAACCACCATCATCAACACAATATTGCCTAGAAAGTTCTACAACAGCTCTGGCAGCTAAGCTTGCATGTTCTGCAAACTCAGCCGCTTCTTGAGCAGCAGAGGTAGCATCCTTAAATTTCATGTTCCAATTCTGCCTGCTAACAGAAAAATTACCATTACCATCTCTAGGAAATGATTGACCATGTTTCAACCTTTCATCCTTGAAACCTAAGTGGCATGAACCACCACCATCAACACAATATTTCCTTGAAAGTTCTACAACAGCTCTGGCAGCTAGGCTAGCATGTTCTGCAAACTCAGCTGCTGCTTGAGCAGCAGAGGTAGCATCCTTAAATTTCATGTTCCAATTCTACCTGCTAACAGAACAATTACCATTACCATCTCCAGGAAATGAATGCCCACATTCCAACCTTTCATCCTTGAAACCTAAGTGGCATGAACCACCATCAACAACACAATATTGCCTTGAAAGTTCTACAACAGCTCTGGCAGCTAGGCTTGCATGTTCTGCAAACTTAGCCGCTACTTGAGGAGCATAGGTAGCATCCTTAAATTTCATGTTCCAATTCTGCCTGCCAACAGAAAAATTACCATTACCATCTCCAGGAAATGATTGCCCATGTTCCAACCTTTTATCCTTGAAACCTAAGTGGCATGAACCACCATCATCAACACAATATTGCCTTGAAAGTTCTACAACAGCTCTGGCAGTGAGGCTTGCATGTTCTGCAAACTCAGCCGCTGCTTGAGCAACAGAGTTAGCATCCTTAAATTTCATGTTCCATTTCTGCCTATCAACAGAAAAATTACCATTACCATCTCAAGGAAATGATTGCCCATGTTCCAACCTTTTATCCTTGAAACCTAAGTGGCATGAACCACCATCATCAACTCAATATTGCCTTGAACGTTCTACAACAGCTCTGGCAGCTAGGCCTGCATGTTCTGCAAACTCAGCCGCTGCTTGAGCAGCAGAGGTAGCATCCTTATATTTCATGTTCCAATTCTGCCTGCCTACAGACAAATTACCATTACCATCTCCATGAAATGATTGCCCATGTTCCAACCTTTCGTCCTTGAAACCTAAGTGGCATGAACCACCATCATCAACACAATATTGCCTTGAAAGTTCTACAACAGCTCTGGCAGCTAGGCTTGCATGTTCTGCAAACTTAGCCGCTACTTGAGGAGCATAGGTAGCATCCTTAAATTTCATGTTCCAATTCTGCCTGCCAACAGAAAAATTACCATTACCATCACCAGGAAATGATTGCCCATGTTCCAACCTTTTATCCTTGAAACCTAAGTGGCATGAACCACCATCATCAACACAATATTGCCTTGAAAGTTCTACAAGAGCTATGCAGCGAGGCTTGCATGTTCTGCAAACTCAACCACTGCTTTAGCAGCAGATTTAGCATCCTTAAATTACATGTTCCAATTCTGCCTGCCAACAGAAAAATTACCATTACCATCTCTAGGAAATGATTGCCCATGTTCCAACCTTTCATCCTTGAAAGCTAAGTGGCATGAACCACCATCATCAACACAATATTGCCTTGAAAGTTCTACAACAGCTCTGGCAGCTAGGCTTGCATGTTCTACAAACTCAGTCGCTGCTTGAACAGTAGAGGTAGCATCCTTAAATTTCATGTTCCAATTCTGCCTGCCAACAGAAAAATTACCATTGCCATCTCTAGGAAATGATTTCCCATGTTCCAACCTTTCATCCTTGAAACCTAAGTGGCATGAACCACCATCATCAACAAAATATTGGTTTGAAAGTTCTACAACAGCTCTGGCAGCTATGCTTGCATGTTCTGCAAACTCAGCTGCTGCTTGAGCAGCAGAGGTAGCATTCTTAAATTTCATGTTCCAATTCTGCCTGCCAACAGAAAAATTACCATTACCATCTCCAGGAAATGATTGCCCATGTTCCAACCTTTCATCCTTGAAACCTAAGTGGCATGAACCACCATTATCAACACAATATTGCCTTTAAAGTTCTACAACAGCTCTGGCAGCGAGGCTTGCATGTTCTGCAAACTCAGCCGCTGCTTGAGCAGTAGAGTTAGCATCCTTAAATTTCATGTTCCAATTCTGCCTGCCAACAGAAAAATTACCATTACCATCTCTAGGAAATGATTGCCCATGTTCCAGCCTTTCATCCTTGAAACCTAAGTGGCATGAACCACCATCATCAACACAATATTCCCTTGAAAGATCTACAACAGCTCTGGCAGCTAGGCTTGAATGTTCTACAAACTCAGCCGCTGCTTGATCAGCAGAGGTAGCATCCTTAAATTTCATGTTCTAATTCTACCTGCTAACAGAAAAATTACCATTACCATCTCCAGGAAATGAATGCCCACGTTCCAACCTTTCATCCTTGAAACCTAAGTGGCATGATCCACCATCATCAACACAATATTGCATTGAAAGTTCTACAACAACTCTTGCAGCTAGGCTTGCATGTTCTGCAAACTTATCCGCTGCTTGAGCAGCAGAGGTAGCATCCTTAAATTTCACGTTCCAATTCTGCCTGCCAACAGAAAAATTACCATTACCATCTCAAGGAAATGATTGCCCATGTTCCAACCTTTCATTCTTTAAACCTAAGTGGCATGAACCACCATCATCAACAAAATATTGCCTTGAAAGTTCTATAACAGCTATGGCAGCTAGGCTTGCATGTTCTGCAAACTCAGCCGCTGCTTGAGCAACAGAGTTAGAATCCTTAAATTTCATGTTCCAATTCTGCCTGCCAACAAATAAATTACCATTACTATCTCCAGGAAATGATTGCCCATGTTCCAACCTTTCATCCTTGAAACCTAAGTGGCATGAACCACCATCATCAACACAATATTGCCTAGAAAGTTCTACAACAGCTCTGGCAGCTAGGCTTGCATGTTCTGCAAACTCAGCCGCTGCTTGAGCAGCAGAGGTAGCATCCTTAAATTTCATGTTCCAATTCTGCCTGCCAACAGAAAAATTACCATTACCATCTCCAGAAAATGATTGCCCATTTTCAAACCTTTCATCCTTGAAACCTAAGTGGCATGAACCACCATCATCATCACAATATTGCCTTGAAATTTCTACAACAGCTCTGGCAGCTAGGCTTGCATGTTCTGCAAACTTAGCCGCTGCTTGAGCAGCATAGGTAGCATCCATAAATTTCATGTTCCAATTCTGCCTGCCAACAGAAAAATTACCATTACCATCTCCAGGTAATGATTGCCCATGTTTCAACCTTTCATCCTTGAAACCTAAGTGGCATGAACCACCATCATCAACACAATATTGGTTTGAAAGTTCTACAACAGCTCTGGCAGCTATGCTTGCATGTTCTGCAAACTCAGTTGCTGCTTGAGCAGCAGAGGTAGCATTCTTAAATTTCATGTTCCAATTCTGCCTGCCAACAGAAAAATTACCATTACTATCTCCAGGAAATGATTGCCCATGTTCCAGCCTTTCATCCTTGAAACCTAAGTGGCATGAACCACCATCATCAACACAATATTGCCTTGAAAGTTCTACAACAGCTCTGGCAGCTATGCTTGCATGTTCTGCAAACTCAGTTGCTGCTTGAGCAGCAGAGGTAGCATTCTTAAATTTCATGTTCCAATTCTGCCTGCCAACAGAAAAATTACCATTACCATCTCCAAGAAATGATTGCCCATGTTCCAGCCTTTCATCCTTGAAACCTAAGTGGCATGAACCACCATCATCAACACAATATTGCCTTGAAAGTTCTACAACAGCTCTGGCAGCTAGGCTTGCATGTTCAGCAAACTTAGCCGCTGCTTGAGCAGCAGAGGTAGCATCCATAAATTTCATGTTCCAATTCTGCCTGCGAACAGAAAAATTACCATTGCCATCTCTAGGAAATGATTTCCCATGTTCCAACCTTTCATCCTCGAAACCTAAGTGGCATGAACCACCATCATCAACAAAATATTGGTTTGAAAGTTCTACAACAGCTCTGCCAGCTATGCTTGCATGTTCTGCAAACTCAGCTGCTGCTTGAGCAGCAGAGGTAGCATTCTTAAATTTCATGTTCCAATTCTGCCTTCCAACAGAAAAATTACCATTACCATCTCCAGGAAATGATTGCCCATGTTCCAACCTTTCATCCTTGAAACCTAAGTGGCATGAACCACCATTATCAACACAATATTGCCTTTAAAGTTCTACAACAGCTCTGGCAGCGAGGCTTGCATGTTCTGCAAACTCAGCCGCTGCTTGAGCAGTAGAGTTAGCATCCTTAAATTGCATGTTCCAATTCTGCCTGCCAACAGAAAAATTACCATTACCATCTCTAGGAAATGATTGCCCATGTTCCAGCCTTTCATCCTTGAAACCTAAGTGGCATGAACCACCATCATCATCACAATATTCCCTTGAAAGATCTACAACAGCTTCGGCAGCTAGGCTTGAATGTTCTACAAACTCAGCCGCTGCTTGATCAGCCGAGGTAGCATCCTTAAATTTCATGTTCCAATTCTACTTGCTAACAGAAAAATTACCATTACCATCTCCAGGAAATGATTGCCCATGTTCCAACCTTTCATCCTTGAAACCTAAGTGGCATGAACCACCATCATCAACACAATATTGCCTTGAAAGTTCTACAACAGCTCTGGCAGCTAGGCTTGCATGTTCTGCAAACTCAGTCGTTGCTTGAGCAGCAGAGGTAGCATCCATAAATTTCATGTTCCAATTCTGCCTGCCAATAGAAAAATTACCATTACCATCTCCAGGAAATGATTGCCCATGTTCCAACCTTTTATCCTTGAAACCTAAGTGGCATGAACCACCATCATCAACACAATATTGCCTTGAAAGTTCTACAACAGCTCTGGCAGCTAGGCTTGCATGTTCTACAAACTCAGCCGCTGATTGAGCAGCAGAGGTAGCATCCTTAAATTTTATGTTCCAATTCTGCCTGCCAACAGAAAAATTACCATTGTCATCTCTAGGAAATGATTTCCCATGTTCCAACCTTTCATCCTTGAAACCTAAGTGGCATGAACCACCATCATCAACACAATATTGCCTAGAAAGTTCTACAACAGCTCTGGCAGCGAGGCTTGCATGTTCTGCAAACTCAGCCGCTGCTTGAGCAGTAGAGTTAGCATCCTTAAATTTCATGTTCCAATTCTGCCTGCCAACAGAAAAATTACCATTACCATCTCTAGGAAATGATTGCCCATGTTCCAGCCTTTCATCCTTGAAACCTAAGTGGCATGAACCACCATCATCATCACAATATTCCCTTGAAAGATCTACAACAGCTCGGCAGCTAGGCTTGAATGTTCTACAAACTCAGCCGCTGCTTGATCAGCCGAGGTAGCATCCTTAAATTTCATGTTCCAATTCTACTTGCTAACAGAAAAATTACCATTACCATCTCCAGGAAATGATTGCCCATGTTCCAACCTTTCATCCTTGAAACCTAAGTGGCATGAACCACCATCATCAACACAATATTGCCTTGAAAGTTCTACAACAGCTCTGGCAGCTAGGCTTGCATGTTCTGCAAACTCAGTCGCTGCTTGAGCAGCAGAGGTAGCATCCATAAATTTCATGTTCCAATTCTGCCTGCCAATAGAAAAATTACCATTACCATCTCCAGGAAATGATTGCCCATGTTCCAACCTTTTATCCTTGAAACCTAAGTGGCATGAACCACCATCATCAACACAATATTGCCTTGAAAGTTCTACAACAGCTCTGGCAGCTAGGCTTGCATGTTCTACAAACTCAGCCGCTGATTGAGCAGCAGAGGTAGCATCCTTAAATTTCATGTTCCAATTTTGCCTGCCAACAAAACAATTACCATTACCATCTCCAGGAAATGATTTCCCATGTTCCAACCTTTCATCCTAGAAACCTAAGTGGCATGAACCACCATCATCAACACAATATTGCCTTGAAAGTTCTACAACAGCTCTGGCAGCTATGCTTGCATGTTATGCAAACTCAGCCGCTGCTTGAGCAGCAGAGGCAGCATCCTTAAATTTCATGTTCCAATTCTGCCTGCCAACAGAAAAATTACCATTACCATCTCCAGGAAATGATTGCCCATGTTCCAACATTTCATCCTTGAAACCTAAGTGGCATGAACCACCATCATCAACACAATATTGCCTTGAAAGTTCTACAACAGCTCTGGCAGCTAGGCTTGCATGTTCTGTAAACTCAGCCGATGCTTGAGCAGCAGAGGTAGCATCCATAAATTTCGTGTTCCAATTATGCCTGCCAATAGAAAAATTACCATTACCATCTCCAGGAAATGATTGCCCGTGTTCCAACCTTTAATCCTTGAAACCTAAGTGGCATGAACCACCATTATCAACACAATATTGCCTTGAAAATTCTACAACAGCTATGGCAACTAGGCTTGCATGTTCTGCAAACTCAGCCGCTGCTTGAGCAGCAGAGGTAGCATCCTTAAATTTCATGTTCCAATTCTGCCTGCCAACAAAAAAATTACCATTACCATCTCTAGGAAATGATTGCCCATGTTCCAACCTTTCATCCTTGAAACCTAAGTGGCATGAACCACCATCATCAACACAATATTGCCTAGAATGTTCTACAACAGCTCTGGCAGCTAGGCTTGCATGTTCTGCAAACTCAGCCGCTGCTTGAGCAGCAGAGGTAGCATCCTTAAATTTCATGTTCCAATTCTGCCTGCCAACAGAAAAATTACCATTACCATCTCCAGGAAATGATTGCCCATGTTCCAACCTTTCATCCTTGAAACCTAAGTGGCATGAACCACCATCATCTACACAATATTGCCTTGAAAGTTCTACCACAGCTCTGGCAGCTAGGCTTGCATGTTCTGCAAACTTAGCCGCTGCTTGAGCAGCAGATGTAGCATCCTTAAATTTCATGTTCCAATTCTGCCTGCCAACAGAAAAATTACCATTACCATCTCCAGGAAATGATTGCCCATGTTCCAACCTTTCATCCTTGAAACCTAAGTGGCATGAACCACCATCCATCAACACAATATTGCCTTGAAAGTTCTACCACAGCTCTGGCAGCTAGGCTTGCATGTTCTGCAAACTCAGCCGCTGCTTGAGCAGCAGAGGTAGCATCCATAAATTTCATGTTCCAATTCTGCCTGCCAACAGAACAATTACCATTACCATCTCCAGGAAATGATTGCCCATGTTCCAACCTTTCATCCTTGAAACCTAAGTGGCATGAACCACCATTATCAACACAATATTGCCTTTAAAGTTCTACAACAGCTCTGGCAGCTAGGCTTGCATGTTCTACAAACTCAGCCACTGCTTGAGCAGTAGAGGTAGCATCCTTAAATTACATGTTCCAATTCTACCTGCTAACAGAAAAAATACCATTACGATCTCCAGGAAATGAATGCCCACGTTCCAACCTTTCATCCTTGAAACCTAAGTGGCATGATCCACCATCATCAACACAATATTGCCTTGAAAGTTCTACAACAGCTCTGGCAGCTAGGCTTGCATGTTCTGCAAACTTAGCCGCTGCTTGAGCAGCAGAGGTAGCATCCATAAATTTCATGTTCCAATTCTGCCTGCCAACAGAAAAATTACCATTGCCATCTCTAGGAAATGATTTCCCATGTTCCAACCTTTCATCCTTGAAACCTAAGTGGCATGAACCACCATCATCAACAAAATATTGGTTTGAAAGTTCTACAACAGCTCTGGCAGCTATGCTTGCATGTTCTGCAAACTCAGCTGCTGCTTGAGCAGCAGAGGTAGCATTCTTAAATTTCATGTTCCAATTCTGCCTGCCAACAGAAAAATTACCATTACCATCTCCAGGAAATGATTGCCCATGTTCCAACCTTTCATCCTTGAAACCTAAGTGGCATGAACCATCATTATCAACACAATATTGCCTTTAAAGTTCTACAACAGCTCTGGCAGCTAGGCTTGCATGTTCTACAAACTTAGCCACTGTTTGAGCAGCAGAGGTAGCATCCTTAAATTACATGTTCCAATTCTACCTGCTAACAGAAAAAATACCATTACGATCTCCAGGAAATGAATGCCCACGTTCCAACCTATCATCCTTGAAACCTAAGTGGCATGATCCACCATCATCAACACAATATTGCCTTGAAAGTTCTACAACAGCTCCGGCAGCTAGGCTTGAATGTTCTACAAACTCAGCCGCTGCTTGATCAGCCGAGGTAGCATCCTTAAATTTCATGTTCCAATTCTACTTGCTAACAGAAAAATTACCATTACCATCTCCAGGAAATGATTTCCCATGTTCCAACCTTTCATCCTTGAAGCCTAAGTGGCATGAACCACCATCATCAACAAAATATTGGTTTGAAAGTTCTACAACAACTCTGGCAGCTATGCTTGCATGTTCTGCAAACTCAGCTGCTGCTTGAGCAGCAGAGGTAGCATTCTTAAATTTTATGTTCCAATTCTGCCTGCCAACAGTAAAATTACCATTACCATCTCCAGGAAATGATTGCCCATGTTCCAACCTTTCATCCTTGAAACATAAGTGGCATGAACCACCATTATCAACACAATATTGCCTTTAATGTTCTACAACAGCTCTGGCAGCGAGGCTTGCATGTTCTGCAAACTCAGCCGCTGCTTGAGCAGTAGAGTTAGCATCCTTAAATTTCATGTTCCAATTCTTCCTGCCAATAGAAAAATTACCATTACCATCTCTAGGAAATGATTGCCCATGTTCCAGCCTTTCATCCTTGAAACCTAAGTGGCATAATCCACCATCATCAACACAACATTGCCTTGAAAGTTCTACAACAGCTCTAGCAACTAGGCTTGCATGTTCTGCAAACTCAGCCGCTGCTTGAGCAGCAGAGGTAGCATCCTTAAACTTCATGTTCCAATTCTGCCTGCCAACAAAAAAATTACCATTACCATCTCTAGGAAATGATTGCCCATGTTCCAACCTTTCATCCTTGAAACCTAAGTGGCATGAACCACCATCATCAATAAAATATTGGTTTGAAAGTTCTACAACAGCTCTGGCAGCTATGCTTGCATGTTCTGCAAACTCAGCTGCTACTTGAGCAGCAGAGGTAGCATTCTTAAATTTTATGTTCCAATTCTGCCTGCCAACAGAAAAATTACCATTAAAATCTCTAGGAAATGATTGCCCATGTTCCAACCTTTCATCCTTGAAACCTAAGTGGCATGAACCACCATCATCAATAAAATATTGGTTTGAAAGTTCTACAACAGCTCTGGCAGCTATGCTTGCATGTTCTGCAAACTCAGCTGCTGCTTGAGCAGCAGAGGTAGCATTCTTAAATTTTATGTTCCAATTCTGCCTGCCAACAGAAAAATTACCATTACCATCTCCAGGAAATGATTGCCCATGTTCCAACCTTTCATCCTTGAAACCTAAGTGGCATGAACTACCATCATCAACACAATATTGCTTTTAAAGTTCTACAACAGCTCTGGCAGCTAGGCTTGCATATTCTGCAAACTCAGCCGCTGCTTGAGCAGCAGAGGGAGCATCCATAAATTTCATGTTCCAATTCTGCCTGCCAACAGAAAAATTACCATTACCATCTCCAGGAAATGATTGCCCATGTTCCAACCTTTCATCCTTGAAACCTAAGTGGCATGAACCACCATCATCAACACAATATTACCTTGAAAGTTCTACAACAACTCTGGCAGCTAGGCTTGCATGTTCTGTAAACTCAGCCGATGCTTGAGCAGCAGAGGTAGCATCCATAAATTTCGTGTTCCAATTATGCCCGCCAATAGAAAAATTACTATTACCATCTCCAGGAAATGATTGCCCGTGTTCCAACCTTTCATCCTTGGAACCTAAGTGGCATGAACCACCATCATCAACACAATATTGCCTTGAAAGTTCTACAACAGCTCTGGCAGCTAGGCTTGCATGTTATGCAAACTCAGCCGCTGCTTGAGCAGCAGAGTTAGCATCCATAAATTTCATGTTCCAATTCTGCCTGCCAATAGAAAAATTACCATTACCATCTCCAGGAAATGATTGCCCATGTTCCAACCTTTTATCCTTGAAACCTAAGTGGCATGAACCACCATCATCAACACAATATTGCCTTGAAAGTTCTACAACAGCTCTGGCAGCTAGGCTTGCATGTTCTACAAACTCAGCCGCTGATTGAGCAGCAGAGGTAGCATCCTTAAATTTCATGTTCCAATTTTGCCTGCCAACAAAACAATTACCATTACCATCTCCAGGAAATGATTTCCCATGTTCCAACCTTTCATCCTAGAAACCTAAGTGGCATGAACCACCATCATCAACACAATATTGCCTTGAAAGTTCTACAACAGCTCTGGCAGCTATGCTTGCATGTTATGCAAACTCAGCCGCTGCTTGAGCAGCAGAGGCAGCATCCTTAAATTTCATGTTCCAATTCTGCCTGCCAACAGAAAAATTACCATTACCATCTCCAGGAAATGATTGCCCATGTTCCAACATTTCATCCTTGAAACCTAAGTGGCATGAACCACCATCATCAACACAATATTGCCTTGAAAGTTCTACAACAGCTCTGGCAGCTAGGCTTGCATGTTCTGTAAACTCAGCCGATGCTTGAGCAGCAGAGGTAGCATCCATAAATTTCGTGTTCCAATTATGCCTGCCAATAGAAAAATTACCATTACCATCTCCAGGAAATGATTGCCCGTGTTCCAACCTTTAATCCTTGAAACCTAAGTGGCATGAACCACCATTATCAACACAATATTGCCTTGAAAATTCTACAACAGCTATGGCAACTAGGCTTGCATGTTCTGCAAACTCAGCCGCTGCTTGAGCAGCAGAGGTAGCATCCTTAAATTTCATGTTCCAATTCTGCCTGCCAACAAAAAAATTACCATTACCATCTCTAGGAAATGATTGCCCATGTTCCAACCTTTCATCCTTGAAACCTAAGTGGCATGAACCACCATCATCAACACAATATTGCCTAGAATGTTCTACAACAGCTCTGGCAGCTAGGCTTGCATGTTCTGCAAACTCAGCCGCTGCTTGAGCAGCAGAGGTAGCATCCTTAAATTTCATGTTCCAATTCTGCCTGCCAACAGAAAAATTACCATTACCATCTCCAGGAAATGATTGCCCATGTTCCAACCTTTCATCCTTGAAACCTAAGTGGCATGAACCACCATCATCTACACAATATTGCCTTGAAAGTTCTACCACAGCTCTGGCAGCTAGGCTTGCATGTTCTGCAAACTTAGCCGCTGCTTGAGCAGCAGATGTAGCATCCTTAAATTTCATGTTCCAATTCTGCCTGCCAACAGAAAAATTACCATTACCATCTCCAGGAAATGATTGCCCATGTTCCAACCTTTCATCCTTGAAACCTAAATGGCATGAACCACCACCATCAACACAATATTGCCTTGAAAGTTCTACCACAGCTCTGGCAGCTAGGCTTGCATGTTCTGCAAACTCAGCCGCTGCTTGAGCAGCAGAGGTAGCATCCATAAATTTCATGTTCCAATTCTGCCTGCCAACAGAACAATTACCATTACCATCTCCAGGAAATGATTGCCCATGTTCCAACCTTTCATCCTTGAAACCTAAGTGGCATGAACCACCATTATCAACACAATATTGCCTTTAAAGTTCTACAACAGCTCTGGCAGCTAGGCTTGCATGTTCTACAAACTCAGCCACTGCTTGAGCAGTAGAGGTAGCATCCTTAAATTACATGTTCCAATTCTACCTGCTAACAGAAAAAATACCATTACGATCTCCAGGAAATGAATGCCCACGTTCCAACCTTTCATCCTTGAAACCTAAGTGGCATGATCCACCATCATCAACACAATATTGCCTTGAAAGTTCTACAACAGCTCTGGCAGCTAGGCTTGCATGTTCTGCAAACTTAGCCGCTGCTTGAGCAGCAGAGGTAGCATCCATAAATTTCATGTTCCAATTCTGCCTGCCAACAGAAAAATTACCATTGCCATCTCTAGGAAATGATTTCCCATGTTCCAACCTTTCATCCTTGAAACCTAAGTGGCATGAACCACCATCATCAACAAAATATTGGTTTGAAAGTTCTACAACAGCTCTGGCAGCTATGCTTGCATGTTCTGCAAACTCAGCTGCTGCTTGACAGCAGAGGTAGCATTCTTAAATTTCATGTTCCAATTCTGCCTGCCAACAGAAAAATTACCATTACCATCTCCAATAAATGATTGCCCATGTTCCAACCTTTCATCCTTGAAACCTAAGTGGCATGAACCATCATTATCAACACAATATTGCCTTTAAAGTTCTACAACAGCTCTGGCAGCTAGGCTTGCATGTTCTACAAACTTAGCCACTGTTTGAGCAGCAGAGGTAGCATCCTTAAATTACATGTTCCAATTCTACCTGCTAACAGAAAAAATACCATTACGATCTCCAGGAAATGAATGCCCACGTTCCAACCTATCATCCTTGAAACCTAAGTGGCATGATCCACCATCATCAACACAATATTGCCTTGAAAGTTCTACAACAGCTCCGGCAGCTAGGCTTGAATGTTCTACAAACTCAGCCGCTGCTTGATCAGCCGAGGTAGCATCCTTAAATTTCATGTTCCAATTCTACTTGCTAACAGAAAAATTACCATTACCATCTCCAGGAAATGATTTCCCATGTTCCAACCTTTCATCCTTGAAGCCTAAGTGGCATGAACCACCATCATCAACAAAATATTGGTTTGAAAGTTCTACAACAACTCTGGCAGCTATGCTTGCATGTTCTGCAAACTCAGCTGCTGCTTGAGCAGCAGAGGTAGCATTCTTAAATTTTATGTTCCAATTCTGCCTGCCAACAGTAAAATTACCATTACCATCTCCAGGAAATGATTGCCCATGTTCCAACCTTTCATCCTTGAAACATAAGTGGCATGAACCACCATTATCAACACAATATTGCCTTTAATGTTCTACAACAGCTCTGGCAGCGAGGCTTGCATGTTCTGCAAACTCAGCCGCTGCTTGAGCAGTAGAGTTAGCATCCTTAAATTTCATGTTCCAATTCTTCCTGCCAATAGAAAAATTACCATTACCATCTCTAGGAAATGATTGCCCATGTTCCAGCCTTTCATCCTTGAAACCTAAGTGGCATAATCCACCATCATCAACACAACATTGCCTTGAAAGTTCTACAACAGCTCTAGCAACTAGGCTTGCATGTTCTGCAAACTCAGCCGCTGCTTGAGCAGCAGAGGTAGCATCCTTAAACTTCATGTTCCAATTCTGCCTGCCAACAAAAAAATTACCATTACCATCTCTAGGAAATGATTGCCCATGTTCCAACCTTTCATCCTTGAAACCTAAGTGGCATGAACCACCATCATCAATAAAATATTGGTTTGAAAGTTCTACAACAGCTCTGGCAGCTATGCTTGCATGTTCTGCAAACTCAGCTGCTACTTGAGCAGCAGAGGTAGCATTCTTAAATTTTATGTTCCAATTCTGCCTGCCAACAGAAAAATTACCATTAAAATCTCTAGGAAATGATTGCCCATGTTCCAACCTTTCATCCTTGAAACCTATGTGGCATGAACCACCATCATCAATAAAATATTGGTTTGAAAGTTCTACAACAGCTCTGGCAGCTATGCTTGCATGTTCTGCAAACTCAGCTGCTGCTTGAGCAGCAGAGGTAGCATTCTTAAATTTTATGTTCCAATTCTGCCTGCCAACAGAAAAATTACCATTACCATCTCCAGGAAATGATTGCCTATGTTCCAACCTTTCATCCTTGAAACCTAAGTGGCATGAACTACCATCATCAACACAATATTGCTTTTAAAGTTCTACAACAGCTCTGGCAGCTAGGCTTGCATATTCTGCAAACTCAGCCGCTGCTTGAGCAGCAGAGGGAGCATCCATAAATTTCATGTTCCAATTCTGCCTGCCAACAGAAAAATTACCATTACCATCTCCAGGAAATGATTGCCCATGTTCCAACCTTTCATCCTTGAAACCTAAGTGGCATGAACCACCATCATCAACACAATATTACCTTGAAAGTTCTACAACAACTCTGGCAGCTAGGCTTGCATGTTCTGTAAACTCAGCCGATGCTTGAGCAGCAGAGGTAGCATCCATAAATTTCGTGTTCCAATTATGCCCGCCAATAGAAAAATTACTATTACCATCTCCAGGAAATGATTGCCCGTGTTCCAACCTTTCATCCTTGGAACCTAAGTGGCATGAACCACCATCATCAACACAATATTGCCTTGAAAGTTCTACAACAGCTCTGGCAGCTAGGCTTGCATGTTATGCAAACTCAGCCGCTGCTTGAGCAGCAGAGTTAGCATCCATAAATTTCATGTTCCAATTCTGCCTGCCAACAGAAAAATTACCATTACCATCTCCAGGAAATGATTGCCCATGTTCCAACCTTTCATCCTTGAAACCTAAGTGGCATGAACCACCATCATCAACACAATATTGCCTTGAAAGTTCTACAACAACTCTGGCAGCTAGGCTTGCATGTTCTGTAAACTCAGCCGATGCTTGAGCAGCAGAGGTAGCATCCATAAATTTCGTGTTCCAATTATGCCCGCCAATAGAAAAATTACTATTACCATCTCCAGGAAATGATTGCCCGTGTTCCAACCTTTAATCCTTGAAACCTAAGTGGCATGAACCACCATTATCAACACAATATTGCCTTGAAAATTCTACAACAGCTATGGCAACTAGGCTTGCATGTTCTGCAAACTCAGCCGCTGCTTGAGCAGCAGAGGTAGCATCCTTAAACTTCATGTTCCAATTCTGCCTGCCAACAAAAAAATTACCATTACCATCTCTAGGAAATGATTGCCCATGTTCCAACCTTTCATCCTTGAAACCTAAGTGGCATGAACCACCATCATCAACACAATATTGCCTAGAATGTTCAACAACAGCTCTGGCAGCTAGGCTTGCATGTTCTGCAAACTCAGCCGCTGCTTGAGCAGCAGAGGTAGCATCCTTAAATTTCATGTTCCAATTCTGCCTGCCAACAGAAAAATTACCATTACCATCTCCAGGAAATGATTGCCCATGTTCCAACCTTTCATTCTTGAAACCTAAGTGGCATGAACCACCATCATCTACACAATATTTTTGAAAGTTCTACAACAGCTCTGGCAGCTATGCTTGCATGTTCTGCAAACTCAGCTGCTGCTTGAGCAGCAGAGGTAGCATTCTTAAATTTCATGTTCCAATTCTGCCTGCCAACAGAAAAATTACCATTACCATCTCCAGGAAATGATTGCCCATGTTCCAACCTTTCATCCTTGAAACCTAAGTGGCATGAACCACCATTATCAACACAATATTGCTTTGAAAGTTCTACAACAGCTCTAGCAGCGAGGCTTGCATGTTCTGCAAACTCAGCCGCTGCTTGAGCAGTAGAGTTAGCATCCTTAAATTTCATGTTCCAATTCTGCCTGCCAACAGAAAAATTACCATTACCATCTCTAGGAAATGATTGCCCATGTTCTAGCCTTTCATCCTTGAAACCTAAGTGGCATGAACCACCATCATCAACACAATATTCCCATGAAAGATCTACAACAGCTCCGGTAGCTAGGCTTGCATGTTCTGTAAACTCAGCCGATGCTTGAGCAGCAGAGGTAGCATCCATAAATTTTGTGTTCCAATTATGCCTGCCAATAGAAAAATTACCATTACCATCTCTAGGAAATGATTGCCCGTGTTCCAACCTTTCATCCTTGAAACCTAAGTGGCATGAACCACCATTATCAACACAATATTGCCTTGAAAATTCTACAACAGCTATGGCAGCTAGGCTTGCATGTTCTGCAAACTCAGCCGCTGCTTGAGCAGCAGAGGTAGCATCCTTAAATTTCATGTTCCAATTCTGCCTGCCAACAAAAAAATTATTATTACCATCTCCAGGAAATGATTGCCCATGTTCCAACCTTTCATCCTCCTAAGTGGCATGAACCACCATCATCTACACAATATTGCCTTGAAAGTTCTACCACAGCTCTGGCAGCTAGGCTTGCATGTTCTGCAAACTTAGCCGCTGCTTGAGCAGCACAGGTAGCATCCATAAATTTCATGTTCCAATTCTGCCTACCAACAGAAAAATTACCATTGCCATCTCTAGCAAATGATTTCCCATGTTCCAACCTTTCATCCTTGTAACCTAAGTGGCATGAACCACCATCATCAACAAAATATTGGTTTGAAAGTTCTACAACAGCTCTGGCAGCTATGCTTGCATGTTCTGCAAACTCAGCTGCTGCTTGAGCAGCAGAGGTAGCATTCTTAAATTTCATGTTCCAATTCTGCCTGCCAACAGAAAAATTACCATTACCATCTCTAGGAAATGATTGCCCATGTTCCAGCCTTTCATCCTTGAAACCTAAGTGGCATGAACCACCATCATCAACACAATATTCCCTTGAAAGATCTACAACAGCTCCGGCAGCTAGGCTTGAATGTTCTACAAACTCAGCCGCTGCTTGATCAGCCGAGGTAGCATCCTTAAATTTCATGTTCCAATTCTACTTGCTAACAGAAAAATTACCATTACCATCTCCAGGAAATGATTGCCCATGTTCCAACCTTTCATCCTTGAAACCTAAGTGGCATGAACCACCATCATCAACACAATATTGCCTTGAAAGTTCTACAACAGCTCTGACAGCTAGGCTTGCATGTTCTGCAAACTCAGCCGTTGCTTGAGCAGCAGAGTTAGCATCCATAAATTTCATGATCCAATTTTGCCTGCCAACAGAAAAATTACCATTACCATCTCTAGAAAATGATTGCCCATGTTCCAACCTTTCATCCTTGAAACCTAAGTGGCATGAACCACCATCATCAACAAAATATTGCCTTGAAAGTTCTACAGTAGCTCTGGCAGCTAAGCTTGCATGTTCAGCAAACTCAGCCGCTGCTTGAGCAGCAGAGGTAGCATTCTTAAATTTCATGTTCCAATTCTGCCTGCCAACAGAAAAATTACCATTACCATCTCTAGGAAATGATTGCCCATGTTCCAACCTTTCATCCTTGAAACCTAAGTGGCATGAACCACTATCATCAACACAATATTGCCTTGAAAGTTCTACAATAGCTCTGGCAGCTAGGCTTGCATGTTCTACAAACTCAGTCGCTGCTTGAGCAGTAGAGGTAGCATCCTTAAATTTCATATTCCAATTCTACCTACCAACAGAATAATTACCATTACCATCTCTAGGAAATGATTGCCCATGTTCCAACCTTTTATCCTTGAAACCTAAGTGGCATGAACCACCATCATCAACAAAATATTGCTTAGAAAGTTCTACAACAGCTATGGAAGCTAGGTTTGCATGTTCTGCAAACTCAGCCGCTGCTTGAGCAGCAGAGGTATCATCCCTAAATTTCATGTTCCAATTCTGCCTGCCAACAGAAAAATTACCATTACCATCTCCAGGAAATGATTTCCCTTGTTCCAACCTTTCATCCTTGAAACCTAAGTGGCATGAACCACCACCATCAACACAATATTGCCTTTAAAGTTCTACAACAGCTCTGGTAGCTAGGCTTGCATGTTCTGCAAACTCAGCCGCTGCTTGAGCAACAGAGGTAGCATCCTTAAATTTCATGTTCCAATTCTGCCTGCCAACAGAAAAATTACCATTACCATCTCCAGGAAATGATTTCCCTTGTTCCAACCTTTCATCCTTGAAACCTAAGTGGCATGAACCACCATCATCAACACAATATTGCCTTGAAAGTTCTACAACAGCTCTGGTAGCTAGGCTTGCATGTTCTGCAAACTCAGCCGCTGCTTGAGCAACAGAGTTAGCATCCTTAAATTTCATGTTCCAATTTTGCCTGCCAACAAAATAATTACCATTACCATCTCTAGGAAATGATTGCCCATGTTCCAACCTTTCATCCTTGAAACCTAAGTGGCATGAACCACCATCATCAACAAAATATTGCCTTGAAAGTTCTACAACAGCTCTGGTAGCTAGGCTTGCATGTTCTGCAAACTCAGCCGCTGCTTGAGCAGCAGAGTTAGCATCCTTAAATTTCATGTTCCAATTTTGCCTGCCAACAGAAAAATTACCATTACCATCTCTAGGAAATGATTGCCCATGTTCCAACCTTTCATCCTTGAAACCTAAGTGGCATGAACCACCTTCATCAACAAAATATTACCTTGAAAGTTCTACAACAGCTGTGGCAGCTAAGCTTGCATGTTCTGCAAACTCAGCCGCTGCTTGAGCAGCCGAGGTAGCATTCTTAAATTTTATGTTCCAATTCTGCCTACCAACAGAAAAATTACCATTACCATCTCCAGGAAATGATTGCCCATGTTCCAACCTTTCATCCTTGAAACCTAAGTGGCATGAACCACCATCATCAACACAATATTGCCTTTAAAGTTCTACAACAGCTCTGGCAGCGAGGCTTGCATGTTCTGCAAACTCAGCCGCTGCTTAAGCAGCAGAGGTAGCATCCTTAAATTTCATGTTCCAATTCTACCTGCCAACAGAAAATTTACCATTACCATCTCCAAGAAATGATTGCCCATGTTCCAACCTTTCATCCTTGAAACCTAAGTGGCATGAACCACCATCATCAACACAATATTGCCTTGAAAGTTCTACAACAGCTCTGGCAGCTAGGCTTGCATGTTCTGCAAACTCAGCCGCTGCTTGAGCAGCAGAGTTAGCATCCTTAAATTTCATGTTTCAATTATGCCTGCCAACAGAAAAATTACCATTACCATCTCTAGGAAATGATTGCCCATGTTCCAACCTTTCATACTTGAAACCTAAGTGGCATGAACCACCATCATCAACAAAATATTGCCTTGAAAGTTCTACAGTAGCTCTGGCAGCTAAGCTTGCATGTTCTGCAAACTCAGCCGCTGCTTGAGCAGCAGAGGTAGCATTCTTAAATTTCATGTTCCAATTCTGCCTGCCAACAGAAAAATTACCATTACCATCTCTAGGAAATGATTGCCCATGTTCCAACCTTTCATCCTTGAAACCTAAGTGGCATGAACCACTATCATCAACACAATATTGCCTTGAAAGTTCTACAATAGCTCTGGCAGCTAGGCTTGCATGTTCTGCAAACTCAGCCAATGCTTGAGCAGTAGAGGTAGCATCCTTAAATTTCATATTCCAATTCTGCCTACCAACAGAATAATTACCATTACCATCTCTAGGAAATGATTGCCCATGTTCCAACCTTTCATCCTTGAAACCTAAGTGGCATGAACCACCATCATCAACAAAATATTGCCTAGAAAGTTCTACAACAGCTATGGCAGCTAGGTTTGCATGTTCTGCAAACTCAGCCGCTGCTTGAGCAGCAGAGGTATCATCCCTAAATTTCATGTTCCAATTCTGCCTGCCAACAGAAAAATTACCATTACCATCTCCAGGAAATGATTTCCCTTGTTCCAACCTTTCATCCTTGAAACCTAAGTGGCATGAACCACCACCATCAACACAATATTGCCTTTAAAGTTCTACAACAGCTCTGGTAGCTAGGCTTGCATGTTCTGCAAACTCAGCCGCTGCTTGAGCAACAGAGGTAGCATCCTTAAATTTCATGTTCCAATTCTACCTGCCAACAGAAAATTTACCATTACCATCTCCAGGAAATGATTGCCCATGTTCCAACCTTTCATCCTTGAAACCTAAGTGGCATGAACCACCATCATCAACACAATATTGCCTTGAAAGTTCTACAACAGCTCTGGTAGCTAGGCTTGCATGTTCTGCAAACTCAGCTGCTGCTTGAGCAGCAGAGTTAGCATCCTTAAATTTCATGTTCCAATTTTGCCTGACAACAAAAAAAGAACCATTACCATCTCTAGGAAATGATTGCCCATGTTCCAACCTTTCATCCTTGAAACCTAAGTGGCATGAACCACCATCGTCAACAAAATATTGCCTTGAAAGTTCTACAATAGCTCTGGCAGCTAAGCTTGCATGTTCTGCAAACTCAGCCGCTGCTTAAGCAGCAGAGGTAGCATCCTTAAATTTCATGTTCCAATTCTACCTGCCAACAGAAAAATTACCATTACCATCTCTAGGAAATGATTGCCCATGTTCCAACCTTTCATCCTTGAAACCTAAGTGGCATGAACCACCATCATCAACTCAATATTGCCTTGAAAGTTCTACAACAACTCTGGTAGCTAGGCTTGAATGTTATCCAAACTCAACCACTGCTTGAGTAGCAGAGGTAGCATCCTTAAATTTCATGTTCTAATTTCGCTTGCGAACAGAAAAATTACCATTACCATCTATAGGAAATGATTGCCCATGTTCCAGCCTTTCATCCTTGAAACCTAAGTGGCATGAACCACCATCATCAACACAATATTGCCTTTAAAGTTCTACAACAGCTCTGGCATCTAGGCTTGCATGTTCTGCAAACTCAGCCGCTGCTTGAGCAGCAGAGGTAGCATCCATAAATTTCATGTTCCAATTCTGCCTGCCAACAGAAAAATTACCATTACCATCTCCAGGAAATGATTGCCCATGTTCCAACCTTTCATCCTTGAAACCTAAGTGGCATGAACCACCATCATCAACACAATATTGCCTTGAAAGTTCTACAACAGCTCTGGCAGCTAGGCTTGCATGTTCTGCAAACTCAGCCGCTGCTTGAGCAGCAGAGGTAGCATCCTTAAATTTCATGTTCCAATTCTGCCTGCCAACAGAAAAATTACCATTACCATCTCCAGGAAATGATTGCCCATGTTCCAACCTTTCATCCTTGAAACCTAAGTGGCATGAACCACCATCATCATCACAATATTGCCTTGAAAGTTCTACAACAGCTCTGGCAGCTAGGCTTGCATGTTCTGCAAACTCAGCCGCTGCTTGAGCAGCAGAGTTAGCATCCTTAAATTTCATGTTTCAATTTTGCCTGCCAACAGAAAAATTACCATTACCATCTCTAGGAAATGATTGCCCACGTTCCAACCTTTCATACTTGAAACCTAAGTGGCATAAACAACCATCATTAACACAATATTGCCTTGAAAGTTCTACAACAGCTCTGGCATCTAGGCTTGCATATTCTGCAAACTCAGCCGCTGCTTGAGCAGCAGAGGTAGCATCCATAAACTTCATGTTCCAATTCTGCCTGCCAACAGAAAAATTACCATTACTATCTCCAGGAAATGATTGCCCATGTTTTAACCTTTCATCCTTGAAACCTATGTGGCATGAACCACCATCATTAACACAATATTGCCTTGAAAGTTCTACAATAGCTCTGGAAGCTAGTCTTGAATATTCTGCAAACTCAGCCAATGCTTGAGCAGTAGAGGTAGCATCCTTAAATTTCATATTCCAATTCTGCCTACCAACAGAATAATTACCATTACCATCTCTAGGAAATGATTGCCCATGTTCCAACCTTTCATCCTTGAAACCTAAGTGGCATGAACCACCATCATCAACAAAATATTGCCTAGAAAGTTCTACAACAGCTATGGCAGCTAGGTTTGCATGTTCTGCAAACTCAGCCGCTGCTTGAGCAGCAGAGGTATCATCCCTAAATTTCATGTTCCAATTCTGCCTGCCAACAGAAAAATTACCATTACCATCTCCAGGAAATGATTTCCCTTGTTCCAACCTTTCATCCTTGAAACCTAAGTGGCATGAACCACCACCATCAACACAATATTGCCTTTAAAGTTCTACAACAGCTCTGGTAGCTAGGCTTGCATGTTCTGCAAACTCAGCCGCTGCTTGAGCAACAGAGGTAGCATCCTTAAATTTCATGTTCCAATTCTACCTGCCAACAGAAAATTTACCATTACCATCTCCAAGAAATGATTGCCCATGTTCCAACCTTTCATCCTTGAAACCTAAGTGGCATGAACCACCATCATCAACACAATATTGCCTTGAAAGTTCTACAACAGCTCTGGTAGCTAGGCTTGCATGTTCTGCAAACTCAGCTGCTGCTTGAGCAGTAGAGGTAGCATCCTTAAATTTCATGTTCCAATTCTGCCTGCCAACAAAAAAATTACCATTACCATCTCCAGGAAATGATTGCCCATGTTCCAACCTTTCATCCTTGAAACCTAAGTGGCATGAACCACCATCATCAACACAATATTGCCATGAAAGTTCTACAACAGCTCTGGCAGCTAGGCTTGAATGTTCTGCAAACTCAGCCGCTACTTGAGCAGCAGAGATAGCATCCATAAATTTCATGTTCCAATTTTGCCTGCCAACAGAAAAATTACCATTACTATCTCCAGGAAATGATTGCCCATGTTCCAACCTTTCATCCTTGAAACCTAAGTGGCATGAACCACCATCATCAACACAATATTGCCTTGAAAGTTCAACAACTGCTCTGGCAGCTAGGCTTGCATGTTCTGCAAACTCAGCCGATGCTTTTGCAGTAGAGGTAGCATCCATAAATTTCATGTTCCAATTCTGCCTGCCAACAGAAAAATTACCATTACCATCTCCAGGAAATGATTGCCCGTGTTCCAACCTTTCATCCTTGAAACCTAAGTGGCATGAACCACCATCATCAACACAATATTGCCTTAAAAATTCTACAACAGCTATGGCAACTAGGCTTGCATATTCTGCAAATTTAGCCGCTGCTTGAGCAGCAGAGGTAGCATCCTTAAATTTTATGTTCCAATTTCGCCTGCCAACAAAAAAATTACCATTACCATCTCTAGGAAATGATTGCCCATGTTCCAACCTTTCATCCTTAAAACCTAAGTGGCATGAACCACCATCATCAACACAATATTGCCTTGAAAGTTCAACAACTGCTCTGGTAGCTAGGCTTGCATGTTCTGCAAACTCAGCCTATGCTTGAGCAGTAGAGGTAGCATCCATAAATTTCATGTTCCAATTCTGCCTGCCAACAGAAAAATTACCATTACCATCTCCAGGAAATGATTGCCCGTGTTCCAACCTTTCATCCTTGAAACCTAGGTGGCATGAACCACCATCATCAACACAATATTGCCTTGAAAATTCTACAACAGCTATGGCAACTAGGCTTGCATGTTCTGCAAACTCAGCCGCTGCTTGAGCAGCAGAGGTAGCATCCTTAAATTTCATGTTCCAATTCTGCCTGTCAACAAAAAAATTACCATTACCATCTCTAGGAAATGATTGCCCATGTTCCAACCTTTCATCCTTGAAACCTAAGTGGCATGAACCACCATCGTCAACACAATATTGCCTAGAAAGTTCTACAACAGCTCTGGTAGCTAGGCTTGCATGCTTTGCAAACTCAGCCGCTGCTTGAGCAGCAGAGGTAGCATCCTTAAATTTCATGTTCCAATTCTGCCTGCCAACAGAAAAATTACCATTACCATCTCCAGGAAATGATTGCCCATGTTCCAACCTTTCATCCTTGAAACCTAAGTGGCATGAACCACCATCATCAACACAATATTGCCTTGAAAGTTCTACCACAGCTCTGGCAGCTAGGCTTGCATGTTCTGCAAACTCAGCCGCTGCTTGAGCAGCAGAGGTAGCATCCATAAATTTCATGTTCCAATTCTGCCTGCCAACAGAACAATTACCATTACCATCTCCAGGAAATGATTGCCCATGTTCCAACCTTTCATCCTTGAAACCTAAGTGGCATGAAACCACCATCATCAACACAATATTGCCTTGAAAGTTCTACAACAGCTCTGGCAGCTAGACTTGCATGTTCTACAAACTCAGCCGCTGCTTGAGCAGCAGAGGTAGCATCCTTAAATTTCATGTTCGAATTCTGCCTGCCAATAGAATAATTACTATTACCATCTCTAGGAAATGATTGCCCATGTTCCAACCTTTCATCCTTGAAACCTAAGTGGCATGAACCACCATTATCAACACAATATTGCCTTTAAAGTTCTACAACAGCTCTGGCAGCTAGGCTTGCATGTTCTGCAAACTCAGCCGCTGCTTGAGCAGCAGAGGTAGCATTCTTAAATTTCATGTTCCAATTCTGCCTGCCAACAGAAAAATTACCATTACCATCTCTAGGAAATGATTGCCCATGTTCCAACCTTTCATCCTTGAAACCTAAGTGGCATGAACCACTATCATCAACACAATATTGCCTTGAAAGTTCTACAATAACGCTGGCAGCTAGGCTTGCATGTTCTACAAACTTAGCCGCTGCTTGAGCAGCAGAGGTAGCATCCTTAAATTTCATGTTCCAATTCTGCCTGCCAACAAAAATATTACCATTACCATCTCTAGGAAATGATTGCCCATGTTCCAACTTTTCATCCTTGAAACCTAAGTGGCATGAACATCCATCATCAACAAAATATTGCCTTGAAAGTTCTACAACAGCTCTGGCAGCTAAGCTTGCAGGTTCTGCAAACTCAGCCGCTGCTTGAGCAGCAGAGTTAGCATTGTTAAATTTCATGTTCTAATTCTGCCTGCCAACAGAAAAATTACTATTAACATCTTTAGGAAATGATTGCCCATGTTCCAACCTTTCATCCTTGAAACCTAAGTGGCATGAACCACTATCATCAACACAATATTGCCTTGAAAAGTTCTACAACAGCTCTGGCAGCTAGGCTTACATGTTCTGCAAACTCAGCCGCTGCTTGAGCAGCAGAGGTAGCATCCTTAAATTTCATGTTCCAATTCTGCCTACCAACAGAAAAATTACCATTACCATCTCTAGGAAATGATTGCCCATGTTCCAACCTTTCATCCTTGAAACCTAAGTGGCATGAACCACCATCATCAACACAATATTGCCTTGAAAGTTCTACAACAGCTCTGGCAGCTAGGCTTGCATGTTCTGTAAACTCAGTCGATGCTTGAGTAGCAGAGGTAGCATCCATAAATTTCGTGTTCCGATTATGCCTGCCAATAGAAAAATTACCATTACCATCTCCAGGAAATGATTGCCCTTGTTCCAACCTTTAATCCTTGAAACCTAAGTGGCATGAACCACCATTATCAACACAATATTGTCTTGAGAATTCGACAATAACGCTGGCAGCTAGGCTTGCATGTTCTGCAAACTTAGCCGCTGCTTGAGCAGCAGAGGTAGCATCCTTAAATTTCATGTTCCAATTCTGCCTGCCAACAGAAAAATTACCATTACCATCTCCAGGAAATGATTGCCCATGTTCCAACCTTTCATCCTTGAAACCTAAGTGGCATGAACTACCATCATCAACACAATATTGCCTTGAAAGTTCTACAACAGCTCTGGCAGCTAGGCTTGCATGTTCTGTAAACTCAGCCGATGCTTGAGCAGCAGAGGTAGCATCCATAAATTTCGTGTTCCAATTATGCCTGCCAACAGAAAAATTACCATTACCATCTCCAGGAAATGATTGCCCGTGTTCCAACCTTTAATCCTTGAAACCTAAGTGGCATGAACCACCATTATTAACACAATATTGCCTTGAAAATTCTACAACAGCTATGGCAACTAGGCTTGCATGTTCTGCAAACTCAGCCGCTGCTTGAGCTGCAGAGGTAGCATCCTTAAATTTCATGTTCCAATTCTGCCTGCCAACAAAATAATTACCATTACCATCTCTAGGAAATGATTGCCCATGTTCCAACCTTTCATCCTTGAAACCTAAGTGGCATGAACCACCATCATCAACACAATATTGCCTAGAAAGTTCTACAACAGCTCTGGCAGCTAGGCTTGCATGTTCTGCAAACTCAGCCGCTGCTTGAGCAGCAGAGGTAGCATCCTTAAATTTCATGTTCCAATTCTGCCTGCCAACAGAAAAATTACCATTACCATCTCCAGGAAATGATTGCCCATGTTCCAACCTTTCATCCTTGAAACCTAAGTGGCATGAACCACCATCATCAACACAATATTGCCTTGAAAGTTCTACCACAGCTCTGGCAGCTAGGCTTGCATGTTCTGCAAACTCAGCCGCTGCTTGAGCAGCAGAGGTAGCATCCTTAAATTTCATGTTCCAATTCTGCCTGCCAACAGAAAAATTACCATTACCATCTCCAGGAAATGATTTCCCATGTTCCAACCTTTCATCCTTGAAACCTAAGTGGCATGAACCACCATCATCAACACAATATTGCCTTGAAAGTTCTACAACAGCTTCGGCAGCTAGGCTTGCATGTTCTGCAAACTCAGTCGTTGCTTGAGCAGCAGAGGTAGCATCCATAAATTTCATGTTCCAATTCTGCCTGCCAACAGAAAAATTACCATTACCATCTCCAGGAATTGATTACCCATGTTCCAACCTTTCATCCTTAAAACCTAAGTGGCATGAACCACCATCATCAACACAATATTGCCTTTAAAGTTCCACAACAGCTCTGGCAGCAAGGCTTGCATGTTCTGCAAACTCAGCCGCTGCTTTAGCAGCAGAGTTAGCATCCTTAAATTTCATGTTACAATTCTTCCTGCCAACAGAAAAATTACCATTACCATCTCTAGGAAATGATTGCCCATGTTCCAACCTTTCATCCTTGAAACCTAAGTGGCATGAACCACCATCATCAACACAATATTGCCTTGAAAGTTCTACAACAACTCTGGCAGCTAGGCTTGCATGTTATACAAACTCAGCCACTGCTTGAGCAGCAGAGGTAGCATCCTTAAATTACATGTTCCAAATTTGCCTGCCAACAGAAAAATTACCATTGACATCTCTAGGAAATAATTGCCCATGTTCCAACCTTTCATCCTTGAAACCTAAGTGGCATGAACCACCATCATCAACAAAATATTGCCTTTAAAGTTCTACAACAGCTCTGGCAGCTAAGCTTGTATGTTCTGCAAACTCAACCGCTGCTTGAGCAGCAGAGGTAGCATTCTTAAATTTCATGTTCCAATTCTGCCTGCCAACAGAAAAATTACCATTAAAATCTCTAGGAAATGATTGCCCATGTTCCAACCTTTCATCCTTGAAACCTAAGTGGCATGAACCACCATCATCAACTCAATATTGCCTTGAAAGTTCTACAACAACTCTGGAAGCTAGGCTTGAAAGTTATGCAAACTCAGCCGCTGCTTGTGCAGCAGAGTTAGCATCCTTAAATTTCATGTTCCAATTCTGCCTGCTAACAGAAAAATTACCATTACCATCTCTAGGAAATGATTGCCCTTGTTCCAACCTTTCATCCTTGAAACCTAAGTAGCATGAACCACCATCATCAACACAATATTGCCTTGAAAGTTCTACAACAGCTCTGGCAGCTAGGCTTGCATGTTCTACAAACTCAGCCGCTGCTTGAGCAACAGAGGTAGCATCCTTAAATTTCATGTTCTAATTCTGCCTGCCAACAGAAAAATTACCATTACCATCTCCAGGAAATGAATGCACACGTTCCAACCTTTCATCCTTGAAACCTAAGTGGCATGATCCACCATCATCAACACAATATTGCCTTGAAAGTTCTACAATAACTCTTTCAGCCACGCTTGCATGTTCTGCAAACTCAGCCGCTGCTTGAGCAGCAGAGTTATCATCCTTCAATTTCATGTTCCAATTCTGCCTGCCAACAGAAAAATTACCATTACCATCTCCAGGAAATGATTTCCCCTGTTCCAACCTTTCATCCTTGAAACCTAAGTGGCATGAACCACCATCATCAACACAATATTGCCTTGAAAGTTCTACAACAGATTTGGCAGCTAGGCTTGCATGTTCTGCAAACTCAGTCGTTGCTTGAGCAGCAGAGGTAGCATCCATAAATTTCATGTTCAAATTCTGCCTGCCAACAGAAAAATTACCATTACCATCTCCAGGAATTGATTGCCCATGTTCCAACCTTTCATCCTTAAAACCTAAGTGGCATGAACCACCATCATCAACACAATATTGCCTTGAAAGTTCCACAACAGCTCTGGCAGCTAGGCTTGTATGTTATACAAACTCAGCCGCTACTTTAGCAGCAGAGGTAGCATCCTTAAATTTCATGTTCCAATTTTGCCTGCCAATAGAAATATTACCATTGACATCTCTAGGAAATGATTGCCCATGTTCCAACCTTTCATCCTTGAAACCTAAGTGGCATGAACCACCTTCATCAACAAAATATTACCTTGAAAGTTCTACAACAGCTGTGGCCGCTAAGCTTGCATGTTCTGCAAACTCAGCCGCTGCTTGAGCAGCCGAGGTTCCAACCTTTCATCCTTGAAACCTAAGTGGCATGAACCACCATCATCAACACAATATTGCCTTGAAAGTTCTACAACAGCTCTGGCTGCTAGGCTTGCATGTTCTGCTAACTCAGCCGCTGCTTGAGCAGCAGAGTTAGCATCCTTAAATTTCATGTTCCAATTTTGCCTGCCAACAGAAAAATTACCATTACCATCTCTAGAAAATGATTGCCCATGTTCCAACCTTTCATCCTTGAAACCTAAGTGGCATGAACCACCATCATCAACAAAATATTGCCTTGAAAGTTCTACAGTAGCTCTGGCAGCTAAGCTTGCATGTTCTGCAAACTCAGCCGCTGCTTGAGCAGCAGAGGTAGCATTCTTAAATTTCATGTTCCAATTCTGCCTGCCAACAGAAAAATTACCATTACCATCTCTAGGAAATGATTGCCCATGTTCCAACCTTTCATCCTTGAAACCTAAGTGGCATGAACCACTATCATCAACACAATATTGCCTTGAAAGTTCTACAATAGCTCTGGCAGCTAGGCTTGCATGTTCTACAAACTCAGTCGCTGCTTGAGCAGTAGAGGTAGCATCCTTAAATTTCATATTCCAATTCTGCCTACCAACATAATAATTACCATTACCATCTCTAGGAAATGATTGCCCATGTTCCAACCTTTCATCCTTGAAACCTAAGTGGCATGAACCACCATCATCAACAAAATGTTGCTTAGAAAGTTCTACAACAGCTATGGAAGCTAGGTTTGCATGTTCTGCAAACTCAGCCGCTGCTTGAGCAGCAGAGGTATCATCCCTAAATTTCATGTTCCAATTCTGCCTGCCAACAGAAAAATTACCATTACCATCTCCAGGAAATGATTTCCCTTGTTCCAACCTTTCATCCTTGAAACCTAAGTGGCATGAACCACCACCATCAACACAATATTGCCTTTAAAGTTCTACAACAGCTCTGGTAGCTAGGCTTGCATGTTCTGCAAACTCAGCCGCTGCTTGAGCAACAGAGGTAGCATCCTTAAATTTCATGTTCCAATTCTACCTGCTAACAGAAAATTTACCATTACCATCTCCAAGAAATGATTGCCCATGTTCCAACCTTTCATCCTTGAAACCTAAGTGGCATGAACCACCATCATCAACACAATATTGCCTTGAAAGTTCTACAACAGCTCTGGCAGCTAGGCTTGCATGTTCTGCAAACTCAGCCGCTGCTTGAGCAGCAGAGTTAGCATCCTTAAATTTCATGATCCAATTTTGCCTGCCAACAGAAAAATTACCATTACCATCTCTAGAAAATGATTGCCCATGTTCCAACCTTTCATCCTTGAAACCTAAGTGGCATGAACCACCATCATCAACAAAATATTGCCTTGAAAGTTCTACAGTAGCTCTGGCAGCTAAGCTTGCATGTTCAGCAAACTCAGCCGCTGCTTGAGCAGCAGAGGTAGCATTCTTAAATTTCATGTTCCAATTCTGCCTGCCAACAGAAAAATTACCATTACCATCTCTAGGAAATGATTGCCCATGTTCCAACCTTTCATCCTTGAAACCTAAGTGGCATGAACCACTATCATCAACACAATATTGCCTTGAAAGTTCTACAACAGCTATGGCAGCTAGGTTTGCATGTTCTGCAAACTCAGCCACTGCTTGAGAAGCAGAGGTATCATCCCTAAATTTCATGATCCAATTCTGCCTGCCAACAGAAAAATTACCATTACCATCTCTAGGAAATGATTGCCCATGTTCCATCCTTTCATCCTTGAAACCTAAGTGGCATGAACCACTATCATCAACACAATATTGCCTTGAAAGTTCTACAATAGCTCTGGCAGCTAGGCTTGCATATTCTACAAACTCAGTCGCTGCTTGAGCAGTAGAGGTAGCATCCTTAAATTTCATATTCCAATTCTGCCTACCAACAGAATAATTACCATTACCATCTCTAGGAAATGATTGCCCATGTTCCAACCATTCATCCTTGAAACCTAAGTGGCATGAACCACCATCATCAACAAAATATTGCTTAGAAAGTTCTACAACAGCTATGGAAGCTAGGTTTGCATGTTCTGCAAACTCAGCCGCTGCTTGAGCAACAGAGGTAGCATCCTTAAATTTCATGTTCCAATTCTACCTGCTAACAGAAAATTTACCATTACCATCTCCAAGAAATGATTGCCCATGTTCCAACCTTTCATCCTTGAAACCTAAGTGGCATGAACCACCATCGTTAACACAATATTGCCTTGAAAGTTCTACAACAGCTCTGGTAGCTAGGCTTGCATGTTCTGCAAACTCAGCCGCTGCTTGAGCAGCAGAGTTAGCATCCTTAAATTTCATGTTCCAATTTTGCCTGCCAACAAAAAAATTACCATTACCATCTCTAGGAAATGATTGCCTATGTTCCAACCTTTCATCCTTGAAACCTAAGTGGCATGAACCACCATCATCAACAAAATATTGCCTTGAAAGTTCTACAATAGCTCTGGCAGCTAAGCTTGCATGTTCTGCAAACTCAGCCGCTGCTTGAGCAGCAAAGGTAGCATCCTTAAATTTCATGTTCCAATTCTGCCTGCCAACAGAAAAATTACCATTACCATCTCTAGGAAATGATTGCCCATGTTCCAACCTTTCATCCTTGAAACCTAAGTGGCATGAACCACCTACATCAACAAAATATTACCTTGAAAGTTCTACAACAGCTGTGGCAGCTAAGCTTGCATGTTCTGCAAACTCAGCCGCTGCTTGAGCAGCCGAGGTAGCATTCTTAAATTTTATGTTCCAATTCTGCCTACCAACAGAAAAATTACCATTACCATCTCCAGGAAATGATTGCCCATGTTCCAACCTTTCATCCTTGAAACCTAAGTGGCATGAACCACCATCATCAACACAATATTGCCTTTAAAGTTCTACAACAGCTCTGGCAGCGAGGCTTGCATGTTCTGCAAACTCAGCCGCTGCTTAAGCAGCAGAGTTAGCATCCTTAAATTTCATGTTCCAATTCTGCCTGCCAACAGAAAAATTACTATTACCATCTCTAGGAAATAATTGCCCATGTTCCAATCTTTCATCCTTGAAACCTAAGTGGCATGAACCACTATCATCAACACAATATTGCCTTGAAAGTTCTACAACAGCTCTGGCAGCTAGGCTTGCATGTTCTACAAACTCAGTCGCTGCTTGAGCAGTAGAGGTAGCATCCTTAAATTTCTTATTCCAATTCTGCCTACCAACAGAATAATTACCATTACGATCTCTAGGAAAAGATTGCCCATGTTCCAACCTTTCATCCTTGAAACCTAAGTGGCATGAACCTCTATCATTAACAAAATATTGCCTAGAAAGTTCTACAACAGCTATGGCAGCTAGGTTTGCATGTTCTGCAAACTCAGCCACTGCTTGAGAAGCAGAGGTATCATCCCTAAATTTCATGTTCCAATTCTGCCTGCCAACAGAAAAATTACCATTACCATCTCTAGGAAATGATTGCCCATGTTCCAACCTTTCATCCTTGAAACCTAAGTGGCATGAACCACTATCATCAACACAATATTGCCTTGAAAGTTCTACAATAGCTCTGGCAGCTAGGCTTGCATGTTCTACAAACTCAGTCGCTGCTTGAGCAGTAGAGGTAGCATCCTTAAATTTCATATGTTCCAATTCTGCCTGCCAACAGAAAAATTACCATTACCATCTCTAGGAAATGATTGCCCATGTTCCAACCTTTCATCCTTGAAACCTAAGTGGCATGAACCACCATCATCAACACAATATTGCCTTGAAAGTTCTACAACAGCTCTGGCAGCTAGGCTTGCATGTTATACAAACTCAGCCACTGCTTGAGCAGCAGAGGTAGCATCCTTAAATTACATGTTCCAAATTTGCCTGCCAACAGAAAAATTACCATTGACATCTCTAGGAAATGATTGTCCATGTTCCAACCTTTCATCCTTGAAACCTAAGTGGCATGAACCACCATCATCAACAAAATATTGCCTTTAAAGTTCTACAACAGCTCTGGCAGCTAAGCTTGTATGTTCTGCAAACTCAACCACTGCTTGAGCAGCAGAGGTAGCATTCTTAAATTTCATGTTCCAATTCTGCCTGCCAACAGAAAAATTACCATTAAAATCTCTAGGAAATGATTGCCCATGTTCCAACCTTTCATCCTTGAAACCTAAGTGGCATGAACCACCATCATCAACGCAATATTGCCATGAAAGTTCTACAACAACTCTGGAAGCTAGGCTTGAAAGTTATGCAAACTCAGCCGCTGCTTGTGCAGCAGAGTTAGCATCCTTAAATTTCATGTTCCAATTCTGCCTGCTAACAGAAAAATTACCATTACCATCTCTAGGAAATGATTGCCCTTGTTCCAACCTTTCATCCTTGAAACCTAAGTAGCATGAACCACCATCATCAACACAATATCGCCTTGAAAGTTCTACAACAGCTCTGGCAGCTAGGCTTGCATGTTCTACAAACTCAGCCGCTGCTTGAGCAACAGAGGTAGCATCCTTAAATTTCATGTTCTAATTCTGCCTGCCAACAGAAAAATTACCATTACCATCTCTAGGAAATGAATGCACACGTTCCAACATTTCATCCTTGAAACCTAAGTGGCATGATCCACCATCATCAACACAATATTGCCTTGAAAGTTCTACAATAACTCTTTCAGCCACGCTTGCATGTTCTGCAAACTCAGCCGCTGCTTGAGCAGCAGAGTTATCATCCTTCAATTTCATGTTCCAATTCTGCCTGCCAACAGAAAAATTACCATTACCATCTCCAGGAAATGATTTCCCCTGTTCCAACCTTTCATCCTTGAAACCTAAGTGGCATGAACCACCATCATCAACACAATATTGCCTTGAAAGTTCTACAACAGATTTGGCAGCTAGGCTTGCATGTTCTGCAAACTCAGTCGTTGCTTGAGCAGCAGAGGTAGCATCCATAAATTTCATGTTCAAATTCTGCCTGCCAATAGAAAAATTACCATTACCATCTCCAGGAATTGATTGCCCATGTTCCAACCTTTCATCCTTAAAACCTAAGTGGCATGAACCACCATCATCAACACAATATTGCCTTGAAAGTTCCACAACAGCTCTGGCAGCTAGGCTTGTATGTTATACAAACTCAGCCGCTACTTTAGCAGCAGAGGTAGCATCCTTAAATTTCATGTTCCAATTTTGCCTGCCAATAGAAATATTACCATTGACATCTCTAGGAAATGATTGCCCATGTTCCAACCTTTCATCCTTGAAACCTAAGTGGCATGAACCACCTTCATCAACAAAATATTACCTTGAAAGTTCTACAACAGCTGTGGCAGCTAAGCTTGCATGTTCTGCAAACTCAGCCGCTGCTTGAGCAGCCGAGGTAGCATTCTTAAATTTTATGTTCTAATTCTGCCTACCAACAGAAAAATATTGCCTTGAAAGTTCTACAACAGCTCTGGCTGCTAGGCTTGCATGTTCTGCTAACTCAGCCGCTGCTTGAGCAGCAGAGTTAGCATCCTTAAATTTCATGTTCCAATTTTGCCTGCCAACAGAAAAATTACCATTACCATCTCTAGAAAATGATTGCCCATGTTCCAACCTTTCATCCTTGAAACCTAAGTGGCATGAACCACCATCATCAACAAAATATTGCCTTGAAAGTTCTACAGTAGCTCTGGCAGCTAAGCTTGCATGTTCTGCAAACTCAGCCGCTGCTTGAGCAGCAGAGGTAGCATTCTTAAATTTCATGTTCCAATTCTGCCTGCCAACAGAAAAATTACCATTACCATCTCTAGGAAATGATTGCCCATGTTCCAACCTTTCATCCTTGAAACCTAAGTGGCATGAACCACTATCATCAACACAATATTGCCTTGAAAGTTCTACAATAGCTCTGGCAGCTAGGCTTGCATGTTCTACAAACTCAGTCGCTGCTTGAGCAGTAGAGGTAGCATCCTTAAATTTCATATTCCAATTCTGCCTACCAACAGAATAATTACCATTACCATCTCTAGGAAATGATTGCCCATGTTCCAACCTTTCATCCTTGAAACCTAAGTGGCATGAACCACCATCATCAACAAAATATTGCTTAGAAAGTTCTACAACAGCTATGGAAGCTAGGTTTGCATGTTCTGCAAACTCAGCCGCTGCTTGAGCAGCAGAGGTATCATCCCTAAATTTCATGTTCCAATTCTGCCTGCCAACAGAAAAATTACCATTACCATCTCCAGGAAATGATTTCCCTTGTTCCAACCTTTCATCCTTGAAACCTAAGTGGCATGAACCACCACCATCAACACAATATTGCCTTTAAAGTTCTACAACAGCTCTGGTAGCTAGGCTTGCATGTTCTGCAAACTCAGCCGCTGCTTGAGCAACAGAGGTAGCATCCTTAAATTTCATGTTCCAATTCTACCTGCTAACAGAAAATTTACCATTACCATCTCCAAGAAATGATTGCCCATGTTCCAACCTTTCATCCTTGAAACCTAAGTGGCATGAACCACCATCATCAACACAATATTGCCTTGAAAGTTCTACAACAGCTCTGGCAGCTAGGCTTGCATGTTCTGCAAACTCAGCCGCTGCTTGAGCAGCAGAGTTAGCATCCTTAAATTTCATGATCCAATTTTGCCTGCCAACAGAAAAATTACCATTACCATCTCCAGGAAATGATTGCCCATGTTCCAACCTTTCATCCTTGAAACCTAAGTGGCATGAACCACCATCATCAACAAAATATTGCCTTGAAAGTTCTACAGTAGCTCTGGCAGCTAAGCTTGCATGTTCAGCAAACTCAGCCGCTGCTTGAGCAGCAGAGGTAGCATTCTTAAATTTCATGTTCCAATTCTGCCTGCCAACAGAAAAATTACCATTACCATCTCTAGGAAATGATTGCCCATGTTCCAACCTTTCATCCTTGAAACCTAAGTGGCATGAACCACTATCATCAACACAATATTGCCTTGAAAGTTCTACAACAGCTATGGCAGCTAGGTTTGCATGTTCTGCAAACTCAGCCACTGCTTGAGAAGCAGAGGTATCATCCCTAAATTTCATGATCCAATTCTGCCTGCCAACAGAAAAATTACCATTACCATCTCTAGAAAATGATTGCCCATGTTCCATCCTTTCATCCTTGAAACCTAAGTGGCATGAACCACTATCATCAACACAATATTGCCTTGAAAGTTCTACAATAGCTCTGGCAGCTAGGCTTGCATATTCTACAAACTCAGTCGCTGCTTGAGCAGTAGAGGTAGCATCCTTAAATTTCATATTCCAATTCTGCCTACCAACAGAATAATTACCATTACCATCTCTAGGAAATGATTGCCCATGTTCCAACCATTCATCCTTGAAACCTAAGTGGCATGAACCACCATCATCAACAAAATATTGCTTAGAAAGTTCTACAACAGCTATGGAAGCTAGGTTTGCATGTTCTGCAAACTCAGCCGCTGCTTGAGCAACAGAGGTAGCATCCTTAAATTTCATGTTCCAATTCTACCTGCTAACAGAAAATTTACCATTACCATCTCCAAGAAATGATTGCCTATGTTCCAACCTTTCATCCTTGAAACCTAAGTGGCATGAACCACCATCATTAACACAATATTGCCTTGAAAGTTCTACAACAGCTCTGGTAGCTAGGCTTGCATGTTCTGCAAACTCAGCCGCTGCTTGAGCAGCAGAGTTAGCATCCTTAAATTTCATGTTCCAATTTTGCCTGCCAACAAAAATATTACCATTACCATCTCTAGGAAATGATTGCCTATGTTCCAACCTTTCATCCTTGAAACCTAAGTGGCATGAACCACCATCATCAACAAAATATTGCCTTGAAAGTTCTACAATAGCTCTGGCAGCTAAGCTTGCATGTTCTGCAAACTCAGCCGCTGCTTGAGCAGCAAAGGTAGCATCCTTAAATTTCATGTTCCAATTCTGCCTGCCAACAGAAAAATTACCATTACCATCTCTAGGAAATGATTGCCCATGTTCCAACCTTTCATCCTTGAAACCTAAGTGGCATGAACCACCTACATCAACAAAATATTACCTTGAAAGTTCTACAACAGCTGTGGCAGCTAAGCTTGCATGTTCTGCAAACTCAGCCGCTGCTTGAGCAGCCGAGGTAGCATTCTTAAATTTTATGTTCCAATTCTGCCTACCAACAGAAAAATTACCATTACCATCTCCAGGAAATGATTGCCCATGTTCCAACCTTTCATCCTTGAAACCTAAGTGGCATGAACCACCATCATCAACACAATATTGCCTTTAAAGTTCTACAACAGCTCTGACAGCGAGGCTTGCATGTTCTGCAAACTCAGCCGCTGCTTAAGCAGCAGAGTTAGCATCCTTAAATTTCATGTTCCAATTCTGCCTGCCAACAGAAAAATTACTATTACCATCTCTAGGAAATAATTGCCCATGTTCCAATCTTTCATCCTTGAAACCTAAGTGGCATGAACCACTATCATCAACACAATATTGCCTTGAAAGTTCTACAACAGCTCTGGCAGCTAGGCTTGCATGTTCTACAAACTCAGTCGCTGCTTGAGCAGTAGAGGTAGCATCCTTAAATTTCTTATTCCAATTCTGCCTACCAACAGAATAATTACCATTACGATCTCTAGGAAAAGATTGCCCATGTTCCAACCTTTCATCCTTGAAACCTAAGTGGCATGAACCTCTATCATTAACAAAATATTGCCTAGAAAGTTCTACAACAGCTATGGCAGCTAGGTTTGCATGTTCTGCAAACTCAGCCACTGCTTGAGAAGCAGAGGTATCATCCCTAAATTTCATGTTCCAATTCTGCCTGCCAACAGAAAAATTACCATTACCATCTCTAGGAAATGATTGCCCATGTTCCAACCTTTCATCCTTGAAACCTAAGTGGCATGAACCACTATCATCAACACAATATTGCCTTGAAAGTTCTACAATAGCTCTGGCAGCTAGGCTTGCATGTTCTACAAACTCAGTCGCTGCTTGAGCAGTAGAGGTAGCATCCTTAAATTTCATATTCCAATTCTGCCTACCAACAGAATAATTACCATTACCATCTCTAGGAAATGATTGCCCATGTTCCAACCGTTCATCCTTGAAACCTAAGTGGCATGAACCACCATCATCAACAAAATATTGCTTAGAAAGTTCTACAACAGCTATGGAAGCTAGGTTTGCATGTTCTGCAAACTCAGCCGCTGCTTGAGCAGCAGAGGTATCATCCCTAAATTTCATGCTCCAATTCTGCCTGCCAACAGAAAAATTACCATTACCATCTCCAGGAAAAGATTTCCCTTGTTCCAACCTTTCATCCTTGAAACCTAAGTGGCATGAACCACCACCATCAACACAATATTGCCTTTAAAGTTCTACAACAGCTCTGGTAGCTAGGCTTGCATGTTCTGCAAACTCAGCCGCTGATTGAGCAACAGAGGTAGCATCCTTAAATTTCATGTTCCAATTCTACCTGCTAACAAAAAATTTACCATTACCATCTCCAAGAAATGATTGCCCATGTTCCAACCTTTCATCCTTGAAACCTAAGTGGCATGAACCACCATCATTAACACAATATTGCCTTGAAAGTTCTACAACAGCTCTGGTAGCTAGGCTTGCATGTTCTGCAAACTCAGCCGCTGCTTGAGCAGCAGAGTTAGCATCCTTAAATTTCATGTTCCAATTTTGCCTGCCAACAGAAAAATTACCATTACCATCTCTAGGAAATGATTGCCCATGTTCCAACCTTTCATCCTTGAAACCTAAGTGGCATGAACCACCTTCATCAACAAAATATTACCTTGAAAGTTCTACAACAGCTGTGGCAGCTAAGCTTGCATGTTCTGCAAACTCAGCCGCTGCTTGAGCAGCCGAGGTAGCATTCTTAAATTTTATGTTCTAATTCTGCCTACCAACAGAAAAATTACCATTACCATCTCCAGGAAATGATTGCCCATGTTCCAACCTTTCATCCTTGAAACCTAAGTGGCATGAACCACCATCATCAACACAATATTGCCTTTAAAGTTCTACAACAGCTCTGGCAGCGAGGCTTGCATGTTCTGCAAACTCAGCCGCTGCTTAAGCAGCAGAGTTAGCATCCTTAAATTTCATGTTCCAATTCTGCCTGCCAACAGAAAAATTACTATTACCATCTCTAGGAAATAATTGCCCATGTTCCAATCTTTCATCCTTGAAACCTAAGTGGCATGAACCACTATCATCAACACAATATTGCCTTGAAAGTTCTACAACAGCTCTGGCAGCTAGGCTTGCATGTTCTACAAACTCAGTCGCTGCTTGAGCAGTAGAGGTAGCATCCTTAAATTTCTTATTCCAATTCTGCCTACCAACAGAATAATTACCATTACGATCTCTAGGAAAAGATTGCCCATGTTCCAACCTTTCATCCTTGAAACCTAAGTGGCATGAACCTCTATCATTAACAAAATATTGCCTAGAAAGTTCTACAACAGCTATGGCAGCTAGGTTTGCATGTTCTGCAAACTCAGCCACTGCTTGAGAAGCAGAGGTATCATCCCTAAATTTCATGTTCCAATTCTGCCTGCCAACAGAAAAATTTCCATTACCATCTCTAGAAAATGATTGCCCATGTTCCAACCTTTCATCCTTGAAACCTAAGTGGCATGAACCACTATCATCAACACAATATTGCCTTCAAAGTTCTACAATAGCTCTGGCAGCTAGGCTTGCATGTTCTACAAACTCAGTCTCTGCTTGAGCAGTAGAGGTAGCATCCTTAAATTTCATATTCCAATTCTGCCTACCAACAGAATAATTACCATTACCATCTCTAGGAAATGATTGCCCATGTTCCAACCATTCATCCTTGAAACCTAAGTGGCATGAACCACCATCATCAACAAAATATTGCTTAGAAAGTTCTACAACAGCTATGGAAGCTAGGTTTGCATGTTCTGCAAACTCAGCCGCTGCTTGAGCAGTAGAGGTATCATCCTTAAATTTCATGCTCCAATTCTGCCTGCCAACAGAAAAATTACCATTACCATCTCCAGGAAATGATTTCCCTTGTTCCAACCTTTCATCCTTGAAACCTAAGTGGCATGAACCACCATCATCAACACAATATTGCCTTTAAAGTTCTACAACAGCTCTGGCAGCGAGGCTTGCATGTTCTGCAAACTCAGCCGCTGCTTAAGCAGCAGAGTTAGCATCCTTAAATTTCATGTTCCAATTCTGCCTGCCAACAGAAAAATTACTATTACCATCTCTAGGAAATAATTGCCCATGTTCCAATCTTTCATCCTTGAAACCTAAGTGGCATGAACCACTATCATCAACACAATATTGCCTTGAAAGTTCTACAACAGCTCTGGCAGCTAGGCTTGCATGTTCTACAAACTCAGTCGCTGCTTGAGCAGTAGAGGTAGCATCCTTAAATTTCTTATTCCAATTCTGCCTACCAACAGAATAATTACCATTACGATCTCTAGGAAAAGATTGCCCATGTTCCAACCTTTCATCCTTGAAACCTAAGTGGCATGAACCTCTATCATTAACAAAATATTGCCTAGAAAGTTCTACAACAGCTATGGCAGCTAGGTTTGCATGTTCTGCAAACTCAGCCACTGCTTGAGAAGCAGAGGTATCATCCCTAAATTTCATGTTCCAATTCTGCCTGCCAACAGAAAAATTACCATTACCATCTCTAGGAAATGATTGCCCATGTTCCAACCTTTCATCCTTGAAACCTAAGTGGCATGAACCACTATCATCAACACAATATTGCCTTGAAAGTTCTACAATAGCTCTGGCAGCTAGGCTTGCATGTTCTACAAACTCAGTCGCTGCTTGAGCAGTAGAGGTAGCATCCTTAAATTTCATATTCCAATTCTGCCTACCAACAGAATAATTACCATTACCATCTCTAGGAAATGATTGCCCATGTTCCAACCGTTCATCCTTGAAACCTAAGTGGCATGAACCACCATCATCAACAAAATATTGCTTAGAAAGTTCTACAACAGCTATGGAAGCTAGGTTTGCATGTTCTGCAAACTCAGCCGCTGCTTGAGCAGCAGAGGTATCATCCCTAAATTTCATGCTCCAATTCTGCCTGCCAACAGAAAAATTACCATTACCATCTCCAGGAAAAGATTTCCCTTGTTCCAACCTTTCATCCTTGAAACCTAAGTGGCATGAACCACCACCATCAACACAATATTGCCTTTAAAGTTCTACAACAGCTCTGGTAGCTAGGCTTGCATGTTCTGCAAACTCAGCCGCTGATTGAGCAACAGAGGTAGCATCCTTAAATTTCATGTTCCAATTCTACCTGCTAACAAAAAATTTACCATTACCATCTCCAAGAAATGATTGCCCATGTTCCAACCTTTCATCCTTGAAACCTAAGTGGCATGAACCACCATCATTAACACAATATTGCCTTGAAAGTTCTACAACAGCTCTGGTAGCTAGGCTTGCATGTTCTGCAAACTCAGCCGCTGCTTGAGCAGCAGAGTTAGCATCCTTAAATTTCATGTTCCAATTTTGCCTGCCAACAGAAAAATTACCATTACCATCTCTAGGAAATGATTGCCCATGTTCCAACCTTTCATCCTTGAAACCTAAGTGGCATGAACCACCTTCATCAACAAAATATTACCTTGAAAGTTCTACAACAGCTGTGGCAGCTAAGCTTGCATGTTCTGCAAACTCAGCCGCTGCTTGAGCAGCCGAGGTAGCATTCTTAAATTTTATGTTCTAATTCTGCCTACCAACAGAAAAATTACCATTACCATCTCCAGGAAATGATTGCCCATGTTCCAACCTTTCATCCTTGAAACCTAAGTGGCATGAACCACCATCATCAACACAATATTGCCTTTAAAGTTCTACAACAGCTCTGGCAGCGAGGCTTGCATGTTCTGCAAACTCAGCCGCTGCTTAAGCAGCAGAGTTAGCATCCTTAAATTTCATGTTCCAATTCTGCCTGCCAACAGAAAAATTACTATTACCATCTCTAGGAAATAATTGCCCATGTTCCAATCTTTCATCCTTGAAACCTAAGTGGCATGAACCACTATCATCAACACAATATTGCCTTGAAAGTTCTACAACAGCTCTGGCAGCTAGGCTTGCATGTTCTACAAACTCAGTCGCTGCTTGAGCAGTAGAGGTAGCATCCTTAAATTTCTTATTCCAATTCTGCCTACCAACAGAATAATTACCATTACGATCTCTAGGAAAAGATTGCCCATGTTCCAACCTTTCATCCTTGAAACCTAAGTGGCATGAACCTCTATCATTAACAAAATATTGCCTAGAAAGTTCTACAACAGCTATGGCAGCTAGGTTTGCATGTTCTGCAAACTCAGCCACTGCTTGAGAAGCAGAGGTATCATCCCTAAATTTCATGTTCCAATTCTGCCTGCCAACAGAAAAATTTCCATTACCATCTCTAGAAAATGATTGCCCATGTTCCAACCTTTCATCCTTGAAACCTAAGTGGCATGAACCACTATCATCAACACAATATTGCCTTCAAAGTTCTACAATAGCTCTGGCAGCTAGGCTTGCATGTTCTACAAACTCAGTCTCTGCTTGAGCAGTAGAGGTAGCATCCTTAAATTTCATATTCCAATTCTGCCTACCAACAGAATAATTACCATTACCATCTCTAGGAAATGATTGCCCATGTTCCAACCATTCATCCTTGAAACCTAAGTGGCATGAACCACCATCATCAACAAAATATTGCTTAGAAAGTTCTACAACAGCTATGGAAGCTAGGTTTGCATGTTCTGCAAACTCAGCCGCTGCTTGAGCAGTAGAGGTATCATCCTTAAATTTCATGCTCCAATTCTGCCTGCCAACAGAAAAATTACCATTACCATCTCCAGGAAATGATTTCCCTTGTTCCAACCTTTCATCCTTGAAACCTAAGTGGCATGAACCACCATCATCAACACAATATTGCCTTTAAAGTTCTACAACAGCTCTGGCAGCGAGGCTTGCATGTTCTGCAAACTCAGCCGCTGCTTAAGCAGCAGAGTTAGCATCCTTAAATTTCATGTTCCAATTCTGCCTGCCAACAGAAAAATTACTATTACCATCTCTAGGAAATAATTGCCCATGTTCCAATCTTTCATCCTTGAAACCTAAGTGGCATGAACCACTATCATCAACACAATATTGCCTTGAAAGTTCTACAACAGCTCTGGCAGCTAGGCTTGCATGTTCTACAAACTCAGTCGCTGCTTGAGCAGTAGAGGTAGCATCCTTAAATTTCTTATTCCAATTCTGCCTACCAACAGAATAATTACCATTACGATCTCTAGGAAAAGATTGCCCATGTTCCAACCTTTCATCCTTGAAACCTAAGTGGCATGAACCTCTATCATTAACAAAATATTGCCTAGAAAGTTCTACAACAGCTATGGCAGCTAGGTTTGCATGTTCTGCAAACTCAGCCACTGCTTGAGAAGCAGAGGTATCATCCCTAAATTTCATGTTCCAATTCTGCCTGCCAACAGAAAAATTACCATTACCATCTCTAGGAAATGATTGCCCATGTTCCAACCTTTCATCCTTGAAACCTAAGTGGCATGAACCACTATCATCAACACAATATTGCCTTGAAAGTTCTACAATAGCTCTGGCAGCTAGGCTTGCATGTTCTACAAACTCAGTCGCTGCTTGAGCAGTAGAGGTAGCATCCTTAAATTTCATATTCCAATTCTGCCTACCAACAGAATAATTACCATTACCATCTCTAGGAAATGATTGCCCATGTTCCAACCGTTCATCCTTGAAACCTAAGTGGCATGAACCACCATCATCAACAAAATATTGCTTAGAAAGTTCTACAACAGCTATGGAAGCTAGGTTTGCATGTTCTGCAAACTCAGCCGCTGCTTGAGCAGCAGAGGTATCATCCCTAAATTTCATGCTCCAATTCTGCCTGCCAACAGAAAAATTACCATTACCATCTCCAGGAAAAGATTTCCCTTGTTCCAACCTTTCATCCTTGAAACCTAAGTGGCATGAACCACCACCATCAACACAATATTGCCTTTAAAGTTCTACAACAGCTCTGGTAGCTAGGCTTGCATGTTCTGCAAACTCAGCCGCTGATTGAGCAACAGAGGTAGCATCCTTAAATTTCATGTTCCAATTCTACCTGCTAACAAAAAATTTACCATTACCATCTCCAAGAAATGATTGCCCATGTTCCAACCTTTCATCCTTGAAACCTAAGTGGCATGAACCACCATCATTAACACAATATTGCCTTGAAAGTTCTACAACAGCTCTGGTAGCTAGGCTTGCATGTTCTGCAAACTCAGCCGCTGCTTGAGCAGCAGAGTTAGCATCCTTAAATTTCATGTTCCAATTTTGCCTGCCAACAGAAAAATTACCATTACCATCTCTAGGAAATGATTGCCCATGTTCCAACCTTTCATCCTTGAAACCTAAGTGGCATGAACCACCTTCATCAACAAAATATTACCTTGAAAGTTCTACAACAGCTGTGGCAGCTAAGCTTGCATGTTCTGCAAACTCAGCCGCTGCTTGAGCAGCCGAGGTAGCATTCTTAAATTTTATGTTCTAATTCTGCCTACCAACAGAAAAATTACCATTACCATCTCCAGGAAATGATTGCCCATGTTCCAACCTTTCATCCTTGAAACCTAAGTGGCATGAACCACCATCATCAACACAATATTGCCTTTAAAGTTCTACAACAGCTCTGGCAGCGAGGCTTGCATGTTCTGCAAACTCAGCCGCTGCTTAAGCAGCAGAGTTAGCATCCTTAAATTTCATGTTCCAATTCTGCCTGCCAACAGAAAAATTACTATTACCATCTCTAGGAAATAATTGCCCATGTTCCAATCTTTCATCCTTGAAACCTAAGTGGCATGAACCACTATCATCAACACAATATTGCCTTGAAAGTTCTACAACAGCTCTGGCAGCTAGGCTTGCATGTTCTACAAACTCAGTCGCTGCTTGAGCAGTAGAGGTAGCATCCTTAAATTTCTTATTCCAATTCTGCCTACCAACAGAATAATTACCATTACGATCTCTAGGAAAAGATTGCCCATGTTCCAACCTTTCATCCTTGAAACCTAAGTGGCATGAACCTCTATCATTAACAAAATATTGCCTAGAAAGTTCTACAACAGCTATGGCAGCTAGGTTTGCATGTTCTGCAAACTCAGCCACTGCTTGAGAAGCAGAGGTATCATCCCTAAATTTCATGTTCCAATTCTGCCTGCCAACAGAAAAATTTCCATTACCATCTCTAGAAAATGATTGCCCATGTTCCAACCTTTCATCCTTGAAACCTAAGTGGCATGAACCACTATCATCAACACAATATTGCCTTCAAAGTTCTACAATAGCTCTGGCAGCTAGGCTTGCATGTTCTACAAACTCAGTCTCTGCTTGAGCAGTAGAGGTAGCATCCTTAAATTTCATATTCCAATTCTGCCTACCAACAGAATAATTACCATTACCATCTCTAGGAAATGATTGCCCATGTTCCAACCATTCATCCTTGAAACCTAAGTGGCATGAACCACCATCATCAACAAAATATTGCTTAGAAAGTTCTACAACAGCTATGGAAGCTAGGTTTGCATGTTCTGCAAACTCAGCCGCTGCTTGAGCAGTAGAGGTATCATCCTTAAATTTCATGCTCCAATTCTGCCTGCCAACAGAAAAATTACCATTACCATCTCCAGGAAATGATTTCCCTTGTTCCAACCTTTCATCCTTGAAACCTAAGTGGCATGAACCACCATCATCAACACAATATTGCCTTTAAAGTTCTACAACAGCTCTGGCAGCGAGGCTTGCATGTTCTGCAAACTCAGCCGCTGCTTAAGCAGCAGAGTTAGCATCCTTAAATTTCATGTTCCAATTCTGCCTGCCAACAGAAAAATTACTATTACCATCTCTAGGAAATAATTGCCCATGTTCCAATCTTTCATCCTTGAAACCTAAGTGGCATGAACCACTATCATCAACACAATATTGCCTTGAAAGTTCTACAACAGCTCTGGCAGCTAGGCTTGCATGTTCTACAAACTCAGTCGCTGCTTGAGCAGTAGAGGTAGCATCCTTAAATTTCTTATTCCAATTCTGCCTACCAACAGAATAATTACCATTACGATCTCTAGGAAAAGATTGCCCATGTTCCAACCTTTCATCCTTGAAACCTAAGTGGCATGAACCTCTATCATTAACAAAATATTGCCTAGAAAGTTCTACAACAGCTATGGCAGCTAGGTTTGCATGTTCTGCAAACTCAGCCACTGCTTGAGAAGCAGAGGTATCATCCCTAAATTTCATGTTCCAATTCTGCCTGCCAACAGAAAAATTACCATTACCATCTCTAGGAAATGATTGCCCATGTTCCAACCTTTCATCCTTGAAACCTAAGTGGCATGAACCACTATCATCAACACAATATTGCCTTGAAAGTTCTACAATAGCTCTGGCAGCTAGGCTTGCATGTTCTACAAACTCAGTCGCTGCTTGAGCAGTAGAGGTAGCATCCTTAAATTTCATATTCCAATTCTGCCTACCAACAGAATAATTACCATTACCATCTCTAGGAAATGATTGCCCATGTTCCAACCGTTCATCCTTGAAACCTAAGTGGCATGAACCACCATCATCAACAAAATATTGCTTAGAAAGTTCTACAACAGCTATGGAAGCTAGGTTTGCATGTTCTGCAAACTCAGCCGCTGCTTGAGCAGCAGAGGTATCATCCCTAAATTTCATGCTCCAATTCTGCCTGCCAACAGAAAAATTACCATTACCATCTCCAGGAAAAGATTTCCCTTGTTCCAACCTTTCATCCTTGAAACCTAAGTGGCATGAACCACCACCATCAACACAATATTGCCTTTAAAGTTCTACAACAGCTCTGGTAGCTAGGCTTGCATGTTCTGCAAACTCAGCCGCTGATTGAGCAACAGAGGTAGCATCCTTAAATTTCATGTTCCAATTCTACCTGCTAACAAAAAATTTACCATTACCATCTCCAAGAAATGATTGCCCATGTTCCAACCTTTCATCCTTGAAACCTAAGTGGCATGAACCACCATCATTAACACAATATTGCCTTGAAAGTTCTACAACAGCTCTGGTAGCTAGGCTTGCATGTTCTGCAAACTCAGCCGCTGCTTGAGCAGCAGAGTTAGCATCCTTAAATTTCATGTTCCAATTTTGCCTGCCAACAGAAAAATTACCATTACCATCTCTAGGAAATGATTGCCCATGTTCCAACCTTTCATCCTTGAAACCTAAGTGGCATGAACCACCTTCATCAACAAAATATTACCTTGAAAGTTCTACAACAGCTGTGGCAGCTAAGCTTGCATGTTCTGCAAACTCAGCCGCTGCTTGAGCAGCCGAGGTAGCATTCTTAAATTTTATGTTCTAATTCTGCCTACCAACAGAAAAATTACCATTACCATCTCCAGGAAATGATTGCCCATGTTCCAACCTTTCATCCTTGAAACCTAAGTGGCATGAACCACCATCATCAACACAATATTGCCTTTAAAGTTCTACAACAGCTCTGGCAGCGAGGCTTGCATGTTCTGCAAACTCAGCCGCTGCTTAAGCAGCAGAGTTAGCATCCTTAAATTTCATGTTCCAATTCTGCCTGCCAACAGAAAAATTACTATTACCATCTCTAGGAAATAATTGCCCATGTTCCAATCTTTCATCCTTGAAACCTAAGTGGCATGAACCACTATCATCAACACAATATTGCCTTGAAAGTTCTACAACAGCTCTGGCAGCTAGGCTTGCATGTTCTACAAACTCAGTCGCTGCTTGAGCAGTAGAGGTAGCATCCTTAAATTTCTTATTCCAATTCTGCCTACCAACAGAATAATTACCATTACGATCTCTAGGAAAAGATTGCCCATGTTCCAACCTTTCATCCTTGAAACCTAAGTGGCATGAACCTCTATCATTAACAAAATATTGCCTAGAAAGTTCTACAACAGCTATGGCAGCTAGGTTTGCATGTTCTGCAAACTCAGCCACTGCTTGAGAAGCAGAGGTATCATCCCTAAATTTCATGTTCCAATTCTGCCTGCCAACAGAAAAATTTCCATTACCATCTCTAGAAAATGATTGCCCATGTTCCAACCTTTCATCCTTGAAACCTAAGTGGCATGAACCACTATCATCAACACAATATTGCCTTCAAAGTTCTACAATAGCTCTGGCAGCTAGGCTTGCATGTTCTACAAACTCAGTCTCTGCTTGAGCAGTAGAGGTAGCATCCTTAAATTTCATATTCCAATTCTGCCTACCAACAGAATAATTACCATTACCATCTCTAGGAAATGATTGCCCATGTTCCAACCATTCATCCTTGAAACCTAAGTGGCATGAACCACCATCATCAACAAAATATTGCTTAGAAAGTTCTACAACAGCTATGGAAGCTAGGTATGCATGTTCTGCAAACTCAGCCGCTGCTTGAGCAGTAGAGGTATCATCCCTAAATTTCATGCTCCAATTCTGCCTGCCAACAGAAAAATTACCATTACCATCTCCAGGAAATGATTTCCCTTGTTCCAACCTTTCATCCTTGAAACCTAAGTGGCATGAACCACCATCAACAACACAATATTGCCTTTAAAGTTCTACAACAGCTCTGGCAGCGAGGCTTGCATGTTCTGCAAACTCAGCCGCTGCTTAAGCAGCAGAGTTAGCATCCTTAAATTTCATGTTCCAATTCTGCCTGCCAACAGAAAAATTACTATTACCATCTCTAGGAAATAATTGCCCATGTTCCAATCTTTCATCCTTGAAACCTAAGTGGCATGAACCACTATCATCAACACAATATTGCCTTGAAAGTTCTACAACAGCTCTGGCAGCTAGGCTTGCATGTTCTACAAACTCAGTCGCTGCTTGAGCAGTAGAGGTAGCATCCTTAAATTTCTTATTCCAATTCTGCCTACCAACAGAATAATTACCATTACGATCTCTAGGAAAAGATTGCCCATGTTCCAACCTTTCATCCTTGAAACCTAAGTGGCATGAACCTCTATCATTAACAAAATATTGCCTAGAAAGTTCTACAACAGCTATGGCAGCTAGGTTTGCATGTTCTGCAAACTCAGCCACTGCTTGAGAAGCAGAGGTATCATCCCTAAATTTCATGTTCCAATTCTGCCTGCCAACAGAAAAATTACCATTACCATCTCTAGGAAATGATTGCCTATGTTCCAACCTTTCATCCTTGAAACCTAAGTGGCATGAACCACCATCATCAACAAAATATTGCCTTGAAAGTTCTACAATAGCTCTGGCAGCTAAGCTTGCATGTTCTGCAAACTCAGCCGCTGCTTGAGCAGCAAAGGTAGCATCCTTAAATTTCATGTTCCAATTCTGCCTGCCAACAGAAAAATTACCATTACCATCTCTAGGAAATGATTGCCCATGTTCCAACCTTTCATCCTTGAAACCTAAGTGGCATGAACCACCTACATCAACAAAATATTACCTTGAAAGTTCTACAACAGCTGTGGCAGCTAAGCTTGCATGTTCTGCAAACTCAGCCGCTGCTTGAGCAGCCGAGGTAGCATTCTTAAATTTTATGTTCCAATTCTGCCTACCAACAGAAAAATTACCATTACCATCTCCAGGAAATGATTGCCCATGTTCCAACCTTTCATCCTTGAAACCTAAGTGGCATGAACCACTATCATCAACACAATATTGCCTTTAAAGTTCTACAACAGCTCTGGCAGCGAGGCTTGCATGTTCTGCAAACTCAGCCGCTGCTTAAGCAGCAGAGTTAGCATCCTTAAATTTCATGTTCCAATTCTGCCTGCCAACAGAAAAATTACTATTACCATCTCTAGGAAATAATTGCCCATGTTCCAATCTTTCATCCTTGAAACCTAAGTGGCATGAACCACTATCATCAACACAATATTGCCTTGAAAGTTCTACAACAGCTCTGGCAGCTAGGCTTGCATGTTCTACAAACTCAGTCGCTGCTTGAGCAGTAGAGGTAGCATCCTTAAATTTCTTATTCCAATTTTGCCTACCAACAGAATAATTACCATTACGATCTCTAGGAAAAGATTGCCCATGTTCCAACCTTTCATCCTTGAAACCTATGTGGCATGAACCTCTATCATTAACAAAATATTGCCTAGAAAGTTCTACAACAGCTATGGCAGCTAGGTTTGCATGTTCTGCAAACTCAGCCACTGCTTGAGAAGCAGAGGTATCATCCCTAAATTTCATGTTCCAATTCTGCCTGCCAACAGAAAAATTACCATTACCATCTCTAGGAAATGATTGCCCATGTTCCAACCTTTCATCCTTGAAACCTAAGTGGCATGAACCACTATCATCAACACAATATTGCCTTGAAAGTTCTACAATAGCTCTGGCAGCTAGGCTTGCATGTTCTACAAACTCAGTCGTTGCTTGAGCAGTAGAGGTAGCATCCTTAAATTTCATATTCCAATTCTGCCTACCAACAGAATAATTACCATTACCATCTCTAGGAAATGATTGCCCATGTTCCAACCATTCATCCTTGAAACCTAAGTGGCATGAACCACCATCATCAACAAAATATTGCTTAGAAAGTTCTACAACAGCTATGGAAGCTAGGTTTGCATGTTCTGCAAACTCAGCCGCTGCTTGAGCAGCAGAGGTATCATCCCTAAATTTCATGCTCCAATTCTGCCTGCCAACAGAAAAATTACCATTACCATCTCCAGGAAAAGATTTCCCTTGTTCCAACCTTTCATCCTTGAAACCTAAGTGGCATGAACCACCACCATCAACACAATATTGCCTTTAAAGTTCTACAACAGCTCTGGTAGCTAGGCTTGCATGTTCTGCAAACTCAGCCGCTGATTGAGCAACAGAGGTAGCATCCTTAAATTTCATGTTCCAATTCTACCTGCTAACAAAAAATTTACCATTACCATCTCCAAGAAATGATTGCCCATGTTCCAACCTTTCATCCTTGAAACCTAAGTGGCATGAACCACCATCATTAACACAATATTGCCTTGAAAGTTCTACAACAGCTCTGGTAGCTAGGCTTGCATGTTCTGCAAACTCAGCCGCTGCTTGAGCAGCAGAGTTAGCATCCTTAAATTTCATGTTCCAATTTTGCCTGCCAACAGAAAAATTACCATTACCATCTCTAGGAAATGATTGCCTATGTTCCAACCTTTCATCCTTGAAACCTAAGTGGCATGAACCACCATCATTAACACAATATTGCCTTGAAAGTTCTACAACAGCTCTGGTAGCTAGGCTTGCATGTTCTGCAAACTCAGCCGCTGCTTGAGCAGCAGAGTTAGCATCCTTAAATTTCATGTTCCAATTTTGCCTGCCAACAGAAAAATTACCATTACCATCTCTAGGAAATGATTGCCTATGTTCCAACCTTTCATCCTTGAATCCTAAGTGGCATGAACCACCACCATCAACACAATATTGCCTTTAAAGTTCTACAACAGCTCTGGTAGCTAGGCTTGCATGTTCTGCAAACTCAGCCACTGCTTGAGAAGCAGAGGTATCATCCCTAAATTTCATGTTCCAATTCTTCCTGCCAACAGAAAAATTACCATTACCATCTCTAGAAAATGATTGCCCATGTTCCAACCTTTCATCCTTGAAACCTAAGTGGCATGAACCACCATCATTAACACAATATTGCCTTGAAAGTTCTACAACAGCTCTGGTAGCTAGGCTTGCATGTTCTGAGAACTCAGCCGCTGCTTGAGCAGCAGAGTTAGCATCCTTAAATTTCATGTTCCAATTTTGCCTGCCAACAAAAATATTACCATTACCATCTCTAGGAAATGATTGCCTATGTTCCAACCTTTCATCCTTGAAACCTAAGTGGCATGAACCACCATCATCAACAAAATATTGCCTTGAAAGTTCTACAATAGCTCTGGCAGCTAAGCTTGCATGTTCTGCAAACTCAGCCGCTGCTTGAGCAGCAAAGGTAGCATCCTTAAATTTCATGTTCCAATTCTGCCTGCCAACAGAAAAATTACCATTACCATCTCTAGGAACTGATTGCCCATGTTCCAACCTTTCATCCTTGAAACCTAAGTGGCATGAACCACCTACATCAACAAAATATTACCTTGAAAGTTCTACAACAGCTGTGGCAGCTAAGCTTGCATGTTCTGCAAACTCAGCCGCTGCTTGAGCAGCCGAGGTAGCATTCTTAAATTTTATGTTCCAATTCTGCCTACCAACAGAAAAATTACCATTACCATCTCCAGGAAATGATTGCCCATGTTCCAACCTTTCATCCTTGAAACCTAAGTGGCATGAACCACTATCATCAACACAATATTGCCTTTAAAGTTCTACAACAGCTCTGGCAGCGAGGCTTGCATGTTCTGCAAACTCAGCCGCTGCTTAAGCAGCAGAGTTAGCATCCTTAAATTTCATGTTCCAATTCTGCCTGCCAACAGAAAAATTACTATTACCATCTCTAGGAAATAATTGCCCATGTTCCAATCTTTCATCCTTGAAACCTAAGTGGCATGAACCACTATCATCAACACAATATTGCCTTGAAAGTTCTACAACAGCTCTGGCAGCTAGGCTTGCATGTTCTACAAACTCAGTCGCTGCTTGAGCAGTAGAGGTAGCATCCTTAAATTTCTTATTCCAATTTTGCCTACCAACAGAATAATTACCATTACGATCTCTAGGAAAAGATTGCCCATGTTCCAACCTTTCATCCTTGAAACCTAAGTGGCATGAACCTCTATCATTAACAAAATATTGCCTAGAAAGTTCTACAACAGCTATGGCAGCTAGGTTTGCATGTTCTGCAAACTCAGCCACTGCTTGAGAAGCAGAGGTATCATCCCTAAATTTCATGTTCCAATTCTGCCTGCCAACAGAAAAATTACCATTACCATCTCTAGGAAATGATTGCCCATGTTCCAACCTTTCATCCTTGAAACCTAAGTGGCATGAACCACTATCATCAACACAATATTGCCTTGAAAGTTCTACAATAGCTCTGGCAGCTAGGCTTGCATGTTCTACAAACTCAGTCGCTGCTTGAGCAGTAGAGGTAGCATCCTTAAATTTCATATTCCAATTCTGCCTACCAACAGAATAATTACCATTACCATCTCTAGGAAATGATTGCCCATGTTCCAACCATTCATCCTTGAAACCTAAGTGGCATGAACCACCATCATCAACAAAATATTGCTTAGAAAGTTCTACAACAGCTATGGAAGCTAGGTTTGCATGTTCTGCAAACTCAGCCGCTGCTTGAGCAGCAGAGGTATCATCCCTAAATTTCATGCTCCAATTCTGCCTGCCAACAGAAAAATTACCATTACCATCTCCAGGAAAAGATTTCCCTTGTTCCAACCTTTCATCCTTGAAACCTAAGTGGCATGAACCACCACCATCAACACAATATTGCCTTTAAAGTTCTACAACAGCTCTGGTAGCTAGGCTTGCATGTTCTGCAAACTCAGCCGCTGATTGAGCAACAGAGGTAGCATCCTTAAATTTCATGTTCCAATTCTACCTGCTAACAAAAAATTTACCATTACCATCTCCAAGAAATGATTGCCCATGTTCCAACCTTTCATCCTTGAAACCTAAGTGGCATGAACCACCATCATTAACACAATATTGCCTTGAAAGTTCTACAACAGCTCTGGTAGCTAGGCTTGCATGTTCTGCAAACTCAGCCGCTGCTTGAGCAGCAGAGTTAGCATCCTTAAATTTCATGTTCCAATTTTGCCTGCCAACAGAAAAATTACCATTACCATCTCTAGGAAATGATTGCCTATGTTCCAACCTTTCATCCTTGAAACCTAAGTGGCATGAACCACCATCATTAACACAATATTGCCTTGAAAGTTCTACAACAGCTCTGGTAGCTAGGCTTGCATGTTCTGCAAACTCAGCCGCTGCTTGAGCAGCAGAGTTAGCATCCTTAAATTTCATGTTCCAATTTTGCCTGCCAACAGAAAAATTACCATTACCATCTCTAGGAAATGATTGCCTATGTTCCAACCTTTCATCCTTGAATCCTAAGTGGCATGAACCACCACCATCAACACAATATTGCCTTTAAAGTTCTACAACAGCTCTGGTAGCTAGGCTTGCATGTTCTGCAAATTCAGCCACTGCTTGAGCAGCAAAGGTAGCATCCTTAAATTTCATGTTCCAATTCTGCCTGCCAACAGAAAAATTACCATTACCATCTCTAGGAAATGATTGCCCATGTTCCAACCTTTCATCCTTGAAACCTAAGTGGCATGAACCACCTACATCAACAAAATATTACCTTGAAAGTTCTACAACAGCTGTGGCAGCTAAGCTTGCATGTTCTGCAAACTCAGCCGCTGCTTGAGCAGCCGAGGTAGCATTCTTAAATTTTATGTTCCAATTCTGCCTACCAACAGAAAAATTACCATTACCATCTCCAGGAAATGATTGCCCATGTTCCAACCTTTCATCCTTGAAACCTAAGTGGCATGAACCACTATCATCAACACAATATTGCCTTTAAAGTTCTACAACAGCTCTGGCAGCGAGGCTTGCATGTTCTGCAAACTCAGCCGCTGCTTAAGCAGCAGAGTTAGCATCCTTAAATTTCATGTTCCAATTCTGCCTGCCAACAGAAAAATTACTATTACCATCTCTAGGAAATAATTGCCCATGTTCCAATCTTTCATCCTTGAAACCTAAGTGGCATGAACCACTATCATCAACACAATATTGCCTTGAGAGTTCTACAACAGCTCTGGCAGCTAGGCTTGCATGTTCTACAAACTCAGTCGCTGCTTGAGCAGTAGAGGTAGCATCCTTAAATTTCTTATTCCAATTTTGCCTACCAACAGAATAATTACCATTACGATCTCTAGGAAAAGATTGCCCATGTTCCAACCTTTCATCCTTGAAACCTAAGTGGCATGAACCTCTATCATTAACAAAATATTGCCTAGAAAGTTCTACAACAGCTATGGCAGCTAGGTTTGCATGTTCTGCAAACTCAGCCACTGCTTGAGAAGCAGAGGTATCATCCCTAAATTTCATGTTCCAATTCTGCCTGCCAACAGAAAAATTACCATTACCATCTCTAGGAAATGATTGCCCATGTTCCAACCTTTCATCCTTGAAACCTAAGTGGCATGAACCACTATCATCAACACAATATTGCCTTGAAAGTTCTACAATAGCTCTGGCAGCTAGGCTTGCATGTTCTACAAACTCAGTCGCTGCTTGAGCAGTAGAGGTAGCATCCTTAAATTTCATATTCCAATTCTGCCTACCAACAGAATAATTACCATTACCATCTCTAGGAAATGATTGCCCATGTTCCAACCATTCATCCTTGAAACCTAAGTGGCATGAACCACCATCATCAACAAAATATTGCTTAGAAAGTTCTACAACAGCTATGGAAGCTAGGTTTGCATGTTCTGCAAACTCAGCCGCTGCTTGAGCAGCAGAGGTATCATCCCTAAATTTCATGCTCCAATTCTGCCTGCCAACAGAAAAATTACCATTACCATCTCCAGGAAAAGATTTCCCTTGTTCCAACCTTTCATCCTTGAAACCTAAGTGGCATGAACCACCACCATCAACACAATATTGCCTTTAAAGTTCTACAACAGCTCTGGTAGCTAGGCTTGCATGTTCTGCAAACTCAGCCGCTGATTGAGCAACAGAGGTAGCATCCTTAAATTTCATGTTCCAATTCTACCTGCTAACAAAAAATTTACCATTACCATCTCCAAGAAATGATTGCCCATGTTCCAACCTTTCATCCTTGAAACCTAAGTGGCATGAACCACCATCATTAACACAATATTGCCTTGAAAGTTCTACAACAGCTCTGGTAGCTAGGCTTGCATGTTCTGCAAACTCAGCCGCTGCTTGAGCAGCAGAGTTAGCATCCTTAAATTTCATGTTCCAATTTTGCCTGCCAACAGAAAAATTACCATTACCATCTCTAGGAAATGATTGCCTATGTTCCAACCTTTCATCCTTGAAACCTAAGTGGCATGAACCACCATCATTAACACAATATTGCCTTTAAAGTTCTACAACAGCTCTGGTAGCTAGGCTTGCATGTTCTGCAAACTCAGCCGCTGCTTGAGCAGCAGAGTTAGCATCCTTAAATTTCATGTTCCAATTCTGCCTGCCAACAGAAAAATTACCATTACCATCTCTAGGAAATGATTGCCTATGTTCCAACCTTTCATCCTTGAATCCTAAGTGGCATGAACCACCACCATCAACACAATATTGCCTTTAAAGTTCTACAACAGCTCTGGTAGCTAGGCTTGCATGTTCTACAAATTCAGCCACTGCTTGAGCAGCAAAGGTAGCATCCTTAAATTTCATGTTCCAATTCTGCCTGCCAACAGAAAAATTACCATTACCATCTCTAGGAAATGATTGCCCATGTTCCAACCTTTCATCCTTGAAACCTAAGTGGCATGAACCACCTACATCAACAAAATATTACCTTGAAAGTTCTACAACAGCTGTGGCAGCTAAGCTTGCATGTTCTGCAAACTCAGCCGCTGCTTGAGCAGCCGAGGTAGCATTCTTAAATTTTATGTTCCAATTCTGCCTACCAACAGAAAAATTACCATTACCATCTCCAGGAAATGATTGCCCATGTTCCAACCTTTCATCCTTGAAACCTAAGTGGCATGAACCACTATCATCAACACAATATTGCCTTTAAAGTTCTACAACAGCTCTGGCAGCGAGGCTTGCATGTTCTGCAAACTCAGCCGCTGCTTAAGCAGCAGAGTTAGCATCCTTAAATTTCATGTTCCAATTCTGCCTGCCAACAGAAAAATTACTATTACCATCTCTAGGAAATAATTGCCCATGTTCCAATCTTTCATCCTTGAAACCTAAGTGGCATGAACCACTATCATCAACACAATATTGCCTTGAAAGTTCTACAACAGCTCTGGCAGCTAGGCTTGCATGTTCTACAAACTCAGTCGCTGCTTGAGCAGTAGAGGTAGCATCCTTAAATTTCTTATTCCAATTTTGCCTACCAACAGAATAATTACCATTACGATCTCTAGGAAAAGATTGCCCATGTTCCAACCTTTCATCCTTGAAACCTAAGTGGCATGAACCTCTATCATTAACAAAATATTGCCTAGAAAGTTCTACAACAGCTATGGCAGCTAGGTTTGCATGTTCTGCAAACTCAGCCACTGCTTGAGAAGCAGAGGTATCATCCCTAAATTTCATGTTCCAATTCTGCCTGCCAACAGAAAAATTACCATTACCATCTCTAGGAAATGATTGCCCATGTTCCAACCTTTCATCCTTGAAACCTAAGTGGCATGAACCACTATCATCAACACAATATTGCCTTGAAAGTTCTACAATAGCTCTGGCAGCTAGGCTTGCATGTTCTACAAACTCAGTCGCTGCTTGAGCAGTAGAGGTAGCATCCTTAAATTTCATATTCCAATTCTGCCTACCAACAGAATAATTACCATTACCATCTCTAGGAAATGATTGCCCATGTTCCAACCATTCATCCTTGAAACCTAAGTGGCATGAACCACCATCATCAACAAAATATTGCTTAGAAAGTTCTACAACAGCTATGGAAGCTAGGTTTGCATGTTCTGCAAACTCAGCCGCTGCTTGAGCAGCAGAGGTATCATCCCTAAATTTCATGCTCCAATTCTGCCTGCCAACAGAAAAATTACCATTACCATCTCCAGGAAAAGATTTCCCTTGTTCCAACCTTTCATCCTTGAAACCTAAGTGGCATGAACCACCACCATCAACACAATATTGCCTTTAAAGTTCTACAACAGCTCTGGTAGCTAGGCTTGCATGTTCTGCAAACTCAGCCGCTGATTGAGCAACAGAGGTAGCATCCTTAAATTTCATGTTCCAATTCTACCTGCTAACAAAAAATTTACCATTACCATCTCCAAGAAATGATTGCCCATGTTCCAACCTTTCATCCTTGAAACCTAAGTGGCATGAACCACCATCATTAACACAATATTGCCTTGAAAGTTCTACAACAGCTCTGGTAGCTAGGCTTGCATGTTCTGCAAACTCAGCCGCTGCTTGAGCAGCAGAGTTAGCATCCTTAAATTTCATGTTCCAATTTTGCCTGCCAACAGAAAAATTACCATTACCATCTCTAGGAAATGATTGCCTATGTTCCAACCTTTCATCCTTGAAACCTAAGTGGCATGAACCACCATCATTAACACAATATTGCCTTGAAAGTTCTACAACAGCTCTGGTAGCTAGGCTTGCATGTTCTGCAAACTCAGCCGCTGCTTGAGCAGCAGAGTTAGCATCCTTAAATTTCATGTTCCAATTTTGCCTGCCAACAGAAAAATTACCATTACCATCTCTAGGAAATGATTGCCTATGTTCCAACCTTTCATCCTTGAATCCTAAGTGGCATGAACCACCACCATCAACACAATATTGCCTTTAAAGTTCTACAACAGCTCTGGTAGCTAGGCTTGCATGTTCTGCAAACTCAGCCACTGCTTGAGCAGCAAAGGTAGCATCCTTAAATTTCATGTTCCAATTCTGCCTGCCAACAGAAAAATTACCATTACCATCTCTAGGAAATGATTGCCCATGTTCCAACCTTTCATCCTTGAAACCTAAGTGGCATGAACCACCTACATCAACAAAATATTACCTTGAAAGTTCTACAACAGCTGTGGCAGCTAAGCTTGCATGTTCTGCAAACTCAGCCGCTGCTTGAGCAGCCGAGGTAGCATTCTTAAATTTTATGTTCCAATTCTGCCTACCAACAGAAAAATTACCATTACCATCTCCAGGAAATGATTGCCCATGTTCCAACCTTTCATCCTTGAAACCTAAGTGGCATGAACCACTATCATCAACACAATATTGCCTTTAAAGTTCTACAACAGCTCTGGCAGCGAGGCTTGCATGTTCTGCAAACTCAGCCGCTGCTTAAGCAGCAGAGTTAGCATCCTTAAATTTCATGTTCCAATTCTGCCTGCCAACAGAAAAATTACTATTACCATCTCTAGGAAATAATTGCCCATGTTCCAATCTTTCATCCTTGAAACCTAAGTGGCATGAACCACTATCATCAACACAATATTGCCTTGAAAGTTCTACAACAGCTCTGGCAGCTAGGCTTGCATGTTCTACAAACTCAGTCGCTGCTTGAGCAGTAGAGGTAGCATCCTTAAATTTCTTATTCCAATTTTGCCTACCAACAGAATAATTACCATTACGATCTCTAGGAAAAGATTGCCCATGTTCCAACCTTTCATCCTTGAAACCTATGTGGCATGAACCTCTATCATTAACAAAATATTGCCTAGAAAGTTCTACAACAGCTATGGCAGCTAGGTTTGCATGTTCTGCAAACTCAGCCACTGCTTGAGAAGCAGAGGTATCATCCCTAAATTTCATGTTCCAATTCTGCCTGCCAACAGAAAAATTACCATTACCATCTCTAGGAAATGATTGCCCATGTTCCAACCTTTCATCCTTGAAACCTAAGTGGCATGAACCACTATCATCAACACAATATTGCCTTGAAAGTTCTACAATAGCTCTGGCAGCTAGGCTTGCATGTTCTACAAACTCAGTCGTTGCTTGAGCAGTAGAGGTAGCATCCTTAAATTTCATATTCCAATTCTGCCTACCAACAGAAAAATTTACCATTACCATCTCCAAGAAATGATTGCCCATGTTCCAACCTTTCATCCTTGAAACCTAAGTGGCATGAACCACCATCATTAACACAATATTGCCTTGAAAGTTCTACAACAGCTCTGGTAGCTAGGCTTGCATGTTCTGCAAACTCAGCCGCTGCTTGAGCAGCAGAGTTAGCATCCTTAAATTTCATGTTCCAATTTTGCCTGCCAACAGAAAAATTACCATTACCATCTCTAGGAAATGATTGCCTATGTTCCAACCTTTCATCCTTGAATCCTAAGTGGCATGAACCACCACCATCAACACAATATTGCCTTTAAAGTTCTACAACAGCTCTGGTAGCTAGGCTTGCATGTTCTGCAAACTCAGCCACTGCTTGAGAAGCAGAGGTATCATCCCTAAATTTCATGTTCCAATTCTGCCTGCCAACAGAAAAATTACCATTACCATCTCTAGAAAATGATTGCCCATGTTCCAACCTTTCATCCTTGAAACCTAAGTGGCATGAACCACCATCATTAACACAATATTGCCTTGAAAGTTCTACAACAGCTCTGGTAGCTAGGCTTGCATGTTCTGAGAACTCAGCCGCTGCTTGAGCAGCAGAGTTAGCATCCTTAAATTTCATGTTCCAATTTTGCCTGCCAACAAAAATATTACCATTACCATCTCTAGGAAATGATTGCCTATGTTCCAACCTTTCATCCTTGAAACCTAAGTGGCATGAACCACCATCATCAACAAAATATTGCCTTGAAAGTTCTACAATAGCTCTGGCAGCTAAGCTTGCATGTTCTGCAAACTCAGCCGCTGCTTGAGCAGCAAAGGTAGCATCCTTAAATTTCATGTTCCAATTCTGCCTGCCAACAGAAAAATTACCATTACCATCTCTAGGAACTGATTGCCCATGTTCCAACCTTTCATCCTTGAAACCTAAGTGGCATGAACCACCTACATCAACAAAATATTACCTTGAAAGTTCTACAACAGCTGTGGCAGCTAAGCTTGCATGTTCTGCAAACTCAGCCGCTGCTTGAGCAGCCGAGGTAGCATTCTTAAATTTTATGTTCCAATTCTGCCTACCAACAGAAAAATTACCATTACCATCTCCAGGAAATGATTGCCCATGTTCCAACCTTTCATCCTTGAAACCTAAGTGGCATGAACCACTATCATCAACACAATATTGCCTTTAAAGTTCTACAACAGCTCTGGCAGCGAGGCTTGCATGTTCTGCAAACTCAGCCGCTGCTTAAGCAGCAGAGTTAGCATCCTTAAATTTCATGTTCCAATTCTGCCTGCCAACAGAAAAATTACTATTACCATCTCTAGGAAATAATTGCCCATGTTCCAATCTTTCATCCTTGAAACCTAAGTGGCATGAACCACTATCATCAACACAATATTGCCTTGAAAGTTCTACAACAGCTCTGGCAGCTAGGCTTGCATGTTCTACAAACTCAGTCGCTGCTTGAGCAGTAGAGGTAGCATCCTTAAATTTCTTATTCCAATTTTGCCTACCAACAGAATAATTACCATTACGATCTCTAGGAAAAGATTGCCCATGTTCCAACCTTTCATCCTTGAAACCTAAGTGGCATGAACCTCTATCATTAACAAAATATTGCCTAGAAAGTTCTACAACAGCTATGGCAGCTAGGTTTGCATGTTCTGCAAACTCAGCCACTGCTTGAGAAGCAGAGGTATCATCCCTAAATTTCATGTTCCAATTCTGCCTGCCAACAGAAAAATTACCATTACCATCTCTAGGAAATGATTGCCCATGTTCCAACCTTTCATCCTTGAAACCTAAGTGGCATGAACCACTATCATCAACACAATATTGCCTTGAAAGTTCTACAATAGCTCTGGCAGCTAGGCTTGCATGTTCTACAAACTCAGTCGCTGCTTGAGCAGTAGAGGTAGCATCCTTAAATTTCATATTCCAATTCTGCCTACCAACAGAATAATTACCATTACCATCTCTAGGAAATGATTGCCCATGTTCCAACCATTCATCCTTGAAACCTAAGTGGCATGAACCACCATCATCAACAAAATATTGCTTAGAAAGTTCTACAACAGCTATGGAAGCTAGGTTTGCATGTTCTGCAAACTCAGCCGCTGCTTGAGCAGCAGAGGTATCATCCCTAAATTTCATGCTCCAATTCTGCCTGCCAACAGAAAAATTACCATTACCATCTCCAGGAAAAGATTTCCCTTGTTCCAACCTTTCATCCTTGAAACCTAAGTGGCATGAACCACCACCATCAACACAATATTGCCTTTAAAGTTCTACAACAGCTCTGGTAGCTAGGCTTGCATGTTCTGCAAACTCAGCCGCTGATTGAGCAACAGAGGTAGCATCCTTAAATTTCATGTTCCAATTCTACCTGCTAACAAAAAATTTACCATTACCATCTCCAAGAAATGATTGACCATGTTCCAACCTTTCATCCTTGAAACCTAAGTGGCATGAACCACCATCATTAACACAATATTGCCTTGAAAGTTCTACAACAGCTCTGGTAGCTAGGCTTGCATGTTCTGCAAACTCAGCCGCTGCTTGAGCAGCAGAGTTAGCATCCTTAAATTTCATGTTCCAATTTTGCCTGCCAACAGAAAAATTACCATTACCATCTCTAGGAAATGATTGCCTATGTTCCAACCTTTCATCCTTGAAACCTAAGTGGCATGAACCACCATCATTAACACAATATTGCCTTGAAAGTTCTACAACAGCTCTGGTAGCTAGGCTTGCATGTTCTGCAAACTCAGCCGCTGCTTGAGCAGCAGGGTTAGCATCCTTAAATTTCATGTTCCAATTTTGCCTGCCAACAGAAAAATTACCATTACCATCTCTAGGAAATGATTGCCTATGTTCCAACCTTTCATCCTTGAAACCTAAGTGGCATGAACCACCACCATCAACACAATATTGCCTTTAAAGTTCTACAACAGCTCTGGTAGCTAGGCTTGCATGTTCTGCAAACTCAGCCACTGCTTGAGAAGCAGAGGTATCATCCCTAAATTTCATGTTCCAATTCTGCCTGCCAACAGAAAAATTACCATTACCATCTCTAGAAAATGATTGCCCATGTTCCAACCTTTCATCCTTGAAACCTAAGTGGCATGAACCACCATCATTAACACAATATTGCCTTGAAAGTTCTACAACAGCTCTGGTAGCTAGGCTTGCATGTTCTGCAAACTCAGCCGCTGCTTGAGCAGCAGAGTTAGCATCCTTAAATTTCATGTTCCAATTTTGCCTGCCAACAAAAATATTACCATTACCATCTCTAGGAAATGATTGCCTATGTTCCAACCTTTCATCCTTGAAACCTAAGTGGCATGAACCACCATCATCAACAAAATATTGCCTTGAAAGTTCTACAATAGCTCTGGCAGCTAAGCTTGCATGTTCTGCAAACTCAGCCGCTGCTTGAGCAGCAAAGGTAGCATCCTTAAATTTCATGTTCCAATTCTGCCTGCCAACAGAAAAATTACCATTACCATCTCTAGGAACTGATTGCCCATGTTCCAACCTTTCATCCTTGAAACCTAAGTGGCATGAACCACCTACATCAACAAAATATTACCTTGAAAGTTCTACAACAGCTGTGGCAGCTAAGCTTGCATGTTCTGCAAACTCAGCCGCTGCTTGAGCAGCCGAGGTAGCATTCTTAAATTTTATGTTCCAATTCTGCCTACCAACAGAAAAATTACCATTACCATCTCCAGGAAATGATTGCCCATGTTCCAACCTTTCATCCTTGAAACCTAAGTGGCATGAACCACTATCATCAACACAATATTGCCTTTAAAGTTCTACAACAGCTCTGGCAGCGAGGATTGCATGTTCTGCAAACTCAGCCGCTGCTTAAGCAGCAGAGTTAGCATCCTTAAATTTCTTGTTCCAATTCTGCCTGCCAACAGAAAAATTACTATTACCATCTCTAGGAAATAATTGCCCATGTTCCAATCTTTCATCCTTGAAACCTAAGTGGCATGAACCACTATCATCAACACAATATTGCCTTGAAAGTTCTACAACAGCTCTGGCAGCTAGGCTTGCATGTTCTACAAACTCAGTCGCTGCTTGAGCAGTAGAGGTAGCATCCTTAAATTTCATATTCCAATTCTGCCTACCAACAGAATAATTACCATTACCATCTCTAGGAAATGATTGCCCATGTTCCAACCATTCATCCTTGAAACCTAAGTGGCATGAACCACCATCATCAACAAAATATTGCTTAGAAAGTTCTACAACAGCTATGGAAGCTAGGTTTGCATGTTCTGCAAACTCAGCCGCTGCTTGAGCAGCAGAGGTATCATCCCTAAATTTCATGCTCCAATTCTGCCTGCCAACAGAAAAATTACCATTACCATCTCCAGGAAAAGATTTCCCTTGTTCCAACCTTTCATCCTTGAAACCTAAGTGGCATGAACCACCACCATCAACACAATATTGCCTTTAAAGTTCTACAACAGCTCTGGTAGCTAGGCTTGCATGTTCTGCAAACTCAGCCGCTGATTGAGCAACAGAGGTAGCATCCTTAAATTTCATGTTCCAATTCTACCTGCTAACAAAAAATTTACCATTACCATCTCCAAGAAATGATTGCCCATGTTCCAACCTTTCATCCTTGAAACCTAAGTGGCATGAACCACCATCATTAACACAATATTGCCTTGAAAGTTCTACAACAGCTCTGGTAGCTAGGCTTGCATGTTCTGCAAACTCAGCCGCTGCTTGAGCAGCAGAGTTAGCATCCTTAAATTTCATGTTCCAATTTTGCCTGCCAACAGAAAAATTACCATTACCATCTCTAGGAAATGATTGCCTATGTTCCAACCTTTCATCCTTGAAACCTAAGTGGCATGAACCACCATCAATAACACAATATTGCCTTGAAAGTTCTACAACAGCTCTGGTAGCTAGGCTTGCATGTTCTGCAAACTCAGCCGCTGCTTGAGCAGCAGAGTTAGCATCCTTAAATTTCATGTTCCAATTTTGCCTGCCAACAGAAAAATTACCATTACCATCTCTAGGAAATGATTGCCTATGTTCCAACCTTTCATCCTTGAATCCTAAGTGGCATGAACCACCACCATCAACACAATATTGCCTTTAAAGTTCTACAACAGCTCTGGTAGCTAGGCTTGCATGTTCTGCAAACTCAGCCACTGCTTGAGAAGCAGAGGTATCATCCCTAAATTTCATGTTCCAATTCTGCCTGCCAACAGAAAAATTACCATTACCATCTCTAGAAAATGATTGCCCATGTTCCAACCTTTCATCCTTGAAACCTAAGTGGCATGAACCACCATCATTAACACAATATTGCCTTGAAAGTTCTACAACAGCTCTGGTAGCTAGGCTTGCATGTTCTGAGAACTCAGCCGCTGCTTGAGCAGCAGAGTTAGCATCCTTAAATTTCATGTTCCAATTTTGCCTGCCAACAAAAATATTACCATTACCATCTCTAGGAAATGATTGCCTATGTTCCAACCTTTCATCCTTGAAACCTAAGTGGCATGAACCACCATCATCAACAAAATATTGCCTTGAAAGTTCTACAATAGCTCTGGCAGCTAAGCTTGCATGTTCTGCAAACTCAGCCGCTGCTTGAGCAGCAAAGGTAGCATCCTTAAATTTCATGTTCCAATTCTGCCTGCCAACAGAAAAATTACCATTACCATCTCTAGGAACTGATTGCCCATGTTCCAACCTTTCATCCTTGAAACCTAAGTGGCATGAACCACCTACATCAACAAAATATTACCTTGAAAGTTCTACAACAGCTGTGGCAGCTAAGCTTGCATGTTCTGCAAACTCAGCCGCTGCTTGAGCAGCCGAGGTAGCATTCTTAAATTTTATGTTCCAATTCTGCCTACCAACAGAAAAATTACCATTACCATCTCCAGGAAATGATTGCCCATGTTCCAACCTTTCATCCTTGAAACCTAAGTGGCATGAACCACTATCATCAACACAATATTGCCTTTAAAGTTCTACAACAGCTCTGGCAGCGAGGCTTGCATGTTCTGCAAACTCAGCCGCTGCTTAAGCAGCAGAGTTAGCATACTTAAATTTCATGTTCCAATTCTGCCTGCCAACAGAAAAATTACTATTACCATCTCTAGGAAATAATTGCCCATGTTCCAATCTTTCATCCTTGAAACCTAAGTGGCATGAACCACTATCATCAACACAATATTGCCTTGAAAGTTCTACAACAGCTCTGGCAGCTAGGCTTGCATGTTCTACAAACTCAGTCGCTGCTTGAGCAGTAGAGGTAGCATCCTTAAATTTCTTATTCCAATTTTGCCTACCAACAGAATAATTACCATTACGATCTCTAGGAAAAGATTGCCCATGTTCCAACCTTTCATCCTTGAAACCTAAGTGGCATGAACCTCTATCATTAACAAAATATTGCCTAGAAAGTTCTACAACAGCTATGGCAGCTAGGTTTGCATGTTCTGCAAACTCAGCCACTACTTGAGAAGCAGAGGTATCATCCCTAAATTTCATGTTCCAATTCTGCCTGCCAACAGAAAAATTACCATTACCATCTCTAGGAAATGATTGCCCATGTTCCAACCTTTCATCCTTGAAACCTAAGTGGCATGAACCACTATCATCAACACAATATTGCCTTGAAAGTTCTACAATAGCTCTGGCAGCTAGGCTTGCATGTTCTACAAACTCAGTCGCTGCTTGAGCAGTAGAGGTAGCATCCTTAAATTTCATATTCCAATTCTACCTACCAACAGAATAATTACCATTACCATCTCTAGGAAATGATTGCCCATATTCCAACCATTCATCCTTGAAACCTAAGTGGCATGAACCACCATCATCAACAAAATATTGCTTAGAAAGTTCTACAACAGCTATGGAAGCTAGGTTTGCATGTTCTGCAAACTCAGCCGCTGCTTGAGCAGCAGAGGTATCATCCCTAAATTTCATGCTCCAATTCTGCCTGCCAACAGAAAAATTACCATTACCATCTCCAGGAAAAGATTTCCCTTGTTCCAACCTTTCATCCTTGAAACCTAAGTGGCATGAACCACCACCATCAACACAATATTGCCTTTAAAGTTCTACAACAGCTCTGGTAGCTAGGCTTGCATGTTCTGCAAACTCAGCCGCTGATTGAGCAACAGAGGTAGCATCCTTAAATTTCATGTTCCAATTCTACCTGCTAACAAAAAATTTACCATTACCATCTCCAAGAAATGATTGCCCATGTTCCAACCTTTCATCCTTGAAACCTAAGTGGCATGAACCACCATCATTAACACAATATTGCCTTGAAAGTTCTACAACAGCTCTGGTAGCTAGGCTTGCATGTTCTGCAAACTCAGCCGCTGCTTGAGCAGCAGAGTTAGCATCCTTAAATTTCATGTTCCAATTTTGCCTGCCAACAGAAAAATTACCATTACCATCTCTAGGAAATGATTGCCTATGTTCCAACCTTTCATCCTTGAAACCTAAGTGGCATGAACCACCATCATTAACACAATATTGCCTTGAAAGTTCTACAACAGCTCTGGTAGCTAGGCTTGCATGTTCTGCAAACTCAGCCGCTGCTTGAGCAGCAGGGTTAGCATCCTTAAATTTCATGTTCCAATTTTGCCTGCCAACAGAAAAATTACCATTACCATCTCTAGGAAATGATTGCCTATGTTCCAACCTTTCATCCTTGAAACCTAAGTGGCATGAACCACCACCATCAACACAATATTGCCTTTAAAGTTCTACAACAGCTCTGGTAGCTAGGCTTGCATGTTCTGCAAACTCAGCCACTGCTTGAGAAGCAGAGGTATCATCCCTAAATTTCATGTTCCAATTCTGCCTGCCAACAGAAAAATTACCATTACCATCTCTAGAAAATGATTGCCCATGTTCCAACCTTTCATCCTTGAAACCTAAGTGGCATGAACCACCATCATTAACACAATATTGCCTTGAAAGTTCTACAACAGCTCTGGTAGCTAGGCTTGCATGTTCTGCAAACTCAGCCGCTGCTTGAGCAGCAGAGTTAGCATCCTTAAATTTCATGTTCCAATTTTGCCTGCCAACAAAAATATTACCATTACCATCTCTAGGAAATGATTGCCTATGTTCCAACCTTTCATCCTTGAAACCTAAGTGGCATGAACCACCATCATCAACAAAATATTGCCTTGAAAGTTCTACAATAGCTCTGGCAGCTAAGCTTGCATGTTCTGCAAACTCAGCCGATGCTTGAGCAGCAAAGGTAGCATCCTTAAATTTCATGTTCCAATTCTGCCTGCCAACAGAAAAATTACCATTACCATCTCTAGGAACTGATTGCCCATGTTCCAACCTTTCATCCTTGAAACCTAAGTGGCATGAACCACCTACATCAACAAAATATTACCTTGAAAGTTCTACAACAGCTGTGGCAGCTAAGCTTGCATGTTCTGCAAACTCAGCCGCTGCTTGAGCAGCCGAGGTAGCATTCTTAAATTTTATGTTCCAATTCTGCCTACCAACAGAAAAATTACCATTACCATCTCCAGGAAATGATTGCACATGTTCCAACCTTTCATCCTTGAAACCTAAGTGGCATGAACCACTATCATCAACACAATATTGCCTTTAAAGTTCTACAACAGCTCTGGCAGCGAGGCTTGCATGTTCTGCAAACTCAGCCGCTGCTTAAGCAGCAGAGTTAGCATCCTTAAATTTCATGTTCCAATTCTGCCTGCCAACAGAAAAATTACTATTACCATCTCTAGGAAATAATTGCCCATGTTCCAATCTTTCATCCTTGAAACCTAAGTGGCATGAACCACTATCATCAACACAATATTGCCTTGAAAGTTCTACAACAGCTCTGGCAGCTAGGCTTGCATGTTCTACAAACTCAGTCGCTGCTTGAGCAGTAGAGGTAGCATCCTTAAATTTCTTATTCCAATTTTGCCTACCAACAGAATAATTACCATTACGATCTCTAGGAAAAGATTGCCCATGTTCCAACCTTTCATCCTTGAAACCTAAGTGGCATGAACCTCTATCATTAACAAAATATTGCCTAGAAAGTTCTACAACAGCTATGGCAGCTAGGTTTGCATGTTCTGCAAACTCAGCCACTGCTTGAGAAGCAGAGGTATCATCCCTAAATTTCATGTTCCAATTCTGCCTGCCAACAGAAAAATTACCATTACCATCTCTAGGAAATGATTGCCCATGTTCCAACCTTTCATCCTTGAAACCTAAGTGGCATGAACCACTATCATCAACACAATATTGCCTTGAAAGTTCTACAATAGCTCTGGCAGCTAGGCTTGCATGTTCTACAAACTCAGTCGCTGCTTGAGCAGTAGAGGTAGCATCCTTAAATTTCATATTCCAATTCTGCCTACCAACAGAATAATTACCATTACCATCTCTAGGAAATGATTGCCCATGTTCCAACCATTCATCCTTGAAACCTAAGTGGCATGAACCACCATCATCAACAAAATATTGCTTAGAAAGTTCTACAACAGCTATGGAAGCTAGGTTTGCATGTTCTGCAAACTCAGCCGCTGCTTGAGCAGCAGAGGTATCATCCCTAAATTTCATGCTCCAATTCTGCCTGCCAACAGAAAAATTACCATTACCATCTCCAGGAAAAAATTTCCCTTGTTCCAACCTTTCATCCTTGAAACCTAAGTGGCATGAACCACCACCATCAACACAATATTGCCTTTAAAGTTCTACAACAGCTCTGGTAGCTAGGCTTGCATGTTCTGCAAACTCAGCCGCTGATTGAGCAACAGAGGTAGCATCCTTAAATTTCATGTTCCAATTCTACCTGCTAACAAAAAATTTACCATTACCATCTCCAAGAAATGATTGCCCATGTTCCAACCTTTCATCCTTGAAACCTAAGTGGCATGAACCACCATCATTAACACAATATTGCCTTGAAAGTTCTACAACAGCTCTGGTAGCTAGGCTTGCATGTTCTGCAAACTCAGCCGCTGCTTGAGCAGCAGAGTTAGCATCCTTAAATTTCATGTTCCAATTTTGCCTGCCAACAGAAAAATTACCATTACCATCTCTAGGAAATGATTGCCCATGTTCCAACCTTTCATCCTTGAAACCTAAGTGGCATGAACCACCTTCATCAACAAAATATTACCTTGAAAGTTCTACAACAGCTGTGGCAGCTAAGCTTGCATGTTCTGCAAACTCAGCCGCTGCTTGAGCAGCCGAGGTAGCATTCTTAAATTTTATGTTCCAATTCTGCCTACCAACAGAAAAATTACCATTACCATCTCCAGGAAATGATTGCCCATGTTCCAACCTTTCATCCTTGAAACCTAAGTGGCATGAACCACCATCATCAACACAATATTGCCTTTAAAGTTCTACAACAGCTCTGGCAGCGAGGCTTGCATGTTCTGCAAACTCAGCCGCTGCTTAAGCAGCAGAGTTAGCATCCTTAAATTTCATGTTCCAATTCTGCCTGCCAACAGAAAAATTACTATTACCATCTCTAGGAAATAATTGCCCATGTTCCAATCTTTCATCCTTGAAACCTAAGTGGCATGAACCACTATCATCAACACAATATTGCCTTGAAAGTTCTACAACAGCTCTGGCAGCTAGGCTTGCATGTTCTACAAACTCAGTCGCTGCTTGAGCAGTAGAGGTAGCATCCTTAAATTTCATGTTCCAATTCTGCCTGCCAACAGAAAAATTACTATTACCATCTCTAGGAAATAATTGCCCATGTTCCAATCTTTCATCCTTGAAACCTAAGTGGCATGAACCACTATCATCAACACAATATTGCCTTGAAAGTTCTACAACAGCTCTGGCAGCTAGGCTTGCATGTTCTACAAACTCAGTCGCTGCTTGAGCAGTAGAGGTAGCATCCTTAAATTTCTTATTCCAATTCTTCCTACCAACAGAATAATTACCATTACGATCTCTAGGAAAAGATTGCCCATGTTCCAACCTTTCATCCTTGAAACCTAAGTGGCATGAACCTCTATCATTAAAAAAATATTGCCTAGAAAGTTCTACAACAGCTATGGCAGCTAGGTTTGCATGTTCTGCAAACTCAGCCACTGCTTGAGAAGCAGAGGTATCATCCCTAAATTTCATGTTCCAATTCTGCCTGCCAACAGAAAAATTACCATTACCATCTCCAAGAAATGATTGCCCTTGTTCCAACCTTTCACCCTTGAAACCTAAGTGGCATGAACCACCACCATCAATACAATATTGCCTTTAAAGTTGTACAACAGCTCTGGTAGCTAGGCTTGCATGTTCTGCAAACTCAGCCACTGCTTGAGCAACAGAGGTAGCATCCTTAAATTTCATGTTCCAATTCTACCTGCCAACAGAAAATTTACCATTACCATCTCCAAGAAATGATTGCCCATGTTCCAACCTTTCATCCTTGAAACCTAAGTGGCATGAACCACCATCATCAACACAATATTGCCTTGAAAGTTCTACAATAGCTCTGGCAGCTAGGCTTGCATGTTTTGCAAACTCAGCCGCTGCTTGAGCAGCAGAGTTAGCATCCTTAAATTTCATGTTTCAATTTTGCCTGCCAACAGAAAAATTACCATTACCATCTCTAGGAAATGATTGCCCATGTTCCAACCTTTCATACTTGAAACCTAAGTGGCATGAACCACCATCATCAACAAAATATTGCCTTGAAAGTTCTACAGTAGCTCTGGCAGCTAAGCTTGCATGTTCTGCAAACTCAGCCGCTGCTTGAGCAGCAGAGGTAGCATTCTGAAATTTCATGTTCCAATTCTGCCTACCAACAGAAAAATTACCATTACCATCTCTAGGAAATGATTGCCCATGTTCCAACCTTTCATCCTTGAAACCTAAGTGGCATGAACCACTATCATCAACACAATATTGCCTTGAAAGTTCTACAATAGCTCTGGCAGCTAGGCTTGCATGTTCTACAAACTCAGTCGCTGCTTGAGCAGTAGAGGTAGCATCCTTAAATTTCATATTCCAATTCTGCCTACCAACAGAATAATTACCATGACCATCTCTAGGAAATGATTGCCCATGTTCCAACCTTTCATCCTTGAAACCTAAGTGGCATGAACCACCATCATCAACAAAATATTGCCTAGAAAGTTCTACAACAGCTATGGCAGCTAGGTTTGCATGTTCTGCAAACTCAGCCGCTGCTTGAGCAGCAGAGGTATCATCCCTAAATTTCATGTTCCAATTCTGCCTGCCAACAGAACAATTACCATTACCATCTCAAGGAAATGATTTCCCTTGTTCCAACCTTTCATCCTTGAAACCTAAGTGGCATGAACCACCACCATCAACACAATATTACCTTTAAAGTTCTACAACAGCTCTGGTAGCTAGGCTTGCATGTTCTGCAAACTCAGCCGCTGCTTGAGCAACGGAGGTAGCATCCTCTAATTTCATGTTCCAATTCTACCTGCCAACAGAAAATTTACCATTACCATCTCCAGGAAATGATTGCCCTTGTTCCAACCTTTCATCCTTGAAACCTAAGTGGCATGAACCACCACCATCAACACAATATTGCCTTTAAACTTGTACAACAGCTCTGGTAGCTAGGCTTGCATGTTCTGCAAACTCAGCCGCTGCTTGAGCAACAGAGGTAGCATCCTTAAATTTCATGTTCCAATTCTACCTGCCAACAGAAAATTTACCATTACCATCTCCAAGAAATGATTGCCCATGTTCCAACCTTTCATCCTTGAAACCTAAGTGGCATGAACCACCATCATCAACACAATATTGCCTTGAAAGTTCTACAACAGCTCTGGCAGCTAGGCTTGCATGTTCTGCAAACTCAGCCGCTGCTTGAGCAGCAGAGTTAGCATCCTTAAATTTCATGTTTCAATTTTGCCTGCCAACAGAAAAATTACCATTACCATCTCTAGGAAATGATTGCCCATGTTCCAACCTTTCATCCTTGAAACCTAAGTGGCATGAACCACCATCATCAACAAAATATTGCCTAGATAGTTCTACAACAGCTATGGCAGCTAGGTTTGCATGTTCTGCAAACTCAGCCGCTGCTTGAGCAGCAGAGGTATCATCCCTAAATTTCATGTTCCAATTCTGCCTGCCAACATAACAATTACCATTACAATCTCCAGGAAATGATTTCCCTTGTTCCAACCTTTCATCCTTGAAACCTAAGTGGCATGAACCACCACCATCAACACAATATTGCCTTTAAAGTTCTACAACAGCTCTGGTAGCTAGGCTTGCATGTTCTGCAAACTCAGCCGCTGCTTGAGCAACAGAGGTAGAATCCTTAAATTTCATGTTCCAATTCTACCTGCCAACAGAAAATTTACCATTACCATCTCCAATAAATGATTGCCCATGTTCCAACCTTTCATCCTTGAAACCTAAGTGGCATGAACCACCATCATCAACACAATATTGCCTTGAAAGTTCTACAACAGCTCTGGTAGCTAGGCTTGCATGTTCTGCAAACTCAGCTGCTGCTTGAGCAGCAGAGTTAGCATCCTTAAATTTCATGTTCCAATTTTGCCTGACAACAAAAAAAGAACCATTACCATCTCTAGGAAATGATTGCCCATGTTCCAACCTTTCATCCTTGAAACCTAAGTGGCATGAACCACCATCGTCAACAAAATATTGCCTTGAAAGTTCTACAATAGCTCTGGCAGCTAAGCTTGCATGTTCTGCAAACTCAGCCACTGCTTAAGCAGCAGAGGTAGCATCCTTAAATTTCATGTTCCAATTCTACCTGCCAACAGAAAAATTACCATTACCATCTCCAATAAATGATTGCCCATGTTCCAACCTTTCATCCTTGAAACCTAAGTGGCATGAACCACCATCATCAACACAATATTGCCTTGAAAGTTCTACAACAGCTCTGGCAGCGAGGCTTGCATGTTCTGCAAACTCAGCACAGAGGTAGCATCCATAAATTTCATGTTCCAATTCTACCTGCCAACAGAAAAATTACCATTACCATCTCCAGGAAATGATTGCCCATGTTCCAACCTTTCATCCTTGAAACCTAAGTGGCATGAACCACCATCATCAATACAATATTGCCTTGAAAGTTCTACAACAGCTCTGGCAGCTAGGCTTGAATATTCTGTAAACTTAGCCGCTGCTTGAGCAGCAGAGGTAGCATCCACAAATTTCATGTTCCAATTCTGCCTGCCAACAGAAAAATTACCATTACCATCTCCAGGAAATGATTGCCCATGTTCCAACCTTTCATCCTTGAAACCTAAGTGGCATGAACCACCATCATCAACACAATATTGTCTTGAAAGTTCTACAACAGCTCTGGCAGCTAGGCTTGCATGTTCTGCAAACTCAGCCGCTGCTTGAGCAGCAGAGGTAGCAGCCATAAATTTCATGTTCCAATTCTGCCTGCCAACAAAAAAATTACCATTACCATCTCCAGGAAATGATTGCCCTTGTTCCAACCTTTCATCCTTGAAACCTAAGTGGCATGAACCACCACCATCAACACAATATTGCCTTTAAAGTTCAACAACAGCTCTGGCAGCTAGGCTTGCATGTTCTGCAAACTCTGCCGCTGCTTGAGAAACAGAGGTAGCATCCTTAAATTTCATATTCCAATTCTGCCTGCCAACAGAAAATTTACCATTACCATCTCCAGGAAATGATTGCCTATGTTCCAACCTTTTATCCTTGAAACCTAAGTGGCATGAACCACCATCATCAACACAATATTGCCTTGAAAGTTCTACAACAGCTCTGGCAGCTAGGCTTGCATATTCTGCAAACTCAGCCGCTGCTTGAGCAGTAGAGGTAGCATCCTTAAATTTCATGTTCCAATTCTGCCTGCCAATAGAAAAATTACCATTACCATCTCAAGGAAATGATTGCCCTTGTTCCAACCTTCATCCTTGAAACCTAAGTGGCATGAACCACCACCATCAACACAATATTGCCTTTAAAGTTCAACAACAGCTCTGGCAGCTAGGCTTGCATGTTCTGCAAACTCAGCCGCTGCTTGAGCAGTTGAGGTAGCATCCACAAATTTTATATTCCAATGTTGCCTGCCAACAGAAAAATTACCATTACCATCTCAAGGAAATGATTGCCCATGTTCCAACCTTTCATCCTTAAAGCCTAAGTGGCATGAACCACCATCATCAACACAATATTGCCTTGAAAGTTCTACAACAGCTCTGGCAGCTAGGCTTGAATATTCTGCAAACTCAGCCGCTGCTTGAGCAGCAGAGGTAGCATCCATAAATTTCATGTTCCAATTCTGCCTGCCAACAGAAAAATTACCATTACCATCTCCAGGAAATGATTGCCCATGTTCCAACCTTTCATCCTTGAAACCTAAGTGGCATGAACCACCATCATCAACACAATATTGCCTTGAAAGTTCTAGAACAGCTCTGGCTCTAGCCTTGCATATTCTGCAAACTCAGCCACTGCTTGAGCAGTAGAGGTAGCATCCTTAAATTTCATGTTCCAATTCGGCCTGCCAACAGAAAAATTACCATTACCATCTCCAGGAAATGATTGCCCATGTTCCAACCTTTCATCCTTGAAACCTAAGTGGCATGAACCACCATCATCAACATAATATTGCCTTGAAAGTTTTACAACAGCTCTGGCAGCTAGGCTTGCATGTTCTGCAAACTCAGCCGCTGCTTGAGCAGCAGAGGTAGCATCCATAAATTTCATGTTCCAATTCTGCCTGCCAACAAAAAAATTACCATTACCATCTCCAGGAAATGATTGCCCTTGTTCCAACCTTTCATCCTTGAAACCTAAGTGGCATGAACCACCACCATCAACACAATATTGCCTTTAAAGTTCAACAACAGCTCTGGCAGCTAGGCTTGCATGTTCTGCAAACTCTGCCGCTGCTTGAGCAACAGAGGTAGCATCCTTAAATTTCATGTTCCAATTCTGCCTGCCAACAAAAAATATACCATTACCATCTCCAGGAAATGATTGCCCATGTTCCAACCTTTCATCCTTGAAACCTAAGTGGCATGAACCACCATCATCAACACAATATTTCCTTGAAAGTTCTACAACAGCTCTGGTAGCTAGGCTTGAATATTCTACAAACTAAGTCGCTGCTTTAGCAGCAGAGGTAGCATCCATAAATTTCATGTTCCAATTCTGCCTGCCAACAGAAAAATTACCATTACCATCTCTAGGAAATGATTGCCCATGTTCTAACCTTTCATCCTTAAAGCCTAAGTGGCATGAACCACCATCATCAACACAATATTGCCTTGAAAGTTCTACAACAGCTCTGGCATCTATGCTTGCATATTCTGCAAACTCAGCCGCTGCTTGAGCAGTAGAGGTAGCATCCCTAAATTTTATGTTCTAATTCTGCCTGCCAACAGAAAAATTACCATTACCATCTCCAGGAAATGATTGCCCATGTTCCAACCTTTCATCCTTGAAACCTAAGTGGCATGAACCACCATCATCAACACAATATTGCCTTGAAAGTTCAACAACAGCTCTGGCAGCTAGGCTTGCATGTTCTGCAAACTCAGCCGCTGCTTGAGCAGCAGAGGTAGCATCCATAAATTTCATGTTCCAATGTTGCCTGCCAACAGAAAAATTACCATTACCATCTCCAGGAAATGATTGCCCATGTTCCAACCTTTCATCCTTAAAGCCTAAGTGGCATGAACCACCATCATCAACACAATATTGCCTTGAAAGTTCTACAACAGCTCTGGCAGCTAGGCTTGAATATTCTGCAAACTCAGCCGCTGCTTGAGCAGCAGAGGTAGCATCCATAAATTTCATGTTCCAATTCTGCCTGCCAACAGAAAAATTACCATTACCATCTCCAGGAAATGATTGCCCATGTTCCAACCTTTCATCCTTGAAACCTAAGTGGCATGAACCACCATCATCAACACAATATTGCCTTGAAAGTTCTACAACAGCTCTGGCAGCTAGGCTTGCATATTCTGCAAACTCAGCCGCTGCTTGAGAATTAGAGGTAGCATCCTTAAATTTCATGTTCCAATTCGGCCTGCCAACAGGAAATTACCATTACCATCTCCAGGAAATGATTGCCCATGTTCCATCCTTTCATCCTTGAAACCTAAGTGGCATGAACCACCATCATCAACATAATATTGCATTGAAAGTTCTACAACAGCTCTGGCAGCTACGCTTGCATGTTCTGCAAACTCAGTCGCTGCTTGAGCAGCAGAGGTAGCATCCATAAATTTCATGTTCCAATTCTGCCTGCCAACAAAAAAATTACCATTACCATTACCATCTCCAGGAAATGATTGCCCTTGTTCCAACCTTTCATCCTTGAAACCTAAGTGGCATGAACCACCATCATCAACACAATATTGCCTTGAAAGTTCTACATTAGCTCTGGCAGCTAGGCTTGAATATTCTACAAACTCAGCCGCTGCTTGAGCAGCAGAGGTAGCATCCTTAAATTTCATGTTCCAATTCTACCTGCCAACAGAAAAATTACCATTACTATCTCCAGGAAATGATTGCCCATGTTCCAACCTTCCATCCTTGAAACCTAAGTGGCATGAACCACCATCATCAACACAATATTGCCTTGAAAGTTCTACAACAGCTCTGGTAGCTAGGCTTGAATATTCTGCAAACTCAGCCACTGCTTTAGCAGCAGAGGTAGCATCCATAAATTTCATGTTCCAATTCTGCCTGCCAACAGAAAAATTACCATTACCATCTCCAGGAAATGATTGCCCATGTTCCAACCTTTCATCCTTAAAGCCTAAGTGGCATGAACCACCATCATCAACACAATATTGCCTTGAAAGTTCTACAACAGCTCTGGCATCTAGGCTTGCATATTCTACAAACTCAGCCGCTGCTTGAACAGTAGAGGTAGCATCCTTAAATTTCATGTTCTTATTCTGCCTGCCAACAGAAAATTTACCATTACCATCTCCAGGAAATGATTGCCCATGTTCCAACCTTTCATCCTTAAAGCCTAAGTGGCATGAACGACCATCATCAACACAATATTGCCTTGAAAGTTCTACAGCAGCTCTGGCATCTAGGCTTGCATATTCTGCAAACTCAGCCGTTGCTTGAGCAGCAGAGGTAGCATCCATAAATTTCATGTTCCAATTATGCCTGCCAACAGAAAATTTACCATTACCATCTCCAAGAATGATTGCCCATGTTCCAACCTTTCATCCTTGAAACCTAAGTGGCATGAACCACTATCATCAATACAATATTGCCTTGAAAGTTCTACAACAGCTCTGGCAGCTAGGCTTGCATATTCTGCAAACTCAGCCACTGCTTGAGCAGCAGAGGTAGCATCCTTAAATTTCATGTTCAAATTCTTCCTGCAAACAGAAAAATTACCATTACCATCTCCAGGAAATGATTGCCCACGTTCCAACCTTTCATCCTTGAAACCTAAGTGGCATGAACCACCATCATCAACACAATATTGCCTTTAAAGTTCTACAACAGCTCTGGCAGTGAGGCTTGCATGTTCTGCAAACTCAGCCGCTGCTTGAGCAGCAGAGGTAGCATCCATAAATTTCATGTTCCAATTCTGCCTGCCAACAGAAAAAAAAAATTACCATTACCATCTCCAGGAAATGATTGCCCATGTTCCAACCTTTCATCCTTGAAACCTAAGTGGCATGAACCACCATCATCAACACAATATTACCTTGAAAGTTCTACAATAGCTCTGGCAGCTAGGCTTGAATATTCTGCAAACTCAACCGCTGCTGTGGCAGCAGAGGTAGCATCCATAAATTTCATGTTCCAATTCTGCCTGCCAACAGAAAAATTACCATTACCATCTCCAGGAAATGATTGCCTATGTTCCAACCTTTCATCCTTGAAACCTAAGTGGCATGAACCACCATCATCAACACAATATTGCCTTGAAAGTTCTACAAAAGCTCTGGCATCTAGGCTTGCATATTCTGCAAACTCAGCCGCTGCTTGAGCAGCAGAGGTAGCATCCATAAATTTCATGTTCCAATTCTACCTGCCAACAGAAAAATTTCCATTACCATCTCTAGGAAATGATTGCCCATGTTCCAACCTTTCATCCTTAAAGCCTAAGTGGCATGAACCACCATCATCAACACAATATTGCCTTGAAAGTTCTACAACAGCTCTGGCAGCTAGGCTTGAATATTCTGCAAACTCAGCCGCTGCTTGAGCAGCAGAGGTAGCATCCATAAATTTCATGTTCCAATTCTGCCTGCCAACAGAAAAATTACCATTACCATCTCCAGGAAATGATTGCCCATGTTCCAACCTTTCATCCTTGAAACCTAAGTGGCATGAACCACCATCATCAACACAATATTGCCTTGAAAGTTCTAGAACAGCTCTGGCTCTAGGCTTGCATATTCTGCAAACTCAGCCGCTGCTTGAGCAGTAGAGGTAGCATCCTTAAATTTCATGTTCCAATTCTGCCTGCCAACAGAAATATTACCATTACCATCTCGATGAAATGATTGCCCTAGTTCCAACCTTCATCCTTGAAACCTAGGTGGCATGAACCACCACCATCAACACAATATTGCCTTTAAAGTTCAACAACAGCTCTGGCAGCTAGGCTTGCATGTTCTGCAAACTCAGCCGCTGCTTGAGCAGCAGAGGTAGCATCCATAAATTTCATATTCCAATGTTGCCTGCCAACAGAAAAATTACCATTACCATCTCCAGGAAATGATTGCCCATCTTCCAACCTTTCATCCTTGAAACCTAATTGGCATGAACCACCATCATCAACACAATATTGCCTTTAAAGTTCTACAACAGCTATGGCAGCTAGGCTTGCCATGTTATGCAAACTCAGCCGCTACTTGAGCAGCAGAGGTAGCATCCTTAAATTTCATGTTCCAATTCTGCCTGCCAACAGAAAAATTACCATTACCATCTCCAGGAAATGATTGCCCATGTTCCAACCTTTCATCCTTGAAACCTAAGTGGCATGAACCACCATCATCAACAAAATATTGCCTTGAAAGTTCTACAACAGCTCTGGCAGCTAGGCTTGCATGTTCTACAAACTCAGCCGCAGCTTGAGCAACAGAGGTAGCATCCTTAAATTTCATGTTCCAATTCTGCCTGCCAACAGAAAAATTACCATTACCATCTCCAGGAAATGATTGCCCGTTTTCTAACCTTTTATCCTTGAAACCTAAGTAGCAGGAACCACCATCATCAACACAATATTGCCTTTAAAGTTCAACAACAGCTCTGGAAGCTAGGCTTGCATGTTCTACAAACTCAGCCGCAGCTTGAGCAACAGAGGTAGCATCCTTAAATTTCATGTTCCAATTCTGCCTGCCAACAGAAAAATTACCATTACCATCTCCAGGAAATGATTGCCCGTTTTCTAACCTTTTATCCTTGAAACCTAAGTAGCAGGAACCACCATCATCAACACAATATTGCCTTTAAAGTTCTACAACAGCTCTGGCAGCTAGGCTTGCATGTTCTGCAAACTCAGCCGCTGCTTGAGCAGCAGAGGTAGCATCCATAAATTTCATGTTCCAATTCTGCCTGCCAACTAAAACATTACCATTACCATCTCCAGGAAATGATTGCCCATGTTCCAACCTTTCATCCTTGAAACCTAAGTGGCATGAACCACCATCATCAACACAATATTGCCTTGAAAGTCCTACATTAGCTCTGGCAGCTAGGCTTGAATATTCTACAAACTCAGCCGCTGCTTGAGCAGCAGAGGTAGCATCCTTAAATTTCATGTTCCAATTCTACCTGCCAACAGAAAAATTACCATTACTATCTCCAGGAAATGATTGCCCATGTTCCAACCTTTCATCCTTGAAACCTAAGTGGCATGAACCACCATCATCAACACAATATTGCCTTGAAAGTTCTACAACAGCTCTGGCAGCTAGGCTTGCATGTTCTGCAAACTCAGCCACTGCTTTAGCAGCAGAGGTAGCATCCATAAATTTCATGTTCCAATTCTGCCTGCCAACAGAAAAATTACCATTACCATCTCCAGGAAATGATTGCCCATGTTCCAACCTTTCATCCTTGAAACCTAAGTGGCATGGACCACCATCATCAACACAATATTGCCTTGAAAGTTCTACAACATCTCTGGCAGCTAGGCTTGAATATTCTGCAAACTCAGCCGCTGCTTGAGCAGCAGAGGTAGCATCCATAAATTTCATGTTCCAATTCTGCCTGCCAACAGAAAAATTACCATTACCATCTCCAGGAAATGATTTCCCTATATTCCAACCTTTCATCCTTGAAACCTAAGTGGCATGAACCACCATCATCAACACAATATTGCCTTTAAAGTTCTACAACAGCTCTGGCAGCGACGCTTGCATGTTTTGCAAACTCAGCCGCTGCTTGAGCAGCAGAGGTAGCATCCATAAATTTCATGTTCCAATTCTGCCTGCCAACAGAAAACAATTACCATTACCATCTCTTGGAAATGATTGCCCATGTACCAACCTTTCATCCTTGAAACCTAAGTGGCATGAACCTCCATCATCAACACAATATTGCCTGGAAAGTTCTACAATAGCTCTGGCATCTGGGCTTGCATATTCTGCAAACTCAGCCGCTGCTTGAGCAGCAGAGGTAGCATCCATAAATTTCATGTTCCAATTCTGCCTGCCAACAGAAAACACTTACCATTACCATCTCCTGGAAATGATTGCCCATGTTCCAACCTTTCATCCTTGAAACCTAAGTGGCATGAACCACCATCATCAACACAATATTGCCTTTAAAGTTCTACAACAGCTATGGCAGCTAGGCTTGCATGTTCTGCAAACTCAGCCATTGTTTGAGCAGCAGAGGTAGCATCCCTAAATTTCATGTTCCAATTCTGCCTGCCAAAAGAAACATTACCATTACCATCTCCAGGAAATTGATTGCCCTTGTTCCAACACTTCATCCTTGAAACCTAAGTGGCATGAACCACCACCATCAACAAAATATTGCCTTTAAAGTTCAACAACAGCTCTGGCAGCTAGGTTTGCATGTTCTGCAAACTCAGCCGCTGCTTGAGCAGCAGAGGTAGCATCCATAAATTTCATGTTCCAATTCTGCCTGCCAACAGAAATGTTTCCATTACCATCTCCAGGAAATGATTGCCCATGTTCCAACCTTTCATCCTTGAAACCTAAGTGGCATGAACCACCATCATCAACACAATATTGCCTTGAAAGTTCTACAACAGCTCTGGCAGCTGGGCTTGAATATTCTGCAAACTCAGCCGCTGCTTGAGCAGCAGAGGTAGCATCCATAAATTTCATGTTCCAATTCTGCCTGCCAACAGAAAAATTACCATTACCATCTCCAGGAAATGATTGCCCATGTTCCAACCTTTCATCCTTAAAGCCTAAGTGGCATGAACCACCATCATCAACACAATATTGCCTTGAAAGTTCTACAACAGCTCTGGCAGCTAGGCTTGAATATTCTGCAAACTCAGCCGCTGCTTGAGCAGCAGAGGTAGCATCCATAAATTTCATGTTCCAATTCTGCCTGCCAACAGAAAAATTACCATTACCATCTCCAGGAAATGATTGCCCATGTTCCAACCTTTCAACCTTAAAGCCTAAGTGGCATGAACCACCATCATCAACACAATATTGCCTTGAAAGTTCTACAACAGCTCTGGCAGCTAGGCTTGAATATTCTGCAAACTCAGCCGCTGCTTGAGCAGCAGAGGTAGCATCTATAAATTTCATGTTCCAATTCTGCCTGCCAACAGAAAAATTACCATTACCATCTCCAGGAAATGATTGCCCATGTTCCAACCTTTCATCCTTAAAGCCTAAGTGGCATGAACCACCATCATCAACACAATATTGCCTTGAAAGTTCTACAACAGCTCTGGCAGCTAGGCTTGAATATTCTGCAAACTCAGCCGTTGCTTGAGCAGCAGAGGTAGCATCCATAAATTTCATGTTCCAATTCTGCCTGCCAACAGAAAAATTACCATTACCTTCTCCAGGAAATGATTGCCCATGTTCCAACCTTTCATCCTTGAAACCTAAGTGGCATGAACAACCATCATCAACACAATATTGCCTGGAAAGTTCTACAATAGCTTTGGCATCTGGGCTTGCATATTCTGCAAACTCAGCCGCTGCTTGAGCAGCAGAGGTAGCATCCATAAATTTCATGTTCCAATTCTGCCTGCCAACAGAAAACACTTACCATTACCATCTCCAGGAAATGATTGCCCTTGTTCCAACCTTTCATCCTTGAAACCTAAGTGGCATGAACCACCATCATCAACACAATATTGCCTTTAAAGTTCAACAACAGCTCTGGCAGCGAGGCTTGCATGTTCTGCAAACTCAGCCGCTGCTTGAGCAGCAGAGGTAGCGTCCATAAATTTCATGTTCCAATTCGGCCTGCCAACAGAAAAAATTACCATTACCATCTCCAGGAAATGATTGCCCATGTTCCAACCTTTCATCCTTGAAACCTAAGTGGCATGAACCACCATCATCAACACAATATTGCCTTGAAAGTTCTACAACAGCTCTGGCAGCTAGACTTGAATATTCTACAAACTCAGCCGCTGCTGTAGCAGCAGAGGTAGCATCCCTAAATTTCATGTTCCAATTCTGCCTGCCAACAGAAAAATTACCATTACCATCTCCAGGAAATGATTGCCCATGTTCCAACCTTTCATCCTTGTAACCTAAGTGGCATGAACCACCATCATCAACACAATATTGCCTTGAAAGTTCTACAACAGCTCTTGCAGCTAGGCTTGAATGTTCTGCAAACTCAATCGCTGCTTGAGCAGCAGAGGTAGCATCCATAAATTTCATGTTCCAATTCTGCCTGCCAACAGAAAAATTACCATTACCATCTCCAGAAAATGATTGCCCATGTTCCAACCTTTCATCCTTGAAACCTAAGTGGCATGAACCACCATCATCAACACAATATTGCCTTGAAAGTTCTACAACAGCTCTGGCAGCTGGGCTTGAATATTCTGCAAACTCAGCCGCTGCTTGAGCAGCAGAGGTAGCATCCATAAATTTCATGTTCCAATTCTGCCTGCCAACAGAAAAATTACCATTACCATCTCCAGGAAATGATTGCCCATGTTCCAACCTTTCAACCTTAAAGCCTAAGTGGCATGAACCACCATCATCAACACAATATTGCCTTGAAAGTTCTACAACAGCTCTGGCAGCTAGGCTTGAATATTCTGCAAACTCAGCCGCTGCTTGAGCAGCAGAGGTAGCATCTATAAATTTCATGTTCCAATTCTGCCTGCCAACAGAAAAATTACCATTACCATCTCCAGGAAATGATTGCCCATGTTCCAACCTTTCATCCTTAAAGCCTAAGTGGCATGAACCACCATCATCAACACAATATTGCCTTGAAAGTTCTACAACAGCTCTGGCAGCTAGGCTTGAATATTCTGCAAACTCAGCCGTTGCTTGAGCAGCAGAGGTAGCATCCATAAATTTCATGTTCCAATTCTGCCTGCCAACAGAAAAATTACCATTACCTTCTCCAGGAAATGATTGCCCATGTTCCAACCTTTCATCCTTGAAACCTAAGTGGCATGAACAACCATCATCAACACAATATTGCCTGGAAAGTTCTACAATAGCTTTGGCATCTGGGCTTGCATATTCTGCAAACTCAGCCGCTGCTTGAGCAGCAGAGGTAGCATCCATAAATTTCATGTTCCAATTCTGCCTGCCAACAGAAAACACTTACCATTACCATCTCCAGGAAATGATTGCCCTTGTTCCAACCTTTCATCCTTGAAACCTAAGTGGCATGAACCACCATCATCAACACAATATTGCCTTTAAAGTTCAACAACAGCTCTGGCAGCGAGGCTTGCATGTTCTGCAAACTCAGCCGCTGCTTGAGCAGCAGAGGTAGCGTCCATAAATTTCATGTTCCAATTCGGCCTGCCAACAGAAAAAATTACCATTACCATCTCTAGGAAATGATTGCCCATGTTCCAACCTTTCATCCTTGAAACCTAAGTGGCATGAACCACCATCATCAACACAATATTGCCTTGAAAGTTCTACAACAGCTCTGGCAGCTAGGCTTGAATATTCTGCAAACTCAGCCGCTGCTGTAGCAGCAGAGGTAGCATCCCTAAATTTCATGTTCCAATTCTGCCTGCCAACAGAAAAATTACCATTACCATCTCCAGGAAATGATTGCCCATGTTCCAACCTTTCATCCTTGTAACCTAAGTGGCATGAACCACCATCATCAACACAATATTGCCTTGAAAGTTCTACAACAGCTCTTGCAGCTAGGCTTGAATGTTCTGCAAACTCAGTCGCTGCTTGAGCAGCAGAGGTAGCATCCATAAATTTCATGTTCCAATTCTGCCTGCCAACAGAAAAATTACCATTACCATCTCCAGGAAATGATTGCCCATGTTCCAACCTTTCATCCTTGAAACCTAAGTGGCATGAACCACCATCATCAACACAATATTGCCTTGAAAGTTCTACAACAGCTCTGGCAGCTAGGCTTGAATATTCTGCAAACTCAGTCGCTGCTTGAGCAGCAGAGGTAGCATCCATAAATTTCATGTTCCAATTCTGCGTGCCAACAGAAAAATTATCATTACCATCTCCAGGAAATGATTTCCCATGTTCCAACCTTTCATCCTTGAAGCCTAAGTGGCATGAACCACCATCACCAACACAATATTGCCTTGAAAGTTCTATAACAGCTCTGGCATCTAGGCTTGTATATTCTGCAAACTCAGCCGCTGCTTGAGCAGTAGAGGTAGCATCCTTAAATTTCATGTTCTAATTCTGCCTGCCAACAGAAAAATTACCATTACCATCCCAGGAAATGATTGCCCTTGTTCCAACCTTTCATCCTTCAAACCTAAGTGGCATGAACCACCATCATCAACACAATATTGCCTTGAAAGTTCTACAACAGCTCTGGCATCTAGGCTTGCATATTCTGCAAATTCAGCCGCTGCTTGAGCAGCAGAGGTAGCATCCATAAATTTCATGTTCCAATTCTGCCTGCCAACAGAAAATTTACCATTACCATCTCCGGGAAATGATTGCCCATGTTCCAATCTTTCATCCTTGAAACCTAAGTGGCATAAACCACCATCATCAACACAATATTGCCTTGAAAGTTCTACAACAGCTCTGGCAGCTAGGCTTGAATATTCTACAAACTCAGCCGCTGCTTGAGCAGCAGAGGTAACATCCTTAAATTTCATGTTCTAATTCTGCCTGCCAACAGAAAAATAACCATTACCATCTCCAGGAAATGATTGCCCTTGTTCCAAACTTTCATCCTTGAAACCTAAGTGGCATGAACCACCATCATCAACACAATATTGCCTTGAAAGTTCTACAACAGCTCTGGCATCTAGGCTTGCATGTTCTGCAAATTCAGCCGCTGCTTGAGCAGTAGATGTAGCATCCATAAATTTCATGTTCCAATTCTGCCTGCTAACAGAAAATTTACCATTACCATCTCCAGGAAATGATTGCCCATGTTCCAACCTTTCATCCTTGAAACCTAAGTAGCATGAACCACCATCATTAACACAATATTGCCGTGAATGTTCTACAATAGCTCTGGCAGCTAGGCTTGCATGTTTTGCAAAATCAGCCGCTGCTTGAGCAGCAGAGGTAGAATCCATAAATTTCATGTTCCAATGTTGCCTGCCAACAGAAAAATTACCATTACCATCTCCAGGAAATGATTACCCATGTTCCAACCTTTCATCCTTGAAACCTAAGTGGCATGAACCACCATCATCAACACAATATTGCCTTGAAAGTTCTACAACAGCTCTGGCAGCTAGGCTTGCATATTCTGCAAACTCAGCCGCTGCTTGAGCAGCAGAGGTAGCATCCATAAATTTCATGTTCCAATTCTGCCTGCCAACAGAAAAATTACCATTACCATCTCCTGGAAATGATTGCCCATGTTCCAACCTTTCATCCTTGAAACCTAAGTGGCATGAACCACCATCATCAACACAATAGTGCCTTGAAAGTTCTACAACAGCTCTGGCAGCTAGGCTTGCAAATTCTGCGAACTCAGCCGCTGCTTGAGCAGCAGAGGTAGCATCCATAAATTTCATGTTCCAATTCTGCCTTCCAATAGAAAAATTACCATTACCGTCTCTGGGAAATGATTGCCCATATTCCAACATTTCATCCTTGAAACCTAAGTGTCATGAACCACCATCATCAACACAATATTGCCTTTAAAGTTCTACAACAGCTCTGGTAGCTAGGCATGCATGTTCTGCAAACTCAGCCGCTGCTTGAGCAGCAGAGGTAGCACCCTTAAATTTCATGTTCCAATTCTGCCTTCCAATAGAAAAATTACCATTACCGTCTCTGGGAAATGATTGCCCATATTCCAACATTTCATCCTTGAATCCTAAGTGTCATGAACCACCATCATCAACACAATATTGCCTTGAAAGTTCTACAACAGCTCTGGAAGCTAAGCTTGCATGTTCTGCAATCTCAGCCGCTGCTTGAGCAGCAGAGATAGCATTCTTAAATTTCATGTTCCAATTCTGCCTGCAAACAGAAAAATTACCATTCACATCTCTAGGAAATGATTGCCCATGTTCAAACCTTTCATCCTTGAAACCTAAGTGGCATGAACCACCATCATCAACTCAATATTGCCTTGAAAGTTCTTCAACAACTCTGGCAGTTAGGCTAGAATATAATGTAAACTCAGCCGCTGCTTGAGCAGTAGAGGTAGCATCCTAAAAGTTCATGTTCCAATTTCGCCTGCCAACAGAAAAATTACCATTACCATCTCTAGGAAATGATTGCCCATGTTCCAACCTTTCATCCTTAAAAGCTAAGTGGCATGAACTACCATCATCAACACAATATTGCCTTTAAAGTTCTACAACAGCTATGGCAGCTAGGCTTGCATGTTCTGCAAACTCAGCTGCTGTTTGAGCAGTAGAGGTAGCATCCCTAAATTTCATGTTCCAATTCTGCCTGCCAATAGAAAAATTACCATTACCATCTCCAAGAAAATGATTGCCCTTGTTCCAACATTTCATCCTTGAAACCTAAGTGGCATGAACCACCACCATCAACACAATATTGCCTTTAAAGTTCAACAACAGCTCTGGCAGCTAGGCTTGCATGTTCTGCAAACTCAGCCGCTGCTTGAGCAGCAGAGGTAGCATCCATAAATTTCATGTTCCAATTCTGCCTGCCAACAGAAATGTTTCCATTACCATCTCCAGGAAATGATTGCCCATGTTCCAACCTTTCATCCTTGAAAACTACGTGTCATGAACCACTATCATCAATACAATATTGCCTTGAAAGTTCTACAACAGCTCTGGCAGTTAGGCTTGCATGTTCTGTAAACTCAGCCGCTGCTTGAGCAGCAGAGGTAGCATCCTTAAATTTCATGTTCCAATTCTGCCTGCCAACATAAAAATTACCATTACCATCTCTAGGAAATGATTGCCCATGTTCCAACCTTTCATCCTTGAAACCTAAGTGGCATGAACCACCATCATCAACACAATAGTGCCTTGAAAGTTCTACAACAGCTCTGGCCGCTAGGCTTGCAAATTCTGCGAACTCAGCCGCTGCTTGAGCAGCAGAGGTAGCATCCATAAATTTCATGTTCCAATTCTGCCTTCCAATAGAAAAATTACCATTACCATCTCCGGGAAATGATTGCCCATATTCCAACATTTCATCCTTGAAACCTAAGTGTCATGAACCACCATCATCAACACAATATTGCCTTTAAAGTTCTACAACAGCTCTAGCAGCTAGGCATGCATGTTCTGCAAACTCAGCCGCTGCTTGAGCAGCAGAGGTAGCACCCTTAAATTTCATGTTCCAATTCTGCCTACCAACAGAAAAATTACCATTACCATCTCCAGGAAATGATTGCCCATGTTCCAACCTTTCATCCTTTAAACCTAAGTGGCATGAACCACCATCATCAACACAATATTGTCCTTGAAAGTTCAACAACAGCTCTGGCATCTTGGCTTGCATATTCTGCAAATTCAGCCGCTGCTTGAGCAGCAGAGGTAGCATCCATAAATTTCATGTTCCAATTCTGCGTGCCAACAGAAAATTTACCATTACCATCTCCGGGAAATGATTGCCCATGTTCAAACCTTTCATCCTTGAAACCTAAGTGGCATGAACCACCATCATTAACACAATATTGCCTTGAAAGTTCTACAACAGCTCTGGCAGCTAGGCTTGAATATTCTACAAACTCAGCCGCTGCTTGAGCAGCAGAGGTAACATCCTTAAATTTCATGTTCTAATTCTGCCTGCCAACAGAAAAATAACCATTACCATCTCCAGGAAATGATTGCCCTTGTTCCAACCTTTCATCCTTGAAACCTAAGTGGCATGAACCACCATGATCAACACAATATTGCCTTGAAAGTTCTACAACAGCCTTAGCATCTAGGTTTGCATATTCTATAAACTCAGCCGCTGCTTGAGCAGCAGAGGTAGCATCCATTAATTTCATGTTCCAATTCTGCCTGCTAACAGAAAATTTACCATTACCATTTCCAGGAAATGATTGCCCATGTTCCAACCTTTCATCCTTGAAACCTAAGTAGCATTAACCACCATCATCAACACAATATTGCCTTTAAAGTTCTACAATAGCTCTGGCAGCTAGGCTTGCATGTTCTGCAAACTCAGCCGCTACTTGAGCAGCAGAGGTAGCATCCTTAAATTTCATGTTCCAATTCTTCCTGCCAATAGAAAAATTACCATTTCCATCTCCAGGAAATGATTGACCATGTTCCAACCTTTCATCCTTGAAACCTAAGTGGCATGAACCACCATCATCAACACAATATTGCCTTGAAAGTTCTACAACAGCTCTGGCAGCTAGGCTTGCATATTCTGCAAACTCAGCCGCTGCTTGAGCAGCAGAGGTAGCATCCATAAATTTCATGTTCCAATTCTGCCTGCCAACAGAAAAATTACCATTACCATCTCCAGGAAATGATTGCCCATGTTCCAACCTTTCATCCTTGAAACCTAAGTGGCATGAACCACCATCATCAACACAATATTGCCTTGAAAGTTCTACAACAGCTCTGGCAGCTAGGCTTGCATATTCTGCAAACTCAGCCGCTGCTTGAGCAGCAGAGGTAGCATCCATAAATTTCATGTTCCAATTCTGCCTGCCAACAGAAATGTTTCCATTACCATCTCCAGGAAATGATTGCCCATGTTCCAACCTTTCATCCTTGAATATTACGTGTCATGAACCACTATCATCAATACATTATTGCCTTGAAAGTTCTACAACAGCTCTGGCAGTTAGGCTTGCATGTTCTGTAAACTCAACCGCTGCTTGAGCAGCAGAGGTAGCATCCTTAAATTTCATGTTCCAATTCTGCCTGCCAACATAAAAATTACCATTACCATCTCTAGGAAATGATTGCCTATGTTCCAACCTTTCATCCTTGAAACCTAAGTGGCATGAACCACCTTCATCAAAAAAATATAGCCTTGAAAGTTCTACAACAGCTCTGGAAGCTAAGCTTGCATGTTCTGCAATCTCAGCCGCTGCTTGAGCAGCAGAGATAGCATTCTTAAATTTCATGTTCCAATTCTGCCTGCAAACAGAAAAATTACCATTCACATCTCTAGGAAATGATTGCCCATGTTCAAACCTTTCATCCTTGAAACCTAAGTGGCATGAACCACCATCATCAACTCAATATTGCCTTGAAAGTTCTTCAACAACTCTGGCAGTTAGGCTAGAATATAATGTAAACTCAGCCGCTGCTTGAGCAGTAGAGGTAGCATCCTAAAAGTTCATGTTCCAATTTCGCCTGCCAACAGAAAAATTACCATTACCATCTCTAGGAAATGATTGCCCATGTTCCAACCTTTCATCCTTAAAAGCTAAGTGGCATGAACTACCATCATCAACACAATATTGCCTTTAAAGTTCTACAACAGCTATGGCAGCTAGGCTTGCATGTTCTGCAAACTCAGCTGCTGTTTGAGCAGTAGAGGTAGCATCCCTAAATTTCATGTTCCAATTCTGCCTGCCAATAGAAAAATTACCATTACCATCTCCAAGAAAATGATTGCCCTTGTTCCAACATTTCATCCTTGAAACCTAAGTGGCATGAACCACCACCATCAACACAATATTGCCTTTAAAGTTCAACAACAGCTCTGGCAGCTAGGCTTGCATGTTCTGCAAACTCAGCCGCTGCTTGAGCAGCAGAGGTAGCATCCATAAATTTCATGTTCCAATTCTGCCTGCCAACAGAAATGTTTCCATTACCATCTCCAGGAAATGATTGCCCATGTTCCAACCTTTCATCCTTGAAAACTACGTGTCATGAACCACTATCATCAATACAATATTGCCTTGAAAGTTCTACAACAGCTCTGGCAGTTAGGCTTGCATGTTCTGTAAACTCAGCCGCTGCTTGAGCAGCAGAGGTAGCATCCTTAAATTTCATGTTCCAATTCTGCCTGCCAACATAAAAATTACCATTACCATCTCTAGGAAATGATTGCCCATGTTCCTACCTTTCATCCTTGAAACCTAAGTGGCATGAACCACCTTCATCAAAAAAATATAGCCTTGAAAGTTCTACAACAGCTCTGGAAGCTAAGCTTGCATGTTCTGCAATCTCAGCCGCTGCTTGAGCAGCAGAGATAGCATTCTTAAATTTCATGTTCCAATTCTGCCTGCAAACAGAAAAATTACCATTCACATCTCTAGGAAATGATTGCCCATGTTCAAACTTTCATCCTTGAAACCTAAGTGGCATGAACCACCATCATCAACTCAATATTGCCTTGAAAGTTCTTCAATAACTCTGGCAGTTAGGCTAGAATATAATGCAAACTCAGCCGCTGCTTGAGCAGTAGAGGTAGCATCCTAAAAGTTCATGTTCCAATTTCGCCTGCCAACAGAAAAATTACCATTACCATCTCTAGGAAATGATTACCCATGTTCCAACCTTTCATCCTTAAAAGCTAAGTGGCATGAACTACCATCATCAACACAATATTGCCTTTAAAGTTCTACAACAGCTATGGCAGCTAGGCTTGCATGTTCTGCAAACTCAGCCGCTGTTTGAGCAGTAGAGGTAGAATCCCTAAATTTCATGTTCCAATTCTGCCTGCCAACTGAAAAATAACCATTACCATCTCCAAGAAAATGATTGCCCTTGTTCCGACCTTTCATCCTTGAAACCTAAGTGGCATGAATCACCATCATCAACACAATATTGCTTTGAAAGTTCTAAAACAGCTCTGACAGCTAGTCTTGCATGTTCTGCAAACTCAGCCGCTGCTTGAGCAGCAGAGGTAGCATCCATAAATTTCATGTTCCAATTCTGCCTGCCAACAGAAAAATTACCATTACCATCTCCTGGAAATGATTGCCCATGTTCCAACCTTTCATCCTTGAAACCTAAGTGGCATGAACCACCATCATCAACACAATATTGCCTTGAAAGTTCTACAACAGCTCTGGCAGCTAGGCTTGCATATTCTGCAAACTCAGCCGCTGCTTGAGCAGCAGAGGTAGCATCCATAAATTTCATGTTCCAATTCTGCCTGCCAACAGAAAAATTACCATTACCATCTCCTGGAAATGATTGCCCATGTTCCAACCTTTCATCCTTGAAACCTAAGTGGCATGAACCACCATCATCAACACAATATTGCCTTGAAAGTTCTACAACAGCTCTGGCAGCTAGGCTTGCATATTCTGCAAACTCAGCCGCTGCTTGAGCAGCAGAGGTAGCATCCATAAATTTCATGTTCCAATTCTGCCTGCCAACAGAAAATTTACCATTACCATCTCCAGGAAATGATTGCCCATGTTCCAACCTTTCATCCTTGAAACCTAAGTGGCATGAACCACCATCATCAACACAATATTGCCTTGAAAGTTCTACAACAGCTCTGGCAGCTAGGCTTGCATATTCTGCAAACTCAGCCGCTGCTTGAGCAGCAGAGGTAGCATCCATAAATTTCATGTTCCAATTCTGCCTGCCAACAGAAAAATTACCATTACCATCTCCAGGAAATTATTGCCCATGTTCTAACCTTTCATCCTTGAAACCTAAGTGGCATGAACCACCATCATCAACACAATATTGCCTTGAAAGTTCCATAACAGCTCTGGCATCTAGGCTTGCATGTTCTGCAAACTCGGCCGCATCTTGAGCAGCAGAGGTAGCATCCTTTAATTTCATGTTCCAATTCTGGCCGCCAACAGAAAAATTACCATTACCATCTCCAGGAAATGATTGCCCATGTTCCAACCTTTCATCCTTAAAAGCTAAGTGGCATGAACTTCCATCATCAACACAATATTGCCTTTAAAGTTCTACAACAGCTATGGCAGCTAGGCTTGCATGTTCTGCAAACTCAGCCGCTGTTTGAGCAGCAGAGGTTGCATCCCTAAATTTCATGTTCCAATTCTGCCTGCCAACAGAAAAATTACCATTACCATCTCCAAGAAAATGATTGCCCTTGTTCCAACCTTTCATCCTTGAAACCTAAGTGGCATGAACCACCACCATCAACACAATATTGCCTTTAAAGTTCAACAACAGCTCTGGTAGCTAGGCTTGCATGTTCTGCAAACTCAGCCGCTGCTTGAGCAGCAGAGGTAGCATCCATAAATTTCATGTTCCAATTCTGCCTGCCAACAGAAAAATTACCATTACCATCTCCAGGAAATGATTGCCCATGTTCCAACCTTTCATCCTTGAAACCTAAGTGGCATGAACAACCATCATCAACACAATATTGCTTTGAAAGTTCTACAACAGCCTGGCAGCTAGGCTTGCATGTTCTGCAAACTCAGCCGCTGCTTGAGCAGCAGAGGTAGCATTCTTAAATTTCATGTTCCAATTCTGCCTGCAAACAGAAAAATTACCATTCACATCTCTAGGAAATGATTGCCCATGTTCAAACCTTTCATCCTTGAAACCTAAGTGGCATGAACCACCATCATCAACTCAATATTGCGTTGAAAGTTCTTCAACAACTCTGGCAGCTAGGCTAGAATATAATGCAAACTCAACCGCTGCTTGAGCAGTAGAGGTAGCATCCTAAAAGTTCATGTTCCAATTTCGCCTGCCAACAGAAAAATTACCATTACCATCTCTAGGAAATGATTGCCCATGTTCCAACCTTTCATCCTTAAAACCTAAGTGGCATGAACCACCATCATCAACACAATATTGCTTTGAAAGTTCTACAACAGCTCTGACAGCTAGTCTTGCATATTCTGCAAACTCAGCCGCTGCTTGAGCAGCAGAGGTAGCATCCATAAATTTCATGTTCCAATTCTGCCTGCTAATAGAAAAATTACAATTACCATCTCCAGGAAATGATTGCCCATGTTCCAACCTTTCATCCTTGAAACCTAAGTGGCATGAACCCCCATCATCAACACAATATTGCCTAGAAAGTTCTACAACAGCTCTGGTAGCTAGGCTTGCATATTCTGCAAACTCAGTCGCTGCTTGAGCAGCGGAGGTAGCATCCATAAATTTCATGTTCCAATTCTGCCTGCCAATAGAAAAATTACCATTACCATCTCCAGGAAATGATTGCCCATGTTCCAACCTTTCATCCTTGAAACCTAAGTGGCATGAACCACCATTATCAACACAATATTGCCTTGAAAGTTCTACAACAGCTCTGGCAGCTAGGCTTGCATATTCTGCAAACTCAGCCGCTGCTTGAGCAGCAGAGGTAGCATCCATAAATTTCATGTTCCAATTCTGCCTGCCAACAGAAAAATTACCATTACCATCTCCAGGAAATGATTGCCCATGTTCCAACCTTTCATCCTTGAAACCTAAGTGGCATGAACCACCATCATCAACACAATATTGCCTTTAAAGTTCTACAACAGCTCTGGCAGCTAGGCTTGCATGTTCTGCAAACTCAGCCGCTGCTTGAGCAGCAGAGGTAGCATCCTTAAATTTCATGTTCCAATTCTGCCTGCCAACAGAAATGTTTCCATTACCATCTCCAGGAAATGATTGCCCATGTTCCAACCTTTCATCCTTGAAAACTAAGTGTCATGAACCACTATCATCAATACAATATTGCCTTGAAAGTTCTACAACAGCTCTGGCAGCTAGGCTTGCATGTTCTGCAAACTCAGCCACTGCTTGAGCAGCAGAGGTAGCATCCATAAATTTCATGTTCCAATTCGGCCTGCCAACAGAAAAATTACCATTACCATCTCTAGGAAATGATTGCCAATGTTCCAACCTTTCATCCTTGAAACCTAAGTGGCATGAACCACCATCAACACAATATTGCCTTGAAAGTTCTACAACAGCTCTGGCAGCTAGTCTTGCATATTCTGCAACCTCAGCCGCTGCTTGAGCAGCAAAGGTAGCATCCATAAATTTCAAGTTCCAATTCTGCCTGCAAACAGAAAAATTACCATTCACATCTCTAGGAAATGATTGCCCGTGTTCCAACCTTTCATCCTTGAAACCTAAGTGGCATGAACCACCATCATCAACTCAATATTGCCTTGAAAGTTCTACAACAGATCTGGTAGCTAGGCTAGAATGTAATGCAAACTCAGTCGCTGCTTGTGCAGCAGAGGTAGCATCCATAAATTTCATGTTCCAATTCTGCCTGCCAATAGAAAAATTACCATTACCATCTCTAGGAAATGATTGCCCATGTTCCAACCTTTCATCCTTGAAACCTAAGTGGCATTAACCATCATCATCAACACAATATTGCCTTGAAAGTTCTACAACAACTCTAGAAGCTAGGCTTACATGTTCTACAAACTCAGCCGCTACTTGAGCTGCAGAGGTAGCATTCTTAAATTTCATGTTCCAATTCTGCCTGCCAATGGAAAAATTACCATTACCATCTCAAGATAATGATTTCCCATGTTCCAACCTTTCATCCTTGAAAATTAAGTGGCATGAACCACCATCACCAACACAATATTGCCTTGAAAGTTCTACAACAACTCTGGCAGTTAGGCTTGGATGTTCTGCAAACTCAGCCGCTGCTTGAGCAGCAGAGGTAGCATCCATAAATTTCATGTTCCAATTCTGCCTGCCAACAGAAAAATTACCATTACCATCTCCAGGAAATGATTGCCCATGTTCCAACCTTTCATCCTTGAAACCTAAGTGGCATGAACCACCATCATCAACACAATATTACCTTGAAAATTCTACAACAGCTCTGGCAGCTAGGCTTGCATGTTCTGCAAACCCAGCCGCTGCTTGAGCAGCAGAGGTAGCATCCATAAATTTCAAGTTCCAATTCTGCCTGCAAACAGAAAAATTACCATTCACATCTCTAGGAAATGATTGCCCGTGTTCCAACCTTTCATCCTTGAAACCTAAGTGGCATGAACCACCATCATCAACTCAATATTGCCTTGAAAGTTCTACAATAGATCTGGTAGCTAGGCTAGAATGTAATGCAAACTCAGCCGCTGCTTGAGCAGCAGAGGTAGCATCCATAAATTTCATGTTCCAATGTTGCCTGCCAACAGAAAAATTACCATTACCATCTCCAGGAAGTGATTGCCCATGTTCCAACCTTTCATCCTTGAAACCTAAGTGGCATGAACCACCATCATCAACACAATATTGCCTTGAAAGTTCTACAACAGCTCTGGCAGCTAGGCTTGAATATTCTGCAAACTCAGCCGCTGCTTGAGCAGCAGAGGTAGAATCCATAAATTTCATGTTCCAATTCTGGCCGCCAACAGAAAAATTACCATTACCATCTCCAGGAAATGATTGCCCATGTTCCAACCTTTCATCCTTGAAACCTAAGTGGTATGAACCACCATCATCAACACAATATTGCCTTGAAAGTTCTACAATAGCTCTGGCAGCTAGGCTTGCATATTCTGCAAACTCAGTCGCTGCTTGAGCAGCAGAGGTTGCATTCATAAATTTCATGTTCCAATTCTGCCTGCCTACAGAAAAATTATCATTACCATCTCCAGGAAATGATTGCCCATGTTCCAACCTTTCATCCTTGAAACCTAAGTGGCATGAACCACCATCATCAACACAATATTGCCTTTAAAGTTCTACAACAGCTCTGGCAGCTAGGCTTGCATGTTCTGCAAACTCAGCCACTGCTTGAGCAGCAGAGGTAGCATCCTTAAATTTCATGTTCCAATTCTTCCTGCCGATAGAAAAATTTCCATCACCATCTCCAGGAAATGATTGCCCATGTTCCAACCTTTCATCCTTGAAAACTAAGTGTCATGAACCACTATCATCAATACAATATTACCTTGAAAGTTCTACAACAGCTCTGGCAGCTAGGCTTGCATGTTCTGCAAACTCAGCCAATGCTTGAGCAGCAGAGGTAGCATCCATAAATTTCATATTCCAATTCTGCCTGCCAACAGAAAAATTACCATTACCATCTCTAGGAAATGATTGCCCATATTCCAACCTTTCATCTTTGAAACCTAAGTGGCATGAACCACCATCATCAACACAATATTGCCTTGAAAGTTCTACAACAGCTCTGGCAGCTAGGCTTGAATATTCTAAAAACTCAGCCGCTGCTTGAGCAGCAGAGGTAGCATCCATAAATTTCATGTTCCAATTCTGCCTGCCAATATAAAAATTGCCATTACCATCTCCAGGAAATGATTGCCCAAGTTCCTACCTTTCATCCTTGAAAACCTAAGTGGCATGAACCACCATCATTAACACAATATTGCCTTGAAAGTTCTACAATAGCTCTGGCATCTAGGCTTGAATATTCTGCAAACTCAGCCGCTGCTTGAGCAGCAGAGGTAGAATCCACAAATTTCATGTTCCAATTCTGCCTGCCAATCGAAAAATTACCATTCCCATATCCAGGAAATGATTGCCCATGTTCCAACCTTTCATACTTGAAACCTAAGTGGCATGAACCACCATCATCAACACAATATTGCCTTGAAAGTTCCATAACAGCTCTGGCATCTAGGCTTGCATGTTCTGCAAACTCGGCCGCTGCTTGAGCAGCAGAGGTAGCATCCTTTAATTTCATGTTCCAATTCTGGCCGCCAACAGAAAAATTACCATTACCATCTCCAGGAAATGATTGCCCATGTTCCAACCTTTCATCCTTAAAAGCTAAGTGGCATGAACTTCCATCATCAACACAATATTGCCTTTAAAGTTCTACAACAGCTATGGCAGCTAGGCTTGCATGTTCTGCAAACTCAGCCGCTGTTTGAGCAGCAGAGGTTGCATCCCTAAATTTCATGTTCCAATTATGCCTGCCAACAGAAAAATTACCATTACCATCTCCAAGAAAATGATTGCCCTTGTTCCAACCTTTCATCCTTGAAACCAAAGTGGCATGAACCACCACCATCAACACAATATTGCCTTTAAAGTTCAACAACAGCTCTGGTAGCTAGGCTTGCATGTTCTGCAAACTCAGCCGCTGCTTGAGCAGCAGAGGTAGCATCCATAAATTTCATGTTCCAATTCTGCCTGCCAACAGAAAAATTACCATTACCATCTCCAGGAAATGATTGCCCATGTTCCAACCTTTCATCCTTGAAACCTAAGTGGCATGAACAACCATCATCAACACAATATTGCTTTGAAAGTTCTACAACAGCCTGGCAGCTAGGCTTGCATGTTCTGCAAACTCAGCCGCTGCTTGAGCAGCAGAGGTAGCATTCTTAAATTTCATGTTCCAATTCTGCCTGCAAACAGAAAAATTACCATTCACATCTCTAGGAAATGATTGCCCATGTTCAAACCTTTCATCCTTGAAACCTAAGTGGCATGAACCACCATCATCAACTCAATATTGCCTTGAAAGTTCTTCAACAACTCTGGCAGCTAGGCTAGAATATAATGCAAACTCAACCGCTGCTTGAGCAGTAGAGGTAGCATCCTAAAAGTTCATGTTCCAATTTTGCATGCCAACAGAAAAATTACCATTACCATCTCTAGGAAATGATTGCCCATGTTCCAACCTTTCATCCTTGAAACCTAAGTGGCATGAACCACCATCATCAACACAATATTGCTTTGAAAGTTCTACAACAGCTCTGACAGCTAGTCTTGCATATTCTGCAAACTCAGCCGCTGCTTGAGCAGCAGAGGTAGCATCCATAAATTTCATTTTCCAATTCTGCCTGCTAACAGAAAAATTACAATTACCATCTCCAGGAAATGATTGCCCATGTTCCAACCTTTCATCCTTGAAACCTAAGTGGCATGAACCCCCATCATCAACAAAATATTGCCTAGAAAGTTCTACAACAGCTCTGGTAGATAGGCTTGCATATTCTGCAAACTCAGTCGCTGCTTGAGCAGCGGAGGTAGCATCCATAAATTTCATGTTCCAATTCTGCCTGCCAATAGAAAAATTACCATTACCATCTCCAGGAAATGATTGCCCATGTTCCAACCTTTCATCCTTGAAACCTAAGTGGCATGAACCACCATCATCAACACAATATTGCCTTGAAAGTTCTACAACAGCTCTGGCAGCTAGGCTTGCATATTCTGCAATCTCAGCCGCTGCTTGAGCAGCAGAGGTAGCATCCATAAATTTCATGTTCCAATTCTGCCTGCCAACAGAAAAATTACCATTACCATCTCCAGGAAATGATTGCCCATGTTCCAACCTTTCATCCTTGAAACCTAAGTGGCATGAACCACCATCATCAACACAATATTGCCTTTAAAGTTCTACAACAGCTCTTGCAGCTAGGCTTGCATGTTCTGCAAACTCAGCCGCTGCTTGAGCAGCAGAGGTAGCATCCTTAAATTTCATGTTCCAATTCTGCCTGCCAACAGAAATGTTTCCATTACCATCTCCAGGAAATGATTGCCCATGTTCCAACCTTTCATCCTTGAAAACTAAGTGTCATGAACCACTATCATCAATACAATATTGCCTTGAAAGTTCTACAACAGCTCTGGCAGCTAGGCTTGCATGTTCTGCAAACTCAGCCACTGCTTGAGCAGCAGAGGTAGCATCCATAAATTTCATGTTCCAATTCGGCCTGCCAACAGAAAAATTACCATTACCATCTCTAGGAAATGATTGCCCATGTTCCAACCTTTCATCCTTGAAACCTAAGTGGCATGAACCACCATCAACACAATATTGCCTTGAAAGTTCTACAACAGCTCTGGCAGCTAGTCTTGCATATTCTGCAACCTCAGCCGCTGCTTGAGCAGCAAAGGTAGCATCCATAAATTTCAAGTTCCAATTCTGCCTGCAAACAGAAAAATTACCATTCACATCTCTAGGAAATGATTGCCCGTGTTCCAACTTTTCATCCTTGAAACCTAAGTGGCATGAACCACCATCATCAACTCAATATTGCCTTGAAAGTTCTACAACAGATCTGGTAGCTAGGCTAGAATGTAATGCAAACTCAGTCGCTGCTTGTGCAGCAGAGGTAGCATCCATAAATTTCATGTTCCAATTCTGCCTGCCAATAGAAAAATTACCATTACCATCTCTAGGAAATGATTGCCCATGTTCCAACCTTTCATCCTTGAAACCTAAGTGGCATGAACCACCATCATTAACACAATATTGCCTTGAAAGTTCTACAACAGCTCTGGCAGCTAGGCTTGCATATTCTGCAAACTCAGCCGCTGCTTGAGCAGCAGAGGTAGCATCCATAAATTTCATGTTCCAATTCTGCCTGCCAACAGAAAAATTACCATTACCATCTCCAGGAAATGATTGCCCATGTTCCAACCTTTTATCCTTGAAACCTAAGTGGCATGAACCACCATCATCAACACAATATTGCCTTGAAAAGTTCTACAACAGCTCTGGCAGCTAGGCTTGCATGTTCTGCAAACTCAGCCGCTGCTTGAGCAGCAGAGGTAGCATCCTTAAATTTCATGTTCCAATTCTGCCTGCCAACAGAAAAATTACCATTACCATCTCTAGGAAATGATTGCCCATGTTCCAACCTTTCATCCTTGAAACCTAAGTGGCATGAACCACCATCATCAACACAATATTGCCTTGAAAGTTCTACAACAGCTCTGGCAGCTAGGCTTGCATGTTCTGCAAACCCAGCCGCTGCTTGAGCAGCAGAGGTAGCATCCATAAATTTCAAGTTCCAATTCTGCCTGCAAACAGAAAAATTACCATTCACATCTCTAGGAAATGATTGCCCGTGTTCCAACCTTTCATCCTTGAAACCTAAGTGGCATGAACCACCATCATCAACTCAATATTGCCTTGAAAGTTCTACAACAGATCTGGTAGCTAGGCTAGAATGTAATGCAAACTCAGCCGCTGCTTGAGCAGCAGAGGTAGCATCCATAAATTTCATGTTCCAATGTTGCCTGCCAACAGAAAAATTACCATTACCATCTCCAGGAAGTGATTGCCCATGTTCCAACCTTTCATCCTTGAAACCTAAGTGGCATGAACCACCATCATCAACACAATATTGCCTTGAAAGTTCTACAACAGCTCTGGCAGCTAGGCTTGAATATTCTGCAAACTCAGCCGCTGCTTGAGCAGCAGAGGTAGAATCCATAAATTTCATGTTCCAATTCTGGCCGCCAACAGAAAAATTACCATTACCATCTCCAGGAAATGATTGCCCATGTTCCAACCTTTCATCCTTGAAACCTAAGTGGTATGAACCACCATCATCAACACAATATTGCCTTGAAAGTTCTACAATAGCTCTGGCAGCTAGGCTTGCATATTCTGCAAACTCAGTCGCTGCTTGAGCAGCAGAGGTTGCATTCATAAATTTCATGTTCCAATTCTGCCTGCCTACAGAAAAATTATCATTACCATCTCCAGGAAATGATTGCCCATGTTCCAACCTTTCATCCTTGAAACCTAAGTGGCATGAACCACCATCATCAACACAATATTGCCTTTAAAGTTCTACAACAGCTCTGGCAGCTAGGCATGCATGTTCTGCAAACTCAGCCACTGCTTGAGTAGCAGAGGTAGCATCCTTAAATTTCATGTTCCAATTCTGCCTGCCAACAGAAATATTTCCATCACCATCTCCAGGAAATGATTGCCCATGTTCCAACCTTTCATCCTTGAAAACTAAGTGTCATGAACCACTATCATCAATACAATATTACCTTGAAAGTTCTACAACAGCTCTGGCAGCTAGGCTTGCATGTTCTGCAAACTCAGCCAATGCTTGAGCAGCAGAGGTAGCATCCATAAATTTCATATTCCAATTCTGCCTGCCAACAGAAAAATTACCATTACCATCTCTAGGAAATGATTGCCCATGTTCCAACCTTTCATCTTTGAAACCTAAGTGGCATGAACCACCATCATCAACACAATATTGCCTTGAAAGTTCTACAACAGCTCTGGCAGCTAGGCTTGAATATTCTACAAACTCAGCCGCTGCTTGAGCAGCAGAGGTAGCATCCATAAATTTCATGTTCCAATTCTGCCTGCCAATATAAAAATTGCCATTACCATCTCCAGGAAATGATTGCCCAAGTTCCTACCTTTCATCCTTGAAAACTAAGTGGCATGAACCACCATCATTAACACAATATTGCCTTGAAAGTTCTACAATAGCTCTGGCATCTAGGCTTGAATATTCTGCAAACTCAGCCGCTGCTTGAGCAGCAGAGGTAGAATCCACAAATTTCATGTTCCAATTCTGCCTGCCAATCGAAAAATTACCATTCCCATATCCAGGAAATGATTGCCCATGTTCCAACCTTTCATACTTGAAACCTAAGTGGCATGAACCACCATCATCAACACAATATTGCCTTGAAAGTTCCATAACAGCTCTGGCATCTAGGCTTGCATGTTCTGCAAACTCGGCCGCTGCTTGAGCAGCAGAGGTAGCATCCTTTAATTTCATGTTCCAATTCTACCTGCCAACAGAAAATTTACCATAACCATCTCCAGGAAATGATTGCCCATGTTCCAACCTTTCATCCTTGAAACCTAAGTGGCATGAACCACCATCATCAACACAATATTGCCTTGAAAGTTCTACAACAGCTCTGGCATCTAGGCTTGCATATTCTGCAAACTCAGCCGCTGCTTGAGGAGCAGAGGTAGCATCCATAAATTTCATGTTCCAATTCTGCCTGCCAACAGAAAAATTACCATTACCATCTCCAGGAAATGATTGCCAATTTTCCAACCTTTCATCATAGAAACCTAAGTGGCATGAACCACCATCATCAACACAATATTGCCTTGAAAGTTCTACAACAGCTCTGGCAGCTAGGCTTGAATATTCTGCAAACTCAACCGCTGCTTGAGCAGCAGAGGTAGCATCCATAAATTTCATGTTCCAATTCTGCCTGCCAATAGAAAAATTACCATTACCATCTCCAGGAAATGATTGCCCATGTTCCTACCTTTCATCCTTGAAACCTAAGTGGCATGAACCACCATCATCAACACAATATTGCCTTGAAAGTTCTACAACAGCTCTGGCATCTAGGCTTGCATATTCTGCAAACTCAGCCGCTGCTTGAGCAGCAGAGGTAGCATCCTTAAATTTCATGTTCCAATTCTGCCTGCCAACAGAAATGTTACCATTACCATCTCTAGGAAATGATTGCCCATTTTCCAACCTTTCATCCTTGAAACCTAAGTGGCATGAACCACCATCATCAACAAAATATTGCCTTAAAAGTTCTACAACAGCTCTGGCAGCTAAGCTTGCATGTTCTGCAATCTCAGCCGCTGCTTGAGAAGCAGATGTAGCATTCTTAAATTTCATGTTCCTATTCTGCCTGCCAATAGAAAAATTACCATTACCATCTCCAAGAAATGATTGCCCATGTTCAAACCATTCATCCTTGAAACCTAAGTGGCATGAACCACCACCATCAACTCAATATTGCCTTGAAAGTTCTACAATAACTCTGGCAGCTAGGCTTGAATGTTATGCAAATTCAGCCGCTGCTTGAGCAGCAGAGGTAGCATCCATAAATTTCATGTTCCAATTCTGCCTGCCAATAGAAAAATTACCATTACCATCTCCAGGAAATGATTGCCCATATTCCAACCTTTCATCCTTGAAACCTAAGTGGCATGAACCACCATCATCATCACAATATTGCCTTGAAAGTTCTACAACAGCTCTAGCATCTAGGCTTGCATATTTGGCAAACTCAGCCACTGCTTGAGCAGCATAGGTAGCATCCATAAATTTCATGTTCCAATTCTGCCTGCCAACAGAAAAATTACCATTACCATCCCTAGGAAATGATTGCCCATGTTCAAACCTTTCATCCTTGAAACCTAAGTGGCATGAACCACCATCATCAAAAAAATATTGCCTCGAAAGTTCTACAACAGCTCTGGCAGCTAAGCTTGCATGTTCTGCAAACTCAGCCACTGCTTGAGCAGCAGAGGTAGCATTCTTAAATTTCATGTTCCAATTCTGCCTGCCAATAGAAAAATTACCATTAACATCTGTAGGAAATGATTGCCCATGTTCAAACCTTTCATCCTTGAAACCTAAGTGGCATGAACCACCATCATCAACTCAATATTGCCTGGAAAGTTCTACAACAACTCTAGCAGCTAGGCTTGAATGTTATGCAAATTCAGCTGCTGCTTGAGCAGCAGAGGTAGCATCCTTAAATTTTATGTTCCAATTTCGCCTGCCAACAGAAAAATTACCAATACCATCTCTAGGAAATGATTGCCCATGTTCCAACCTTTCATCCTTGAAACCTAAGTGGCATGAACCACCATCATCAACACAATATTGCCTTAAAAGTTCTACAGTAGCTCTGTTAGCTGGGCTTGCATGTTCTACAAACTCAGCCGCTGCTTGAGCAGCAGAGGTAGCATCCCCAAATTTCATGTTCCAATTCTGCCTGCCAACAGAAAAATTACCATTACCTTCTCAAGGAAATAATTGCCCTTGTTCCAACCTTTCATCCTTGAAACCTAAGTGGCATGAACCACCACCATCAACATAATATTGCCTCTAAAGTTCTACAACAGCTCTGGCAGCTAGGCTTGCATATTCTGCAAACTCAGCCGCTGCTTGAGCAGCAGAGGTAGCATCCATAAGTTTCATGTTCCAATTCTACCTGCCAACAGAAAAATTACCATTACCATCTCCAGGAAATGATTGCCCATGTTCCAACCTTTCATCCTTGAAACCTAAGTGGCATGAACCACCATCATCAACACAATATTGCCTTTAAAGTTCTACAACAGCTCTGGTAGCTAGGCTTGCATGTTCTGCAAACTCAGCCGCTGCTTGAGCAGTAGAGGTAGCATCCTTAAATTTCATGTTCCAATTCTGCCCGCAAATAGAAAAATTACCATTCATATCTCCAGGAAATGATTGCCCATGTTCCAACCTTTCATCCTTGAAACCTAAGTGCCATGAACCACCATCATCAAAAAAATATTGCCTTGAAAGTTCTACAACAGCTCTGGAATCTAGGCTTGCATATTCTGCAAACTCAGCTGCTGCTTGAGCAGCAGAGGTAGCATCCATAAATTTCATGTTCCAATTCTGCCTGCCAACAGAAAAATTACCATTACCATCTCCAGGAAATGATTGCCCATGTTCCAACCTTTCATCCTTGAAACCTAAGTGGCATGAACCAACCTCATAAGCAAAATATTGCCTTGAAAGTTCTACAACAGCTCTGGCAGCTAAGCTTGCATATTCTGCAAACTCAGCCGCTGCTTGAGCAGCATAGGTAGCATCCATAAATTTCATGTTCCAATTCTGCCTGCCAACAGAAAAATTACCATTACCATCTCCAGGAAATGATTGCCCATGTTCCAACCTTTCATCCTTGAAACCTAAGTGGCATGAACCACCATCATCAGCACAATATTGCCTTGAAAGTTCTACAACAGCTCTGGCAGCTAGGATTGCATATTCTGCAAACTCAGCCGCTGCTTGAGCAGCAGTGGTAGCATCCATAAATTTCATGTTCCAATTCTGCGTGCCAACAGAATAATTACCATTACCATCTCCAGGAAATGATTGCCCATGTTCCAACCTTTCATCCTTGAAACCTAAGTGGCATGAACCACCATCATCAACACAATATTGCCTTTAAAGTTCTACAACAGCTCTGGTAGCTAGGCTTGCATGTTCTGCAAACTCAACCGCTGCTTGAGTAGTAGAGGTAGCATCCTTAAATTTCGTGTTCAAATTCTGCCCGCAAACAGAAAAATTACCATTCATATCTCCAGGAAATGATTGCCCATGTTCCAACCTTTCATCCTTGAAACCTAAGTGGCATGAACCACCATCATCAAAAAAACATTGCCTTGAAAGTTCTACAACAGCTCTGGCATCTAGGCTTGCATATTCTGCAAACTCAGCCGCTGCTTGAGCAGCAGAGGTAGCATTCTTAAATTTAATGCTCCAATTCTGCCTGCAAATAGAAAAATTACCATTCACATCTCTAGGAAATGATTTCCCATGTTCAAACCTTTTATCCTTGAAACCTAAGTGGCATGAACCACCAACATCAACTCATTATTTCCTTGAAAGTTCTACAACAACTCTGGCAGCTAGGCTTGACTGTTATGCAAATTCAGCAGCTACTTGAGCAGCAGAGGTAGCATCCTTAAATTTCATGTTCCAATTTCGCCTGCCAACAGAAAAATTACCATTACCATCTCTAGGAAATGATTGCCCATGTTCAAACCTTTCATCCTTGAAACCTAAGTGGCATGAACCACCATCATCAATTAAATATTGCCTTGAAAGTTCTACAACAGCTCTGGCAGTTAAGCTTGCATGTTCTGCAAACTCAGCCGCTGCTTGAGCTGCAGAGGTAGCATTCTTAAATTTCATATGTTCCAATTTTGCCTGCCAACAAAAATATTACCATTACCATCTCTAGGAAATGATTGCCTATGTTCCAACCTTTCATCCTTGAAACCTAAGTGGCATGAACCACCATCATCAACAAAATATTGCCTTGAAAGTTCTACAATAGCTCTGGCAGCTAAGCTTGCATGTTCTGCAAACTCAGCCGCTGCTTGAGCAGCAAAGGTAGCATCCTTAAATTTCATGTTCCAATTCTGCCTGCCAACAGAAATAATTACCATTACCATCTCCAGGAAATGATTGCCCATGTTCCAACCTTTCATCCTTGAAACCTAAGTGGCATGAACCACCATCATCAACACAATATTGCCTTTAAAGTTCTACAACAGCTCTGGTAGCTAGGCTTGCATGTTCTGCAAACTCAGCCGCTGCTTGAGCAGTAGAGGTAGCATCCTTAAATTTCATGTTCCAATTCTGCCCGCAAATAGAAAAATTACCATTCATATCTCCAGGAAATGATTGCCCATGTTCCAACCTTTCATCCTTGAAACCTAAGTGCCATGAACCACCATCATCAAAAAAATATTGCCTTGAAAGTTCTACAACAGCTCTGGAATCTAGGCTTGCATATTCTGCAAACTCAGCTGCTGCTTGAGCAGCAGAGGTAGCATCCATAAATTTCATGTTCCAATTCTGCCTGCCAACAGAAAAATTACCATTACCATCTCCAGGAAATGATTGCCCATGTTCCAACCTTTCATCCTTGAAACCTAAGTGGCATGAACCAACCTCATAAGCAAAATATTGCCTTGAAAGTTCTACAACAGCTCTGGCAGCTAAGCTTGCATATTCTGCAAACTCAGCCGCTGCTTGAGCAGCATAGGTAGCATCCATAAATTTCATGTTCCAATTCTGCCTGCCAACAGAAAAATTACCATTACCATCTCCAGGAAATGATTGCCCATGTTCCAACCTTTCATCCTTGAAACCTAAGTGGCATGAACCACCATCATCAGCACAATATTGCCTTGAAAGTTCTACAACAGCTCTGGCAGCTAGGATTGCATATTCTGCAAACTCAGCCGCTGCTTGAGCAGCAGTGGTAGCATCCATAAATTTCATGTTCCAATTCTGCGTGCCAACAGAATAATTACCATTACCATCTCCAGGAAATGATTGCCCATGTTCCAACCTTTCATCCTTGAAACCTAAGTGGCATGAACCACCATCATCAACACAATATTGCCTTTAAAGTTCTACAACAGCTCTGGTAGCTAGGCTTGCATGTTCTGCAAACTCAACCGCTGCTTGAGTAGTAGAGGTAGCATCCTTAAATTTCGTGTTCAAATTCTGCCCGCAAACAGAAAAATTACCATTCATATCTCCAGGAAATGATTGCCCATGTTCCAACCTTTCATCCTTGAAACCTAAGTGGCATGAACCACCATCATCAAAAAAACATTGCCTTGAAAGTTCTACAACAGCTCTGGCATCTAGGCTTGCATATTCTGCAAACTCAGCCGCTGCTTGAGCAGCAGAGGTAGCATCCATAAATTTCATGTTCCAATTCTGCCTGCCAACAGAAAAATTACCATTACCATCTCCAGGAAATGATTGCCCATGTTCCAACCTTTCATCCTTGAAACCTAAGTGGCATGAACCACCATCATCAACACAATATTGCCTTGAAAGTTCTACAACAGCTCTGGCAGCTAAGCTTGCATGTTCTGCAATCTCAGCCGCTGCTTGAGCAGTAGAGGTAGCATTATTAAATCTTATGCTCCAATTGTGCCTGCAAATAGAAAAATTACCATTCACATCTCTAGGAAATGATTGCCCATGTTCAAACCTTTCATCCTTGAAACCTAAGTGGCATGAACCACCATCATCAACTCAATATTGCCTTGAAAGTTCTACAACAACTCTGGCAGCTAGGCTTGAATGTTATGAAAATTCAGCCGCTGCTTGAGTAGCAGAGGTGGCATCCTTAAATTTTATGTTCCAATTTCGCCTGCCAACAGAAAAATTACCATTACCATCTCTAGGAAATGATTGCCCATGTTCCAACCTTTCATCCTTGAAACGTAAGTGGCATGAACCACCATCATCATCACAATATTGCCTTGAAAGTTCTACAACAGCTCTGGCATCTAGGCTTGCATATTCTGCAAACTCAGCCACTGCTTGAGCAGCAGAGGTAGCATTCTTAAATTTTATGCTCCAATTCTGCCAGCAAATAGAAAAATTACCATTCACATCTCTAGGAAATGATTGCCCATGTTCAAACCTTTCATCCTTGAAACCTAAGTGGCATGAACCACCATCATCAACTCAATATTGCCTTGAAAGTTCTACAACAACTCTGGCAGCTAGGCTTGACTGTTATGCAAATTCAGCCGCTGCTTGAGCAGCAGAGGTAGCATCCTTAAATTTCATGTTCCAATTTCGCCTGCCAACAGAAAAATTACCATTACCATCTCTAGGAAATGATTGCCCATGTTCAAACCTTTCATCCTTGAAACCTAAGTGGCATGAACCACCATCATCAACAAAATATTGCCTTGAAAGTTCTACAACAGCTCTGGCAGCTAAGCTTGCATGTTCTGCAAACTCAGCCGCTGCTTGAGCAGCAGAGGTATCATTCTTAAATTTCATATTCCAATTCTGCCTGCCAACAGAAAAAATACCGTTAACATCTCGAGGAAATGATTGCCCATATTCAAACCTTTCATCCTTGAAACCTAAGTGGCATGATGCACCATCATCAACAAAATATTGCCTTGAAAGTTCTACAACAGCTCTGGCAGCTAAGCTTGCATGTTCTGCAAACTCTGCCGCTGCTTGAGCAGCAGAGGTAGCATTCTTAAATTTCATGTTCCAATTATGCCTGCCAACAGAAAAATTGCCATTAACATCTCTAGGAAATGATAGCCCATGTTCAAACCTTTCATCCTTGAAACCTAAGTGGCATGATCCACCATCATCAACTCAATGTTGCCTTGAAAGTTCTACAACAACTCTGGCAGCTAGGCTTGAATGTTATGCAAACTCAGCCGCTACTTGAGCAGCAGAGGAAGCATCCTTAAATTTCATGTTCCAATTTCGCCTGCCAACAGAAAAATTACCATTACCATCTCTAGGAAATGATTGACCATGTTCCAACCTTTCATCCTTGAAACCTTAGTGGCATGAACCACTATCATCAACACAATATTGCCTTTAAAGTTCTACAACAGCTCTGGCAGCTAGGCTTGCATATTCTGCAAACTCAGCCGCTGCTTGAGTAGCAGAGGTAGCATCCATAAATTTCATGTTCCAATTCTGCCTGCCAACAGAAAAATTACCATAACCATCTCCAGAAAATGATTGCCCATGTTCCAACCTTTCATCCTTGAAACCTAAGTGGCATGAACCACCATCATCAACACAATATTGCCATGAAAGTTCTACAACATCTCTAGCATCTAGGCTTGCATATTCTGCAAACTCATCCACTGCTTGAGCAACAGAGGTAGCATCCATAAATTTCATGTTCCAATTCTGCCTGCCAACAGAATAATTACCATTACCATCTCCAGGAAATGATTGCCCATGTTCCAACCTTTCATCCTTGAAACCTAAGTGGCATGAACCACCATCATCAACACAATATTGCCTTTAAAGTTCTACAACAGCTCTGGTAGCTAGGCTTGCATGTTCTGCAAACTCAGCCGCTGCTTGAGCAGTAGAGGTAGCATCCTTAAATTTCATTTTCCAATTCTGCCCGCAAACAGAAAAATTACCATTCATATCTCCAGGAAATGATTGCCCATGTTCCAACCTTTCATCCTTGAAACCTAAGTGGCATGAACCACCATCATCAAAAAAATATTGCCTTGAAAGTTCTACAACAGCTCTGGAATCTAGGCTTGCATATTCTGCAAACTCAGTCGCTGCTTGAGCAGCAGAGGTAGCATCCATAAATTTCATGTTCCAATTCTGCCTGCCAACAGAAAAATTACCATTACCATCTCCAGGAAATGATTGCCCATGTTCCAACCTTTCATCCTTGAAACCTAAGTGGCATGAACCACCATCATCAACACAATATTGCCTTGAAAGTTCTACAACAGCTCTGGCAGCTAAGCTTGCATGTTCTGCAATCTCAGCCGCTGCTTGAGCAGTAGAGGTAGCATTATTAAATCTTATGCTCCAATTGTGCCTGCAAATAGAAAAATTACCATTCACATCTCTAGGAAATGATTGCCCATGTTCAAACCTTTCATCCTTGAAACCTAAGTGGCATGAACCACCATCATCAACTCAATATTGCCTTGAAAGTTCTACAACAACTCTGGCAGCTAGGCTTGAATGTTATGAAAATTCAGCCGCTGCTTGAGTAGCAGAGGTGGCATCCTTAAATTTTATGTTCCAATTTCGCCTGCCAACAGAAAAATTACCATTACCATCTCTAGGAAATGATTGCCCATGTTCCAACCTTTCATCCTTGAAACGTAAGTGGCATGAACCACCATCATCATCACAATATTGCCTTGAAAGTTCTACAACAGCTCTGGCATCTAGGCTTGCATATTCTGCAAACTCAGCCACTGCTTGAGCAGCAGAGGTAGCATTCTTAAATTTTATGCTCCAATTCTGCCAGCAAATAGAAAAATTACCATTCACATCTCTAGGAAATGATTGCCCATGTTCAAACCTTTCATCCTTGAAACCTAAGTGGCATGAACCACCATCATCAACTCAATATTGCCTTGAAAGTTCTACAACAACTCTGGCAGCTAGGCTTGACTGTTATGCAAATTCAGCCGCTGCTTGAGCAGCAGAGGTAGCATCCTTAAATTTCATGTTCCAATTTCGCCTGCCAACAGAAAAATTACCATTACCATCTCTAGGAAATGATTGCCCATGTTCAAACCTTTCATCCTTGAAACCTAAGTGGCATGAACCACCATCATCAACAAAATATTGCCTTGAAAGTTCTACAACAGCTCTGGCAGCTAAGCTTGCATGTTCTGCAAACTCAGCCGCTGCTTGAGCAGCAGAGGTATCATTCTTAAATTTCATATTCCAATTCTGCCTGCCAACAGAAAAAATACCGTTAACATCTCGAGGAAATGATTGCCCATATTCAAACCTTTCATCCTTGAAACCTAAGTGGCATGATGCACCATCATCAACAAAATATTGCCTTGAAAGTTCTACAACAGCTCTGGCAGCTAAGCTTGCATGTTCTGCAAACTCTGCCGCTGCTTGAGCAGCAGAGGTAGCATTCTTAAATTTCATGTTCCAATTATGCCTGCCAACAGAAAAATTGCCATTAACATCTCTAGGAAATGATAGCCCATGTTCAAACCTTTCATCCTTGAAATCTAAGTGGCATGATCCACCATCATCAACTCAATGTTGCCTTGAAAGTTCTACAACAACTCTGGCAGCTAGGCTTGAATGTTATGCAAACTCAGCCGCTACTTGAGCAGCAGAGGAAGCATCCTTAAATTTCATGTTCCAATTTCGCCTGCCAACAGAAAAATTACCATTACCATCTCTAGGAAATGATTGACCATGTTCCAACCTTTCATCCTTGAAACCTTAGTGGCATGAACCACTATCATCAACACAATATTGCCTTTAAAGTTCTACAACAGCTCTGGCAGCTAGGCTTGCATATTCTGCAAACTCAGCCGCTGCTTGAGTAGCAGAGGTAGCATCCATAAATTTCATGTTCCAATTCTGCCTGCCAACAGAAAAATTACCATAACCATCTCCAGAAAATGATTGCCCATGTTCCAACCTTTCATCCTTGAAACCTAAGTGGCATGAACCACCATCATCAACACAATATTGCCATGAAAGTTCTACAACATCTCTAGCATCTAGGCTTGCATATTCTGCAAACTCATCCACTGCTTGAGCAACAGAGGTAGCATCCATAAATTTCATGTTCCAATTCTGCCTGCCAACAGAATAATTACCATTACCATCTCCAGGAAATGATTGCCCATGTTCCAACCTTTCATCCTTGAAACCTAAGTGGCATGAACCACCATCATCAACACAATATTGCCTTTAAAGTTCTACAACAGCTCTGGTAGCTAGGCTTGCATGTTCTGCAAACTCAGCCGCTGCTTGAGCAGTAGAGGTAGCATCCTTAAATTTCATTTTCCAATTCTGCCCGCAAACAGAAAAATTACCATTCATATCTCCAGGAAATGATTGCCCATGTTCCAACCTTTCATCCTTGAAACCTAAGTGGCATGAACCACCATCATCAAAAAAATATTGCCTTGAAAGTTCTACAACAGCTCTGGAATCTAGGCTTGCATATTCTGCAAACTCAGTCGCTGCTTGAGCAGCAGAGGTAGCATCCATAAATTTCATGTTCCAATTCTGCCTGCCAACAGAAAAATTACCATTACCATCTCCAGGAAATGATTGCCCATGTTCCAACCTTTCATCCTTGAAACCTAAGTGGCATGAACCACCATCATCAGCACAATATTGCCTTGAAAGTTCTACAACAGCTCTGGCAGCTAAACTTGCATATTCTGCAAACTCAGCCGTTGCTTGAGCAGCAGAGGTAGCATCCATAAATTTCATGTTCCAATTCTGCCTGCCAACAGAAAAATTACCATTACCATCTCCAGGAAATGATTGCCCATGTTCCAGCCTTTCATCCTTGAAACCTAAGTGGCATGAACCACCATCATCAACACAGTATTGCCTTGAAAGTTCTACAACAGCTCTGGCATCTAGGCTTGCATATTCTGCAAACTCAGCCGCTGCTTGAGCAGCAGAGGCAGCATCCATAAATTTCATGTTCCAATTCTGCCTGCCAATAGAAAAATTACCATTACCATCTCCAGGAAATGATTGCCCATGTTCCAACCTTTCATCCTTGAAACCTAAGTGGCATGAACCACCATCATCAACAAAATATTGCCTTGAAAGTTCCACAATAGCTCTGGTAGCTAAGCTTGCATGTTCTGCAATCTCAGCCGCTGCTTGAGCAGTAGAGGTAGCATTCTTAAATCTTATGCTCCAATTCTGCCTGCAAATAGAAAAATTACCATTCACATCTCTAGGAAATGATTGCTCATGTTCAAACCTTTCATCCTTGAAACCTAAGTGGCATGAACCACCATCATCAACTCAAGATTGCCTTGAAAGTTCTACAACAACTCTGGCAGCTAGGCTTGAATGTTATGAAAATTCAGCCGCTGCTTGAGCAGCAGAGGTGGCATCCTTAAATTTCATGTTCCAATTTCGCCTGCCAACAGAAAAATTACCATTACCATCTCTAGGAAATGATTGCCCATGTTCCAACCTTTCATCCTTGAAACGTAAGTGGCATGAACCACCATCATCATCACAATATTGCCTTGAAAGTTCTACAACAGCTCTGGCATCTAGGCTTGCATATTCTGCAAACTCAGCCGCTGCTTGAGCAGCAGAGGTAGCATTCTTAAATTTTATACTCCAATTCTGCCTGCAAATAGAAAAATTACCATTCACATCTCTAGGAAATGATTGCCCATGTTCAAACCTTTCATCCTTGAAACCTAAGTGGCATGAACCACCATCATCAACTCAATATTGCCTTGAATGTTCTACAACAACTCTGGCAGCTAGGCTTGAATGTTATGCAAATTCAGCCGCTGCTTGAGCAGCAGAGGTAGCATCCTTAAATTTCATGTTCCAATTTCGCCTGCCAACAGAAAAATTACCATTACCATCTCTAGGAAATGATTTCCCATGTTCAAAACTTTCATCCTTGAAACCTAAGTGGCATGAACCACCATCATCAACAAAATATTGCCTTGAAAGTTCTACAACTGCTCTGGCAGCTAAGCTTGCATGTTCTGCAAACTCAGCCGCTACTTGAGCAGCAGAGGTAGCATTCTTAAATTTCATATTCCAATTCTGCCTGCCAACAGAAAAATTACCATTAACATCTATAGGAAATGATTGCCCATGTTCAAACCTTTCATTCTTGAAACCTAAGTGGCATGAACCACCATCATCAACAAAATACTGCCTTGAAAGTTCTACAACAGCTCTGGCAGCTAAGCTTGCATGTTCTGCAAACTCTGCCGCTGCTTAAGCAGCAGAGGTAGCATTCTTAAATTTCATGTTCCAATTATGCCTGCCAACAGAAAAATTGCCATTAACATCTCTAGGAAATGATAGCCCATGTTCAAACCTTTCATCCTTGAAACCTAAGTGGCATGAACCACCATCATCAACTCAATGTTGCCTTGAAAGTTCTACAACAACTCTGGCAGCTAGGCTTGAATGTTATGCAAACTCAGCCGCTACTTGAGCAGCAGAGGAAGCATCCTTAAATTTCATGTTCCAATTTCGCCTGCCAACAGAAAAATTACCATTACCATCTCTAGGAAATGATTGACCATGTTCCAACCTTTCATCCTTGAAACCTTAGTGGCATGAACCACCATCATCAACACAATATTGCCTTTAAAGTTCTACAACAGCTCTGGCAGCTAGGCTTGCATATTCTGCAAACTCAGCCGCTGCTTGAGTAGCAGAGGTAGCATCCATAAATTTCATGTTCCAATTCTGCCTGCCAACAGAAAAATTACCATAACCATCTCCAGAAAATGATTGCCCATGTTCCAACCTTTCATCCTTGAAACCTAAGTGGCATGAACCACCATCATCAACACAATATTGCCTTGAAAGTTCTACAACATCTCTAGCATCTAGGCTTGCATATTCTGCAAACTCATCCACTGCTTGAGCAACAGAGGTAGCATCCATAAATTTCATGTTCCAATTCTGCCTGCCAACAGAATAATTACCATTACCATCTCCAGGAAATGATTGCCCATGTTCCAACCTTTCATCCTTGAAACCTAAGTGGCATGAACCACCATCATCAACACAATATTGCCTTTAAAGTTCTACAACAGCTCTGGTAGCTAGGCTTGCATGTTCTGCAAACTCAGCCGCTGCTTGAGCAGTAGAGGTAGCATCCTTAAATTTCATTTTCCAATTCTGCCCGCAAACAGAAAAATTACCATTCATATCTCCAGGAAATGATTGCCCATGTTCCAACCTTTCATCCTTGAAACCTAAGTGGCATGAACCACCATCATCAAAAAAATATTGCCTTGAAAGTTCTACAACAGCTCTGGAATCTAGGCTTGCATATTCTGCAAACTCAGTCGCTGCTTGAGCAGCAGAGGTAGCATCCATAAATTTCATGTTCCAATTCTGCCTGCCAACAGAAAAATTACCATTACCATCTCCAGGAAATGATTGCCCATGTTCCAACCTTTCATCCTTGAAACCTAAGTGGCATGAACCACCATCATCAGCACAATATTGCCTTGAAAGTTCTACAACAGCTCTGGCAGCTAAACTTGCATATTCTGCAAACTCAGCCGTTGCTTGAGCAGCAGAGGTAGCATCCATAAATTTCATGTTCCAATTCTGCCTGCCAACAGAAAAATTACCATTACCATCTCCAGGAAATGATTGCCCATGTTCCAGCCTTTCATCCTTGAAACCTAAGTGGCATGAACCACCATCATCAACACAGTATTGCCTTGAAAGTTCTACAACAGCTCTGGCATCTAGGCTTGCATATTCTGCAAACTCAGCCGCTGCTTGAGCAGCAGAGGCAGCATCCATAAATTTCATGTTCCAATTCTGCCTGCCAATAGAAAAATTACCATTACCATCTCCAGGAAATGATTGCCCATGTTCCAACCTTTCATCCTTGAAACCTAAGTGGCATGAACCACCATCATCAACAAAATATTGCCTTGAAAGTTCCACAATAGCTCTGGTAGCTAAGCTTGCATGTTCTGCAATCTCAGCCGCTGCTTGAGCAGTAGAGGTAGCATTCTTAAATCTTATGCTCCAATTCTGCCTGCAAATAGAAAAATTACCATTCACATCTCTAGGAAATGATTGCCCATGTTCAAACCTTTCATCCTTGAAACCTAAGTGGCATGAACCACCATCATCAACTCAAGATTGCCTTGAAAGTTCTACAACAACTCTGGCAGCTAGGCTTGAATGTTATGAAAATTCCGCCGCTGCTTGAGCAGCAGAGGTGGCATCCTTAAATTTCATGTTCCAATTTCGCCTGCCAACAGAAAAATTACCATTACCATCTCTAGGAAATGATTGCCCATGTTCCAACCTTTCATCCTTGAAACGTAAGTGGCATGAACCACCATCATCATCACAATATTGCCTTGAAAGTTCTACAACAGCTCTGGCATCTAGGCTTGCATATTCTGCAAACTCAGCCGCTGCTTGAGCAGCAGAGGTAGCATTCTTAAATTTTATACTCCAATTCTGCCTGCAAATAGAAAAATTACCATTCACATCTCTAGGAAATGATTGCCCATGTTCAAACCTTTCATCCTTGAAACCTAAGTGGCATGAACCACCATCATCAACTCAATATTGCCTTGAAAGTTCTACAACAACTCTGGCAGCTAGGCTTGACTGTTATGCAAATTCAGCCGCTGCTTGAGCAGCAGAGGTAGCATCCTTAAATTTCATGTTCCAATTTCGCCTGCCAACAGAAAAATTACCATTACCATCTCTAGGAAATGATTGCCCATGTTCAAAACTTTCATCCTTGAAACCTAAGTGGCATGAACCACCATCATCAACAAAATATTGCCTTGAAAGTTCTACAACTGCTCTGGCAGCTAAGCTTGCATGTTCTGCAAACTCAGCCGCTACTTGAGCAGCAGAGGTAGCATTCTTAAATTTCATATTCCAATTCTGCCTGCCAACAGAAAAATTACCATTAACATCTATAGGAAATGATTGCCCATGTTCAAACCTTTCATTCTTGAAACCTAAGTGGCATGAACCACCATCATCAACAAAATACTGCCTTGAAAGTTCTACAACAGCTCTGGCAGCTAAGCTTGCATGTTCTGCAAACTCTGCCGCTGCTTGAGCAGCAGAGGTAGCATTCTTAAATTTCATGTTCCAATTATGCCTGCCAACAGAAAAATTGCCATTAACATCTCTAGGAAATGATAGCCCATGTTCAAACCTTTCATCCTTGAAACCTAAGTGGCATGAACCACCATCATCAACTCAATGTTGCCTTGAAAGTTCTACAACAACTCTGGCAGCTAGGCTTGAATGTTATGCAAACTCAGCCGCTACTTGAGCAGCAGAGGAAGCATCCTTAAATTTCATGTTCCAATTTCGCCTGCCAACAGAAAAATTACCATTACCATCTCTAGGAAATGATTGACCATGTTCCAACCTTTCATCCTTGAAACCTTAGTGGCATGAACCACCATCATCAACACAATATTGCCTTTAAAGTTCTACAACAGCTCTGGCAGCTAGGCTTGCATATTCTGCAAACTCAGCCGCTGCTTGAGTAGCAGAGGTAGCATCCATAAATTTCATGTTCCAATTCTGCCTGCCAACAGAAAAATTACCATAACCATCTCCAGAAAATGATTGCCCATGTTCCAACCTTTCATCCTTGAAACCTAAGTGGCATGAACCACCATCATCAACACAATATTGCCTTGAAAGTTCTACAACATCTCTAGCATCTAGGCTTGCATATTCTGCAAACTCATCCACTGCTTGAGCAACAGAGGTAGCATCCATAAATTTCATGTTCCAATTCTGCCTGCCAACAGAATAATTACCATTACCATCTCCAGGAAATGATTGCCCATGTTCCAACCTTTCATCCTTGAAACCTAAGTGGCATGAACCACCATCATCAACACAATATTGCCTTTAAAGTTCTACAACAGCTCTGGTAGCTAGGCTTGCATGTTCTGCAAACTCAGCCGCTGCTTGAGCAGTAGAGGTAGCATCCTTAAATTTCATTTTCCAATTCTGCCCGCAAACAGAAAAATTACCATTCATATCTCCAGGAAATGATTGCCCATGTTCCAACCTTTCATCCTTGAAACCTAAGTGGCATGAACCACCATCATCAAAAAAATATTGCCTTGAAAGTTCTACAACAGCTCTGGAATCTAGGCTTGCATATTCTGCAAACTCAGTCGCTGCTTGAGCAGCAGAGGTAGCATCCATAAATTTCATGTTCCAATTCTGCCTGCCAACAGAAAAATTACCATTACCATCTCCAGGAAATGATTGCCCATGTTCCAACCTTTCATCCTTGAAACCTAAGTGGCATGAACCACCATCATCAGCACAATATTGCCTTGAAAGTTCTACAACAGCTCTGGCAGCTAAACTTGCATATTCTGCAAACTCAGCCGTTGCTTGAGCAGCAGAGGTAGCATCCATAAATTTCATGTTCCAATTCTGCCTGCCAACAGAAAAATTACCATTACCATCTCCAGGAAATGATTGCCCATGTTCCAGCCTTTCATCCTTGAAACCTAAGTGGCATGAACCACCATCATCAACACAGTATTGCCTTGAAAGTTCTACAACAGCTCTGGCATCTAGGCTTGCATATTCTGCAAACTCAGCCGCTGCTTGAGCAGCAGAGGCAGCATCCATAAATTTCATGTTCCAATTCTGCCTGCCAATAGAAAAATTACCATTACCATCTCCAGGAAATGATTGCCCATGTTCCAACCTTTCATCCTTGAAACCTAAGTGGCATGAACCACCATCATCAACAAAATATTGCCTTGAAAGTTCCACAATAGCTCTGGTAGCTAAGCTTGCATGTTCTGCAATCTCAGCCGCTGCTTGAGCAGTAGAGGTAGCATTCTTAAATCTTATGCTCCAATTCTGCCTGCAAATAGAAAAATTACCATTCACATCTCTAGGAAATGATTGCCCATGTTCAAACCTTTCATCCTTGAAACCTAAGTGGCATGAACCACCATCATCAACTCAAGATTGCCTTGAAAGTTCTACAACAACTCTGGCAGCTAGGCTTGAATGTTATGAAAATTCAGCCGCTGCTTGAGCAGCAGAGGTGGCATCCTTAAATTTCATGTTCCAATTTCGCCTGCCAACAGAAAAATTACCATTACCATCTCTAGGAAATGATTGCCCATGTTCCAACCTTTCATCCTTGAAACGTAAGTGGCATGAACCACCATCATCATCACAATATTGCCTTGAAAGTTCTACAATAGCTCTGGCATCTAGGCTTGCATATTCTGCAAACTCAGCCGCTGCTTGAGCAGCAGAGGTAGCATTCTTAAATTTTATACTCCAATTCTGCCTGCAAATAGAAAAATTACCATTCACATCTCTAGGAAATGATTGCCCATGTTCAAACCTTTCATCCTTGAAACCTAAGTGGCATGAACCACCATCATCAACTCAATATTGCCTTGAAAGTTCTACAACAACTCTGGCAGCTAGGCTTGAATGTTATGCAAACTCAGCCGCTGCTTGAGCAGCAGAGGTAGCATCCTTAAATTTCATGTTCCAATTTCGCCTGCCAACAGAAAAATTACCATTACCATCTCTAGGAAATGATTGACCATGTTCCAACCTTTCATCCTTGAAACCTTAGTGGCATGAACCACCATCATCAACACAATATTGCCTTTAAAGTTCTACAACAGCTCTGGCAGCTAGGCTTGCATATTCTGCAAACTCAGCCGCTGCTTGAGTAGCAGAGGTAGCATCCATAAATTTCATGTTCCAATTCTGCCTGCCAACAGAAAAATTACCATTACCATCTCCAGAAAATGATTTCCCATGTTCCAACCTTTCATCCTTGAAACCTAAGTGGCATGAACCACCATCATCAACACAATATTGCCTTGAAAGTTCTACAACAGCTCTGGCATCTAGGCTTGCATATTCTGCAAACTCAGCCACTGCTTGAGCAGCAGAGGTAGCATCCATAAATTTCATGTTCCAATTCTGCCTGCCAACAGAATAATTACCATTACCATCTCCAGGAAATGATTGCCCATGTTCCAACCTTTCATCCTTGAAACCTAAGTGGCATGAACCACCATCATCAACACAATATTGCCTTTAAAGTTCTACAACAGCTCTGGTAGCTAGGCTTGCATGTTCTGCAAACTCAACCGCTGCTTGAGCAGTAGAGGTAGCATCCTTTCATATTCCAATTCTGCCCGCAAACAGAAAAATTACCATTCATATCTCCAGGAAATGATTGCCCATGTTCCAACCTTTCATCCTTGAAACCTAAGTGGCATGAACCACCATCATCAAAAAAATATTGCCTTGAAAGTTTTACAACAGCTCTGGAATCTAGGCTTGCATATTCTGCAAACTCAGCCGCTGCTTGAGCAGCAGAGGTAGCATCCGTAAATTTCATGTTCCAATTCTGCCTGCCAACAGAAAAATTACCATTACCATCTCCAGGAAATGATTGCCTATGTTCCAACCTTTCATCCTTGAAACCTAAGTGGCATGAACCACCATCATCAACAAAATATTGCCTTGAAAGTTCTACAACAGCTCTGGCAGCTAAACTTGCATATTCTGCAAACTCAGCTGCTGCTTGAGCAGCAGAGGTAGCATCCATAAATTTCATGTTCCAATTCTGCCTGCCAACATAAAAATTACCATTACCATCTCCAGGAAATGATTGCCCATGTTCCAACCTTTCATCCTTGAAACCTAAGTGGCATGAACCACCATCATCAACAAAATACTGCCTTGAAAGTTCTACAACAGCTCTGGCATCTAGGCTTGCATGTTGTGCAAACTCAGCCGCTGCTTGAGCAGCAGAGGTAGCATCCATAAATTTCATGTTCCAATTCTGCCTGCCAACAGAAAAATTACCATTACCATCTCCAGGAAATGATTGCCTATGTTCCAGCCTTTCATCCTTGAATCCTAAGTGGCATGAACCACCATCATCAACACAATATTGCCTTTAAAGTTCTACAACAGCTCTGGCAGCTAGGCTTGCATATTCTGCAAACTCAGCCGCTGCTTGAGTAGCAGAGGTAGCATCCATAAATTTCATGTTCCAATTCTGCCTGCCAACAGAAAAATTACCATTACCATCTCCAGAAAATGATTTCCCATGTTCCAACCTTTCATCCTTGAAACCTAAGTGGCATGAACCACCATCATCAACTCAATATTGCCTTGAAAGTTCTACAACAACTCTGGCAGCTAGGCTTGAATGTTATGCAAACTCAGCCGCTGCTTGAGCAGCAGAGGTAGCATCCTTAAATTTCATGTTCCAATTTCGCCTGCCAACAGAAAAATTACCATTACCATCTCTAGGAAATGATTGACCATGTTCCAACCTTTCATCCTTGAAACCTTAGTGGCATGAACCACCATCATCAACACAATATTGCCTTTAAAGTTCTACAACAGCTCTGGCAGCTAGGCTTGCATATTCTGCAAACTCAGCCGCTGCTTGAGTAGCAGAGGTAGCATCCATAAATTTCATGTTCCAATTCTGCCTGCCAACAGAAAAATTACCATTACCATCTCCAGAAAATGATTTCCCATGTTCCAACCTTTCATCCTTGAAACCTAAGTGGCATGAACCACCATCATCAACACAATATTGCCTTGAAAGTTCTACAACAGCTCTGGCATCTAGGCTTGCATATTCTGCAAACTCAGCCACTGCTTGAGCAGCAGAGGTAGCATCCATAAATTTCATGTTCCAATTCTGCCTGCCAACAGAATAATTACCATTACCATCTCCAGGAAATGATTGCCCATGTTCCAACCTTTCATCCTTGAAACCTAAGTGGCATGAACCACCATCATCAACACAATATTGCCTTTAAAGTTCTACAACAGCTCTGGTAGCTAGGCTTGCATGTTCTGGCAAACTCAACCGCTGCTTGAGCAGTAGAGGTAGCATCCTTTCATATTCCAATTCTGCCCGCAAACAGAAAAATTACCATTCATATCTCCAGGAAATGATTGCCCATGTTCCAACCTTTCATCCTTGAAACCTAAGTGGCATGAACCACCATCATCAAAAAAATATTGCCTTGAAAGTTTTACGAAAGTTCTACAACAACTCTGGCAGCTAGGCTTGAATGTTATGCAAACTCAGCCGCTGCTTGAGCAGCAGAGGTAGCATCCTTAAATTTCATGTTCCAATTTCGCCTGCCAACAGAAAAATTACCATTACCATCTCTAGGAAATGATTGACCATGTTCCAACCTTTCATCCTTGAAACCTTAGTGGCATGAACCACCATCATCAACACAATATTGCCTTTAAAGTTCTACAACAGCTCTGGCAGCTAGGCTTGCATATTCTGCAAACTCAGCCGCTGCTTGAGTAGCAGAGGTAGCATCCATAAATTTCATGTTCCAATTCTGCCTGCCAACAGAAAAATTACCATTACCATCTCCAGGAAATGATTGCCTATGTTCCAACCTTTCATCCTTGAAACCTAAGTGGCATGAACCACCATCATCAACAAAATATTGCCTTGAAAGTTCTACAACAGCTCTGGCAGCTAAACTTGCATATTCTGCAAACTCAGCTGCTGCTTGAGCAGCAGAGGTAGCATCCATAAATTTCATGTTCCAATTCTGCCTGCCAACATAAAAATTACCATTACCATCTCCAGGAAATGATTGCCCATGTTCCAACCTTTCATCCTTGAAACCTAAGTGGCATGAACCACCATCATCAACAAAATACTGCCTTGAAAGTTCTACAACAGCTCTGGCATCTAGGCTTGCATGTTGTGCAAACTCAGCCGCTGCTTGAGCAGCAGAGGTAGCATCCATAAATTTCATGTTCCAATTCTGCCTGCCAACAGAAAAATTACCATTACCATCTCCAGGAAATGATTGCCTATGTTCCAGCCTTTCATCCTTGAATCCTAAGTGGCATGAACCACCATCATCAACACAATATTGCCTTTAAAGTTCTACAACAGCTCTGGCAGCTAGGCTTGCATATTCTGCAAACTCAGCCGCTGCTTGAGTAGCAGAGGTAGCATCCATAAATTTCATGTTCCAATTCTGCCTGCCAACAGAAAAATTACCATTACCATCTCCAGAAAATGATTTCCCATGTTCCAACCTTTCATCCTTGAAACCTAAGTGGCATGAACCACCATCATCAACACAATATTGCCTTTAAAGTTCTAGAACAGCTCTGGTAGCTAGGCTTGCATGTTCTGCAAACTCAGCCACTGCTTGAGTAGTAGAGGTAGCATCCTTAAATTTCGTGTTCAAATTCTGCCCGCAAACAGAAAAATTACCATTCATATCTCTAGGAAATGATTGCCCATGTTCCAACCTTTCATCCTTGAAACCTAAGTGGCATGAACCACCATCATCAAAAAAACATTGCCTTGAAAGTTCTACAACAGCTCTGGCATCTAGGCTTGCATATTCTGCAAACTCAGCCGCTGCTTGAGCAGCAGAGGTAGCATCCATAAATTTCATGTTCCAATTCTGCCTGCCAACAGAAAAATTACCATTACCATCTCCAGGAAATGATTGCCCATGTTCCAACCTTTCATCCTTGAAACCTAAGTTGCATGAACCACCATCATCAACAAAATATTTCCTTGAAAGTTCTACAATAGCTCTGGCAGCTGAGCTTGCATGTTCTGCAATCTCAGCCGCTGCTTGAGCAGTAGAGGTAGCATTCTTAAATTTTATGCTCCAATTCTGCCTGCAAATAGAAAAATTACCATTCACATCTCTAGGAAATGATTGCCCATGTTCAAACCTTTCCTCCTTGATACCTAAGTGGCATGAACCACCATCATCAACTCAATATTGCCTTGAAAGTTCTACAACAACTCTGGCAGCTAGGCTTGAATGTTATGAAAATTCAGCCGCTGCTAGAGCAGCAGAGGTGGCATCCTTAAATTTCATGTTCCAATTTCGCCTGCCAACAGAAAAATTACCATTACTATCTCTAGGAAATGATTGCCCATGTTCCAACCTTTCATCCTTGAAACCTAAGTGGCATGAACCACCACCATCAACACAATATTGCCTTTAAATATCTACAACAGCTCTGGCAGCTATGCTTGCATATTATGCAAACTCAGCCGCTGCATGAGCAGTAGAGGTAGCATTCTTAAATTTCATGTTCCAATTCTGCCTGCCAAAAGAAAAATTACCATTCACATCTCTAGGAAATGATTGCCCATGTTCAAACCTTTCCTCCTTGAAACCTAAGTGGCATGAACCACCATCGTCAACTCAATATTGCCTTGAAATTTCTACAACAACTCTGGCAGCTAGGCTTGAATGTTATGAAAATTCAGCCGCTGCTTGAGCAGCAGAGGTGGCATCCTTAAATTTCATGTTCTAATTTCGCCTGCCAACAGAAAAATTACCATTACTATCTCTAGGAAATGATTGCCCATGTTCCAACCTTTCATCCTTGAAACCTAAGTGGCATGAACCACCATCATCAACAAAATACTGCCTTGAAAGTTCTACAACAGCTCTGGTATCTAGGCTTGCATGTTCTGCAAACTCAGTCGTTGCTTGAGCAGCAGAGGTAGCATCCCTAAATTTCATGTTCCAATTCTACCTGCCAATAGAAAAATTACCATTACCTTCTCAAGGAAATGATTGCCCTTGTTCCAACCTTTCATCATTGAAACCTAAGTGGCATGAACCACTACCATCAACACAATATTGCCTTGAAAGTTCTACAACAGCTCTGGCAGCTAAGCTTGCATGTTCTGCAATCTCAGCCGCTGCTTGAGCAGTAGAGGTAGCATTCTTAAATTTTATGCTCCAATTCTGCCTGCAAATAGAAAAATTACCATTCACATCTCTAGGAAATGATTGCCCATGTTCAAACCTTTCATCCTTGAAACCTAAGTGGCATGAACCACCATCATCAACTCAATATTGCCTTGAAAGTTCTACAACAACTCTAGCAGCTAGGCTTGAATGTTATGAAAATTCAGCCGCTGCTTGAGCAGCAGAGGTGGCATCCTTAAATTTCATGTTCCAATTTCGCCTGCCAACAGAAAAATTACCATTACTATCTCTAGGAAATGATTGCCCATGTTCCAACCTTTCATCCTTGAAACCTAAGTGGCATGAACCACCATCATCAACACAATATTGCCTTTAAAGTTCTACAACAGCTCTGGCAGCTAGGCTTGCATATTCTGCAAACTCAGCCGCTGCTTGAGCAGCAGAGGTAGTATCCAAAAATTTCATGTTCCAATTCTGCCTGCCAATAGAAGAATTACCATTACCATCTCCAGGAAATGATTGCCCATGTTCCAACCTTTCATCCTTGAAACCTAAGTGGCATGAACCACCATCATCAACAAAATACTGCCTTGAAAGTTCTACAACAGCTCTGGCATCTAGGCTTGCATGTTCTGCAAACTCAGCCGTTGCTTGAGCAGCAGAGGTAGCATCCCTAAATTTCATGTTCCAATTCTACCTGCCAACAGAAATATTACCATTACCTTCTCAAGGAAATGATTGCCCTTGTTCCAACCTTTCATCATTGAAACCTAAGTGGCATGAACCACCACCATCAACACAATATTGCCTTTAAATATCTACAACAGCTCTGGCAGCTACGCTTGCATATTCTGCAAACTCAGCCGCTGCATGAGTAGCAGAGGTAGCATCCATAAATTTCATGTTCCAATTCTGCCTGCCAACAGAAAAATTACCATTACCATCTCCAGGAAATGATTGCCCATGTTCCAACCTTTCATCCTTGAAAACTAAGTGGCATGAACCACCATCATCAACACAATATTGCCTTGAAAGTTCTACAACAGCTCTGGCAGCTAGGCTTGCATATTCTGCAAACTCAGCCGCTGCTTGAGCAGCAGAGGTAGCATCCTTAAATTTTATGCTCCAATTCTGCCTGCAAATAGAAAAATTACCATTCACATCTCTAGGAAATGATTGCCCATGTTCAAACCTTTCATCCTTGAAACCTAAGTGGCATGAACCACCATCATCAACTCAATATTGCCTTGAAAGTTCTACAACAACTCTGGCAGCTAGGCTTGAATGTTATGCAAATTCAGCTGCTGCTTGAGCAGTACAGGTAGCATTCTTAAATTTCATGTTCCAATTTCGCCTGCCAACAGAAAAATTACCATTACCATCTCTAGGAAATGATTGCCCATGTTCCAACCTTTCATCCTTGAAACCTAAGTGGCATGAACCACCATCATCAACACAATATTGCCTTGAAAGTTCTACAACAGCTCTGGCAGCTAGGCTTGCATATTCTGCAAACTCAGCCGCTGCTTGAGCAGCAGAGGTAGCATCCATAAATTTCATGTACCAATTCTGCCTGCCAACAGAAGAATTACCATTACCATCTCCAGGAAATGATTGCCCATGTTCCAACCTTTCATCCTTGAAACCTAAGTGGCATGAACCACCATCATCAACAAAATACTGCCTTGAAAGTTCTACAACAGCTCTGGCATCTATGCTTGCATGTTCTGCAAACTCAGCCGTTGCTTGAGCAGCAGAGGTAGCATCCCTAAATTTCATGTTCCAATTCTACCTGCCAACAGAAAAATTACCATTACCTTCTCAAGGAAATGATTGCCCTTGTTGCAAACTTTCATCATTGAAACCTAAGTGGCATGAACCACCACCATCAACACAATATTGCCTTTAAAGTTCTATAACAGCTCTGGCAGCTACGCTTGCATATTCTGCAAACTCAGCCGCTGCTTGAGTAGCAGAGGTAGCATCCATAAATTTCATGTTCCAATTCTGCCTGCCAACAGAAAAATTACCATTACCATCTCCAGGAAATGATTGTCCATGTTCCAACCTTTCATCCTTGAAAACTAAGTGGCATGAACCACCATCATCAACACAATATTGCCTTGAAAGTTCTACAACAGCTCTGGCAGCTAGGCTTCCATATTCTGCAAACTCAGCCACTGCTTGAGCAGCAGAGGTAGCATCCATAAATTTCATGTTCCAATTCTGCCTGCCAATAGAATAATTACCATTACCATCTCCAGGAAATGATTGCCCATGTTCCAAACTTTCATCCTTGAAACCTAAGTGTCATGAACCACCATCATCAACACAATATTGCCTTTAAAGTTCTACAACAGCTCTGGTAGCTAGGCCTGCATTTTCTGCAAACTCAGCCACTGCTTGAGCAGCAGAGGTAGCATTCTTAAATTTCATGTTCTAATTCTGCCTGCCAACAGAAAAATTACCATTACCATCTCTAGGAAATGATTGCCCATGTTCCAACCTTTTATCCTTGAAACCTAAGTGGCATGAACCACCATCATCAACACAATATTGCCTTGAAAGTTCTACAACAGCTCTGGCAGCTAAGCTTGCATGTTCTGCAATCTCAGCCGCTGCTTGAGCAGTAGAGGTAGCATTCTTAAATTTTATGCTCCAATTCTGCCTGCAAATAGAAAAATTACCATTCACATCTCTAGGAAATGATTGCCCATGTTCAAACCTTTTATCCTTGAAACCTAAGTGGCATGAACCACCATCATCAACACAATATTGCCTTTAAAGTTCTACAACAGCTCTGGTAGCTAGGCTTGCATGTTCTACAAACTCAGCCGCTGCTTGAGTAGTAGAGGTAGCATCCTTAAATTTCGTGTTCAAATTCTGCCCGCAAACAGAAAAATTACCATTCATATCTCCAGGAAATGATTGCCCATGTTCCAACCTTTCATCCTTGAAACCTAAGTGGCATGAACCACCATCATCAAAACAATATTGCCTTAAAAGTTCTACAACAGCTCTGGCATCTAGGCTTGCATATTCTGCAAACTCAGCCGCTGCTTGAGCAGCAGAGGTAGCATCCATAAATTTCATGTTCTAATTCTGCCTGCCAACAGAAAAATTACCATTACCATCTCCAAGAAATGATTGCCCATGTTCCAACCTTTCATCCTTGAAACCTAAGTGGCATGAACCACCATCATCAACAAAATATTGCCTTGAAAGTTCTACAACAGCTCTGGCAGCTAAGCTTGCATGTTCTGCAATCTCAGCCGCTGCTTGAGCAGTAGAGGTAGCATTCTTAAATTTTATGCTCCAATTCTGCCTGCAAATAGAAAAATTACCATTCACATCTCTAGGAAATGATTGCCCATGTTCAAACCTTTCATCCTTGAAACCTAAGTGGCATGAACCACCATCATCAACTCAATATTGCCTTGAATGTTCTACAACAACTCTGGCAGCTAGGCTTGAATGTTATGCAAATTCAGCCGCTGCTTGAGCAGCAGAGGTAGCATCCTTAAATTTCGTGTTCCAATTTCGCCAGCCAACAGAAATATTACCATTACCATCTCTAGGAAATGATTGCCCATGTTCCAACCTTTCATCCTTGAAACCTAAGTGGCATGAACCACCATCATCAACACAATATTGCCTTTAAAGTTCTACAACAGCTCTGGCAGCTAGGCTTGCATATTTTGCAAACTCAGCCGCTGCTTGAGCAGCAGAGGTAGCATCCATAAATTTCATGTTCCAATTCTGCCTGCCAACAGAAGAATTACCATTACCATCTCCAGGAAATGATTGCCCATGTTCCAACCTTTCATCCTTGAAACCTAAGTGGCATGAACCACCATCATCAACAAAATACTGCCTTGAAAGTTCTACAACAGCTCTGGCATCTAGGCTTGCATGTTCTGCAAACTCAGCCGTTGCTTGAGCAGCAGAGGTAGCATCCCTAAATTTCATGTTCCAATTCTACCTGCCAACAGAAAAATTACCATTACCTTTTCAAGGAAATGATTGCCCTTGTTCCAACCTTTTATCCTTGAAAACTAAGTGGCATGAACCACCATCATCAACACAATATTGCCTTGAAAGTTCTACAACAGCTCTGGCAGCTAGGCTTGCATATTCTGCAAACTCTGCCGCTGCTTGAGCAGCAGTGGTAGCATCCATAAATTTCATGTTCCAATTCTGCCTGCCAACAGAATAATTACCATTACCATCTCCAGGAAATGATTGCCCATGTTCCAACCTTTCATCCTTGAAACCTAAGTGGCATGAACCACTATCATCAACACAATATTGCCTTTAAAGTTCTACAACAGCTCTGGTAGCTAGGCTTGCATGTTCTGCAAACTCAGCCGCTGCTTGAGTAGTAGAGGTAGCATCCTTAAATTTCTTGTTCAAATTCTGCCCGCAAACCTAAAAATTACCATTCATATCTCCAGGAAATGATTGCCCATGTTCCAACCTTTCATCCTTGAAACCTAAGAGGCATGAACCACCATCATCAAAACAATATTGCCTTGAAAGTTCTACAACAGCTCTGGTATCTAGGCTTGCATATTCTGCAAACTCAGCCGCTGCTTGAGCAGCAGTGGTAGCATCCATAAATTTCATGTTCCAATTCTGCCTGCCAACAGAAAAATTACCATTACCATCTCCAGGAAATGATTTCCCATGTTCCAACCTTTCATCCTTGAAACCTAAGTGGCATGAACCACCATCATCAACAAAATATTGCCTTGAAAGTTCTACAACAGCTCTGGCAGGTAAGCTTGCATGTTCTGTAATCTCAGCCGCTGCTTGAGCAGTAGAGGTAGCATTCTTAAATTTTATGCTCCAATTCTGCCTGCAAATGGAAAAATTACCATTCACATCTCTAGGAAATGATTGCCCATGTTCCAACCTTTCATCCTTGAAACCTAAGTGGCATGAACCACCATCATCAACAAAATATTGCCTTGAAAGTTCTACAACAGCTCTGGCAGTTAAGCTTGCATATTCTGCAATCTCAGCCGCTGCTTGAGCAGTAGAGGTAGCATTCTTAAATTTTATTCTCCAATTCTGCCTGCAAATAGAAAAATTACCATTCACATCTCTAGGAAATGATTGCCCATGTTCGAACCTTTTATCCGTGAAACCTAAGTGGCATGAACCACCATCATCATCACAATATTGCCTTTAAAGTTCTACAACAGCTCTGGTAGCTAGGCTTGCATGTTCTGCAAACTCAGCCGCTGCTCCAGTAGTAGAGGTAGCATCCTTAAATTTTGTGTTCAAATTCTGCCCGCAAACAGAAAAATTACCATTCATATCTCCAGGAAATGATTGCCCATGTTCCAACCTTTCATCCTTGAAACCTAAGTGGCATGAACCACCATCATCAACAAAATACTGCCTTGAAAGTTCTACAACAGCTCTGGCATCTAGGCTTGCATGTTCTGCAAACTCAGCCGTTGCTTGAGCAGCAGAGGTAGCATCCCTAAATTTCATGTTCCTATTCTACCTGCCAACAGAAAAATTACCATTACCTTCTCAAGGAAATGATTGCCCTTGTTCCAACCTTTCATCATTGAAACCTAAGTGGCATGAACCACCACCATCAACACAATATTGCCTTTAAAGTTCTACAACAGCTCTGGCAGCTACGCTTGCATATTCTGCAAACTCAGCCGCTGCTTGAGTAGCAGAGGTAGCATCCATAAATTTCATGTTCCAATTCTGCCTGCCAACAGAAAAATTACCATTACCATCTCCAGGAAATGATTGTCCATGTTCCAACCTTTCATCCTTGAAAACTAAGTGGCATGAACCACCATCATCAACACAATATTGCCTTGAAAGTTCTACAACAGCTCTGGCAGCTAGGCTTGCATATTCTGCAAACTCAGCCGCTGCTTGAGCAGCAGAGGTAGCATCCATAAATTTCATGTTCCAATTCTGCCTGCCAACAGAATAATTACCATTACCATCTCCAGGAAATGATTGCCCATGTTCCAACCTTTCATCCTTGAAACCTAAGTGTCATGAACCACCATCATCAAGACAATATTGCCTTTAAAGTTCTACAACAGCTCTGGTAGCTAGGCTTGCATGTTCTGCAAACTCAGTCGTTGCTTGAGCAGTAGAGGTAGCATCCTTAAATTTTATGCTCCAATTCTGCCTGCAAATAGAAAAATTACCATTCACATCTCTAGGAAATGATTGCCCATGTTCAAACCTTTCATCCTTGAAACCTAAGTGGCATGAACCACCATCATCAACTCAATATTGCCTTGAAAGTTCTACAACAACTCTGGCAGCTAGGCTTGAATGTTATGCAAATTCAGCTGCTGCTTGAGCAGTACAGGTAGCATTCTTAAATTTCATGTTCCAATTTCGCCTGCCAACAGAAAAATTACCATTACCATCTCTAGGAAATGATTGCCCATGTTCCAACCTTTCATCCTTGAAACCTAAGTGGCATGAACCACCATCATCAACACAATATTGCCTTTAAAGTTCTACAACAGCTCTGGCAGCTAGGCTTGCATATTCTGCAAACTCAGCCGCTGCTTGAGCAGCAGAGGTAGCATCCATAAATTTCATGTACCAATTCTGCCTGCCAACAGAAGAATTACCATTACCATCTCCAGGAAATGATTGCCCATGTTCCAACCTTTCATCCTTGAAACCTAAGTGGCATGAACCACTGTCATCAACAAAATACTGCCTTGAAAGTTCTACAAAAGCTCAGGCATCTAGGCTTGCATGTTCTGCAAACTCAGCCGTTGCTTGAGTAGCAGAGGTAGCATCCCTAAATTTCATGTTCCAATTCTGCCTGCCAACAGAAAAATTACCATTACCTTCTCAAGGAAGTGATTGCCCTTGTTCCAACCTATCATCATTGAAACCTAAGTGGCATGAAACACTACCATCAATACAATATTGTCTTTAAAGTTCTACAACAGCTCTGGCAGCTACGCTTGCATATTCTGCAAACTCAGCCGCTGCTTGAGTAGCAGAGGTAGCATCCATAAATTTCATGTTCTAATTCTGCCTGCCAACAGAAAAATTACCATTACCATCTCCAGGAAATGATTATCCATGTTCCAACCTTTCATCCTTGAAACCTAAGTGGCATGAACCACCATCATCAAAAAAACATTGCCTTGAAAGTTCTACAACAGCTCTGGCAGCTAAGCTTGCATGTTCTGCAATCTCAGCCGCTGCTTGAGCAGTAGAGGTAGCATTCTTAAATTTTATGCTCCAATTCTGCCTGCAAATAGAAAAATTACCATTCACATCTCTAGGAAATGATTGCCCATGTTCAAACCTTTCATCCTTGAAACCTAAGTGGCATGAACCACCATCATCAACTCAATATTGCCTTGAAAGTTCTACAACAACTCTGGCAGCTAGGCTTGAATGTTATGCAAATTCAGCTGCTGCTTCAGCAGTAGAGGTAGCATCCTTAAATTTAATGTTCTAATTTCGCCTGCCAACAGAAAAATTACCATTACCATCTCTAGGAAATGATTGCCCATGTTCCAACCTTTCATCCTTGAAACCTAAGTGGCATGAACCACCATCATCAACACAATATTGCCTTTAAAGTTCTACAACAGCTCTGGCAGCTAGGCTTGCATATTCTGCAAACTCAGCCGCTGCTTGAGCAGCAGAGGTAGCATCCATAAATTTCATGTACCAATTCTGCCTGCCAACAGAAGAATTACCATTACCATCTCCAGGAAATGATTGCCCATGTTCCAACCTTTCATCCTTGAAACCTAAGTGGCATGAACCACCGTCATCAACAAAATACTGCCTTGAAAGTTCTACAAAAGCTCAGGCATCTAGGCTTGCATGTTCTGCAAACTCAGCCGTTGCTTGAGCAGCAGAGGTAGCATCCCTAAATTTCATGTTCCAATTCTACCTGCCAACAGAAAAATTACCATTACCTTCTCAAGGAAGTGATTTCCCTTGTTCCAACCTATCATCATTGAAACCTAAGTGGCATGAACCACTACCATCAACACAATATTGTCTTTAAATTTCTACAACAGCTCTGGCAGCTACGCTTGCATATTCTGCAAACTCAGCCGCTGCTTGAGTAGCAGAGGTAGCATCCATAAATTTCATGTTCTAATTCTGCCTGCCAACAGAAAAATTACCATTACCATCTCCAGGAAATGATTATCCATGTTCCAACCTTTCATCCTTGAAAACTAAGTGGCATGAACCACTATCATCAAAAAATCATTGCCTTGAAAGTTCTACAACAGCTCTGGCATCTAGGCTTGCATATTCTGCAAACTCAGCCGCTGCTTGAGCAGCAGAGGTAGCATCCATAAATTTCATGTTCCAATTCTGCCTACCAACAGAAAAATTACCATTACCATCTCCAGGAAATGATTGCCCATGTTCCAACCTTTCTTCCTTGAAACCTAAGTGGCATGAACCACCATCATCAACAAAATATTGCCTTGAAAGTTCTACAACAGCTCTGGCAGCTAAGCTTGCATGTTCTGCAATCTCAGCCGCTGCTTGAGCAGTAGAGGTAGCATTCTTAAATTTTATGCTCCAATTCTGCCTGCAAATAGAAAAATTACCATTCATATCTGTAGGAAATGATTGCCCATGTTCAAACCTTTCATCCTTGAAACCTAAGTGGCATGAACCACCATCATCAACTCAATATTGCCTTGAAAGTTCTATAACAACTCTGGCAGCTAGGCTTGAATGTTATGCAAATTCAGCCGCTGCTTGAGCAGCAGAGGTAGCATCCTTAAATTTCATTTTCCAATTTCGCCTGCCAACAGAAAAATTACCATTACCATCTCTAGGAAATGATTGCCCATGTTCCAACCTTTCATCCTTGAAACCTAAGTGGCATGAACCACCATCATCAACACAATATTGCCTTTAAAGTTCTACAACAGCTCTGGCAGCTAGGCTTGCATGTTCTGCAAACTCAGGCGCTGCTTCAGTAGTAGAGGTAGCATCCTTAAATTTCGTGTTCAAATTCTGCCCGCAAACAGAAAAATTACCATTCATATCTCCAGGAAATGATTTCCCATGTTCCAACCTTTCATCCTTGAAACCTAAGTGGCATGAACCACCATCATCAACAAAATACTGCCTTGAAAGTTCTACAACAGCTCTGGCATCTAGGCTTGCATGTTCTGCAAACTCAGCCGTTGCTTGAGCAGCAGAGGTAGCATCCCTAAATTTCATGTTCCAATTCTACCTGCCAACAGAAAAATTACCATTACCTTCTCAAGGAAATGATTGCCCTTGTTCCAACCTTTCATCATTGAAACCTAAGTGGCATGAACCACCACCATCAACACAATATTGCCTTTAAAGTTCTACAACAGCTCTGGCAGCTACGCTTGCATATTCTGCAAACTCAGCCACTGCTTGAGTAGCAGAGGTAGCATCCATAAATTTCATGTTCCAATTCTGCCTGCCAACAGAAAAATTACCATTACCATCTCCAGGAAATGATTGTCCATGTTCCAACCTTTCATCCTTGAAAACTAAGTGGCATGAACCACCATCATCAACACAATATTGCCTTGAAAGTTCTACAACAGCTCTGGCAGCTAGGCTTGCATATTCTGCAAACTCAGCCGCTGCTTGAGCAGCAGAGGTAACATCCATAAATTTCATGTTCCAATTCTGCCTGCCAACAGAATAATTACCATTACCATCTCCAGGAAATGATTGCCCATGTTCCAACCTTTCATCCTTGAAACCTAAGTGTCATGAACCACCATGATCAACACAATATTGCCTTTAAAGTTCTACAACAGCTCTGGTAGCTAGGCTTGCATGTTCTGCAAACTCAGTCGTTGCTTGAGCAGTAGAGGTAGCATCCTTAAATTTTATGCTCCAATTCTGCCTGCAAATAGAAAAATTACCATTCACATCTCTAGGAAATGATTGCCCATGTTCAAACCTTTCATCCTTGAAACCTAAGTGGCATGAACCACCATCATCAACTCAATATTGCCTTGAAAGTTCTACAACAACTCTGGCAGCTAGGCTTGAATGTTATGCAAATTCAGCTGCTGCTTGAGCAGTACAGGTAGCATTCTTAAATTTCATGTTCCAATTTCGCCTACCAACAGAAAAATTACCATTACCATCTCTAGGAAATGATTGCCCATGTTCCAACCTTTCATCCTTGAAACCTAAGTGGCATGAACCACCATCATCAACACAATATTGCCTTTAAAGTTCTACAACAGCTCTGGCAGCTAGGCTTGCATATTCTGCAAACTCAGCCGCTGCTTGAGCAGCAGAGGTAGCATCCATAAATTTCATGTACCAATTCTGCCTGCCAACAGAAGAATTACCATTACCATCTCCAGGAAATGATTGCCCATGTTCCAACCTTTCATCCTTGAAACCTAAGTGGCATGAACCACTGTCATCAACAAAATACTGCCTTGAAAGTTCTACAAAAGCTCAGGCATCTAGGCTTGCATGTTCTGCAAACTCAGCCGTTGCTTGAGTAGCAGAGGTAGCATCCCTAAATTTCATGTTCCAATTCTGCCTGCCAACAGAAAAATTACCATTACCTTCTCAAGGAAGTGATTGCCCTTGTTCCAACCTATCATCATTGAAACCTAAGTGGCATGAACCACTACCATCAACACAATATTGTCTTTAAAGTTCTACAACAGCTCTGGCAGCTACGCTTGCATATTCTGCAAACTCAGCCGCTGCTTGAGTAGCAGAGGTAGCATCTATAAATTTCATGTTCTAATTCTGCCTGCCAACAGAAAAATTACCATTACCATCTCCAGGAAATGATTGTCCATGTTCCAACCTTTCATCCTTGAAAACTAAGTGGCATGAACCACCATCATCAAAAAATCATTGCCTTGAAAGTTCTACAACAGCTCTGGCATCTAGGCTTGCATATTCTGCAAACTCAGCCGCTGCTTGAGCAGCAGAGGTAGCATCCTTAAATTTCATGTTCCAATTTCGCCTGCCAACAGAAAAATTACCATTACCATCTCTAGGAAATGATTGCCCATGTTCCAACCTTTCATCCTTGAAACCTAAGTGGCATGAACCACCATTATCAACACAATATTGCCTTTAAAGTTCTACAACAGCTCTGGTAGCTAGGCTTGCATGTTCTGCAAACTCAGCCGCTGCTTCAGTAGTAGAGGTAGCATCCTTAAATTTCGTGTTCAAATTCTGCCCGCAAACAGAAAAATTACCATTCATATCTCCAGGAAATGATTGCCCATGTTCCAACCTTTCATCCTTGAAACCTAAGTGGCATGAACCACCATCATCAACAAAATACTGCCTTGAAAGTTCTACAACAGCTCTGGCATCTAGGCTTGCATGTTCTGCAAACTCAGCCGTTGCTTGAGCAGCAGAGGTAGCATCCCTAAATTTCATGTTCCTATTCTACCTGCCAACAGAAAAATTACCATTACCTTCTCAAGGAAATGATTGCCCTTGTTCCAACCTTTCATCATTGAAACCTAAGTGGCATGAACCACCACCATCAACACAATATTGCCTTTAAAGTTCTACAACAGCTCTGGCAGCTACGCTTGCATATTCTGCAAACTCAGCCGCTGCTTGAGTAGCAGAGGTAGCATCCATAAATTTCATGTTCCAATTCTGCCTGCCAACAGAAAAATTACCATTACCATCTCTAGGAAATGATTGTCCATGTTCCACCCTTTTATCCTTGAAAACTAAGTGGCATGAACCACCATCATCAACACAATATTGCCTTGAAAGTTCTACAACAGCTCTGGCAGCTAGGCTTGCATATTCTGCAAACTCAGCCGCTGCTTGAGCAGCAGAGGTAGCATCCATAAATTTCATGTTCCAATTCTGCCTGCCAACAGAATAATTACCATTACCATCTCCAGGAAATGATTGCCCATGTTCCAACCTTTCATCCTTGAAACCTAAGTGTCATGAACCACCATGATCAACACAATATTGCCTTTAAAGTTCTACAACAGCTCTGGTAGCTAGGCTTGCATGTTCTGCAAACTCAGTCGTTGCTTGAGCAGTAGAGGTAGCATCCTTAAATTTTATGCTCCAATTCTGCCTGCAAATAGAAAAATTACCATTCACATCTCTAGGAAATGATTGCCCATGTTCAAACCTTTCATCCTTGAAACCTAAGTGGCATGAACCACCATCATCAACTCAATATTGCCTTGAAAGTTCTACAACAACTCTGGCAGCTAGGCTTGAATGTTATGCAAATTCAGCTGCTGCTTGAGCAGTACAGGTAGCATTCTTAAATTTCATGTTCCAATTTCGCCTACCAACAGAAAAATTACCATTACCATCTCTAGGAAATGATTGCCCATGTTCCAACCTTTCATCCTTGAAACCTAAGTGGCATGAACCACCATCATCAACACAATATTGCCTTTAAAGTTCTACAACAGCTCTGGCAGCTAGGCTTGCATATTCTGCAAACTCAGCCGCTGCTTGAGCAGCAGAGGTAGCATCCATAAATTTCATGTACCAATTCTGCCTGCCAACAGAAGAATTACCATTACCATCTCCAGGAAATGATTGCCCATGTTCCAACCTTTCATCCTTGAAACCTAAGTGGCATGAACCACTGTCATCAACAAAATACTGCCTTGAAAGTTCTACAAAAGCTCAGGCATCTAGGCTTGCATGTTCTGCAAACTCAGCCGTTGCTTGAGTAGCAGAGGTAGCATCCCTAAATTTCATGTTCCAATTCTGCCTGCCAACAGAAAAATTACCATTACCTTCTCAAGGAAGTGATTGCCCTTGTTCCAACCTATCATCATTGAAACCTAAGTGGCATGAACCACTACCATCAACACAATATTGTCTTTAAAGTTCTACAACAGCTCTGGCAGCTACGCTTGCATATTCTGCAAACTCAGCCGCTGCTTGAGTAGCAGAGGTAGCATCTATAAATTTCATGTTCTAATTCTGCCTGCCAACAGAAAAATTACCATTACCATCTCCAGGAAATGATTGTCCATGTTCCAACCTTTCATCCTTGAAAACTAAGTGGCATGAACCACCATCATCAAAAAATCATTGCCTTGAAAGTTCTACAACAGCTCTGGCATCTAGGCTTGCATATTCTGCAAACTCAGCCGCTGCTTGAGCAGCAGAGGTAGCATCCTTAAATTTCATGTTCCAATTTCGCCTGCCAACAGAAAAATTACCATTACCATCTCTAGGAAATGATTGCCCATGTTCCAACCTTTCATCCTTGAAACCTAAGTGGCATGAACCACCATTATCAACACAATATTGCCTTTAAAGTTCTACAACAGCTCTGGAAGCTAGGCTTGCATATTCTGCAAACTCAGCCGCTGCTTGAGCAGCAGAGGTAGCATCCATAAATTTCATGTTCCAATTCTGCCTGCCAACAGAAGAATTACCATTACCATCTCCAGGAAATGATTGCCCATGTTCCAACCTTTCATCCTTGAAACCTAAGTGGCTTGAACCACCATCATCAACAAAATACTGCCTTGAAAGTTCTACAACAGCTCTGGCATCTAGGCTTGCATGTTCTGCAAACTCAGCCGTTGCTTGAGCAGCAGAGGTAGCATCCCTAAATTTCATGTTCTAATTCTGCCTGCCAACAGAAAAATTACCATTACCTTCTCAAGGAAGTGATTGCTCTTGTTCCAACCTATCATCATTGAAACCTAAGTGGCATGAACCACTACCATCAACACAATATTGTCTTTAAAGTTCTACAACAGCTCTGGCAGCTACGCTTGCATATTCTGCAAACTCAGCCGCTGCTTGAGTAGCAGAGGTAGCATCCATAAATTTCATGTTCTAATTCTGCCTGCCAACAGAAAAATTACCATTACCATCTCCAGGAAATGATTATCCATGTTCCAACCTTTCATCCTTGAAACCTAAGTGGCATGAACCACCATCATCAAAAAAACATTGCCTTGAAAGTTCTACAACAGCTCTGGCAGCTAAGCTTGCATGTTCTGCAATCTCAGCCGCTGCTTGAGCAGTAGAGGTAGCATTCTTAAATTTTATGCTCCAATTCTGCCTGCAAATAGAAAAATTACCATTCACATCTCTAGGAAATGATTGCCCATGTTCAAACCTTTCATCCTTGAAACCTAAGTGGCATGAACCACCATCATCAACTCAATATTGCCTTGAAAGTTCTACAACAACTCTGGCAGCTAGGCTTGAATGTTATGCAAATTCAGCTGCTGCTTCAGCAGTAGAGGTAGCATCCTTAAATTTCATGTTCCAATTTCGCCTGCCAACAGAAAAATTACCATTACCATCTCTAGGAAATGATTGCCCATGTTCCAACCTTTCATCCTTGAAACCTAAGTGGCATGAACCACCATCATCAAAACAATTTTGCTTTTAAAGTTCTACAACAGCTCTGGCAGCTAGGCTTGCATATTCTGCAAACTCAGCCGCTGCTTGAGCAGCAGAGGTAGCATCCATAAATTTCATGTACCAATTCTGCCTGCCAACAGAAGAATTACCATTACCATCTCCAGGAAATGATTGCCCATGTTCCAACCTTTCATTCTTGAAACCTAAGTGGCATGAACCACCGTCATCAACAAAATACTGCCTTGAAAGTTCTACAAAAGCTCAGGCATCTAGGCTTGCATGTTCTGCAAACTCAGCCGTTGCTTGAGCAGCAGAGGTAGCATCCCTAAATTTCATGTTCCAATTCTGCCTGCCAACAGAAAAATTACCATTACCTTCTCAAGGAAGTGATTGCCCTTGTTCCAACCTATCATCATTGAAACCTAAGTGGCATGAACCACTACCATCAACACAATATTGTCTTTAAAGTTCTACAACAGCTCTGGCAGCTACGCTTGCATATTCTGCAAACTCAGCCGCTGCTTGAGTAGCAGAGGTAGCATCTATAAATTTCATGTTCTAATTCTGCCTGCCAACAGAAAAATTACCATTACCATCTCCAGGAAATGATTGTCCATGTTCCAACCTTTCATCCTTGAAAACTAAGTGGCATGAACCACCATCATCAAAAAATCATTGCCTTGAAAGTTCTACAACAGCTCTGGCATCTAGGCTTGCATATTCTGCAAACTCAGCCGCTGCTTGAGCAGCAGAGGTAGCATCCTTAAATTTCATGTTCCAATTTCGCCTGCCAACAGAAAAATTACCATTACCATCTCTAGGAAATGATTGCCCATGTTCCAACCTTTCATCCTTGAAACCTAAGTGGCATGAACCACCATCATCAACACAATATTGCCTTTAAAGTTCTACAACAGCTCTGGAAGCTAGGCTTGCATATTCTGCAAACTCAGCCGCTGCTTGAGCAGCAGAGGTAGCATCCATAAATTTCATGTTCCAATTCTGCCTGCCAACAGAAGAATTACCATTACCATCTCCAGGAAATGATTGCCCATGTTCCAACCTTTCATCCTTGAAACCTAAGTGGCTTGAACCACCATCATCAACAAAATACTGCCTTGAAAGTTCTACAACAGCTCTGGCATCTAGGCTTGCATGTTCTGCAAACTCAACCGTTGCTTGAGCAGCAGAGGTAGCATCCCTAAATTTCATGTTCCAATTCTACCTGCCAACAGAAAAATTACCATTACCTTCTCAAGGAAATGATTGCCCTTGTTCCAACCTTTCATCATTGAAACCTAAGTGGCATGAACCACCACCATCAACACAATATTGCCTTTAAAGTTCTACAACAGCTCTGGCAGCTACGCTTGCATATTCTGCAAACTCAGCCACTGCTTGAGTAGCAGAGGTAGCATCCATAAATTTCATGTTCCAATTCTGCCTGCCAACAGAAAAATTACCATTACCATCTCCAGGAAATGATTGTCCATGTTCCAACCTTTCACCCTTGAAAACTAAGTGGCATGAACCACCATCATCAACACAATATTGCCTTGAAAGTTCTACAACAGCTCTGGCAGCTAGGCTTGCATATTCTGCAAACTCAGCCGCTGCTTGAGCAGCAGAGGTAACATCCATAAATTTCATGTTCCAATTCTGCCTGCCAACAGAATAATTACCATTACCATCTCCAGGAAATGATTGCCCATGTTCCAACCTTTCATCATTGAAACCTAAGTGTCATGAACCAACATCATCAACACAATATTGCCTTTAAAGTTCTACAACAGCTCTGGTAGCTAGGCTTGCATGTTCTGCAAACTCAGTCGCTGCTTGAGCAGTAGAGGTAGCATCCTTAAATTTCGTGTTCAAATTCTGCCCGCAAACAGAAAAATTACCATTCATATCTCCAGGAAATGATTGCCCATGTTCCCACCTTTCATCCTTGAAACCTAAGTGGCATGAACCACCATCATCAAAAAAATATTGCCTTGAAAGTTCTACAACAGCTCTGGCAGCTAAGCTTGCATGTACTGCAAACTCAGCCGCTGCTTGAGCAGCAGAGGTAGCATCCATAAATTTCATGTTCCAATTCTGCCTGCCAACAGAAAAATTACCATTACCATCTCCAGGAAATGATTGCCCAAGTTCAAACCTTTCATCCTTGAAACCTAAGTGGCATGAACCACCATCATCAACAAAATATTGCCTTAAAAGTTCTACAACAGCTCTGGCAGCTAAGCTTGCATGTTCTGCAATCTCAGCCGCTGCTTGAGCAGCAGAGGTAGCATCCTTAAATTTCATGTTCCAATTTCGCCTGCCAACAGAAAAATTTCCATTAACATCTCTAGGAAATTATTGCCCATGTTCCAATCTTTCATCCTTGAAACCTAAGTGGCATGAACCACCATCATCAACACAATATTGCCTTTAAAGTTCTACAACAGCTCTGGCAGCTAGGCTTGCATATTCTGCAAACTCAGCCACTGCTTGAGCAGCAGAGGTAGCATCCATAAATTTCATGTTCCAATTCTGCCTGCCAACAGAAAAATTACCATTACCATCTCCAGGAAATGATTGCCCATGTTCCAACCTTTCATCCTTGAAACCTAAGTGGCATGAACCACCATCATCAACAAAATACTGCCTTGAAAGTTCTACAACAGCTCTGGCATCGAGGCTTGCATGTTCTGCAAACTCAGCCGCTGCTTGAGCAGCAGAGGTAGCATCCATAAATTTCATGTTCCAATTCTGCCTGCCAACAGAAAAATTACCATTACCATCTCCAGGAAATGATTGCCCATGTTCCAACCTTTCATCCTTGCCAACAGAAAAATTACCATTACCATCTCTAGGAAATGATTGCCCATGTTCCAACCTTTCATCCTTGAAACCTATGTGGCATGAACCACCATCATCAACACAATATTGCCTTTAAAGTTCTACAACAGCTCTGGCAGCTAGGCTTGCATATTCTGCAAACTCAGCCGCTGCTTGAGCAGCAGAGGTAGCATCCATAAATTTCATGTTCCAATTCTGCCTGCCAACATAAAAATTACCATTACCATCTCCAGGAAATGATTGCCCATGTTCCAACCTTTCATCCTTGAAACCTAAGTGGCATGAACCACCATCATCAACAAAATACTGCCTTGAAAGTTCTACAACAGCTCTGGCATCTAGGCTTGCATGTTGTGCAAACTCAGCCGCTGCTTGAGCAGCAGAGGTAGCATCCATAAATTTCATGTTCCAATTCTGCCTGCCAACAGAAAAATTACCATTACCATCTCCAGGAAATGATTGCCCATGTTCCAACCTTTCATCCTTGAAACCTAAGTGGCATGAACCACCATCATCAACAAAATACTGCCTTGAAAGTTCTACAACATCTCTGGCAGCTAGGCTTGAATGTTTTGCAAATTCAGCCGCTGCTTGAGCAGCAGAGACAGCATCCTTAAATTTCATGTTCCAATTTCGCCTGCCAACAGAAAAATTACCATTACCATCTCTAGGAAATGATTGCCCATGTTCCAACCTTTCATCCTTGAAACCTAAGTGGCATGAACCACCATCATCAACACGATATTGCCTTTAAAGTTCTACAACAGCTCTGGCAGCTAGGCTTGCATATTCTGCAAACTCAGCCACTGCTTGAGCAGCAGAGGTAGCATCCATAAATTTCATGTTCCAATTCTGCCTGCCAACAGAAGAATTACCATTACCATCTCCAGGAAATGATTGCCCATGTTCCAACCTTTCATCCTTGAAAACTAAGTGGCATGAACCACCATCATAAATACAATATTGCCTTGAAAGTTCTACAACAGCTCTGGCAGCTAGGCTTGCATATTCTGCAAACTCAGCCGCTGCTTGAGCAGCAGAGGTAGCATCCATAAATTTCATGTTCTAATTCTGCCTGCCAACAGAATAATTACCATTACCATCTCCAGGAAATGATTGCCCATGTTCCAACCTTTCATCCTTGAAACCTAAGTGTCATGAACCAACATCATCAACACAATATTGCCTTTAAAGTTCTACAACAGCTCTGGTAGCTAGGCTTGCATGTTCTGCAAACTCAGTCGCTGCTTGAGCAGTAGAGGTAGCATCCTTAAATTTCGTGTTCAAATTCTGCCCGCAAACAGAAAAATTACCATTCATATCTCCAGGAAATGATTGCCCATGTTCCCACCTTTCATCCTTGAAACCTAAGTGGCATGAACCACCATCATCAAAAAAATATTGCCTTGAAAGTTCTACAACAGCTCTGGCAGCTAAGCTTGCATGTACTGCAAACTCAGCCGCTGCTTGAGCAGCAGAGGTAGCATCCATAAATTTCATGTTCCAATTCTGCCTGCCAACAGAAAAATTACCATTACCATCTCCAGGAAATGATTGCCCATGTTCAAACCTTTCATCCTTGAAACCTAAGTGGCATGAACCACCATCATCAACAAAATATTTCCTTGAAAGTTCTACAACAGCTCTGGCATCGAGGCTTGCATGTTCTGCAAACTCAGCCGCTGCTTGAGCAGCAGAGGTAGCATCCATAAATTTCATGTTCCAATTCTGCCTGCCAACAGAAAAATTACCATTACCATCTCCAGGAAATGATTGCCCATGTTCCAATTTCGCCTGAATCCTAAGTGGCATGAACCACCATCATCAACACAATATTGCCTTTAAAGTTCTACAACAGCTCTGGCAGCTAGGCTTGCATATTCTGCAAACTCAGCCACTGCTTGAGCAGCAGAGGTAGCATCCATAAATTTCATGTTCCAATTCTGCCTGCCAACAGAAAAATTACCATTACCATCTCCAGGAAATGATTGCCCATGTTCCAACCTTTCATCCTTGAAACCTAAGTGGCATGAACCACCATCATCAACAAAATACTGCCTTGAAAGTTCTACAACAGCTCTGGCATCTAGGCTTGCATGTTCTGCAAACTCAGCCGCTGCTTGAGCAGCAGAGGTAGCATCCATAAATTTCATGTTCCAATTCTGCCTGCCAACAGAAAAATTACCATTACCATCTCCAGGAAATGATTGCCCATGTTCCAACCTTTCATCCTTGCCAACAGAAAAATTACCATTACCATCTCTAGGAAATGATTGCCCATGTTCCAACCTTTCATCCTTGAAACCTAAGTGGCATGAACCACCATCATCAACACAATATTGCCTTTAAAGTTCTACAACAGCTCTAGCAGCTAAGCTTGCATATTCTGCAAACTCAGCCGCTGCTTGAGAAGCAGAGGTAGCATCCATAAATTTCATGTTCCAATTCTGCCTGCCAACATAAAAATTACCATTACCATCTCCAGGAAATGATTGCCCATGTTCCAACCTTTCATCCTTGAAACCTAAGTGGCATGAACCACCATCATCAACAAAATACTGCCTTGAAAGTTCTACAACAGCTCTGGCATCTAGGCTTGCATGTTCTGCAAACTCAGCCGCTGCTTGAGCAGCAGAGGTAGCATCCATAAATTTCATGTTCCAATTCTGCGTGCCAACAGAAAAATTACCATTACCATCTCCAGGAAATGATTTCCTATGTTCCAACCTTTCATCCTTGAAACCTAAGTGGCATGAACCACCATCATCAACAAAATATTGCCTTGAAAGTTCTACAACAGCTCTGGCAGCTAAGCTTGCATGTTTTGCAATCTCAGCCGCTGCTTGAGCAGCAGAGGTAGTATCCTTAAATTTCATGATCCAATTTCGCCTGCCAACAGAAAAATTACCATTACCATCTCTAGGAAATGATTGCCCATGTTCCAACCTTTCATCCTTGAAACCTAAGTGGCATGAACCACCATCATCAACACAATATTGCCTTTAAAGTTGTACAACAGCTCTGGCAGCTAGGCTTGCATATTCTGCAAACTCAGCCGCTGCTTGAGCAGCAGAGGTAGCATCCATAAATTTCATGTTCCAATTTTGCCGGCCAACAGAAAAATTACCATTACCATCTCTAGGAAATGATTGCCCATGTTCCAACCTTTCATCCTTGAAACCTAAGTGGCATGAACCACCATCATCAACACAATATTGCCTTTAAAGTTCTACAACAGCTCTAGCAGCTAAGCTTGCATATTCTGCAAACTCAGCCGCTGCTTGAGAAGCAGAGGTAGCATCCATAAATTTCATGTTCCAATTCTGCCTGCCAACATAAAAATTACCATTACCATCTCCAGGAAATGATTGCCCATGTTCCAACCTTTCATCCTTGAAACCTAAGTGGCATGAACCACCATCATCAACAAAATACTGCCTTGAAAGTTCTACAACAGCTCTGGCATCTAGGCTTGCATGTTCTGCAAACTCAGCCGCTGCTTGAGCAGCAGAGGTAGCATCCATAAATTTCATGTTCCAATTCTGCCTGCCAACAGAAAAATTACCATTACCATCTCCAGGAAATGATTGCCCATGTTCCAACCTTTCATCCTTGAAACCTAAGTGGCATGAACCACCATCATCAACAAAATACTGCCTTGAAAGTTCTACAACAGCTCTGGCATCTAGGCTTGCATGTTCTGCAAACTCAGCCGTTGCTTGAGCAGCAGAGGTAGCATCCCTAAATTTCATGTTCCAATTCTACCTGCCAACAGAAAAATTACCATTACCTTCTCAAGGAAATGATTGCCCTTGTTCCAACCTTTCATCATTGAAACCTAAGTGGCATGAACCACCACCATCAACACAATATTGCCTTTAAAGTTCTACAACAGCTCTGGCAGCTACGCTTGCATATTCTGCAAACTCAGCCGCTACTTGAGTAGCAGAGGTAGCATCCATAAATTTCATGTTCCAATTCTGCCTGCCAACAGAAAAATTACCATTACCATATCCAGGAAATGATTGTCCATGTTCCAACTTTTCATCCTTGAAAACTAAATGGCATGAACCACCATCATCAACACAATATTGCCTTGAAAGTTCTACAACAGCTCTGGCAGATAGGCTTGCATATTCTACAAACTCAGCCGCTGCTTGAGCAGCAGAGGTAGCATCCATAAATTTCATGTTCCAATTCTGCCTGACAACAGAATAATTACCATTACCATCTCCAGGAAATGATTGCCCATGCTCCAACCTTTCATCCTTGAAACCTAAGTGTCATGAACCACCATCATCAACACAATATTGCCTTTAAAGTTCTACAACAGCCCTGGTAGCTAGGCTTGCATGTTTTGCAAACTTAGTCGCTGCTTGAGCAGTAGAGGTAGCATCCTTAAATTTCGTGTTCAAATTCTGCCCGCAAACAGAAAAATTACCATTAATATCTCCAGGAAATGATTGCCCATGTTCCCACCTTTCATCCTTGAAACCTAAGTGGCATGAACCACCATCATCAAAAAAATATTGCCTTGAAAGTTCTACAACAGCTCTGGCAGCTAAGCTTGCATGTTCTGCAAACTCAGCCGCTGCTTGAGCAGCAGAGGTAGCATCCATAAATTTCATGTTCCAATTCTGCGTGCCAACAGAAAAATTACCATTACCATCTCCAGGAAATGATTTCCTATGTTCCAACCTTTCATCCTTGAAACCTAAGTGGCATGAACCACCATCATCAACAAAATATTGCCTTGAAAGTTCTACAACAGCTCTGGCAGCTAAGCTTGCATGTTTTGCAATCTCAGCCGCTGCTTGAGCAGCAGAGGTAGTATCCTTAAATTTCATGATCCAATTTCGCCTGCCAACAGAAAAATTACCATTACCATCTCTAGGAAATGATTGCCCATGTTCCAACCTTTCATCCTTGAAACCTAAGTGGCATGAACCACCATCATCAACACAATATTGCCTTTAAAGTTGTACAACAGCTCTGGCAGCTAGGCTTGCATATTCTGCAAACTCAGCCGCTGCTTGAGCAGCAGAGGTAGCATCCATAAATTTCATGTTCCAATTTTGCCGGCCAACAGAAAAATTACCATTACCATCTCCAGGAAATGATTGCCCATGTTCCAACCTTTCATCCTTGAAACCTAAGTGGCATGAACCACCATCATCAACAAAATACTGCCTTGAAAGTTCTACAACAGCTCTGGCATCTAGGCTTGCATGTTCTGCAAACTCAGCCGCTGCTTGAGCAGCAGAGGTAGCATCCATAAATTTCATGTTCCAATTCTGCCTGCCAACAGGAAAATTACCATTACCATCTCCAGGAAATGATTGCCCATGTTCCAACCTTTCATCCTTGAAACCTAAGTGGCATGAACCACCATCATCAACAAAATACTGCCTTGAAAGTTCTACAACAGCTCTGGCATCTAGGCCTGCATGTTCTGCAAACTCAGCCGCTGCTTGAGCAGCAGAGGTAGCATCCCTAAATTTCATGTTCCAATTCTACCTGCCAATAGAAAAATTACCATTACCTTCTCAAGGAAATGATTGCCCTTGTTCCAACCTTTCATCATTGAAACCTAAGTGGCATGAACCACCACCATCAACACAATATTGCCTTTAAAGTTCTACAACGGCTCTGGCAGCTAGGCTTGCATATTCTGCAAACTCAGCCGCTGCTTGAGCAGCAGAGGTAGCATCCATAAATTTCATGTTCCAATTCTGCCTGCCAACAGAAAACTTACCATTACCATCTCCAGGAAATGATTGCCCATGTTCCAACCTTTCATCCTTGAAACCTAAGTGGCATGAACCACCACCATCAACACAATATTGCCTTTAAAGTTCTACAACAGCTCTGGCAGCTACGCTTGCATATTCTGCAAACTCAGCCGCTACTTGAGTAGCAGAGGTAGCATCCATAAATTTCATGTTCCAATTCTGCCTGCCAACAGAAAAATTACCATTACCATATCCAGGAAATGATTGTCCATGTTCCAACTTTTCATCCTTGAAAACTAAGTGGCATGAACCACCATCATCAACACAATATTGCCTTGAAAGTTCTACAACAGCTCTGGCAGATAGGCTTGCATATTCTACAAACTCAGCCGCTGCTTGAGCAGCAGAGGTAGCATCCATAAATTTCATGTTCCAATTCTGCCTGACAACAGAATAATTACCATTACCATCTCCAGGAAATGATTGCCCATGCTCCAACCTTTCATCCTTGAAACCTAAGTGTCATGAACCACCATCATCAACACAATATTGCCTTTAAAGTTCTACAACAGCCCTGGTAGCTAGGCTTGCATGTTTTGCAAACTTAGTCGCTGCTTGAGCAGTAGAGGTAGCATCCTTAAATTTCGTGTTCAAATTCTGCCCGCAAACAGAAAAATTACCATTAATATCTCCAGGAAATGATTGCCCATGTTCCCACCTTTCATCCTTGAAACCTAAGTGGCATGAACCACCATCATCAAAAAAATATTGCCTTGAAAGTTCTACAACAGCTCTGGCAGCTAAGCTTGCATGTTCTGCAAACTCAGCCGCTGCTTGAGCAGCAGAGGTAGCATCCATAAATTTCATGTTCCAATTCTGCGTGCCAACAGAAAAATTACCATTACCATCTCCAGGAAATGATTTCCTATGTTCCAACCTTTCATCCTTGAAACCTAAGTGGCATGAACCACCATCATCAACAAAATATTGCCTTGAAAGTTCTACAACAGCTCTGGCAGCTAAGCTTGCATGTTTTGCAATCTCAGCCGCTGCTTGAGCAGCAGAGGTAGTATCCTTAAATTTCATGATCCAATTTCGCCTGCCAACAGAAAAATTACCATTACCATCTCTAGGAAATGATTGCCCATGTTCCAACCTTTCATCCTTGAAACCTAAGTGGCATGAACCACCATCATCAACACAATATTGCCTTTAAAGTTGTACAACAGCTCTGGCAGCTAGGCTTGCATATTCTGCAAACTCAGCCGCTGCTTGAGCAGCAGAGGTAGCATCCATAAATTTCATGTTCCAATTTTGCCGGCCAACAGAAAAATTACCATTACCATCTCCAGGAAATGATTGCCCATGTTCCAACCTTTCATCCTTGAAACCTAAGTGGCATGAACCACCATCATCAACAAAATACTGCCTTGAAAGTTCTACAACAGCTCTGGCATCTAGGCTTGCTTGTTTTGCAAACTCAGCCACTGCTTGAGCAGCAGAGGTAGCATCCATAAATTTCATGTTCCAATTCTGCCTGCCAACAGGAAAATTACCATTACCATCTCCAGGAAATGATTGCCCATGTTCCAACCTTTCATCCTTGAAACCTAAGTGGCATGAACCACCATCATCAACAAAATACTGCCTTGAAAGTTCTACAACAGCTCTGGCATCTAGGCCTGCATGTTCTGCAAACTCAGCCGCTGCTTGAGCAGCAGAGGTAGCATCCCTAAATTTCATGTTCCAATTCTACCTGCCAATAGAAAAATTACCATTACCTTCTCAAGGAAATGATTGCCCTTGTTCCAACCTTTCATCATTGAAACCTAAGTGGCATGAACCACCACCATCAACACAATATTGCCTTTAAAGTTCTACAACGGCTCTGGCAGCTAGGCTTGCATATTCTGCAAACTCAGCCGCTGCTTGAGCAGCAGAGGTAGCATCCATAAATTTCATGTTCCAATTCTGCCTGCCAACAGAAAACTTACCATTACCATCTCCAGGAAATGATTGCCCATGTTCCAACCTTTCATCCTTGAAACCTAAGTGGCATGAACCACCATCATCAACAAAATACTGCCTTGAAAGTTCTACAACAGCTCTGGCATCTAGGCTTGCATGTTCTGCAAACTCAGCCGCTGCTTGAGCAGCAGAGGTAGCATCCATAAATTTCATGTTCCAATTCTGTCTGCCAACAGAAAAATTACCATTACCATCTCCAGGAAATGATTGCCCATGTTCCAACCTTTCATCCTTGAAACCTAAGTGGCATGAACCACCATCATCAACAAAATACTGCGTTGAAAGTTCTACAACAGCTCTGGCATCTAGGCTTGCATGTTCTGCAAACTCAGCCGCTGCTTGAGCAGCAGAGGTAGCATCCCTAAATTTCATGTTCCAATTCTACCTGCCAATAGAAAAATTACCATTACCTTCTCAAGGAAATGATTGCCCTTGTTCCAACCTTTCATCATTGAAACCTAAGTGGCATGAACCACCACCATCAACACAATATTGCCTTTAAAGTTCTACAACGGCTCTGGCAGCTAGGCTTGCATATTCTGCAAACTCAGCCGCTGCTTGAGCAGCAGAGGTAGCATCCATAAATTTCATGTTCCAATTCTGCCTGCCAACAGAAAACTTACCATTACCATCTCCAGGAAATGATTGCCCATGTTCCAACCTTTCATCCTTGAAACCTAAGTGGCATGAACCACCATCATCAACACAATATTGCCTTGAAAGTTCTACAACAGCTCTGGCATCTAGGCTTGCATATTCTGCAAACTCAGCCGCTGCTTGAGCAGCAGAGGTAGCATATATAAATTTCATGTTCCAATTCTGCCTGCCAACAGAAAAATTACCATTACCATCTCCAGGAAATGATTTCCCATGTTCCAACCTTTCATACTTTAAACCTAAGTGGCATGAACCACCATCATCAACACAATATTGCCTTTAAAGTTCTACAACAGCTCTGGTAGCTAGGCTTGCATGTTCTGCAAACTCAGCCACTGCTTGAGCAGTAGAGGTAGCATCCTTAAATTACATGTTCCAATTCTGCCTGCCAACAGAAAAATTACCATTACCATCTCCAGGAAATGATTGCCAAAGTTCCAACCTTTCATCCTTGAATACTAAGTGGCATGAACCACTATCATCAACACAATATTGCATTTAAAGTTCAACAACAGCTCTGGCAGCTAGGCTTGCATGTTCTGCAAACTCAGCCGTTGTTTGAGCAGTAGAGGTAGCATCCCTAAATTTCATGTTCCAATTCTGCCTGCCAAAAGAAACATTACCATTACCATCTCCAGGAAATGATTGCCCTTGTTCCAACCTTTCATCCTTGAAACCTAAATGGCGTGAACCACCACCATCAACACAATATTGCATTTAAAGTTCAACAACAGCTCTAGCAGCTAGGCTTGCATGTTCTGCAAACTCAGCCGCTACTTGAGCAACAGAGGTAGCATCCTTAAATTTCATGTTCCAATTCTGCCTGCCAACAGAACATTTACCATTACGATCTCCAGGAAATGATTGCCCAAGTTCCAACCTTTCATCCTTAAACCTAAGTGGCATGAACCACCATCATCAACACAATATTGCCTTGAAAGTTCTACAACAGCTCTGGTAGCTAGGCTTGCATGTTCTGCAAACTCAGCTGCTGCTTGAGCAGCAGAGGTAGCATCCATAAATTTCATGTTCCAATTCTGCCTGCCAAGAGAAAAATTACCATTACCATCTCTAGGAAATGATTGCCCATGTTCCAAACTTTCATCCTTGAAACCTAAGTGGCATGAACCACCATCATCAATACAATATTACCTTGAAAGTTCTACAACAGCTCTGGCAGCTAGGCTTGAATATTCTACAAACTCAGCCGCTGCTTGAGCAGCAGAGGTAGCATCCATAAATTTCATGTTCCAATTCTGCCTGCCAACAAAAAATTTACCATTACCATCTCCAGGAAATGATTGCCCATGTTCCAACCTTTCATCCTTGAAACCTAAGTGGCATGAACCACCATCATCAACACAATATTGCCTTGAAAGTTCTACAACAGCTCTGGCAGCTAGGCTTGCATGTTCTGCAAACTCAGCCGCTGCTTGAGCAGCAGAGGTAGCATCCATAAATTTCATATTCCAATTCTGCCTGCCAAGAGAAAAATTACCATTACCATCTCCAGGAAATGATTGCCCATGTTCCAAACTTTCATCCTTGAAACCTAAGTGGCATGAACCACCATCATCAACACAATATTGCCTTGAAAGTTCTACAATAGCTCTGGCATCTAGGCTTGCATATTCTGCAAACTCAGCCGATGCTTGAGCAGCAGAGGTAGCATCCATAAATTTCATGTTCTAATGTTGCCTGCCAACAGCAAAATTACCATTACCATCTCCAGGAAATGATTGCCCATGTTCCAACCTTTCATCCTTGAAACCTAAGTGGCATGAACCACCATCATCAACACAATATTGCCTTGAAAGTTCTACAACAGCTCTGGCAGCTAGGCTTGCATATTCTGCAAACTCAGCCGCTGCTTGAGCAGCAGAGGTAGCATCCATAAATTTTATGTTCCAATTCTGCCTGCCAACAGAAAAATTATCATTACCATCTCCAGGAAATGATTGCCCATGTTCCAACCTTTCATCCTTGAAACCTAAGTGGCATGAACCACCATCATCAACACAATATTGCCTTGAAAGATCTACAACAGCTCTGGCAGCTAGGCTTGCATATTCTGCAAACTCAGCCGCTGCTTGAGCAGCAGAGGTAGCATCCATAAATTTCATGTTCCAATTCTGCCTGCCAACAGAAAAATTACCATTACCATCTCCAGGAAATGATTGCCCATGTTCCAACCTTTCATCCTTGAAACCTAAGTGGCATGAACCACCATCATCAACACAATATTGCCTTTAAAGTTCTACAACAGCTATGGCAGCTAGGCTTGCATGTTCTGCAAACTCAGCCATTGTTTGAGCAGCAGAGGTAGCATCCCTAAATTTCATGTTCCAATTCTGCCTGCCAAAAGAAACATTACCATTACCATCTATAGGAAATGATTGCCCTTGTTCCAACCTTTCATCCTTGAAACCTAAATGGCATGAACCACCACAATCAACACAATATTGCATTTAAAGTTCAACAACAGCTCTGGCAGCTAGGCTTGCATGTTCTGCAAACTCTGCCGTTGTTTGAGCAGCAGAGGTAGCATCCCTAAATTTCATGTTCCAATTCTGCCTGCCAAAAGAAACATTACCATTACCATCTCCAGGAAATGATTGCCCTTGTTCCAACCTTTCATCCTTGAAACCTAAATGGCATGAACCACCACCATCAACACAATATTGCATTTAAAGTTCAACAACAGCTCTAGCAGCTAGGCTTGCATGTTCTGCAAACTCAGCCGCTACTTGAGCAACAGAGGTAGCATCCTTAAATTTCATGTTCCAATTCTGCCTGCCAACAGAAAATTTACCATTACGATCTCCAGGAAATGATTGCCCAAGTTCCAACCTTTCATCCTTAAACCTAAGTGGCATGAACCACCATCATCAACACAATATTGCCTTGAAAGTTCTACAACAGCTCTGGTAGCTAGGCTTGCATGTTCTGCAAACTCAGCTGCTGCTTGAGCAGCAGAGGTAGCATCCATAAATTTCATGTTCCAATTCTGCCTGCCAAGAGAAAAATTACCATTACCATCTCTAGGAAATGATTGCCCATGTTCCAAACTTTCATCCTTGAAACCTAAGTGGCATGAACCACCATCATCAACACAATATTACCTTGAAAGTTCTACAACAGCTCTGGCAGCTAGGCTTGAATATTCTACAAACTCAGCCGCTGCTTGAGCAGCAGAGGTAGCATCCATAAATTTCATGTTCCAATTCTGCCTGCCAACAGAAAATTTACCATTACCATCTCCAGGAAATGATTGCCCATGTTCCAACCTTTCATCCTTGAAACCTAAGTGGCATGAACCACCATCATCAACACAATATTGCCTTGAAAGTTCTACAACAGCTCTGGCAGCTAGGCTTGCATGTTCTGCAAACTCAGCCGCTGCTTGAGCAGCAGAGGTAGCATCCATAAATTTCATATTCCAATTCTGCCTGCCAAGAGAAAAATTACCATTACCATCTCCAGGAAATGATTGCCCATGTTCCAAACTTTCATCCTTGAAACCTAAGTGGCATGAACCACCATCATCAACACAATATTGCCTTGAAAGTTCTACAATAGCTCTGGCATCTAGGCTTGCATATTCTGCAAACTCAGCCGCTGCTTGAGCAGCAGAGGTAGCATCCATAAATTTCATGTTCTAATGTTGCCTGCCAACAGCAAAATTACCATTACCATCTCCAGGAAATGATTGCCCATGTTTTATCCTTTCATCCTTGAAACCTAAGTGGCATGAACCACCATCATCAACACAATATTGCCTTGAAAGTTCTACAACAGCTCTGGCAGCTAGGCTTGCATATTCTGCAAACTCAGCCGCTGCTTGAGCAGCAGAGGTAGCATCCATAAATTTTATGTTCCAATTCTGCCTGCCAACAGAAAAATTATCATTACCATCTCCAGGAAATGATTGCCCATGTTCCAACCTTTCATCCTTGAAACCTAAGTGGCATGAACCACCATCATCAACACAATATTGCCTTGAAAGATCTACAACAGCTCTGGCAGCTAGGCTTGCATATTCTGCAAACTCAGCCGCTGCTTGAGCAGCAGAGGTAGCATCCATAAATTTCATGTTCCAATTCTGCCTGCCAACAGAAAAATTACCATTACCATCTCCAGGAAATGATTGCCCATGTTCCAACCTTTCATCCTTGAAACCTAAGTGGCATGAACCACCATCATCAACACAATATTGCCTTTAAAGTTATACAACAGCTCTGGCAGCTAGGCTTGCATGTTCTGCAAACTCAGCCGCTGCTTGAGCAGCATAGGTAGCATCCTTAAATTTCATGTTCCAATTCTGCCTGCCAACAGAAAATTTACCATTACCATCTCCAGGAAATGATTGCCCATGTTCCAACCTTTCATCCTTGAAACCTAAGTGGCATGAACCACCATCATCAACACAATATTGCCTTGAAAGTTCTACAACAGCTCTGGCAGCTAGGCTTGCATGTTCTGCAAACTCAGCCGCTGCTTGAGCAGCAGAGGTAGCATCCATAAATTTCATATTCCAATTCTGCCTGCCAAGAGAAAAATTACCATTACCATCTCCAGGAAATGATTGCCCATGTTCCAAACTTTCATCCTTGAAACCTAAGTGGCATGAACCACCATCATCAACACAATATTGCCTTGAAAGTTCTACAATAGCTCTGGCATCTAGGCTTGCATATTCTGCAAACTCAGCCGCTGCTTGAGCAGCAGAGGTAGCATCCATAAATTTCATGTTCTAATGTTGCCTGCCAACAGCAAAATTACCATTACCATCTCCAGGAAATGATTGCCCATGTTTTATCCTTTCATCCTTGAAACCTAAGTGGCATGAACCACCATCATCAACACAATATTGCCTTGAAAGTTCTACAACAGCTCTGGCAGCTAGGCTTGCATATTCTGCAAACTCAGCCGCTGCTTGACCAGCAGAGGTAGCATCCATAAATTTTATGTTCCAATTCTGCCTGCCAACAGAAAAATTATCATTACCATCTCCAGGAAATGATTGCCCATGTTCCAACCTTTCATCCTTGAAACCTAAGTGGCATGAACCACCATCATCAACACAATATTGCCTTGAAAGATCTACAACAGCTCTGGCAGCTAGGCTTGCATATTCTGCAAACTCAGCCGCTGCTTGAGCAGCAGATGTAGCATCCATAAATTTCATGTTCCAATTCTGCCTGTCAATAGAAAATTTACCATCTCCAGGAAATGATTGCCCATGTTCTAACCTTTCATCCTTGAAACCTAAGTGGCATAAACTACCATCATCAACACAATATTGCCTTTAAAGTTATACAACAGCTCTGGCAGCTAGGCTTGCATGTTCTGCAAACTCAGCCGCTGCTTGAGCAGCATAGGTAGCATCCTTAAATTTCATGTTCCAATTCTGCCTGCCAACAGAAATGTTACCATTACCATCTCCAGGAAATGATTGCCCATGTTCCAACCTTTCATCCTTGAAAACTAAGTGTCATGAACCACTATCATCAACACAATATTGCCTTGAAAGTTCTACAACAGCTCTGGCAGTTAGGCTTGCATGTTCTGTAAACTCAGCCGCTGCTTGAGCAGCAGAGGTAGCATCCTTAAATTTCATGTTCCAATTCTGCCTGCCAACAGAAAAATTACCATTACCATCTCTAGGAAATGATTGCCCATGTTCCAACCTTTCATCCTTGAAACCTAAGTGGCATGAACCACCTTCATCAACAAAATATTGCCTTGAAAGTTCTACAATAGCTCTGGCAGCTAAGATTGCATATTCTGCAATCTCAGCCGCTACTTGAGCAGCAGAGGTAGCATTCTTAAATTTCATGTTCCAATTCTACCTGCAAACAGAAAAATTACCATTCACATCTCTAGGAAATGATTGCCCATGTTCAAACCTTTCATCCTTGAAATCTAAGTGGCATGAACTACCATCATCAACTCAATATTACCTTGAAAGTTCTACAACAACACTGGCAGCTAGGCTTGAATGTAATGCAAACTCAGCCGCTGCTTGAGCAGCAGAGGTAGCATCCTTAAATTTCATGTTCAAATTTCGCCTGCCAACAGAAAAATTACCATTACCATCTCTAGGAAATGATTGCCCATGTTCCAACCTTTCATCCTTGAAACCTAAGTGGCATGAACCACCATTATCAACATAATATTGCCTTTAAAGTTCTACAACAGCTATGGCAGCTAGGCTTGCATGTTCTGCAAACTCAGCCGATGTTTGAGCAGCAGAGGTAGCATCCCTAAATTTCATGTTCCAATTCTGCCTGCCAACAGAAAATTTACCATTACCATCTCCAGGAAATGATTGCCCTTGTTCAAACCTTTCATCCTTGAAACCTAAATGGCATGAACCACCACCATCAACACAATATTGCATTTAAAGTTCAACAACAGCTCTGGCAGCTAGGCTTGCATGTTCTGCAAACTCAGCCGCTGCTTGAGCACCAGAGGTAGCATCCTTAAATTTCATGTTCCAATTCGGCCTGCCAACAGAAAATTTACCATTACCATCTCCAGGAAATGATTGCCCATGTTCCAACCTTTCATCCTTGAAACCTAAGTGGAATGAACCACCATCATCAACACAATATTGCCTTGAAAGTTCTACAACAGCTCTGGCAGCTAGGCTTGCATGTTTTGCAAACACAGCCGTTGCTTGAGCAGCAGAGGTAACATCCATAAATTTCATGTTCCAATTCTGCCTGCCAAGAGAAAAATTACCATTACCATCTCCAGGAAATGATTGCCCATGTTCCAACCTTTCATCCTAGAAACCTAAGTGGCATGAACCACCATCATCAACACAATATTGCCTTGAAAGTTCTACAACAGCTCTGGCAGTTAGGCCTGCATGTTCTGTAAACTCTGCCGCTGCTTGAGCAGCATAGGTAGCATCCTTAAATTTCATGTTCCAATTCTGCCTGCCAACAGAAATGTTACCATTACCATCTCCAGGAAATGATTGCCCATGTTCCAACCTTTCATCCTTGAAAACTAAGTGTCATGAACCACTATCATCAACACAATATTGCATTTAAAGTTCTACAACATCTCTGGCAGCTAGGCTTGCATGTTCTGCAAACTCAGCCGCTGCTTGAGCAGCAGAGGTAGCATCCTTAAATTTCATGTTCCAATTCTGCATGCCAACAGAAAAATTACCATATCAGTGAAATGATTGCCCATGTTCCAACATTTCATCCTTGAAACCTAAGTGGCATGAACAACCATCATCAACACAATATTGCCTTTAAATTTCTACAACAGCTCTGGCAGCTAGGCTTGCATGTTCTGCAAACTTAGCCGCTACTTGAGCAGTAGAGGTAGCATCCTTAAATTTCATGTTCCAATTCTGCCTGCCAACAGAAAAATTACCATTACCATCTCCAAGAAATAATTGTCAATGTTCTAACCTTTCATCCTTGAAAACTAAGTGGCATGAACCACTATCATCAACACAATATTGCCTTTACAGTTCTATAACTGCTCTGGCAGTTAGGCTTGCATGTTCTGCAAACTCAGCCGCTGCTTGAGCAGCAGAGGTAGCATCTTTAAATTTCATGTTCCAATTCTGCCTGCCAACAGAAAAATTACCATTACCATCTCTAGGAAATGATTGCCCATGTTCCAACCTTTCATCCTTGAAACCTAAGTGGCATGAATCACCATCATCAGTAAAATGTTGCCTTAAAAGTTCTACAACAGCTCTGGCAGCTAAGCTTGCATGTTCTGCAATCTCAGCCACTGCTTGAGCAGCAGAGGTAGCATTCTTAAATTTCATGTTCCAATTCTGCCTGCAAACAGAAAAATTACCATTACCATCTCTAGGAAATGATTGCCCATGTTCCAACCTTTTATCCTTGAAACCTAAGTGGCATGAACCACCATCATCAACATAATATTGCCTTTAAAGTTCTACAACAGCTATGGCAACTAGGCTTGCATGTTCTGCAAACTCAGCCGATGTTTGAGCAGCAGAGGTAGCATCCCTAAATTTCATGTTCCAATTCTGCCTGCCAACAGAAACATTACCATTACCATCTCCAGGAAATGATTGCCCTTGTTCCAACCTTTAATCCTTGAAACCTAAATGGCATGAACCACCACCATCACTACAATATTGCATTTAAAGTTCAACAACAGCTCGGGCAGCTAGGCTTGCATGTTCTGCAAACTCAGCCGCTGCTTGAGCAACAGATGTAGCATCCTTAAATTTCATGTTCCAATTCTGCCTGCCAACAGAAAATTTACCATTACCATCTCCAGGAAATGATTGCCCATGTTCCAACCTTTCATCCTTGAAACTTAAGTGGCATGAACCACCATCATCAACACAATATTGCCTTGAAAGTTCTACAACAGTTCTGGCAGCTAGGCTTGCATATTCTGCAAACTCAGCCACTGCTTGAGCAGCAAAGGTAGCATCCATAAATTTCATGTTCCAATTCTGCCTGCCAAGAGAAAAATTACCATTACCATCTCCAGGAAATGATTGCCCATGTTCCAACCTTTCATCCTTGAAACCTAAGTGGCATGAACCACCATCATAAACACAATATTGCATTGAAAGTTCTACAACAGCTCTGGCAGCTAGGCTTGAATATACTGCAAACTCAGCCGCTGCTTGAGCAGCAGAGGTAGCATCCTTAAATTTCATGTTCCAATTCTGCCTGCCAACAGAAAAATTACCATTACCATCTCTAGGAAATGATTGCCCATGTTCCAACCTTTCATCCTTGAAACCTAAGTGGCATGAACCACCATCATCAACACAATATTGCCTTGAAAGTTCTACAACAGCTCTGGCATCTAGGCTTGCATATTCTGCAAACTCAGCCGCTGCTTGAGCAGCAGAGGTAGCATCCATAAATTTCATGTTCCAATTCTGCCTGCCAACAGAAAAATTACCATTACCATCTCCAGGAAATGATTGCCCATGTTCCAACCTTTCATCCTTGAAACCTAAGTGGCATGAACCACCATCATCAACACAATATTGCCTTTAAAGTTCTACAACAGCTCTGGCAGCTAGGCTTGCATGTTCTGCAAACTCAGCCGCTGCTTGAGCAGCAGAGGTAGCATCCTTAAATTTCATGTTCCAATTCTGCCTGCCAACAGAAAAATTACCATTACCATCTCTAGGAAATGATTGCCCATGTTCCAACCTTTAATCCTTGAAACCTAAGTGGCATGAACCACCATCATCAATAAAATATTGCCTTGAAAGTTCTACAACAGCTCTGGCAGCTAAGCTTGCATGTTCTGCAATCTCAGCCACTGCTTGAGCAGCAGAGGTAGCATTCTTAAATTTCATGTTCTAATTCTGCCTGCAAACAAAAAAATTACCATTACCATCTCTAGGAAATGATTGCCCATGTTCCAACCTTTCATCCTTGAAACCTAAGTGGCATGAACCACCATCATCAACATAATATTGCCTTTAAAGTTCTACAACAGCTATGGCAGCTAGGCTTGCATGTTCTGCAAACTCAGCCGATGTTTGAGCAGCAGAGGTAGCATCCCTAAATTTCATGTTCCAATTCTGCCTGCCAACAGAAACATTACCATTACCATCTCCAGGAAATGATTGCCCTTGTTCCAACCTTTCATCCTTGAAACCTAAATGGCATGAACCACCACCATCAACACAATATTGCATTTAAAGTTCAACAACATCTCTGGCAGCTAGGCTTGCATGTTCTGCCAACTCAGCCGCTGCTTGAGCAACAGAGGTAGCATCCTCAAATTTCATGTTCCAATTCTGCCTGCCAAGAGAAACATTACCATTACCATCTCAAGGAAATGATTGCCCATGTTCCAACCTTTCATCCTTGAAACCTAAGTTGCATGAACCACCATCATAAACACAATATTGCCTTGAAAGTTCTACAACAGCTCTGGCATCTAGGCTTGCATATTCTGCAAACTCAGCCGCTGCTTGAGCAGCAGAGGTAGCATCCTTAATTTTAATGTTCCAATTTCGCCTGCCAACAGAAAAATTACCATTACCATCTCTAGGAAATGATTGCCCATGTTCCAACCTTTCATCCTTGAAACCTAAGTGGCATGAACCACCATCATCAACACAATATTGCCTTTAAAGTTCTACAACAGCTATGGCAGCTAGGCTTGCATGTTCTGCAAACTCAGCCGCTGCTTAAGCAGCAGAGGTACCATCCCTAAATTTCATGTTCCAATACTGCCTGCCAACAGAAAAATTACCATTACTTTCTAAAGGAAATGATTGCCCTTGTTCCAACCTTTCATCCCTGAAACCTAAGTGGCATGAACCACCACCATCAACACAATATTGCCTTTAAAGTTCTATAACAGCTCTGGCAGCTAGGCTAGCATGTTCTGCAAACTTAGCCGCTGCTTGAGCAGTAGAGGTAGCATCCTTAAATTTCATGTTCCAATTCTGCCAGCCAACAGAAAAATTACCATTACCATCTCTAGGAAATGATTGTCAATGTTCTAACCTTTCATCCTTTAAAACTAAGTGGCATGAACCACTATCATCAACACAATATTGACTTGAAAGTTCTATAACTGCTCTGGCAGTTAGTCTTGCATGTTCTGCAAACTCAGCCGCAGCTTGAGCAGCAGAGGTAGCATCTTTAAATTTCATGGTCCAATTCTGCCTGCCAACAGAAAAATTTCCATTACCATCTCTAGGAAATGATTGCCCATGTTCCAACCTTTCATCCTTAAAACCTAAGTGGCATGAACTACCATCATCAATAAAATATTGCCTTGAAAGTTCTACAACAGCTCTGGCAGCTAAGCTTGCATGTTCTGCAATCTCAGCCGTTGCTTGAGCAGCAGAGGTAGCATTCTTAAATTTCATGTTCCAATTCTGCCTGCAAACAGAAAAATTACCATTTACATCTCTAGGAAATGATTGCCCATATTCAAACCTTTCATCCTTGAAACCTAAGTGGCATGAACCACCATCATCAACTCAATATTGCCTTGAAAGTTCTACAACAACTCTGGCAGCTAGGCCTGAATTTTATGCAAATTCAAACACTGCTTGAGCATCAGAGGTAGCATCCTTAAATTTCATGTTCCAATTTCGCCTGCCAACAGAATAATTACCATTACCATCTCTAGGAAATGATTGCCCATGTTCCAACCTTTCATCCTTGAAACCTAAGTGGCATGAACCACCATCATCAACACAATATTGCCTTGAAGTTCTACAACAGCTCTGGCAGCTGGGCTTGCTTGTTCTACAAACTCAGTCGCTGCTTGAGCAGCAGAGGTAGCATCCTTAAATTTCATGTTCCAATTCTGCCTGCCAACAGAAAAATTACCATTACCATCTCTAGGAAATGATTGTCCATGTTCCAACCTCTAATCCTTAAAACCTAAGTGGCATGAACCACCATCATCAACAAAATATTGCCTTGAATGTTCTACAACACCTCTGGCAGCTAAGCTTGTATGTTCTGCAAACTCAGCCGCTGCTTGAGCAGCAGAGGTAGCATTCTTAAATTTCATGTTTCAATTCTGCCTGCCAACAGAAAGATTACCATTAACATCTCTAGGAAATGATTGCCCATGTTCAAACCTTTCATCCTTGAAACCTAAGTGGCATGAACCACCATCATCAATACAATATTGCCTTGAAAGTTCTACAACAGCTCTGGCATCTAGGCTTGCATATTCCGCAAACTCAGCCGCTGCTTGAGCAGCAGAGGTAGCATCCTTAATTTTCATGTTCCAATTTCGCCTGCCAACAGAAAAATTACCATTACCATCTCTAGGAAATGATTGCCCATGTTCCAACCTTTCATCCTTGAAACCCAAGTGGCATGAACCACCATCATCAACACAATATTGCCTTTAAAGTTCTACAACAGCTATGGCAGCTAGGCTTGCATGTTCTGCAAACTCAGCCACTGCTTGAGCAGCAGAGATAGCATCCCTAAATTTCATGTTCCAATTCTGCCTGCCAACAGAAAAATTACCATTACCTTCTCAAGGAAATGATTGCCCATGTTCAAACCTTTCATCCTTGAAACCTAAGTGGCATGAACCACCACCATCAACACAATATTGCCTTTAAAGTTCTACAACAGCTCTGGCAGCTAGGCTTGCATATTTTGCAAACTCAGCCGCTGCTTGAGCAGCAGAGGTAGCATCCATAAATTTTATGTTCCAATTCTGCCTGCCAACAGAAAAATTATCATTACCATCTCCTGGAAATGATTGCCCATATTCCAACCTTTCATCCTTGAAACCTAAGTGGCATGAACCACCATCATCAACATAATATTGCCTTGAAAGTTCTACAACAGCTCTGGCATCTAGACTTGCATATTCTGCAAACTCAGCCGTTGCTTGAGCAGCAGAGGTAGCATCCATAAATTTCATGTTCCAATTCTGCCTACCAACAGAAAAATTACCATTACCATCTCTAAGAAATGATTGCCCATGTTCCAACCTTTCATCCTTGAAACCTAAGTGGCATGAACCACCATAATCAACACAATATTGCCTTTAAAGTTCTACAACAGCTATGGCGGCTAGGCTTGCATGTTCTGCAAACTCAGCCGCTGCTTAAGCAGCAGAGGTACCATCCCTAAATTTCATGTTCCAATTCTGCCTGCCAACAGAAAAATTACCATTACCTTCTAAAGGAAATGATTGCCCTTGTTCCAACCTTTCATCCTTGAAACCTAAGTGGCATGAACCACCACCATCAACACAATATTGCCTTTAAAGTTCTACAATAGCTCTGGCAGCTAGGCTTGCATATTTTGCAAACTCAGCCGCTGCTTGAGCAGCAGAGGTAGCATCCATAAATTTTATGTTCCAATTCTGCCTGCCAATAGAAAAATTACCATTACCATCTCCTGGAAATGATTGTCCATGTTCCAACCTTTCATCCTTGAAACCTAAGTGGCATGAACTACCATCATCAACACAATATTGCCTTGAAAGTTCTACAACAGCTCTGGCATCTAGGCTTGCATATTCTGCAAACTCAGCCGCTGCTTGAGCAGCAGAGGTAGCATCCTTAATTTTCATGTTCCAATTTCGCCTGCCAATAGAAAAATTACCATTACCATCTCTAGGTAATGATTGCCCATGTTCCAACCTTTCATCCTTGAAACCTAAGTGGCATGAACCACCATCATCAACACAATATTGCCTTTAAAGTTCTACAACAGCTATGGCAGCTAGGCTTGCATGTTCTGCAAACTCAGCCACTGCTTGAGCAGCAGAGGTACCATCCCTAAATTTCATGTCCCAATTCTGCCTGCCAACAGAAAAATTACCATTACCTTCTAAAGGAAATGATTGCCCTTGTTCCAACCTTTCATCCTTGAAACCTTAGTGGCATGAACCACCACCATCAACACAATATTGCCTTTAAAGTTCTACAATAGCTCTGGCAGCTAGGCTTGCATATTTTGCAAACTCAGCCGCTGCTTGAGCAGCAGAGGTAGCATCCATAAATTTTATGTTCCAATTCTGCCTGCCAACAGAAAAATTACCATTACCATCTCCTGGAAATGATTGTCCATATTCCAACCTTTCATCCTTGAAACCTAAGTGGCATGAACCACCATCATCAACACAATATTGCCTTGAAAGTTATACAACATCTCTGGCATCTAGACTTGCATATTCTGCAAACTCAGCCGCTGCTTGAGCAGCAGAGGTAGCATCCTTAAATTTCATGTTCCAATTCTGCCTCCCAACAGAAATATTACCATTACCATCTCCAGGAAATGATTGCCTATGTTCCAACCTTTTATCCTTGAAACCTAAGTGGCATGAACCACCATCATCAACACAATATTGCCTTGAAAGTTCTACAACAGCTCTGGCATCTAGGCTTGCATATTTTGCAAACTCAGCCGCTGCTTGAGCAGCAGAGGTAGCATCCATAAATTTCATGTTCCAATTCTGCCTGCCAACAGAACAATTACCATTACAATCTCTAGGAAATGATTGCCAATGTTCCAACCTTTCATCCTTGAAAACTAAGTGGCATGAACCACTATCATCAATACAATATTGCCTTGAAAGTTCTACAACAGCTCTGGCAGTTAGGCTTGCATGTTCTGCAAACTCAGCCGCTGCTTGAGCAGCAGAGGTAGCATCATTAAATTTCATGTTCCAATTATGCTTGCCAACAGAAAAATTACCATTACCATCACTAGGAAATGATTGCCCATGTTCCAACCTTTCATCCTTGAAACCTAAGTGGCATGAACCACCATCATCAACAAAATATTGCCTTGAAAGTTCTACAACAGCTTAGTAGCTAAGCTTGCATGTTCTGCAATCTCAGCCGCTGCTTGAGCAGCAGAGGTAGCATTCTTAAGTTTCATGTTCCAATTCTGCCTGCAAACAGAACAATTACCATTCACATCTCTAGGAAATGATTGCCCATGTTCAAACCTTTAATCCTTGAAACCTAAGTGGCATGAACCACCACCATCAACACAATATTGCCTTTAAAGTTCTACAACAGCTCTGGCAGCTAGGCTTGCATATTTTGCAAACTCAGCCGATGCTTGAGCAGCAGAGGTAGCATCCATAAATTTCATGTTCCAATTTTGCCCGCCAAAAGAAAAATTACCATTACCATCTCCTGGAAATGATTGCCCATGTTCCAACTTTTCATCCTTGAAACCTAAGTCTCATGAACCACCATCATCAACACAATATTGCCTTGAAAGTTCTACAACAGCTCTGGCATCTAGGCTTGCATATTCTATAAACTCAGCCGCTGCTTGAGCAGAAGAGGTAGCATCCATATATTTCATGTTCCAATTCTGCCTGCCAACAGAAAAATTACCATTACCATCTCTAGGAAATGATTGCCCATGTTCCAACCTTTCATCCATGAAACCTATGTGGCATGAACCACCATCATCAACAAAATATTGTCTTGAAAGTTCTACAGCAGCTCTGGCATCTACGCTTGCATGTTCTGCAATCTCAGCCGCTGCTTGAGCAGCAGAGGTAGCATTCTTAAATTTCATGTTCCAATTCTGCCTGCAAAAAGAAAAATTACCATTCACATCTCTAGGAAATGATTGCCTATGTTCAAACCTTTCATCCTTGAAACCTAAGTGGCATGAACCACCATCATCAACTCAATATTGCCTTGAAAGTTCTACAACAACTCTGGTAGCTAGGCTTGAATGTTATGCAAATTCAAACGCTACTTGAGAAGCAGAGGTAGCATCCTTAAATTTCATGTTCCAATTTCGCCTGCCAAAAGAAAAATTACCATTACCATCTCTAGGAAATTATTGCCCATGTTCCAACCTTTCATCCTTGAAACCTAAGTGGCATGAACCACCATCATCAACAAAATATTGCCTTGAAAGTTCTACAACAGCTCTGGCAGCTAAGCTTGCATGTTCTGCAAACTCAGCCACTGCTTGAGTAGCAGAGGTAGCATCCTTAAAATTCATGTTCCAATTTCGCCTGCCAACAGAAAAATTACCATTACCATCTCTAGGAAATGATTGCCCATGTTCCAACCTTTCATCCTTGAAACCTAAGTGGCATGGACCACCATCATCAACACAATATTTCCTTGAAAGTTCTACAACAGCTCTGGCAGTTAGGCTTGCATGTTCTGCAAACTCAGCCGCTGCTTGAGCAGCAGAGGTAGCATCCTTAAATTTCATGTTCCAATTCTGCCTGCCAATAGAAACATTACCATTACCATCTCTAGGAAATGATTGCCCATGTTCCAACCTTTCATCCTTGAAACCTAAGTGGCATGAACCACTATCATCAACAAAATATTTCCTTGAAAGTTCTACAACAGCTCTGGCAGCTAAGCTTGCATGTTCTGCAATCTCAGCCGCTGCTTGAGCAGCAGAGGTAGCATCCATAAATTTTATGTTCCAATTCTGCCTGCCAATAGAAACATTACCATTACCATCTCTAGGAAATGATTGCCCATGTTCCAACCTTTCATCCTTGAAACCTAAGTGGCATGAACCACTATCATCAACAAAATATTTCCTTGAAAGTTCTACAACAGCTCTGGCAGCTAAGCTTGCATGTTCTGCAATCTCAGCCGCTGCTTGAGCAGCAGAGGTAGCATCCTTAAATTTCATGTTCCAATTTCGCCTGCCAATAGAAAAATTGCCATTACCATCTCTAGGAAATGATTGCCCATGTTCCAACATTTCATCCTTGAAACCTAAGTGGCATGAACCACCATCATCAACAAAATATTGCCTTGAAAGTTCTACAACAGCTCTGGCAGCTAAGCTTGCATGTTCTGCAAACTCAGCCGCTGCTTGAGCAGCAGAGGTAGCATTCTTAAATTTCATGTTCCAATTCTTCCTGCCAACAGAAGAATTACCATTAACATCTCTAGGAAATTATTGCCCATGTTCAAACCTTTCATCCTTGAAACCTAAGTGGCATGAACCACCATCATCAACACAATATTCCCTTGAAATTTCTACAACAGCTCTGGCATCAGGGCTTCCATGTTATGCAAACTTAGCCGCTGCTTGAGCAGCAGAGGTAGCATCCTTAAATTTCATGTTCCAATTTCGCCTGCCAACAGGAAAATTACAATTACCATCTCTAGGAAATGATTACCCATGTTCCAACCTTTCATCCTTGAAACCTAAGTTGCATGAACCACCATCATCAACTCAATATTGACTTGAAAGTTCTACAACAACTCTGGCAGCTAGGCTTGAATGTTATGCAAATTTAGCCGCTGCTTGAGCAGCAGAGGTGGCATCCTTAAATTTCATGTTCCAATTTCGCCTGCCAACAGAAAAATTACCATTACCATCTCTAGGAAATGATTGCCCAAGTTCCAACATTTCATCCTTGACACCTAAGTGGCATGAACCACCATCATCAACAAAATATTGCCTTGAAAGTTCTACAACAGCTCTCGCAGCTAAGCTTGCATGTTCTGCAAACTCAGCCGCTGCTTGAGCAGCAGAGGTAGCATCCATAAATTTCATGATCCAATTCTGCCTGCCAACAGAAAAATTACCATTACTATCTCCAGGAAATGGTTGCCCATGTTCCAACCTTTCATCCTTGAAACCTAAGTGGCATGAACCACCATCATCAACAAAATATTGCCTTGAAAGTTCTACAACAGCTCTGGCAGCTAAGCTTGCATGTTCTGCAAAACTCAGCCACTGCTTGAGCTGCAGAGGTAGCATTCTTAAATTTCATGTTCCAATTCTGCCTGCCAACAGAAAAATTACCATTAACATCTCTAGGAAATGATTGCCCATGTTCAAACATTTCATCCTTGAAACCTAAGTGGCATGAACCACCATCATCAACACAATATTGCCTTTAAAGTTCTATAACAGCTCTGGCATCTAGGCTTGCATGTTATGCAAACTCAGCCGCTGCATGAGCAGCAGAGGTAGCATCCTTAAATTTCATGTTCCAATTTCACTTGCCAACAGAAAAATTACCATTACCATCTCTAGAAAATGATTGCCCATGTTCCAACCATTCATTCTTAAAACCTAAGTGGCATGAACCACCATCATCAACACAATTTTGCCTTTAAAGTTCTACTACAGCTATGGCAGCTAGGCTTGCATGTTCTGCAAACTCAGCCGCTGCTTGAGCAGCAGAGGTAGCATCCATAAATTTCATGATCCAATTCTGCCTGCCAACAGAAAAATTACCATTACTATCTCCAGGAAATGGTTGCCCATGTTCCAACCTTTCATCCTTGAAACCTAAGTGGCATGAACCACCATCATCAACTCAATATTGCCTTGAAAGTTCTACAACAACTCTGGCAGCTAGGCTTGAATGTTATGCAAATTCAAACGCTGCTTGAGCAGCAGAGGTAGCATCCTTAAATTTCATGTTCCAATTTCGCCTGCCAACAGAAAAATTACCATTACCATCTCTAGGAAATGATTGCCCATTATCCAACATTTCATCCTTGAAACCTAAGTGGCATGAACCACCATCATCAACAAAATATTGCCTTGAAAGTTCTACAACAGCTCTGGCAGCTAAGCTTGCATGTTCTGCAAACTCAGCCGCTGCTTGAGCAGCAGAGGTAGCATTCTTAAATTTCATGTTCCAATTCTTCCTGCCAACAGAAGAATTACCATTAACATCTCTAGGAAATTATTGCCCATGTTCAAACCTTTCATCCTTGAAACCTAAGTGGCATGAACCACCATCATCAACACAATATTCCCTTGAAATTTCTACAACAGCTCTGGCATCAGGGCTTCCATGTTATGCAAACTTAGCCGCTGCTTGAGCAGCAGAGGTAGCATCCTTAAATTTCATGTTCCAATTTCGCCTGCCAACAGGAAAATTACAATTACCATCTCTAGGAAATGATTACCCATGTTCCAACCTTTCATCCTTGAAACCTAAGTGGCATGAACCACCATCATCAACTCAATATTGACTTGAAAGTTCTACAACAACTCTGGCAGCTAGGCTTGAATGTTATGCTAATTTAGCCGCTGCTTGAGCAGCAGAGGTGGCATCCTTAAATTTCATGTTCCAATTTCGCCTGCCAACAGAAAAATTACCATTACCATCTCTAGGAAATGATTGCCCATGTTCCAACATTTCATCCTTGACACCTAAGTGGCATGAACCACCATCATCAACAAAATATTGCCTTGAAAGTTCTACAACAGCTCTCGCAGCTAAGCTTGCATGTTCTGCAAACTCAGCCGCTGCTTGAGCTACAGAGGTAGCATTCTTAAATTTCATGTTCCAATTCTGCCTGCCAATAGAAAAATTACCATTAACATCTCTAGGAAATGATTTCCCATGTTCAAACATTTCATCCTTGAAACCTAAGTGGCATGAACCACCATCATCAACACAATATTGCCTTGAAAGTTCTACAACAGCTCTTGCATCTAGGCTTGCATGTTATGCAAACTCAGCCGCTGCTTGAGCAGCAGAGGTAGCATCCTTAAATTTTATGTTCCAATTTTGCCTGCCAACAGAAAAATTACCATTACCATCTCCAGGAAATGATTGCCCATGTTCCAACCTTTCATCCTTGAAACCTAAGTGGCATGAACCACCATCATCAACTCAATATTGCCTTGAAAGTTCTACAACAACTCTGGCAGCTAGGCTTGAATGTTATGCAAATTTAGCCGCTGCTTGAGCAGCAGAGGTAGCATCCTTAAATTTCATGTTCCAATTTCGCCTGCCAACAGAAAAATTACCATTACCATCTCTAGGAAATGATTGCCCATGTTCCAACCTTTCATCCTTGAAACCTAAGTGGCATGATCCACCATCATCAACTCAATATTTCCTTGAAAGTTCTACAACAACTCTGGCAGCTAGGCTTGAATGTTATGCAAATTCAAACGCTGCTTGAGCAGCAGAGGTAGCATCCTTAAATTTCATGTTCCAATTTCGCCTGCCAACAGAAAAATTACCATTACCATCTCTAGGAAATGATTGCCCATGTTCCAACATTTCATCCTTGAAACCTAAGTGGCATGAACCACCATCATCAACAAAATATTGCCTTGAAAGTTCTACAACAGCTCTGGCAGCTAAGCTTGCATGTTCTGCAAAACTCAGCCACTGCTTGAGCTGCAGAGGTAGCATTCTTAAATTTCATGTTCCAATTCTGCCTGCCAACAGAAAAATTACCATTAACATCTCTAGGAAATGATTGCCCATGTTCAAACATTTCATCCTTGAAACCTAAGTGGCATGAACCACCATCATCAACACAATATTGCCTTTAAAGTTCTATAACAGCTCTGGCATCTAGGCTTGCATGTTATGCAAACTCAGCCGCTGCATGAGCAGCAGAGGTAGCATCCTTAAATTTCATGTTCCAATTTCACTTGCCAACAGAAAAATTACCATTACCATCTCTAGAAAATGATTGCCCATGTTCCAACCATTCATTCTTAAAACCTAAGTGGCATGAACCACCATCATCAACACAATTTTGCCTTTAAAGTTCTACTACAGCTATGGCAGCTAGGCTTGCATGTTCTGCAAACTCAGCCGCTGCTTGAGCAGCAGAGGTAGCATCCATAAATTTCATGATCCAATTCTGCCTGCCAACAGAAAAATTACCATTACTATCTCCAGGAAATGGTTGCCCATGTTCCAACCTTTCATCCTTGAAACCTAAGTGGCATGAACCACCATCATCAACACAATATTGCCTTGAAAGTTCTACAACAGCTCTGGCATCTAGGCTTGTATATTCTGCAAACTCAGCCGCTGCTTGAGCAGCAGAGGTAGCATCCATGAATTACATATTCCAATTCTGCCTGCCAACAGAAAAATTACCATTACCATCTCCAGGAAATGATTGCCCATGTTCCAACCTTTCATCCTTGAAACCTAAGTGGCATGAACCACCGTCATCAACACAATATTGCCTTTAAAGTTCTACAACAGCTTCCTGGCAGCTAGGCTTGCATGTTCTGCAAACTCAGCCGCTGCTTGAGCAGCAGAGGTAGCATCCTTAAATTTCATGTTCCAATTCTGCCTGCCAACAGAAAAATTACCATTACCATCTCTAGGAAATGATTGCCCATGTTCCAACCTTTCATCCTTGAAACCTAAGTGGCATGAACCACCATCATCAACAAAATATTGCCTTTAAATTTCTACAACAGCTATGGCAGCTAGGCTTGCATGTTCTGCAAACTCAGCCGCTGCTTGAGCAGCAGAGGTAGCATCTCTAAATTTCATGTTCCAATTCTGCCTGCCAACAGAAAAATTACCATTACCTTCTCAAGGAAATCATTGCCCTTGTTCCAACCTTTCATCCTTGAAACCTAAGTGGCATGAACCACCACCATCAACACAATATTGCCTTTAAAGTTCTACAACAGCCGTGGCAGCTAGGCTTGCATATTTTGCAAACTCAGCCGCTGCTTGAGCAGCAGAGGTAGCATCCATAAATTTCATGTTCCAATTCTGCCTGCCAACAGAACAATTACCATTACCATCTCCAGGAAATGATTGCCCATGTTCCAACCTTTCATCCTTGAAACCTAAGTGGCATGAACCACCATCATCAACACAATATTGCCTTGAAAGTTCTACAACAGCTCTGGCATCTAGGCTTGCATAGTCTGCAAACTCAGCCGCTTCTTGAGCAGCAGAGGTAGCATCCATAAATTTCATGTTCTAATTCTGCCTGCCAACAGAAAAATTACCATTACCATCTCCAGGAAATGATTGCCCATGTTCCAACCTTTCATCCTTGAAACCTAAGTGGCATGAACCACCATAATCAACACAATATTGCCTTTAAAGTTCTACAATAGCTCTGGTAGCTAGGCTTGCATATTCTGCAAACTCAGCCGCTGCTTGAATAGTAGAGGTAGCATCCATAAATATCATGTTCCAATTCTGCCTGCCAACAGAAAAATTACCATTACCATCTCTAGGAAATGATTGCCAATGTTCCAACCTTTCATCCTTGAAAACTAAGTGGCATGAACCACTATCATCAACACAATATTGCCTTGAAAGTTCTACAACAGCTCTGGCAGTTAGGCTTGCATGTTCTGCAAACTCAGCCGCTGCTTGAGCAGCAGAGGTAGCATCCTTAAATTTCATGTTCCAATTCTGCCTGCCAATAGAAACATTACCATTACCATCTCTAGGAAATGATTGCCCATGTTCCAACCTTTCATCCTTGAAACCTAAGTGGCATGAACCACTATCATCAACAAAATATTTCCTTGAAAGTTCTACAACAGCTCTGGCAGCTAAGCTTGCATGTTCTGCAATCTCAGCCGCTGCTTGAGCAGCAGAGGTAGCATCCATAAATTTCATGTTCCAATTCTGCCTGCCAAAAGAAAAATTACCATTACCATCTCTAGGAAATGATTGCCAATGTTCCAACCTTTCATCCTTGAAAGCTAAGTGGCATGAACCACTATCATCAACACAATATTGCCTTTAAAGTTCTACAACAGCTCTGGCATCTAGGCTTGAATGTTATGCAAATTCAGCCGCTGCTTGAGTAGCAGAGGTAGCATCCTTAAATTTCATGTTTCAATTTCGCCTGCTAACAGAAAAATTACCATTACCATCTCTAGAAAATGATTGCCCATGTTCCAACCTTTCATCCTTGAAACCTAAGTGGCATGAACCTCCATCATCAACACAATATTGCCTTGAAAGTTCTACACCAGCTCTGGCAGCTGGGCTTGCATGTTCTACAAACTCAGCCGCTGCTTGAGCAGTAGAGGTAGCATCCTTAAATTTCATGTTCCAATTCTGCCTGCCAACAGAAAAATTACCATTACCATCTCTAGGAAATGATTGCCCATGTTCCAACCTTTCATCCTTGAAACCTAAGTGGCATGAACCACCATCATCAACAAAATATTGCCTTAAAAGTTCTACAACAGCTCTGGCAGCTAAGCTTGCATGTTCTGCAATCTCAGCCGCTGCTTGAGCAGCAGAGGTAGCATTCTTAAATTTCATGTTCCAATTCTGCCTGCAAACAGAAAAATTACCATTCACATCTCTAGGAAATGATTGCCCATGTTCAAACCTTTCATCCTTGAAACCTAAGTGGCATGAACCACCATCATCAACTCAATATTGCCTTGAAAGTTCTACAACAACTCTGGCAGCTAGGCTTGAATGTTATGCAAATTCAGCTGCTGCTTGAGCAGTTGAGGTAGCATCCTTAAATTTAATGTTCCAATTTCGCCTGCCAACAGAAAAATTAGCATTACCATCTCTAGGAAATGATTGCCCATGTTCCAACCTTTCATCCTTGAAACCTAAGTGGCATGAACCACCATCATTAACACAATATTGCCTTGAAAGTTCTACAACAGCTCTGGCAGCTGGGCTTGCATGTTCTACAAACTCAGCCGCTGCTTGAGCAGCAGAGGTAGCATCCTTAAATTTCATGTTCCAATTCTGCCTGCCAACAGAAAAATTACCATTACCATCTCTAGGAAATGATTGCCCATGTTCCAACCTTTCATCCTTGAAACCTAAGTGGCATGAACCACCATCATCAACAAAATATTGCCTTGAAAGTTCTACAACAGCTCTGGCAGCTAAGCTTGCTTGTTCTGCAAACTCAGCCGCTGCTTGAGCAGCAGAGGTAGCAGTTTTAAATTTCATGTTCCAATTCTGCCTGCCAACAGAAAAATTACCATTAACATCTCTAGGAAATGATTGCCCATGTTCAAACCTTTCATCCTTGAAACCTAAGTGGCATGAACCACTATCATCAACACAATATTTCCTTGAAAGTTCTACAACAGCTCTAGCAGTTAGGCTTGCATGTTCTGTAAACTCAGCCGCTGCTTGAGCAGCAGAGGTAGCATCCTTAAATTTCATGTTCCAATTTCGCCTGCCAACAGAAAAATTATCATTACCATCTCTAGGAAATGATTGCCCATGTTCCAACCTTTCATCCTTGAAACCTAAGTGGCATGAACCACCATCATCAACACAATATTGCCTTTATAGTTCTACAACAGCTATGGCAGCTAGGCTTGCATGTTCTGCAAACTCAGCCGCTGCTTGAGCATGGCACGCCCCGATCCTAGGAGCGAGACAAGCACCCTGTGCCTCACCTAACCTGGCGTACCAAATTGCAACTAAGGGACTCTGAACACATAATGTCATACTTTGGCTATGGGGCCACCTTGCAAGACAATTTGCGAAGCAAAATATAAAACTGAATGGAAACTAGCGCTAACTAAACATCAGTATAAAGCTAGGCTGAAAAGGCCGTCATAGCTACTACAGCTGACAAACCACCAAATTATACATACCAGGCCTACAAACCCAACATACAACACTAACCAACAGGATATGTCTACAAGCCTCTACTGATAGATGTACTATGATCGAAACAGGGCCCCGACCTACCCATAACATATATACAGATATACATAAGATGTACACAACACTCTAGACCTGGCAACTCCGAAAGGCGTGGAGCTTACCAATCAGGCTGAACTCGGGAAATACCTACTGAGGAGATCTACTCGTCTGTCTATCTGAACCTGCATGCATGAAATGCAGCGTCCACGGAAAAGGGACGTCAGTATGAAATAATGTACCGAGTATGTAAGGCAATAACATAACTGAAAATTGAAACTGAACTGATAATATAATAACTGGAAGTAACTGGGAGTCAAAGATGATCTGGAGATATACTTACCTGCTGATACTGACTCAACTCCTTCAATGTAGTAAGTAAAATAATTGTACGGCCTTATAAGGCTCGGTATATATAACTGCTGTGCCATAGTAGGCTCGCTCATAGGCGCTCGGCCATACTAGGCTATGTATCTCGACTATGCTGGGCTCGCTCATAGGCGCTCGGCCACAGTAGGCTCGGTATATAACTTTCCATCTGATCAGAGGTTGCCCAATAGGGGCCTGCCCATCGATTATAGCTCGATGGTAATGAAAATACTGTAATACTGTATATATAGGCTTGCTGCTCTCTTGACTGGAAGAAGACAATACTAAAATTGAATATAGAGTCTCGATAAGGAATAATATTGTAACTTATGAGACTAGAATAGTGTGAATAAATTCATGAATATGAACTTCTCTTTTTGTCTCATTACTAACACATGTAGCTACGAGATCATGCCAAAATGAAGGAAGGCTTAGCCTTAACATACCTTATCACAATCTTTCCAATCACCAAGTTGAACTCACCTCTTTGCACCTTAATCTACAAGAACGATAATAATACTATCGTTAAGTTACGAAAGGTACAACTATCGCACAACGAACGGCAAACTTATTTTGTATTAAAACGGGCAGCATCTCCCCTATAATCCTTACTTCCTCCAAATTCAAGATAACACCAACAATACAAGAACAGAACAATAACAACATATATACATCATTTTCCAGCCCTATATACACCATCAAATACTACAAAACAGCCCAACACACCCCAATCTCTTCGTACACAAAACGACCACCGTAGTAGTGTCAAATGACCCGAAAATGTTATGACGAACGACCAGCCAACCACCCTACATTTATATGGTGTTTATAAACCCCCTTCCTCCTCCAAAACTCCACAAAATAGTAGTAAAACACGCAGCCCAACAGCAACACAAAACAGTCCACAAAACAGTCCGCTACAAGTGAATAACTCGAACTCACGGCTTCCGATCACCGTCCCGTGAGTTCTTACAAGTATAGAACGACTTACCATGAATTTACAGAAGAAAAATTGGATGAAAGTGAGAAGTAAACTTGCCTTATTTTTTGGATAACTCAGCTCTTATCTTGGTTCTTCAAACTCTAGGTTTTACCTCCAATTGGAACTTGAAAGGGAGAGAAAATCAATTAGGGTTTGTGGAAAATTTTTGGGAGGATTCTTTGCAGAGCTTATGTCTGTTTATTATGCTCTATTTTAAGTCTAATATATGAAGAAAATAGGCCCTTAAAAGGCCTCTTTGGACGACCCGAAATGGCCCATTTTTGGGCTTTCATTTAAGCAAGTAGGTGACACACCTACTTGTCACCTAGCAGCTTGCGCAGTATCGCACAAATGCCAATATCTTTCTACTCCAATGTCGTATTGACAAAAGGTTTAATGCGTTGAAAAATAGACTCATAGATCTTTAATTTGATGGGTGGAACACCCCATAACTCTAAGTATATTGGGAGAAAATCGCAGTTACATTTGACCCAAAATTTCAGTAAAACTTATGAGTGTAACTTGTGATGACTTTCATCGACTTTTGTTCCACAACTCGCTTGACATTAAAACATAACACACGGATGTCATACGACTAATATAAATCATAACATAATCTCCTTATCATGTTAACCACCCTAGTCTCACCCCAAAGGTACATGTTATAACATTCCCAACTTGTCGACTTTCGACGAAACATAGTTTTATTTAATTGCTTTAGCTTCTGAACTGTCCAACCCTCTTTGTACTTGTTGTTCATGATTTTCAATATTTGTAACCTCAGAGGTAACATGATTAACTTACTTTATATACTTTTAAATATTATCTCATTTTTGGTCCTACATTAGTTTGCTTACGACGCATTTTTACGTACGAAAATATAGGGTGTAACATCACTCCCCCTTGGGAACATTCGTCCTCGAATGTTTACTCTTAGAGACTTTGGAAAATTTTGCCAAAGTATCCTTCGTACACTAGGTTAAAACCAACCTACACGTAGCCAGAAACATACTATGCATGCCACATATGGCTAATCTTTATAAATAGCAGCAATTTGCCTCACCGACCGTAAATCGTAAATATTGAAAGTGAAAAATAAAAGCTTACCTCATGACCTGCTAGCCTACATAGAGCTATGTTGTAGCGTCCCATTTCGAACCATATCTTCAGTTTGAAATAGGTGGGGGTATTTAGACTTCATTTCTTCCTCCGATTCCCACGTCATCTCTTCTACATTCTTGCTCCTCCATAAAACCTTTACGGAAGCTACCTCCTTATTTCGTAGATTGCGGATTTGTCGGTCTAGGATGGCAACTGGAATTTCCTCGTATGACAAGTCCTCTGTAATCTGTACATCATCCGTGGGCACCACTCGGGTAGGATCGCCAATGCACTTCCGTAGCATAGATACGTGAAAAACCGGATGGACAGACTCCAATTCTGAGGGCAACTCTAACTCATAAGCTACTTGGCCCACTCTCCGAATGATCCTATAAGGCCCAATATACCGTGGGCTAAGCTTGCCTTTCTTGCCAAACCTCATCACGCCCTTCATAGGTGATACCTTTAAGAATACCCAATCATTAATCCTGAACTCTAAGTCTCGTCGCCGCACGTCAGAATATGACTTCTGACGACTCTGAGCTGTCAACAGTCGCTCCCGGATAAGCTTTACTTTCTCTATGGCCTGTTGAACCAGGTCTGGCCCATATAACCCAGATTCCCCAACATCAAACCACCCTATAGGAGATCTGCACTTACGCCCATACAAAGCCTCGTACGGAGCCATCTGAATACTGGAGTGGTAACTGTTATTATATGCAAACTCGACAAGAGGTAGATGTTCATCCCAACTTCTTTTAAAATCCAACACACATACTCGTAACATATCCTCGAGCGTCTGAATTGTGCGCTCGGCTTGTCCATCAGTCTGGTGGATGAAAAGCTATGCTGAGATTCACCTGAGTCCCTAGACCTCTCTGAAATGACCTCCAAAAATGTGCTATAAACTGAGCCCCACGGTCAGATATAATAGAAACTGGTACTCCGTGTAGCCGCACTATCTCCTTAATATATAACTTTGCATAATCTTCTACTGTATATGTAGATCTGACCGGTAGGAAGTGAGCTGATTTCGTGAGCCTATCGACTATCACCCATATGGAATCGAACTTACGATTAGAACAAGGTAAACCCATGATAAAGTCCATGTTTATCGCCTCCCATTTCCATGTCGGGATCTCTATAGTCTGCATTAGCCCTCCAGGCTTCTGGTGCTCTATCTTCACTTGCTGGCAACTAGTACATTGGGCGACAAACTCAGCAATGTTCTTCTTCATATCATTCCACCAGTACACATCCTTAATGTCGTGATACATCTTCGTCGACCCAGGATGGATGGAATACCATGAATAATGTGCCTCTGACATAATCCTGTCTCGTAGCCCTGCTACATCTGGAACACACAAATGACCCCTATATCTGAGAACCCCATCTCCCTTTAGCTCTAACAGTGGTTTCTTCTGCTGCGGAACTCGCTCTCTCAGCTCGACCAACTCTGGGTCCTCGTACTGCCTTTCCTTGACTTCCGCTATGAGGGATGATTTTGTAGTGTTTTGGAGTACAACTCCACCATCCTCAGAATCTACTAACCGAACCCCCAATGAAGATAATTGATGAATCTCTCTAGCTAATTGTCTTTTCTCGGGATCTACATGTGCTAAGCTACCCATAGATCGATGACTTAATGCATCTGCTACAACATTAGCTTTCCCTGGATGGTAGAGAATGTTAACATCGTAATCTTTCAATAACTCAAGCCATTGCCTCTGTCGCAAATTCAACTCTTTCTGCTTGAAGATATATTGTAGGCTTTTATGATCAGTAAATACATCAACATGAACACAATATAAATAATGCCGCCATATCTTAAGTGCATGGACAACCACAGCTAACTCGAGGTCGTGGGTCGGATAATTCCTCTCGTGCTTCCTCAACTGCCTTGAAGCATACGCAATTACCTTCCCATGTTGCATCAGGACACATCCTAACCCGACACCTGATGCATCACAATACACGGCATAACCCTCTAGACCCTCTGGAAGTGTTAGAACTGGAGCTGAGGTCAACCTGTTCTTAAGCTCTTGGAAACTCCGCTCACAAGCCTCTGTCCATTGAAACTTAGTTTCTTTCTGTGTCAACTTCGTCAATGGTGCTGAAAGGGAAGAAAAACCCTCTACGAACCTCTGATAGTATCCTGCTAAGCCTAGAAAGTTACGAACCTCTGTCGCAGTGGTAGGTCTAGGCCAATATTTCACGGCCTCAATCTTCTGAGTGTCCACCTTTATCCCTTCATCGGATACAATATGCCCCAAGAATGCTACAGACTTCAACCAGAACTCACATTTAGAAAACTTAGCATACAACTTACGATCACGGAGGGTTTGGAGTACCGCTCGCAGGTGGTCCGCATGCTCATCCTCTGAACGGGAATAAACCAGAATATCATCAATAAATACTATCACGAACAGATCTAAAAATGGCCGGAATAGGCTATTCATCAAGTCCATAAATACAGCGGGTGCATTAGTCAACCCGAAGGACATGACAAGGAACTCGAAGTGGCCATATCGGGTCCTGAAGGCTGTCTTCGGAATATCTTTTTCCCGAACTCTGACCTGGTGGTACCCCGACCTCAAATCTATCTTTGAAAAGCATCTAGCCCCCTGCAACTGATCAAACAAGTCATCGATCCTTGGAAGTGGATACTTATTCTTAATAGTTACCTTGTTCAGCTGCCTATAATCGATACACATCCTCAGCGAGCCGTCTTTCTTCCGCACAAATAGTACTGGTGCACCCCAAGGTGAGGTACTGGGCCTGATGTAACCTTTCTCCAGCAAATCTTTTAACTGCTCCTTCAACTTCTTCAATTCGCCAGGTGCCATTCTATACGGAGGGACGGATATTGGTTGAGTTCCTGGAAGCAAATCGATGCTAAAATCAATCTCTCGCTCTGGAGGAATACCTGGAAGCTCATCTGGAAACACATCTGCATACTCTTTGACTATGGGAATAGACTGAAGTGTAGGTATCTCAGCATCTGCATCTCTAACTCGCACAATATGATAAATGCACCCTTTTGCGATCATTTTCCTCGCCTTCAGATAGGAAATAAACCTACCTCTGGGTGTTGGTGTATTACCTACCCATTCAAGGACTGGCTCACCCTGAAAATGAAATCTGGCTGCCTTTGCTCGGCAATCAACTGTGGCATAGCAAGCTGCCAACCAGTCCATGCCCATGATAGCATCAAAATCCATCATCTCTAGCTCAACTAGGTCAACTGAGGTCTGACGACTACAAATTGTCACCGTACAACCTCGGTAAACCCGTCTAGCAATAATCGATTCTCCAACCGGTGTAGATACCGCAAAAGGATCACTTAGTATTTCAGGCACTATACCAAACTTCCTCGCGACAAATGGGGTAATATACGACAAAGTAGATCCTGGGTCTATCAAAGCATAAGCATCGTGAGAGCAAATGGTTAATATACCTATCACAACGTCTGGTGAAGACTCCTGGTCCTGTCGACCCTCTAAAGCATAGATACGGTTCTGATTACCACTTGAACTGGAACCTCTACCTCTGCCCCGACCTCTACCAGCCGAAGACTGAGACTCGCGCCCTGAAGGATGCACTGACATAGATGATCCTGTTGCTGAACTCGCTGGTTGTGCCATTCCCCCAGAATATCTATTTGGGCAATCTCGCATCATATGCCCTGGACGCCCACATGTATAACAAGCATCAGAACTTGCTCAGCATTGGCCCAAGTGTCCTCTACCATAGATGTCACACTATGGAGGAAATGACCATGTCTGCGCAGATCCTCGCTGTCGCTGCAAACCCGACACTCGTGAGCTCTCACCTGGTCCTGACTTAGTATAAGCGGTCATACCTGTAACCCTGTAACCGAGGTGGCGGAGGCCTAGGTGGCCGTCCGAAGTACTGGGTCCTATAACTACCCTGAGATTGCTCCTGAGACCTAGGAAATCTCATCCTCTTACGTTGCCCTTGCTCAGCCCTCTCTGTACCCTGCTGCCGACGCCTACCCCTTTCTATATTCTGGGCGAATGCCTGAATCCGGGAGATATCCATACTATCCTGCAATGCAGCGGTGGCACATGCCTCGGTTAACTCTGGGGCTAACCCTGCTATAAACCTGTGAATCCTGTCCCGCATAGTAGCAACTATGGATGGTGCATATCTGGCCAATGAGTCGAAATGGAGACTATACTCTCGAACACTCATATTACCCTTCTTGAGGGCTAGAAACTAATCGACTCGAGCCTGTCGGATCTCCCGTGGTAAGTACTGGTCAAGGAAGGCATCTGAAAAATTCTCCCAAATAGCTGGAGGTGCATCACCTCCCCTGGACCTCTCCCATCCCTCATACCAAAGGATGGCTATATCTCGGAGTCGAAAAGCTGCTAGCTCAACTGCCTCTTTCTCCGTGGCATGCATAACACGAAAGATCCTGTGAAGCTGATCTATGAAATCCTGTGGGTCCTCCCTCTGATCTGTCCCCGTGAACTCTGGGGGACTCAAAGAAATAAACTCTCGGACCCTTTGTTACACCCTATATTTTCGTATGTAAAAATGCGTCGTAAGCAAACTAATGTAGGACAAAAAAATGAGATAATATTTAAAAGTATATAAAGTAAGTTAATCATGTTACCTCTGAGGTTACAAATATTGAAGATCATGAACAACAAGTACAAAGAGGGTTGGACAGTTCAGAAGCTAAAGCAATTAAATAAAACAATGTTTCATCGAAAGTCGACAAGTTGGGAATGTTATAACATGTACCTTTGGGGTGAGACTAGGGTGATTAACATGATAAAGAGATTATGTTATGATTTATATTAGTCGTATTACATCCGTGTGTTATGTTTTTAAGTCAAGCGAGTTGTGGAACAAAAGTCGATGAAAGTCATCACAAGTTACATTCATAAGTTTTACTGAAACTTTGGGTCAAATGTAACTGCAATTTTCTCCCAATATACTTAGAGTTATGGTGTGTTCCACCCATCAAATTAACGATCTATGAGTCTATTTTCCAACGCATTAAACCATTTGTCAATACGACATCGGAGTAGAGAGATATGTGCATTTTTACGATACTGCGCAAGCTGCTAGGTGACAAGTAGGTGTGTCACCTACTTGCTTAAATGAAAGCCCAAAAATGGGCCATTTCGGGTCGTACAAAGAGGCCTTTTAAGGGACTATTTTCTTCATATATTAGACTTAAAATAGAGCATAATAACCAGACATAAGCTCTGCAAAGAATCCTCCCAAAAATTTCCCACAAACCCTAATTGATTTTCTCTCCCTTTCAAGTTCCAATTGGAGGTAAAACTTAGAGTTTGAAGAACCAAGATAGGAGCTGAGTTATCCAACAAATAAGGTGAGTTTACTGCTCTCTTTCATCCATTTTTTCTTCTGTAAATTCATGGTAAGTCGTTCTATACTTGTAAGAACTCACGGGATGGTGATCGGAAGCCGTGAGTTCGAGTTATTCACTTGTAGCGGACTGTTTTGTGGACTGTTTTGTGTTGCTGTTGGGCTGCGTGTTTTATTACTATTTTGTGGAGTTTTGGAGGAGGAAGGGGGTTTATAAACACCATATAAATGTAGGGTGGTTGGCTGGTCGTTCATCATAACATTTTCGGGTCGTTTGACACTACTACGGTGGTCGTTTTGTGTACGAAGAGATTGGGGTGTGTTGGGCTGTTTTGTAGTATTTGATGGTGTATATAGGGCTGGAAAATGATGTATATATGTTGTTATTGTTCTGTCTTTGTATTGTTGGTGTTATCTTGAAGTTGGAGGAAGGGCATATTATAGGGGAGATGCTGCCCGTTTTAATACAAAATAGGTTTGTCGTTCGTTGTGCGATAGTTGTACCTTTCGTAACTTAACAATAGTATTATTATCATTCTTGTAGATTAAGGTGCGAAGAGGTGAGTTCAACTTGGTGATTGAAAAGATTGTGATAAGGTATGTTAAGGCTAAGCCTTCCTTCATTTTGGCATGATCTCGTAGCTACATGTGTTAGTAATGAGACAAAAAGAGAAGTTCATATTCATGAATTTATTCACACTATTCTAGTCTCATAAGTTACAATATTATTCCTTATCGAGACTCTATATTCAATTTTAGTATTGTCTTCTTTCAGTCAAGAGAGCAGCAAGCCTATATATACAGTATTACAGTATTTTCATTACCATCGAGCTATAATCGATGGGCAGGCCCCTATTGGGCAACCTCTGATCAGATGGAAAGTTATATACCGAGCCTACTGTGGCCGAGCGCCTATGAGCGAGCCCAGCATGGTCGAGATACATAGCCTAGTATGGCCGAGCGCCTATAAGCGAGCCTACTATGGCAGAGCAGTTATATATACCGAGCCTTATAAGGCCGTACAATTATTTTACTTACTATATTGAAGGAGTTGAGTCAGTATCAGCAGGTAAGTATATCTCCAGATCATCTTTGACTCCCAGTTAATTTCAGTTATCATATTATCAGTTCAGTTTCAGATTTCAGTTATTTTATTGCCTTACATACTCGGTACATTATTTCATACTGACGTCCCTTTTTTGGGTGCGCTGCATTTCATGCGTGCAGGTTCAGACAGACAGACGGGTAGACCTCCTCAGTAGGTGTTTTTCGAGTTCCGCCTGATCGGTAAGCTCCACGTCTTTCGGAGTTGCCAGGACTAGAGTTTTGTGTACATCTTATGTATATCTGTATATATGTTATGGGTAGGTCGGGGCCCTGTTCCGATCACAGTACATCTATCAGTAGAGGCTTGTAGGCATATCCTGTTGGTTAGTGCATTATGTTGGGTTTGTATAAATTGGTGGTTTGTCAGCTGTAGTAGCTATGACGGCCTTGTCGGCCTAGCTTTATATTGATATTTAGTTAGTGCTAGTTTCCATTCAGTTTTATATTTTGCTTCGCAAATTGTCTTGCAAGGTGGCCCCATGGCCAAAGTATGACATTATGTGTTCAGAGTCCCTTAGTCGCAATTTGGTACGCCAGGTTAGGTGAGGCACGGGGTGCTTGTCTCGCTCCTAGGTTCGGGGCGTGACAAACTTGGTATCAGAGCAGTTCTATCCTAGGGAGTCTACAAGCCGTGTCTAGTAGGGTCTTGTTTATAGATGTGTTGTGCACCACATTATATAAGCAAGGAACTACAGGGCATTTAGGAGTTGGTTACACTTCTTTGAAATCTAAATCGTGCTATAGAACTGAGTTATAGGAAATTTGAATTAAACTTATGTGTTGGTGTTTGCATGCACAGATGACGGTGACTAGGAAGACTACGGCTAGCCAGAGGAGAGATACAGTAGTAGGTGAGGGGACCAACAGGGTACCCCCAGTAGATGGGGCCCAGTCTGAGGCTCAAGGGGAGACCCCTACTCAGCCATTACCGGCTCCTCCACCAACTACGGAGATTCCTAGGGAAACCGCACATCCAGTTCCCCCTCCACTTCCATCAGATCAGGACTTAAGGAGTGCGGTGCATTTGTTGACACAGTTGGTAGCTACCCAGCAACATGCTAGGGCATCAGCTAGTGCAGGAACTTCTGAGGGGTCTGGGAGTTCAAGGGTCCGAGAGTTTATTGCTTTGAGTCCCCCAGAGTTCACGGGGACAGATCAGAGGGAGGACCCGCAGGATTTCATAGATCAGCTTCACAGGATCTTTCGTGTTATGCATGCCACGGAGAAAGAGGCAGTTGAGCTAGCAGCTTTTCGACTCCGAGATATAGCCATCCTTTGGTATGAGGGATGGGAGAGGTCCAGGGGACGTGATACACCTCCAGCTATTTGGGAGAATTTTTCAGATGCTTTCCTTGACCAGTACTTACCGCGGGAGATCCGACAGGCTCGAGTCGATCAGTTTCTAGCCCTCAAGCAGGGTAATATGAGTGTTCGAGAGTATAGTCTCCGTTTTGACTCATTGGCCAGATATGCACCATCCATAGTTTCTACTATGCGGGACAGGATTCACAGGTTTATAGCAGGGTTAGCCCCAAAGTTAACCGAGGCATGTGCCACCGCTGCATTGCAGGATAGTATGGATATCTCTCGGATTCAGGCATTCGCCCAGAATATAGAAAGGGGTAGGCGTCGGCAGCAGGGTACAGAGAGGGCTGAGCAAGGGCAACGTAAGAGGATGAGATTTCCCAGGTCTCAGGAGCAATCTCAGGGTAGTTATAGGACCCAGTACTTCGGACGGCCACCTAGGCATCCGCCACCTCAGTTACAGGGTTACGGGTATGACCGCTATACTCAGTCAGGACCAGGTGAGAGCTCACGGGCGTCGGGTTTGCAGCGACAATGAGGTTCTGCGCAGACATGGTCATTTCCTCCGCGGTGTGACATCTGTGGTAGAGGACACTTGGGTCAATGCCGAGCAGGTTCTGATGCTTGTTATACATGTGGGCGTCCGGGGCATATGATGCGAGATTGCCCAAATAGAGATTCTGGGGGAATGGCACAACCAGCGAGTTCAGCAACAGGATCGTCTATGTCCGTGCATCCTTCAAGGCGTGAGTCTCAGTCTTCGGTTGGTAGAGGTCGAGGCAGAGGTAGAGGTTCCAGTTCAAGTGGTAATCAGAACCGTATCTATGCTTTAGCGGGTCGACAGGACCAGGAGTCTTCACCAGACGTTGTGACAGGTATATTAACCATTTGCTCTCATGATGCTTATGCTTTGATAGACCCAGGATCTACTTTATCGTATATTACCCCATTTGTCGCGAGGAAGTTTGGTATAGTGCCTGAAATACTAAGTGATCCTTTTGCGGTATCTACACCGGTCGGAGAATCGATTATTGCTAGACGGGTTTACCGAGGTTGTACGGTGACAATTTGTAGTCGTCAGACCTCAGCTGACCTAGTTGAGCTAGAGATGATGGACTTTGATGCTATCATGGGCATGGACTGGTTGGCAGCTTGCTATGCCACAGTTGATTGCCGAGCAAAGGTAGCCAAATTTCATTTTCCGGGTGAGCCAGTCCTTGAATGGGTAGGTAATACACCAACACCCAGAGGTAGGTTTATTTCTTATCTGAAGGCGAGGAAAATGATCGCAAAAGGGTGCATTTATCATATTGTGCGAGTTAGAGATGCAGATGCTGAGATACCTACACTTCAGTCTATTCCCATAGTCAAAGAGTATGCAGATGTGTTTCCAGATGAGCTTCCAGGTATTCCTCCAGAGCGAGAGATTGATTTTAGCATCGATTTGCTTCCAGGAACTCAACCAATATCCATCCCTCCGTATAGAATGGCACCTGCCGAATTGAAGGAGTTGAAGGAGCAGTTAAAAGATTTGCTGGAGAAAGGTTACATTAGGCCCAGTACCTCACCTTGGGGTGCACCGGTACTATTTGTGCGGAAGAAAGACGGCTCGCTGAGGATGTGTATCGATTATAGGCAGTTGAACAAGGTAACTATTAAGAATAAGTATCCACTTCCAAGGATCGATGACTTGTTTGATCAGTTGCAGGGAGCTAGATGCTTTTCCAAGATTGATTTGAGGTCGGGGTACCACCAGGTCAGAGTTCGGGAAAAGATATTCCGAAGACAGCCTTCAGGACCCGATATGGCCACTTCGAGTTCCTTGTCATGTCCTTCGGGTTGACTAATGCACCCGCTGTATTTATGGACTTGATGAATAGCCTATTCCGGCCATTTTTAGATCTGTTCGTGATAGTATTTATTGATGATATTCTGGTTTATTCCCGTTCAGAGGATGAGCATGCGGACCACCTGCGAGCGGTACTCCAAACCCTCCGTGATCGTAAGTTGTATGCTAAGTTTTCTAAATGTGAGTTCTGGTTGAAGTCTGTAGCATTCTTGGGGCATATTGTATCAGATGAAGGGATAAAGGTGGACACTCAGAAGATTGAGGCCGTGAAATCTTGGCCTAGACCTACCACTCCGACAGAGGTTCGTAGCTTTCTAGGCTTAGCAAGATACTATCGGAGGTTCGTAGAGGGTTTTTCTTCCCTTTCGGCACCATTGACGAAGTTGACACAGAAAGAAACTAAGTTTCAATGGACAGAGGCTTGTGAGCGGAGTTTCCAAGAGCTTAAGAACAAGTTGACCTCAGCTCCAGTTCTAACACTTCCAGAGGGTCTAAAGGGTTATGCCGTGTATTGTGATGCATCAGGTGTCGGGTTAGGATGTGTCCTGATGCAACATGGGAAGGTAATTGCATATGCTTCAAGGCAGTTGAGGAAGCACGAGAGGAATTATCCGACCCACGACCTCGAGTTAGCTGCGGTTGTCCATGCACTTAAGATATGGCGGCATTATTTATATGGTGTTCATGTTGATATATTTACTGATCATAAAAGCCTACAATATATTTTCAAGCAGAAAGAGTTGAATTTGCGACAGAGGCGATGGCTTGAGTTATTGAAAGATTACGATGTTAACATTCTCTACCATCCAGGGAAAGCTAATGTTGTAGCAGATGCCTTAAGTCGCCGATCTATGGGTAGCTTAGCACATGTAGAGCCCGAGAAAAGACAATTAGCTAGAGATATTCATCAATTGGCTTCGTTGGGGGTTCGGTTAGTAGATTCTGAGGATGGTGGAGTTGTAATCCAAAACACTGCAAAATCATCCCTCATAGCTGAAGTCAAGGAAAGGCAGTACGAGGACCCAGAGTTGGTCGAGTTGAGAGAGCGAGTTCCGCAGCAGAAGAAGCCATTGTTAGAGCTCAAGGGAGATGGGGTTCTCAGATACAAGGGTCGTTTGTGTGTTCCAGATGTAGCAGGGCTACGAGACAGGATTATGTCAGAGGCACATTATTCATGGTATTCCATCCACCCTGGATCGACGAAGATGTATCATGACATTAAGGATATGTACTGGTGGAATGATATGAAGAAGAACATTGCTGAGTTTGTCGCCCAATGTACTAGTTGCCAGCAAGTGAAGGTAGAACACCAGAAGCCCGGAGGGCTAATGCAGACTATAGAGATCCCGACATGGAAATGGGAGGCGATAAACATGGACTTTATCATGGGTTTACCTCGTTCTAATCGTAAGTTCGATTCCATATGGGTGATAGTCGATAGGCTCACGAAATCAGCTCACTTCCTACCGGTCAGATCTACATATACAGCAGAAGATTATGCAAAGTTATATATTAAGGAGATAGTGCGGCTACACGGAGTACCAGTTTCTATTATATCTGACCGTGGGGCTCAGTTTACAGCACATTTTTGGAGGTCATTTCAGAGAGGTCTAGGGACTCAGGTGAATCTCAGCACAACTTTTCATCCACAGACTGATGGACAAGCCGAGCGCACAATTCAGACGCTCGAGGATATGTTACGAGTATGTGTGTTGGATTTTAAAAGAAGTTGGGATGAACATCTACCTCTTATCGAGTTTGCATATAATAACAGTTACCACTCCAGTATCCAGATGGCTCCGTACGAGGCTTTGTATGGGCGTAAGTGCAGATCTCCTATAGGGTGGTTTGATGTTGGAGAATCTGGGTTACATGGGCCAGACCTGGTTCAGCAGGCCATAGAGAAAGTAAAGGTTATCCGGGAGCGACTGTTGACAGCTCAGAGTCGTCAGAAGTCATATTTTGACGTGCGGCGACGAGACTTAGAGTTCAGGATTAATGACTGGGTATTCTTAAAGGTATCACCTATGAAGGGCGTGATGAGGTTTGGCAAGAAAGGAAAGCTTAGCCCACGGTATATTGGGCCTTATAGGATCATTCGGAGAGTGGGCCAACTAGCTTATGAGTTAGAGTTGCCCTCAGAATTGGAGTCTGTCCATCCGGTTTTTCACGTATCTATGCTACGGAAGTGCATTGGCGATCCTACCCGAGTGGTGCCCACGGATGATGTACAGATTACAGAGGACTTGTCATACGAGGAAATTCCAGTTGCCATCCTAGACCGACAAATCCGCAATCTACGAAATAAGGAGGTAGCTTCCGTAAAGGTTTTATGGAGGAGCAAGAATGTAGAAGAGATGACGTGGGAATCGGAGGAAGAAATGAAGTCTAAATACCCCCACCTATTTCAAAATGAAGATATGGTTCGAGATGGGACGCTACAACATAGCTCTATGTAGGCTAGCAGGTCATCAGGTAAGCTTTTATTTTTCACTTTCAATATTTATGATTTACGGTCGGTGAGGCAAATTGCTGCTATTTATAAAGATTGGCCATGTGTGGCATGCATAGTATGTTTCTGGCTACGTGCAGGTTGGTTTTAACCTAGTGTACGAAGGATACTCTGGAAAAAGTTTCCAAAGTCTCCAAGAGTAAACATTCGAGGACGAATGTTCCCAAGGGGGAGTGATGTTACACCCTATATTTTCGTATGTAAAAATGCGTCGTAAGCAAACTAATGTAGGACAAAAAAATGAGATAATATTTAAAAGTATATAAAGTAAGTTAATCATGTTACCTCTGAGGTTACAAATATTAAAGATCATGAACAACAAGTACAAAGAGGGTTGGACAGTTCAGAAGCTAAAGCAATTAAATAAAACAATGTTTCATCGAAAGTCGACAAGTTGGGAATGTTATAACATGTACCTTTGGGGTGAGACTAGGGTGATTAACATGATAAAGAGATTATGTTATGATTTATATTAGTCGTATTACATCCGTGTGTTATGTTTTTAAGTCAAGCGAGTTGTGGAACAAAAGTCGATGAAAGTCATCACAAGTTACATTCATAAGTTTTACTGAAACTTTGGGTCAAATGTAACTGAAATTTTCTCCCAATATACTTAGAGTTATGGTGTGTTACACCCATCAAATTAAAGATCTATGAGTCTATTTTCCAACGCATTAAACCATTTGTCAATACGACATCGGAGTAGAGAGATATGTGCATTTTTGCGATACTGCGCAAGCTGCTAGGTGACAAGTAGGTGTGTCACCTACTTGCTTAAATGAAAGCCCAAAAATGGGCCATTTCGGGTCGTCCAAAGAGGCCTTTTAAGGGCCTATTTTCTTCATATATTAGACTTAAAATAGAGCATAATAACCAGACATAAGCTCTGCAAAGAATCCTCCCAAAAATTTCCCACAAACCCTAATTGATTTTCTCTCCCTTTCAAGTTCCAATTGGAGGTAAAACTTAGAGTTTGAAGAACCAAGATAGGAGCTGAGTTATCCAACAAATAAGGTGAGTTTACTGCTCTCTTTCATCCATTTTTTCTTCTGTAAATTCATGGTAAGTCGTTCTATAATTGTAAGAACTCACGGGATGGTGATCGGAAGCCGTGAGTTCGAGTTATTCACTTGTAGCGGACTGTTTAGCGGACTGTTTTGTGTTGCTGTTGGGCTGCGTGTTTTATTACTATTTTGTGGAGTTTTGGAGGAGGAAGGGGATTTATAAACACCATATAAATGTAGGGTGGTTGGCTGGTCGTTCGTCATAACATTTTCGGGTCGTTTGACACTACTACGGTGGTCGTTTTGTGTACGAAGAGATTGGGGTGTGTTGGGCTGTTTTGTAGTATTTGATGGTGTATATAGGGCTGGAAAATGATGTATATATGTTGTTATTGTTCTGTCCTTGTATTGTTGGTGTTATCTTGAAGTTGGAGGAAGGGCATATTATAGGGGAGATGCTGCCCGTTTTAATACAAAATAGGTTTGTCGTTCGTTGTGCGATAGTTGTACCTTTCGTAACTTAACGATAGTATTATTATCATTCTTGTAGATTAAGGTGCGAAGAGGTGAGTTCAACTTGGTGATTGAAAAGATTGTGATAAGGTATGTTAAGGCTAAGCCTTCCTTCATTTTGGCATGATCTCGTAGCTACATGTGTTAGTAATGAGACAAAAAGAGAAGTTCATATTCACGAATTTATTCACACTATTCTAGTCTCATAAGTTACAATATTATTCCTTATCGAGACTCTATATTCAATTTTAGTATTGTCTTCTTTCAGTCAAGAGAGCAGCAAGCCTATATATACAGTATTACAGTATTTTCATTACCATCGAGCTATAATCGATGGGCAGGCCCCTATTGGGCAACCTCTGATCAGATGGAAAGTTATATACCGAGCCTACTGTGGCCGAGCGCCTATGAGCGAGCCCAGCATGGTCGAGATACATAGCCTAGTATGGCCGAGCGCCTATAAGCGAGCCTACTATGGCAGAGCAGTTATATATACCGAGCCTTATAAGGCCGTACAATTATTTTACTTACTATATTGAAGGAGTTGAGTCAGTATCAGCAGGTAAGTATATCTCCAGATCATCTTTGACTCCCAGTTAATTTCAGTTATCATATTATCAGTTCAGTTTCAGATTTCAGTTATTTTATTGCCTTACATACTCGGTACATTATTTCGTACTGACGTCCCTTTTTTGGGGGCGCTGCATTTCATGCGTGCAGGTTCAGACAGACAGACGGGTAGACCTCCTCAGTAGGTGTTTTCCGAGTTCCGCCTGATCGGTAAGCTCCACGTCTTTCGGAGTTGCCAGGACTAGAGTTTTGTGTACATCTTATGTATATCTGTATATATGTTATGGGTAGGTCGGGGCCCTGTTCCGATCACAGTACATCTATCAGTAGAGGCTTGTAGGCATATCCTGTTGGTTAGTGCATTATGTTGGGTTTCTATAAATTGGTGGTTTGTCAGCTGTAGTAGCTATGACGGCCTTGTCGGCCTAGCTTTATATTGATATTTAGTTAGTGCTAGTTTCCATTCAGTTTTATATTTTGCTTCGCAAATTGTCTTGCAAGGTGGCCCCATGGCCAAAGTATGACATTATGTGTTCAGAGTCCCTTAGTCGCAATTTGGTACGCCAGGTTAGGTGAGGCACGGGGTGCTTGTCTCGCTCCTAGGTTCGGGGCGTGACACCCTTGAACTCCCAGACCCCTCAGAAGTTCCTGCACTAGCTGATGCCCTAGCCTGTTGCTGGGTAGCTACCAACTGTGTCAACAAATGCACCGCACTCCTTAAGTCCCGATCTGATGGAAGTGGAGGGGGAACTGGATCTGCGGTTTCCCTAGGAATCTCCGTAGTTGGTAGAGGAGCCGGTAATGGCTGAGTAGGGGTCTCACCTTGAGCCTCAGACTGGGCCCCATCTACTGGGGGTACCCTGCTGGTCCCCTCACCTACTGCTGTATCTCTCCTCTGGCTAGCCGTAGTCTTCCTAGTCACCGTCATCTGTGCATGCAAACACCAACACACAAGTTTAATTCAAATTTCCTATAACTCAGTTCTATAGCACGATTTAGATTTCAAAGAAGGGTAACCAACTCCTAAATGCCCTGTAGTGCCCTGCTTATATAATGTGGTGCACAACACATCTATAAACAAGACTCTACTAGACACGGCTTGTAGACTCCCTAGGATAGAACTGCTCTGATACCAAGTTTGTCACGCCCCGAACCTAGGAGCGAGACAAGCACCCGGTGCCTCACCTAACCTGGCGTACCAAATTGCGACTAAGGGACTCTGAACTCATAATGTCATACTTTGGCCATGGGGCCACCTTGCAAGACAATTTGCGAAGCAAAATATAAAACTGAATGGAAACTAGCGCTAACTAAACATCAATATAAAGTTAGGCTGAAAAGGCCGTCATAGCTACTACAGCTGACAAACCACCAAATTATACATACCAGGCCTACAAACCCAACATACTGCACTAACCAATAGGATATGTCTACAAGCCTCTACTGATAGATGTACTATGATCGGAACAGGGCCCCGACCTACCCATAACATATATATAGATATACATAAGATGTACACAACACTCTAGACCTGGCAACTCCGAAAGGCGTGGAGCTTACCGATCAGGCTGAACTCGGGAAATACCTACTGAGGAGATCTACTCGTCTGTCTATCTGAACCTGCATGCATGAAATGCAGCGTCCCCGAAAAAGGGACGTCAGTACGAAATAATGTACCGAGTATGTAAGGCAATAACATAACTGAAAATCAAAACTGAACTGATAATATAATAACTGGAAGTAACTGGGAGTCAAAGATGATCTGGAGATATACTTACCTGCTGATACTGACTCAACTCCTTCAATGTAGTAAGTAAAATAATTATACGGCCTTATAAGGCTCGGTATATATAACTGTTGTGCCATAGTAGGCTCGCTCATAGGCGCTCGGCCATACTAGGCTATGTATCTCGACCATGCTGGGCTCGCTCATAGGCGCTCGGCCACAGTAGGCTCGGTATATAACTTTCCATCTGATCAGAGGTTGCCCAATAGGGGCCTGCCCATCGATTATAGCTCGATGGTAATGAAAATACTGTAATACTGTATATATATAGGCTTGCTGCTCTCTTGACTGGAAGAAGACAATACTAAAATTGAATATAGAGTCTCGATAAGGAATAATATTGTAACTTATGAGACTAGAATAGTGTGAATAAATTCATGAATATGAACTTCTCTTTTGTCTCATTACTAACACATGTAGCTACGAGATCATGCCAAAATGAAGGAAGGCTTAGCCTTAACATACCTTATCACAATCTTTCCAATCACCAAGTTGAACTCACCTCTTTGCACCTTAATCTACAAGAACGATAATAATACTATCGTTAAGTTACGAAAGGTACAACTATCGCACAACGAACGACAAACTTATTTTGTATTAAAACGGGCAGCATCTCCCCTATAATCCTTACTTCCTCCAAATTCAAGATAACACCAACAATACAAGAACAGAACAATAACAACATATATACATCATTTTCCAGCCCTATATACACCATCAAATACTACAAAACAGCCCAACACACCCCAATCTCTTCGTACACAAAACGACCACCGTAGTAGTGTCAAATGACCCGAAAATGTTATGACGAATGACCAGCCAATCACCCTACATTTATATGGTGTTTATAAACCCCCTTCCTCCTCCAAAACTCCACAAAATAGTAGTAAAACACGCAGCCCAACAGCAACACAAAACAGTCCACAAAACAGTCTGCTACAAGTGAATAACTCGAACTCACGGTTTCCGATCACCGTCCCGTGAGTTCTTACAAGTATAGAACGACTTACCATGAATTTACAGAAGAAAAATTGGATGAAAGAGAGAAGTAAACTCACCTTATTTGTTGGATAACTCAGCTCTTATCTTGGTTCTTCAAACTCTAGGTTTTACCTCCAATTGGAACTTGAAAGGGAGAGAAAATTAATTAGGGTTTGTGGAAAATTTTTGGGAGGATTCTTTGCAGAGCTTATGTCTGGTTATTATGCTCTATTTTAAGTCTAATATATGAAGAAAATAGGACCTTAAAAGGCCTCTTTGGACGACCCGAAATGGCCCATTTTTGGGCTTTCATTTAAGCAAGTAGGTGACACACCTACTTGTCACCTAGCAGCTTGCGCAGTATCGCACCAATGCCCATATCTTTCTACTCCAATATCGTATTGACAAAAGGTTTAATGCATTGAAAAATAGACTCATAGATCTTTAATTTGATGGGTGGAACACCCCATAACTCTAAGTATATTGGGAGAAAATCGCAGTTACATTTGACCCAAAATTTCAGTAAAACTTATGAGTGTAAGTTGTGATGACTTTCATCGACTTTTTTTCCACAACTCGCTTGACATTAAACATAACACACGGATGTCATACGACTAATATAAATCATAACATAATCTCCTTATCATGTTAATCACCCTAGTCTCACCCCAAAGGTACATGTTATAACATTCCCAACTTGTCGACTTTCGACGAAACATTGTTTTATTTAATTGCTTTAGCTTCTGAACTGTCCAACCCTCTTTGTACTTGTTGTTCATGATTTTCAATATTTGTAACCTCAGAGGTAACATGATTAACTTACTTTATATACTTTTAAATATTATCTCATTTTTGGTCCTACATTAGTTTGCTTACGACGCATTTTTACGTACGAAAATATAGGGTGTAACAGAGCAGCAGAGGTAGCATCCCTATATTTTATGTTCCAATTCTGCTTGCCAACAGAAAAATTACCATTACCATCTCAAGGAAATGATTGCCCTTGTTCGAACCTTTCACCCTTGAAACCTAAGTGGCATGAACCACCACCATCAACACAATATTGCCTTTAAAGTTCAACAACAGCTCTGGCAGCTAGGGTTGCAATTTCTACAAACTCAGCCGTTGCTTGAGCAGCAGAGGTAGCATCCCTAAATTTCATGTTCCAATTCTGCCTACCAACAGATAATTTACCATTACCATCTCCAGGAAATGATTGCCCATGTTCCAACTTTTCATGCTTGAAACCTAAGTGGCATGAACCACCATCATCAACACAATATTGCCTTGAAAGTTCTACAACAGCTCTGGCAGCTAGGCTTGCATGTTCTACAAACTCAGCTGCTGCTTGAGCAGTAGCGGTAGCATCCATAAATTTCATTTTCCAATTCTGCCTGCCAACAGAAAAATTATCATTACCATCTCTAGGAAATGATTGCCCATGTTCCGACCTTTCATCCTTGAAACCTAAGTGGCATGAACCACCATCATCAACACAATATTGCCTTTAAAGTTCTAGAACAGCTATGGCAACTAGGCTTGCATGTTCTGCAAACTCAGCCGCTGCTTGAGCAACAGAGGTAGCATCCCTAAATTTCATGTTCCAATTCTGCCTGCCAACAGAAAAATTACCATTACCATCTCAAGGAAATGATTGCCCTTGTTCCAACCTTTCATCCTTGAAACCTAAGTGGCATGAACCACCACCATCAACACAATATTGCCTTTAAAGTTCTATAACAGCTCTGGCAGCTCGGCTTGCATGTTCTGCAAACTCAGCCGCTGCTTGAGCAGCAGAGGTAGCATCCTTAAATTTCATGTTCCAATTCTGCCTGCCAACAGAAAATTTACCATTACCATCTCCAGGAAATGATTGCCCATGTTCCAACCTTTCAACCTTGAAACCTAAGTGGCATGAACCACCATCATCAACACAATATTTCCTTGAAAGTTCTACAACAGCTCTAGCAGCTAGGCTTGCATGTTTTGCAAACTCAGCCGCTGCTTGAGCAGCAGAGGTAGCATCCATAAATTTCATGTTCCAATTCTGCCTGCCTACAGACAAATTACCATTACCATCTCCATGAAATGATTGCCCATGTTCCAACCTTTCGTCCTTGAAACCTAAGTGGCATGAACCACCATCATCAACTCAATATTGCCTTAAAAGTTCTACAACAACTCTGGCAGCTAGGCTTGAATGTTATGCAAACTCAGCCGCTGCTTGAGCAGCAGAGGTAGCAACCTTAAGTTTCATGTTTCAATTTCGCCTGCCAACAGAAAAATTATCATTACCATCTCTAGGAAATGATTGCTCATGTTCCAAACTTTTATCCTTGAAACCTAAGTGGCATGAACCACCATCATCAGCACAATATTGCCTTTAAAGTTCTACAACAGCTATGGCAGCTAGGCTCGCATGTTCTGCAAACTCAGCCACTGTTTGAGCAGCAGAGGTAGCATCCCTAAATTTCATGTTCCAATTCTGCCTGCCAACAGAAAAATTACCATTACCATCTCTAGGAAATGATTGCCCTTATTCCAACCTTTCATCCTTGAAACCTAAGTGGCATGAACCACCACCATCAACACAATATTTCCTTTAAAGTTCTACAACAGCTCTGGCAGCTAGGCTTGCATGTTCTGCAAACTCAACCGTTGCGTGAACAGCAGAGGTAGCATCCTTAAATTTCATGTTCCAATTCTGCCTGCCAACAGAAAATTTACCATTACCATCTCCAGAATATGATTGCCCATGTTCCAACCTTTCATCCTTGAAACCTAAGTGGCATGAACCACCATCATCAACACAATATTGCCTTGAAAGTTCTATAACAGCTCTGGCAGCTAGGATTGCATGTTCTGCAAACTCAGCCGCTACTTGAGCAGCAGAGGTAACATCCATAAATTTCATGTTCCAATTCTGCCTGCCAACAGAAAAATTACCATTTCCTAGAAATATTACCATTACCATCTCCAGGAAATGATTGCCCATGTTCCAACCTTTCATCCTTGAAACCTAAGTGGCATGAACCACCATCATCAACTCAATATTGCCTTGAAAGTTCTACAACAACTCTGGCAGCTAGGCTTGAAAGTTATGCAAATTCAGCCGCTGCTTGAGCAACAGAGGTAGCATCCTTAAATTTAATGTTCCAATTTCGCCTGCCAACAGAAACATTACCATTACCATCTCAAGGAAATGGTTGTCCATGTTCCAACCTTTCATCCTTGAAACCTATGTGGCATGAACCACCATCATCAACACAATATTGCCTTGAAAGTTCTACAACAGCTCTGGCAGCTAGGCTTGCATGTTCTGCAAACTCAGTCGCTGCTTGAGCAGCAGAGGTAGCATCCTTAAATTTCATCTTCCAATTTTTCCTGCCAACAGAAAAATTACCATTACCATCTCTAGGAAATGATTGCCCATGTTCCAACCTTTCATCCTTGAAACCTAAGTGGCATGAACCACCATCATCAACAAAATAATGCCTTGAAAGTTCTACAACAGCTCTGGCAGCTAAGCTTGCATGTTCTGCAAACTCAGCCGCTGCTTGAGCAGCACAGGTAGCATTCTTAAATTTCATGTTCCAATTCTGCCTGCCAATAGAAATATTACCATTAACATCTCTAGGAAATGATTGCCCATGTTCAAACCTTTCATCCTTGAAACCTAAGTGGCATGAATCACCATCATCAACTCAATATTTCCTTAAAAGTTCTACAACAACTCTGGCAGCTAGGCTTGAATGTTATGCAAACGCAGCCGCTGCTTGAGCAGCAGAGCTAGCAACCTTAAGTTTCATGTTTCAATTTCGCCTGCCAACAGAAAAATTATCATTACCATCTCTAGGAAATGATTGCCCATGTTCCAAACTTTCATCCTTGAAACCTAAGTGGCATGAACCACCATCATCAGCACAATATTGCCTTTAAAGTTATACAACAGCTATGGCAGCTAGGCTTGCATGTTCTGCAAACTCAGCCACTGCTTGAGCAGCAGAGGTAGCATCCCTAAATTTCATGTTCCAATTCTGCCTGCCAACAGAAAAATTACCATTACCATCTCAAGGAAATGATTGCCCTTATTCCAACCTTTCATCCTTGAAACCTAAGTGGCATGAACCACCACCATCAACACAATATTTCCTTTAATGTTCTACAACAGCTCTGGCAGCTAGGCTTGCATATTCTGCAAACTCAACCGTTGCGTGAACAGCAGAGGTAGCATCCTTAAATTTCATGTTCCAATTCTGCCTGCCAACAGAAAATTTACCATTACCATCTCCAGAAAATGATTGCCCATGTTCCAACCTTTCATCCTTGAAACCTAAGTGGCATGAACCACCATCATCAACACAATATTGCCTTGAAAGTTCTACAACAGCTCTGGCAGCTAGGATTGCATGTTCTGCAAACTCAGCCGCTACTTGAGCAGCAGAGGTAACATCCATAAATTTCATGTTCCAATTTTGCCTGCCAACAGAAAAATTACCATTACCATCTCCAGGAAATGATTGCCCATGTTCCAACCTTTCATCCTTGAAACCTAGGTGGCATAAACCACCATCATCAACTCAATATTGCCTTGAAAGTTCTACAACAACTCTGGCAGCTAGGCTTGAATGTTATGCAAACTCAGCCGCTGCTTGAGCAGCAGAGGTAGCATCCCTAAATTTCATGTTCCAATTTCGCCTGCCAACAGAAAAATTATCATTACCATCTCTAGGAAATGATTGCCCATGTTCCGTCCTTTCATTCTTAAAACCTAAGTGGTATGAACCACCACCATCAACACAATATTTCCTTTAAAGTTCAACAACAGCTCTGGCAGCTAGGGTTGCAGTTTCTACAAACTCAGCCGTTGCTTGAGCAGCAGAGGTAGCATCCTTAAATTTCATGTTCCAATTCTGCCTGCCAACAGAAAAATTACCATTACCATCTCCAGGAAATGATTGCCCATGTTCCAACCTTTCATCCTTGAAACCTAAGTGGCATGAACCACCATCATCAACACAATATTGCCTTTAAAGTTCTACAACAGCTCTGGCAGCTAGGCTTGCATGTTCTGCAAACTCAGCCGCTGCTTGAGCAGCAGAGGTAGCATCCTTAAATTTCATGTTCCAATTCTGCCTGCCAACAGAAAAATTATCATTACCATCTCTAGGAAATGATTGCCCATGTTCCGACCTTTCATCCTTGAAACCTAAGTGGCATGAACCACCATCATCAACACAATATTGCCTTTAAAGTTCTAGAACAGCTATGGCAACTAGGCTTGCATGTTCTGCAAACTCAGCTGCTGCTTGAGCAACAGAGGTAGCATCCCTAAATTTCATGTTCCAATTCTGCCTGCCAACAGAAAAATTACCATTACCATCTCAAGGAAATGATTGCCCTTGTTCCAACCTTTCATCCTTGAAACCTAAGTGGCATGAACCACCACTATCAACACAATATTGCCTTTAAAGTTCTATAACAGCTCTGGCAGCTAGGCTTGCATGTTCTGCAAACTCAGCCGCTGCTTGAGCAGCAGAGGTAGCATCCTTAAATTTCATGTTCCAATTCTGCCTGCCAACAGAAAATTTACCATTACCATCTCCAGGAAATGATTGCCCATGTTCCAACCTTTCAACCTTGAAACCTAAGTGGCATGAACCACCATCATCAACACAATATTTCCTTGAAAGTTCTACAACAGCTCTAGCAGCTAGGCTTGCATGTTTTGCAAACTCAGCCGCTGCTTGAGCAGCAGAGGTAGCATCCATAAATTTCATGTTCCAATTCTGCCTGCCTACAGACAAATTACGATTACCATCTCCATGAAATGATTGCCCATGTTCCAACCTTTCGTCCTTGAAACCTAAGTGGCATGAACCACCATCATCAACTCAATATTGCCTTAAAAGTTCTACAACAACTCTGGCAGCTAGGCTTGAATGTTATGCAAACTCAGCCGCTGCTTGAGCAGCAGAGGTAGCAACCTTAAGTTTCATGTTTCAATTTCGCCTGCCAACAGAGAAATTATCATTACCATCTCTAGGAAATGATTTCCCATGTTCCAAACTTTTATCCTTGAAACCTAAGTGGCATGAACCACCATCATCAGCGCAATATTGCCTTTAAAGTTCTACAACAGCTATGGCAGCTAGGCTTGTATGTTCTGCAAACTCAGCCACTGTTTGAGCAGCAGAGGTAGCATCCCTAAATTTCATGTTCCAATTCTGCCTGCCAATAGAAAAATTACCATTACCATCTCAAGGAAATGATTGCCCTTATTCCAACCTTTCACCCTTGAAACCTAAGTGGCATGAACCACCACCATCAACACAATATTTCCTTTAAAGTTCTACAACAGCTCTGGCAGCTAGGCTTGCATGTTCTGCAAACTCAACCGTTGCGTGAACAGCAGAGGTAGCATCCTTAAATTTCATGTTCCAATTCTGCCTGCCAACAGAAAATTTACCATTACCATCTCCAGAAAATGATTGCCCATGTTCCAACCTTTCATCCTTGAAACCTAAGTGGCATAAACCACCATCATCAACACAATACTGCCTTGAAAGTTCTACAACAGCTCTGGCAGCTAGGATTGCATGTTCTGCAAACTCAGCCGCTACTTGAGCAGCAGAGGTAACATCCATAAATTTCATGTTCCAATTCTGCCTGCCAACAGAAAAATTACCATTTCCTAGAAATATTACCATTACCATCTCCAGGAAATGATTGCCCATGTTCCAACCTTTCATCCTTGAAACCTAAGTGGCATGAACCACCATCATCAACTCAATATTGCCTTGAAAGTTCTACAACAACTCTGGCAGCTAGGCTTGAAAGTTATGCAAATTCAGCCGCTGCTTGAGCAACAGAGGTAGCATCCTTAAATTTAATGTTCCAATTTCGCCTGCCAACAGAAACATTACCATTACCATCTCTAGGAAATGATTGCCCATGTTCTAACCTTTCATCCTTGAAACCTAAGTGGCATGAACCACCATCATCAACACAATATTGCCTTGAAAGTTCTAAAACAGCTCTGGCAGCTGGGCTTGTATGTTCTACAAACTCAGCCGCTGCTTGAGCAGCAGAGGTAGCATCCTTAAATTTCATCTTCCAATTTTTCCTGCCAACAGAAAAATTACCATTACCATCTCTAGGAAATGATTGCCCATGTTCCAACCTTTCATCCTTGAAACCTAAGTGGCATGAACCACCATCATCAACAAAATAATGCCTTGAAAGTTCTAAAACAGCTCTGGCAGCTAAGCTTGCATGTTCTGCAAACTCAGCCGCTGCTTGAGCAGCACAGGTAGCATTCTTAAATTTCATGTTCCAATTCTGCCTGCCAATAGAAATATTACCATTAACATCTCTAGGAAATGATTGCCCATGTTCAAACCTTTCATCCTTGAAACCTAAGTGGCATGAACCACCATCATCAACTCAATATTTCCTTAAAAGTTCTACAACAACTCTGGCAGCTAGGCTTGAATGTTATGCAAACTTTGCCGCTGCTTGAGCAGCAGAGCTAGCAACCTTAAGTTTCATGTTTCAATTTCGCCTGCCAACAGAAAAATTATCATTACCATCTCTAGGAAATGATTGCCCATGTTCCAAACTTTCATCCTTGAAACCTAAGTGGCATGAACCACCATCATCAGCACAATATTGCCTTTAATGTTCTACAACAGCTATGGCAGCTAGGCTTGCATGTTCTGCAAACTCAGCCGCTGCTTGAGCAGCAGAGGTAGCATCCCTAAATTTCATGTTCCAATTCTGCCTGCCAACAGAAAAATTACCATTAGCATCTCAAGGAAATGATTGCCCTTATTCCAACCTTTCATCCTTGAAACCTAAGTGGCATGAACTACCACCATCAACACAATATTTCCTTTAATGTTCTACAACAGCTCTGGCAGCTAGGCTTGCATATTCTGCAAACTCAACCGTTGCGTGAACAGCAAAGGTAGCATCCTTAAATTTCATGTTCCAATTCTGCCTGCCAATAGAAAATTTACCATTACCATCTCCAGAAAATGATTGCCCATGTTCCAACCTTTCATCCTTGAAACCTAAGTGGCATGAACCACCATCATCAACACAATATTGCCTTGAAAGTTCTACAACCGCTCTGGCAGCTAGGATTGCATGTTCTCCAAACTCAGCCGCTACTTGAGCAGCAGAGGTAACATCCATAAATTTCATGTTCCAATTCTGCCTGCCAACAGAAAAATTACCATTACCATCTCCAGGAAATGATTGCCCATGTTCCAACCTTTCATCCTTGAAACCTAGGTGGCATAAACCACCATCATCAACTCAATATTGCCTTGAAAGTTCTACAACAACTCTGGCAGCTAGGCTTGAATGTTATGCAAACTCAGCCGCTGCTTGAGCAGCAGAGGTAGCATCCCTAAATTTCATGTTCCAATTTCGCCTGCCAACAGAAAAATTATCATTACCATCTCTAGGAAATGATTGCCCATGTTCCGACCTTTCATCCTTGAAACCTAAGTGGCATGAACCACCATCATCAACACAATATTGCCTTTAAAGTTTTAGAACAGCTATGGCAACTAGGCTTGCATGTTCTGCAAACTCAGCCGCTGCTTGAGCAACAGAGGTAGCATCCCTAAATTTCATGTTCCAATTCTGCCTGCCAACAGAAAAATTACCATTACCATCTCAAGGAAATGATTGCCCTTGTTCCAAACTTTCATCCTTGAAACCTAAGTGGCATGAACCACCATCATCAACACAATATTGCCTTTAAAGTTCTACAACAGCTCTGGCAGCTAGGCTTGCATGTTCTGCAAACTCAGCCGCTGCTTGAGCAGCAGAGGTAGCATCCTTAAATTTCATGTTCCAATTCTGCCTGCCAACAGAAAATTTACCATTACCATCTCCAGGAAATGATTGCCCATGTTCCAACCTTTCAACCTTGAAACCTAAGTGGCATGAACCACCATCATCAATACAATATTGCCTTGAAAGTTCTACAACAGCTCTGGCAGCTAGGCTTGCATGTTCTGCAAACTCAGCCGCTGCTTGAGCAGCAGAGGTAGCATCCTTAAATTTCATGTTCCAATTCTGCCTGCCAACAGAAAAATTACCATTACCATCTCCAGGAAATGATTGCCCATGTTCCAACCTTTCATCCTTGAAAACTAAGTGGCATGAACCACCATCATCAACACAATATTTCCTTGAAAGTTCTACAACAGCTCTGGCAGCTAGGCTTGCATATTCGGCAAACTCAGCCGCTGCTTGAGCAGAAGAGGTAGCATCCATAAATTTCTTGTTCCAATTCTACCTGCCAACAGAAAAATTACCATTACCATCTCCAGGAAATGATTGCCCATGTTCCAACTTTTCATCCTTGAAACCTAAGTGGCATGAACCACCATCATCAACACAATATTGCCTTGAAAGTTCTACAGCAGCTCTTGCAGCTAGGCTTGCATATTCTGCAAACTCAGCAGCAGAGGTAGCATCCATAAATTTCATGTTCCAATTCTGCCTGCCAACAAAAAAATTACCATTACCATCTCCAGGCACTGATTTCCCATGTTCCAACCTTTCATCCTTAAAACCTAAGTGGCATGAACCACCATCATCAACACAATATTGCCTTTAAAGTTCTACAATAGCTCTGGCAGCTAGGCTTGCATGTTCAGCAAACTCAGCCGCTGCTTGAGCAGCAGAGGTAGCATCCTTAAATTTCATGTTCCAATTCTGCCTGCCAACAGAAAAATTACCATTACCATCTCCAAGAAATGATTGGCCATGTTCCAACCTTTCATCCTTGAAAACTAAGTGGCATGAACCACTATCATCAACTCAATATTGCCTTTAAAGTTCTACAACAGCTCTGGCAGCTAGCCTTGCA